>NC_066365.1:74023449-74763449 GCF_013377495.2 Cygnus atratus | reverse complement strand
ACCCGTGGTTTGGGTGGAAGAACTCAGGGTTTCCGACACAACTTCTCACCCTCCCCACACGTCTATCCCCCCTGTGGTTTTTGGAGCAAAACCCAGGTTGAGGCAGACAGTAATGCATTTTATTTTATTTTTTAATTGATCTTTTGTAGTGCTCCGATCCCGAACACTCCCTAGCAGCCCCGGGAGGACAGGTCCCAGCCTGCTGCTTGCTCGCACGCCGAGGAGAGAAGGAATGCTCCCGGGATTTCGCGGCCGATGTTCAAAGCCATCTGTGCTCCTCGGGCCACACCGCCCCAGCTGTTTGGAAGCAGGACTCCTCGTGTAATCCCGATGACCCTGAGTCAGTTAAAGGCAGGGCCCAAGATCTGTTTACCTTGGCTCAGCCTTGCGGAGTCCTCTAGTTCCTCCCCGAGTAATGAGCATCCTGCCCGCGGAGAGGGGAGGGACGAGGAACCTCACCCCGTGACTCCTGGCTCTTTTGCCACCTGTACCCCAAGCCTCGGCCATGCCCAACAGCTGGAGTTTGTTCGGTATCAGAAAATACCGGAGTTGTTACAGAAGACTGAGATCCTTCTTTTCTGGGTGAGGATTAAGCTACTTCCAAAGACGAGCTCCAAGGTCACCCAGCGGTACTGGAGCCAAGAAAGAGCCCCACGGCCATTTTAGAATCCGTGCCAAATGAACCCAATGCATCAGACTGGTGTTCAGAGAGCTGAAACACCTGCTACGTATTATTCCAGAAAAAAGAAAAAAAAAAGCTGTTAGGGGAAAAAAAAATTGCTCCTTGCTACTGAAGAAACCCTCAGCCCTGCCCTCCAAGCGCAGCGCACCGACACGTTGCTGGCACAAGCCGAGCCCAGAACTTGTCCAACTGACCCAGTTCTCACAAACTGAACAAAACCATCTCGTTTTTGTTGAAAAAAAAGCAGTAATTCACACGAACCAAGGTACGTTTTCGGCATGTACAACTCACCGTCCCCTCCTGACCCATTTAGGCGCGCGTTCCCGCAGGGGGGGACCGCGTTACCCGCCATGTAAAAGCCTAAAATTACACCGCCCTACAAAGAGCTGGGATGAATTGACCCCTCTAAGCCAGCCGCTTGCCAAGCTTTTATCTCCCCCTCATTGTTAACCGACGCTGAAGCGGAATAATGGGACGACACAGGGCTACGCAAGGCACTCCTGCAAAGCCCTGCCTTGGCAACTCCATTGTACCCGCGCCGCCCGCGCTGACTATTGTATGTAGCTACTGGTTTGGAAAGGCAGCAGCATTTCACCCTCAGATATAGGTGTATTTATGATTTCTGTCCAATTACCGCTGGCTTCCGTCACGGCGAAGGGAATTAGCCCTGGGGTTGGAATTTGGAGCACAAAAGGCCGGTGGATGAGCGCTCCAGCTGTATTTTCTCGTCCTTCATCCAGTCTAGACTTAAAAGTCCCAGGACGCAGATGACTTCCGCTGCTCTGCCGCGGTATTAAAAAAGCAATAAAGGGAACAATAAAGCGTCACGACGTGTCTAAAATTAGCAGTTTACGAAACAATCCGAGTTTATAATACCCTGAGCACAATGAGGGCAGAGAGCGCAGGGGACGGCTATTTTAAAGCCGCGGGATAAAAGGGAACCTCGCTCAAAACCGTTATCGGGCGAAGAAATCTATCTGCATTGTGTTTCGGTTCTGATACCAACTGAAATAACTGCCTCGACGCCACCATGGTGCTGCTAAGAACTAGCTAAATTGAGGCAAGGCACCAAAAGCACGCTGCCTTGCCCCAGCAATCGATGCGAGAGCTGCCCACAGTTATTTTCTGCCGGGCTTTAGGTTCCCCTACTTTTGGCAGTGCTCTTCCTCTTTGCACGCTTTGGCTTCTCACGCAGGAGGAGCAGAAAATGGATGGGTTGCTTTCCACGTGATCCTTGGTTATATTCACGTTTCGGACCTCGTGTAGCACCGAAGCCGGGACTGCGAGTCAATGGGTAATTTCGGAGGAAAACGCCCCTGCAGCCCTTCTGTTGGTATTATTGTTATTTTTAATCGAAATCCTAAACAGGGAGCCACGTTTCACACAAGGGTAGTCCCAAAAGAAATACTCCTCCCGTCGCCTGAGAAGACGAAGGTGTCCTTTAAAACAGTATTTAGCCATCATGACGGACGGAAGGCATGCAGAAACCATGCAGGACTGGGAATCACGCAGCATCCAGCTCCTGCTGCCCCCACCATCGGTGGAATTAAAGGAATTAAAGCCCAGCGGGGGGGATGAAACGGCTGTGAAGGAGAAAGGACCTTTCCTCCTGGAAAAGCAGCAGCTCCCTTCCCAAGGAGAACAAGCGGATCCATTGGATCTGTAAGGGGACGGACGTGCCCTGAGCGCGGATCCAAGGGAAGCCCCTGGGGATTCTCGTGTAGGAGGACACCGGAGCTGGAAATGCCCCCGGTCTGCTTCCATTTCTCACACTTAAAGAAGGAAATACGAGCCCTGTCGCTCAGGACCAAATAAAGGTGGGCATTACGGCTCGTGTGGCCTCAGAAATAGCCACACGGGCACTCGGGTAACACACCGTGTACACGCATCCGTGTTTCAAGGACAAATATAACCGTGCAGTCAGCAACTGCGGGGCTGCTGGCACTCTTCAGAAATGTGATGAATAATCTTTCTTCCGCTGAGGCTAAAATAAAAGGTTTCCTTGTACGGGGTTTCCATATGACCCCCGCTGGGGTCCTCTAACTAAACACTCTCCTGTGTTTTCCCTCCTCCCAGGCCCTACGACCACTTGCTCCCTCCTGAAATTCCCAGCTTGGCCCCACTCCACCCTTCCCAGGTAAGAAATTACTCTCGGATCTCTCCGTCCCTCCTTGGAAATTCCTGCAGGGCCACGGATCCTCGCTTTCCTTGCCACCAACAGCAAGAGCGGCCACCCGGGCAGGTAAACGAGGCTGGTGGTGGTGCCGGAGCCTGATTCAGCTCTCGTTGGGAGCTTTAAGCTCAGCATCACCAACTGGTCAGATCCTAACAGGCTTCAGAAGGTTTTCTCAGCATCAACCTGCACAGACTATCAAGGCCAAAAGAGAAGGGAAATGAAATATTCGTAGCCAGCAATGCTCTGCCCCAACGGGTCACCCATTCATTCATAGCTCTGGGCAGCCAAGCTAATAGGATACGGTCTGTTTTTGTTTTTAATTATTATTTTTTTTAAATTTTTTGTGGGTGAAAGCAAATACAAAACCATTCAATTCTCAGCAGAAGAGTATTTGGTTACTAAGCCCCAGAGCTGACACCCTGCAGTCCTGGGAGATGCCTCAACTGCGGTTTCAGGACAGCTCAAGAGCAATAATTCCCCAGCGGGTTACACCCGGCGACATCTAGAAACACTCAGAACAAAGGCTAAAAAATAGAGAACAAAATAATTTAAAATATTTTAAAATATTAAAAGAAAAACACATTAACCTTGTGACAGAGCACTGTGACCTATGCTTGATTTGAATCCCTACCACCACCAGCCCCCAGCAAGTCCTCCTGCCTTCCAGACCTCTTTCCAGAAGGAAATGAAAACCACATGGCCTGGACAGGGACGGGACCCATTAGATCATCTCGTCCTACCCACCACACAGCAAAAGACGTTTTCCTACAAGAAACTTCCCAAATACTCCAGCCAGTCTTACTTAGAAAGCCCAAAGCAGCGGCGTTTCCACCTTTCCTCGTGGGATGTTACTCCTCCCCGCAGCCTACAACATCTCCCCGCCAGGCAGCCGTCCCCATTAGATTTTCCTTTTGAAAATTTCTTCATTTTCAATTTGCAGTCCCCATCTCTCCCCTGCCTACGTGCATTTATGAGCTACACTAATTAAACAGATTAATACCAAAAAGGAATTGCAGCTTAGGAATAAATTAGTGTGTTTTCCTTTTATCCTCTGTGCAAAGGACCAACGTGTCAAACAAAGTCTTGAGTCTCTCTGACATCTTCCATTTCTAAATTGGTCCCACCGCTCATAATTACACCTCCCCTCTACCCAGACAAGTTCATTTGCTTTCCTTCCCCCCTCCTTTTTAGGGGAGAAGGGAGGAAGGCAGAGAAAAGAGGGGAAAGAGTGGGATCAGGGGAGAAAGGAGAGGGACCCGGCCCATTAGAGCAGTCTAAGTGGTTACAACAGTCCCAGCATATATGAAAATTGAGGCTCTGATGAATATTCCTGGCTCGGTGGGATCTGGGTTTATCAAATAATTTGGCTTTTCCGCAGCAGGGAACAGCCCCTTGGCTCCCACTCGGAAGGAAGAGGGAGCCTGGCTTCTGGGCAAACTGCAGGCACCGGCTTTGAACACGAAGAACCAAGGTCTGAAACGCTGCTCTAAAAAAAAAATCACGTGTTCATACAAATTGGGCCTCACGTGCACACAAGTTTCGACTGAAAACATCCTAAGGAAAGCCTCAATCACAAAAGTCCACCGCAATGTGCCAGCGCCTTTCCTGGTCGATTTTAAATACAAAATTACACAATTTTACACCCAGATCCGCCCGTTGGGTTGCCCGTTGGTGGTATGAGCTGCTCCGAGTTACTTAAGATATTTTTGGGATTAATCAGAATGGAAATTCTCATATTTAACAAATAATTCCCCCGTTGACCTAAGAGCCCTCCTGCTATTCAGGGTCCCGGTCTGGGCCATTCAGCTGACACAAGAAGGAAAATAAATGGCAATTCGTGCTGGGGACTTTCTCAGCCCCCACTTTAGGGTTTCAACTCATTACAAACATTCACTTAAATGCAAGATCTCCATTTCCCGTGGAGGCTGGGAAGTGTAAAAAAGGGGGCTTTGGGGGAAAGATGAAGGCAACGGGGCGGAATTGCCACCAAGAGTTCACCTACACCGCTGCGCTTGGTTTGACGTGCTAACATTTGTCTGGCCAGCCACCTTAACGCCTTCTCGCTCCAAACATTTCACCTTTTAGTGTTTTGCCAAAGGAAAACGTCTTCCCGTCCAAGGGTCTGGAAGTTACGGGGACGTTTTTGGTGGGAGAGGTGTTCCGGGTAGGAATCCCCCTCGAGGAGGACGGTTGGGAAGCGGGCGCTGCAGAAGGGCTCTGTGCTCGCGTTAGCACCAAAGCTCACGTCCCACCCTTGTGCAGCGCGGTCGAATATTTCAAAATATGCAGCTGACCTCAGCGTGTCCACGTCTCCTCCGTGCCCTTTACTTTTCCGACTGCTTCTCCTGGACGGGAAGGAGGCGGGCGGCCGAGCTGCAGCGAGCACGGCAGGAGCCAGGAACCGCTGCAGTCGCTGGCCTGGCGCCAGGCTGGGCTTTTTGCGTTGAAAACGTGAATTACGGAGGGCTGTAGGAGCAAATATTTATTCCGAGAGCCCCAACGCTTATTAACAGACCGAAATAAAGTGGGTTTGGGAAATGGGAAAGGCAAATCAGCAGGGAAACGCGGAGCACGACCAGGCAGCCTGCCCTTCTTTTGCTGCACCTCTTGGCGGCGAAGGAAGTGGTTGTAGGGCGTTTATTTGCAAAACTGCAGCCAGTAGATCCAGCAGCAGCAATGCCCTCCCTCGTGTCGATTGTTCCTCTGTGCTGGGAACATCTGATGGGCGGGCAGGTGCCCCTCTCCTTCCTTGGCTTTTTGGAGTCGTCGATGCCCGGAATCAGAATCAGGACCAGAAGCGTTATTAGGGGAGGCGCAGCATGGGAAGGGCTGGCCCCTAGCCCTGTGCGTGCTGTTTCAAAGCCTCCGAGGGAAAATAAAAAGCCCTAGAAAGGCCACGACTGCTGTCAGCGATGCGAGTACCTCTGAAAAGGTATTCTGAAAATGGCCTGGCTGTTGGGAGAGGGAAAGCATTAGAGAAATTAAAGTGATTTAGGCAACGCTGCCTAATTCTTCCCCTTCTGCATGTAAAAACCACCGGGCTGTTCCACCACAAGTAAACCACTCTGAATGCAGCTCACTGCTTGGAAAATCACCGAGGTCAAAAGCATGGCAGAAAACAAGAAAAAAGGATTAAACAAATGGATGATATAATCTGCGCAGCTATAATTCAAGCCTCAGAGGTACAAATAGCTGCACCGCGGGGCTCGAGCCAACCGCTAATTTACAGCGCTGCCGGGCCGGGGGGGCAGCTCCCACCCCCACAAGCCCAGCAAGGCCTAATTGCTCCTTTCTGCATCTCTGACACCTTCCTCGGAAGCCCTACAGCTGGTGCCAGCTCGCAGAAGGCACTGGAGAGCCTGAGAAGTGGAGGGATGTGCCTCGCTGCCGCTGCGACCCGCACGGTCCTGGTGCTCTCGTGGGGCCCCTGCGCGAACCAAGGGGAGGTGGCTCCAACCCACGGGGACAGGAGACCATCAGAGCCCAATATTTGCCAATCTGATGGAAAAGGAAGCGATGGATTGGGTTTCACGGTGTTTTTACAAGACCTGAACTGCGGACAGGCGCTTGCTGGGATATTCAGAGACTTCTGAGCACTTCAGTGTCCTTGCAGACCCCCCTCAAAACTCGCACGGGACGCATCTGGCGTGGAGGTGATAGGACCATCGGCTGGTGGGGTGGTGGCTTTCAGAACGGGTCACCCGACTGCTCCTGGTTGTCCTGCTGCAAACTGTACACGCGCCAGGACAAACGTGCACTCACGAGGAGAAACGCTTTTGGGTGGTGCACCCTTGAGTACTGAAACCGAAACGGAATCTTTAAACACGTAAAATTCTGGCTTACGGCACGGGAGGCTTTGGAGAGGGGATGCGAGCCTCCCTCTTCGGCCAGCTCCACCTACGGGAAGGACCTCGGAGAGCATCTCTGGAAGATGGGGTGCTCTTTTCCGTACAGCAGCAGCCACACGCTCCAGTTGGATCAGGAAAGTAGGCTGCTGAGAAGAAATAACCTCGCTCCTTCCCGAAAGCAAAAGCCAGACAATTCGGATGAAATCGGTTTGGGGCACAAAAAAGAAAAATAAATGGGTTTTGGGCTCCTACCTGGACAGGGCACAGCACCAGGGACATTTCTTGGGGTCTGTGACCACAACCCCATCACCCTCACATGAGAGCGGTGTTAATGCTCCATTATCTGAAGGATCTGACCAGCTCTCATCAAGGGGAGGGTCTAGGACAGGAGTTAAATGTAGGACTGCCTACATTTTGCCTTGTATTTGATTGCACAGTCGTGCCTTGGGCAATACCCGACAGCTTTGGGAAAAGCATGCTCAGAACCCGACTTAAAGAAGAAACCAGAAGACCAGCACTGAGGCAAAATCCACCAAAACTATTCAACGAGGCCTTTGTAATTTAACAGATCTGTATTTTTGATTCGATGTAAAAGCAAGGGGGAATTCCCTTCTGACACCGGGTTGCGCAGACGTCTATTGGGGCCAGATGGAGCCAGCCCCGCCGTGGGCGCAGATTTCAACAGGTCCTGCAGATGCAGACCACCATCGTGCCTTTTCTGGTGAAGCACCAAAGCACTTCAGAAAAAATCTGGCTCCCAGCAAGCAGCAGCAGCTCACCAGCATAAGAAAATAAAGCCATTCCGCTCTCAGTTTCATGGCCAAGGCTGGGGTTTACATCCTGCCCGGCATGGATCCCAGGGGAAAAAAAGCGTGAAGGGGTGCACCAGGAGCCTGCTGGGCACAGTCCAGCTGCTTTCGTGGTGGTACCGAGCAGCGATGCTCAAACCAACCACGGTATGGGGACCAAAAGTGATCCTGAGCGTGCCGGTGACGACCTGCATCACATCACCCTCACAGCATTTTCGGTTAAGCAGTTGATGAAGATGAATCATCGTCTCCAGCCAGCTGACAGCGTTCGAAACGCACTGAAACAGGCACTTTAATAACAATAGAAAACTCTTAAACACCTGCCTGAGGGGTGAGCAAAGTAGTGGCTAGCAGATAGTGTCTTCTTTTATTAAAGCACAAATAAAATTGAAGCGGGGAGATGTTTGGAAGCAGTTAATGCAGAAGAGAACGCGGGTTGCCCACCCAACATCTTCTGCTGAGCACCTGGCTGATGGATGGGGACTTTTGGGGTGCTCGGGGAGCTTCTGTGCCCGTGGGCACCCAGCTGTGTGCCTGCCCGAGCCAGGGCTTGTGTCGGGGAGCTGGGGGCATCGCTGCGACCCCGCGGGCTGGGCTGGCGGCTGAGCAGCAGATCCCTTTCCTGTGCTCAGTCCTCTGGGGAAAGAAACCTTTGTAAGGCATCTGTGAGCTCTCGTCCAGCAGATCTCGGCCTCCTCACAGCTCTGCAGGAGGCAGAGCAGCACCAGCGACGTGCCATGGGCTCTTCTGGCACCCGAGCCCGCTGCCCTGCTCCCAGTTTTAGCAGAAGCAGCGACGGGTCGGTGAGCCGGCCCCGAGCGCGCGGTTGGCGCCCGCGCAGCTGAAGGCAGTGAGCCCTTGCAACGGCGGGCTCAGAACGGTTTTTTAACTGTAATTTCGGGCAAGGCTCAGCTGTGCCTTCCCGGGGACACCTGCTCTGGGGCCGAACCCCTGAAGAGCTCCAGCCCTGAACCCCAGCAGCTCCAGCCGTGCGCCCATCCGAAACCGACCGAAAGCATCCCGGCAATGCCTCCCCTGCCCACCAGCACCAGGGGGTCCGGCCGGCCTCTCCTGGCCAACCCAACCCGATTCCTAAGCTTCAGCCCTTCCTCGGGTCATCCTTCTTGCCGTCCCATCCCCAGCTGCTTCCTTTTCCCTAGGCAGAGCCCGCATCCCCTCCCCGTGCTGCTCCGCAGGGAGGAGCGGCGCGCAGCAGCGGGCGGTAACGAAACCCTAACGGTTTGTGGCTGCAGAGCCCTTCCTGCTCCTGCCCCCCTGCACCTCAGCAGCTCAGCCAGCGGTTTAGGTGCTGTAATATCCACTCGTCTGGGGAGGAGCAGCAGCAGTTAATCCACAGAACTGGTTTGTCCCAGATACAAAGTCTTTTGCAATAACTACGGCGCTTGGGTGCCCCTCAGCTCCCTAGCGGCACGGTTTTGTTCGCTCAGTTTGGTCACTTCTCCAACCCCCTCTACAGGACTGAAAGCCGTCCGTGTTAACATTTTGGGGTGGCTTTTTTTGCTTTTGGTGGTTTTTCTTCATTTTTTTTTAAGGACGAGGTCCATTTCTGCTGGCAGACCTCCACCACTTTGGCCTCGTGCTTCCTCGGAGCTTGGCATGAGGTGAGAGCCGAGGCTGCCCACAGCATCTCCTAGGGGAGGTGCGGGCACACCGGCACGCTGCACCCGCAGGGGACTTTGCAGTGGAGAAAGGGAAGAGCCACGGAGAAATAAAGCATGGTTTTGGAGTATAAACTCCATCCCTAATGAAGCGTTTTACTTTGCAGAGCTCCTTCCCTCTCGCCAGCTCTCCAAGGAGCCCCCTGACCTTGCTGAATTGCGCATCAAAGCAAATGCTCGCTGCAGCAGCAAAACCCCATGGGTTGAAATATTTTTTTCCCCACATCCAGTAGGCTTCAGCCAGCATCCCACCCGCTCCCCCAGGACACCAGAGCCAACTCCGACCCAGGACAGAAGCACCTGGATAGCAGAGAAGGGGCAGGAGAGCGGGTGTACATCTTGCAAAAGCACCAGCCTTGACAGGTATCTACACGCTGCATTCAAAAAGCAAGTCTGGGAGTCAAATTCACGAGCCATTAAGCAACAGTCACCCAAAACCGAGCAGCACTTTAGCACTTTCCTCCCCCGTGGCCTCCAGATAATCCTTGCTCGATCCATCAGGAATAATTTACCTCTTTCCACAGCGAGCGCATCCCTCGGCGCCGCAGGTACCAGCCGCCTGTCCTCGGTCTAGGTGCGGTGACGCCTGGACCAGGCTCAGAGCAACTGGCTCTACTTGTAAGAGTGATGAAGGTTTTTGTCTCAGAACTGGAGGATTTACGCATCAAAAGCTCGTCTGCCTCTCCCCACCTGCAGCAGCTTACCTGCTACCAGCTCCTGCTTCCCGAAAACCGCGTCTACCGCCGACCATCACGGGTGGAACATCGCGGCACCGCGAATACAGCGCTCCTCCAGGGGGTACTGCCTCCAGCCTGCCTCATCCCCCGTCTCCATCCTCATATAAACCCCCACGATTATCTATTTGCCCTGAAAACGACTCGGTGTGAAAAGGGAACAGGTCCCCGAGCGAGCAGCGCGGACCTCGGCGGTTCCTCCCCGCAAGCAGCTCATGCGTGCGCGCCGTACAAGTGTGACAAAGCCGCCCGACCGCAGCCTGGAACTGCCAGAGCTCCACGTGCTGCTTGCCAAATTCCTGTAGCATATGTCAGTTTTGTTTTCTTTATAATCACGGCAGAAGCCACAGAAGATTTAGACAGCGATGTTAAAGGAAAGGGCAGCGGTCAAGGGGGATGACGCCTCGTGAAAGAGGAAAGTGAGCCTGAGGACAGGGGGTTTCCAGCGTGTCGCTGCTGGAAAGACCCGGTAGGCTGATATATTTAACTTTCAGCAGTGAACTTGGAGTATTTGGACTACAAAACATTTAAATGACATCACGAGAAATGCACTCTCAACAATGAGAGAGGCGAAGCTAGCCGTGTCGGTAGGCGCGGACCTGTTGAGCCGCATTGCTGACCCGCATTCAGCCGTCGGACGGATCGCTCAGCACCCCGCGGGCTTTACGTCACGCCGTAAGGTCCTGGGGCAGGAAACCTGTGGGTGCGACTCCGTAATTTCACGGCCTTCAGCTTGCATAAGGCGGACCTGGATGTTCTCATCGGTCCCTCCGCCTTCAGTGCCCTCTCCGCACGGTGCTGTGACCACGTTTGTCAGAAGGGTGCCCCGAATCTGTCACTAAACAGCCTATAAAATAAATGCACTCATCTCTTTACCAACAAACCCAAAGCAGGGCTGGTTAAATTTCCTTTCCGTGCATTATTTAGCAGGCACTTCTGCCACCTAGTTCACCCCCGGGGTTTCCAAATCCCCCTGCAAAGGCGCTGACGTTTGGCAGCCTCCTTTGCCCCGGGGAGGCCACGGCCACGCACGCTCGGGGTTTCCTGCCGCAGACCTTTCATCTGCTCTGCTTCTTTGTTGGGTTTTTATCATCAGATAGCAGGGACCTGACCTGTTAACACCCCCCTGTGACGGTGAGATGGGGGAAAGGAAAGCCAGCATCAGCACCGAGGACGCCCTGGAAGAGCAGGAGCGGACAGAGGTGACTTAAATCAAAGGAAACACGCACCGCTCCATCCTTCAGAGGCACATCCCGGCCTCCCGCGATGACTAAGAAGTCCGAACGTCTTCCCTTCTGTGTTTTCACTTCCTCGACTTGTCATCTCCTCCCATTGTTCTCACCAGGATTAGATAAACTCTCTGCTGGCAAGGAGCGGGCGCTCACCCCTGTTGCCCAACGCCGCGCACGCAGAGGAACGCGGGTTCCGCTGAGGCTCAGTAAGAAGAAGATCTGGTTTGAGCTGGGAAAGCAAACATTTGAATCACCTCGTATGTTATGTGATGATTTGAAGGAGATTTTCTTTTCAAGGAGACACAGATCAGCTCAGCCTTTCACGGGACCAAAGGCAACCAGAGCAGAGATGTGTCTGAAGTCCCTGACGTGACAAAAAAGATTCCTATAGATTCAGCTCCACCAGCATTAGGCGTAAGTGTGACTGTAATTAGCCTTGCTTGATCTCAGCGCAGACACAATGTTGAGGAAACCCTCAAAACCCAGCAAGCAAACGCCACCGAGAAGCTGAGCACAGGATGCAGATGGCAGCTGCAAGCCTCCTGAAAGTTTGGGCTGTGGTTGCTACCCCCTGCAACCACCGGGCTGGTGCAGCTTCCCGTCCCGCTCAGGTGCCAGGTACATCGGTTGCTGCCAGCGGTTTTTCAAGACCATATTGCAAAAAAAAAAAATAAAAAAATCACCCGTTTCAAGATTTCTCTGCACTGATCGTTATGCCAAATTAGCATACGGGCTGCAGGCGGCATAAAAATGAGGTCTTCCTAAAGACCTGCGAGGGGAAACCTGTCTGCAGAACGAGGCACCAGAAAAAAACCTACTGGTGAGGGAGGCGGCTGCCAGCAGTGAGACGGAGGGTGGAGGTGTTTGCTCCTACACAGCAGCTCCAGGTAGGGCCAGCAGGTCCCTGCACGCTTCCCAGCGGGGTTTCTGTAGACAGTTGTCTCGTCCAAGTCCTCAGCCCGAGCGCTAGCCATGTGTGCTCAGCGCCGATGGTTTGTGAAATGGGTCCTCCAAACCTCGGGGTGGTTTTGGCACTAACAGGCCAAGAGGTCAGCTCGCATCAGTGAGGTCAGGTTCGAGGAGGAAGGTTGAAGCTTCATGGAGAAGAGGCCTAGTCGAAGTGCCTGCAGGACTCAGGAGCACAAGCACCAGAGATCTGCGATTTCTGGTCTCAGGGTAACCTCTGTGGGTCTGAAATGTCCCCCAGGGCTCAACCTGCACATCAGCAAAAGCCAAAATCTGAGAGCGGCCTTTAAAACTTTGACAAGGAGTACAGCCACCAGCAGCTTTGATCAAAACTGTATCTTCTAAGATCAAAATCAATCTTCTAAGTGGGGTGAAAAGCCTTTCTCAGCTTGGCCACCATCCGAAACAGAAGCCACCAGGGTGAAGACCTCTGCAGAAGAACCAAGGTCTTCCCGGCCACCGGACGCATGGCGAAGGGACATGGTGACAGGGCTGGGTCATCTCCTCCTTGCTTCTTCCGCAGTTTGCTCCCAGCTGCCGTGTGATCAGTGAGAGGACAAAGTGATGGCACAAAATGGTCTTCCTGAGGAGTTTACCTTTCAGAGTGGCTCCTGGAAATCTCCTCGGTCCCCTCCGAGGGCAGCCGGTGCCTCCGCGCAGCCTCCCTTGCAGCAGCAGCAGCGCTCCAACAACAAATTAAATTTCAAGTTAATAAGGGAACGCATACCAGCAGAGCGAGCCAACCACAATTACCGACTATTATCTGCCAGGAAAGATCTTTCAGTTATTGTGGGTAGCGCTGAAAACATCGTCTTGGTGATCAGCGCCGCTGGAGACGGCGAGAAGAAAACCACACGCGTTGAGTATCGCACAACGCCCCGGGGCACGGCGCCTTGCTCCCCACCTCCCGAAGGATGCTGGCAACGCGGCTGGGAAAGGCTCAGGGAAGGACAGGGATGATCTGGAGGAGGTGAGCAGCTTCTGGTGGGCTTTCTTGGAAGAAGAAATGTGGTTTCAGTACCCCCACCCTCAACAAAACGTCGCAGCAGGCGCTCCGCGCAGCACCGGTGTCGATATGACTGTCGCCAACCCCCTTTTGAGCAGCTCACCGCTCAACCTGAACTTCTAACCCGCTCAAAAACCCCACAAACGCACACAGCCCAGCTGTGTCTGCGGTAGCGAACCATTATTCATCACAGAACCATCTCAGTGGGAAAAGACCTTCGAGGTCTGCGCGTCCAGCCTCTTGCTTTGGGCGTGCCGCGGCGCTCTTCCCAACCCAACGCCGCAGATGCGAGCGGTGGGACCACGTGTGCACCACCAGCCTCATCTCCCACACCTCTGCATGACATGCTAAATTGATCTCCTAAAGGAAGAAATTCTCCTTTTTCCCCTATCAAAAGCAGTTTTTGAGTAAATAGGTACACTCTAGACAAAGCCTGTTAGATGAACAGCCCAACGGGTTCATCCTTTCTACGGTCTACTTTCCTACTGTCTAGGAAAATGAAGGATTATCAGCTAATTATTTAATACCAGCAAGTTTAGTCAAATTTTAAGTGACGATGATGGATTTAGCATCCATTCAGAATTCTGAGCTAAAATACTAAGCCAACCTCTTTACGCGAAGCCTGGTTTTAAGCCACCCAAGCTTCAAGTGATCCTTTCATAGCTCTTCCTATTCCTACGAGACATCGTAATTTTAAATATTGGATAATTCGAGGCTGCAAGCTTGAAGGTTTCTTTGAAACGTCAGCTTCTTGCTTTTTGAAGACAGACTGATGGCACTGTAGCTAATTTGCTTAATTAGTAATTTACAGGAAGATCTCTCTAAGAGAACGTAAAACCCTTCAAATGAAACGCTCTAAGTGCAAAATCAAGAGACCATCCATAATGGGTGTTTACGCCCATCTTCTACAGATTTTGGGCTGTAGTTCCTGCTGTTGATGGACTTACTCCTCCCAGCCATGGAGCTGAACCTCACAAAGGTCAAACACAACTGTTCCAGGTTCTCCCTATAACCGGGAGCGTGGCTTTTTCAAAATCGCGCCAAGACGGAAAATCGGATGAGAAGGAAAGAGGCCAGCAGAGAAAATGAACACGGGCATCAGGATGCTGTCACACGGCCGCATCCGCCCCGGATGGAAGGAGTTTTCCCCAAACTTCAGCTGCTGTGTGCTGTCCCCCAGGCGCACAAACCTTGCAAAACACCCATGGGTGCTCGTGGAGCGCAGGGAGAAGGCTCGCACAGATGTTCGTTTTGTAAGAAATGATAATTCATGCAAATCCCTGCTCCGAGCAAATTCCACAGTAGTGCATCTTATCGCAAGCCAAACAGAAAGTACAGATACATTTGAGATCCATAAGCCTGCATTAAAAGAATTTGCTCTTGTTACGGCTTGAATTTCCCCCTCTCCCTGCAATTCCTCTGCCGGGTAAGCTATCCAGCACCGCCAAACCCTGAGCAAACCACTAATTCCAGTGGTGCTAAAAGGAAGCGTAAACCCCAACCGCGACATAAAGTAACGCCTGTGTTAGAGGGCCAGAGATATATAGAGATATAACACACCCTGCACTCACTCAGAAGACTTTCTTAAACATTTACAGCCCCAAAAATGTAAGAACAAAATCCTGCTCGTGGCGTTGGTCCCACCTGGGCTCCCAAGCGTCCCCCCAAACGTTGCTGGGTTTGGGGTGTTTGCCACCGTGGTGGGAACTCAGAGCCTGGAACCTTTCCAAGCTGCTCAACCCAAATGTTTTAAGAGCTCAGGTGTACATGGAAGGTCCTGAAGTGTTATGTACTGTCAGGAGGCTTGTGTAGAGCCAGCTAAAGGGGTTTCCCCTTGGTAAAGACACACCAAAATGCAGAGGGAGCGAAGGAGCCGTGGGTGCCCACATGAGCCCCAGGGCAGGAAACCCAGAGCAGGAGCCAAGGGAGATGCCGCGGGCACCCACCCGTAACCTCTGAAGCACCAGAAATCCCTTCCTCCAGCTCCTGAAGACCCTCTCGGGACTTTTTTATCCACTGCAAAGGTCAGCTCACATTTAGGTGCCAAAACAGTGCCCTCCAGCACCCCGACGCACTCCGCAGCCAGCCTCAGCAAGGCCAGACCCCAGGTTCTCGAGCAGAGATCTCCAAAACTGCTTCTTTTTAGCTCCGTGCACACTTGGGTTTTCTTTCCCAGTGTTGTGCAACAGCTCGGTGCTTTTAACAGCAGGGA
Source organism: Cygnus atratus (assembly GCF_013377495.2). Classification (NCBI taxonomy): domain Eukaryota; kingdom Metazoa; phylum Chordata; class Aves; order Anseriformes; family Anatidae; genus Cygnus; species Cygnus atratus. The sequence goes on along the minus strand of NC_066365.1, from coordinate 74,748,105 downwards.
TTTTCCTCCGTTTCATTCACCAAGAACTAAGTACTCCCTTACCGCACCTGGAGACGGACCAGCTTTCCACAGAAGCTCAAGCTGGCGAAAATAAACGAATAAAATATATTTTTAGTTTTTTTTTTTTTTTGGCGGGGGGGGAAATGGTAAGCTAGAACCTGAATTCCAACTCAACCACGAGGCTTCTGCAGAACAAAAAAATCCCTGTGCTGAGCGCTCTCAAACGGGAGTCGTGCCCCTTCCAACCCTACGCCAACAGAGCCCGCATTATCCTTTGGGGGAGGAAGTCGGATTTTTTCCACTTAGCTACGTTCCCAGGTAACTCTTAAATAAGATTTCCCTTCCCCTGTGTTTAAATGGACGCTCTGCTCCGAGACAAGGATGTAATGCCTTAACGCCCCTCCGTATTGCCGTGGCTGTGTACTGAACCCTAAAATAGCGACGAGCGGTCCACCGCCGGCGAGCTGGGATTTATTTCAAGGAGAGGGCAAATTCCGAGAGGCCAAAATTCACAACGCTTCTTCCTACCTTAATTATCGTCAGTAAATCGTCCACCTGCATGTCATTAGGAGCCCATAAAGGTTCTTCCAGCGGTGCCCCCTGCAAACAAACCAAAAAAACAGCTTTTAAAACCAAGCAGTTACAATTCGGTGACGTCTTTGCACAACAGAATTTCCACTGCAAGGCAATTCCACGCCGTTTTACCTACACGCAAAACGCTCATTTTTGTTACTGAGACATGCTTGGAGGCAGAAGGAATAAAAAGTGATGATTTTGAAAACCACAGCTAGGAAAAGGAGAGACATCGTGTTCGTGGCTCCGTACGAGTGTGCATTCACCCAGGGCAGCGGGGATACGCGTCGCAGCAGTTCTGTATTTGTTCATTTTTCCCACCCAAGCACGGAGGCCAGCAAACCCCAAATCCATCCCCACGGCTTGTGACGGCCACACGCCACCGGGGTTCCCCAGATCCAAGCCCCTCCGGATGCAGACCTTGGCTGTAGGGTCAAGTGCAGCCTACTGCAGTTCTCCCTCCCAACACATTGCGGACCTACACCAGCTCTTCGAAGCCAGGTTTGGCCCAAACCACAAAGTTTCCACAAGCAGCTCCACTGTCAGTATTTTCACGGGCAATTTATCCATCCGTGCACAAAGCTGCCAGGTTCAGTCACAGCCTTGGACGGCACCGATGAGCTCGTGAAAAATCTGAGGCCGTGGCATTTCCAGCTTTAGGAAGTGGTGCCAGGACAAAGGCTGCCCTTCCCCGGTTATTAATGTCATCTGGGAGCTGAACGAGAATCGACGAAGCTGTTTTGCAAAAAAAGAAACACAAAGTTTTTGCAAAGTCTGGAGCGCGACGCACGCGGCGGGCGCTCCCATCGCCTTCCAGGAGGAAGCTGACGTGGTGCCGCAGGAAAAACCTATGCTGGGGGGTAATAATCATAAAAAATCAAATGCGAAGCCAGAACGAAAGCTGGAGTGAGGTGGCTGTAAAACTGGAGCAGCAGAAGGGGATTCCTGATGGGCACCTGGCTCCTTCCGACGGGCTGGGAGCTCAGGGGGCCACCTGCACAAACACCTCCTCGTGGTACAAACACGAGAATATCGATGGCCAAAGGGCAAACGCATGACAGCCCACCTAGAGAATGGCACCGTTACCATCTGTAGTGGTTATTTGTAGGTGTCAGTGTTAGCGTGTATGTTATTTGTGTGTACGTTCGGATGGAGACAATTCAACCAGGTAAACCCGTTCTGTTAGGGCACATTAACAGTAAGGAAGATACTATGGCTTTAGGAAGGAGCTTCCATTTTCTACGGCCAAAATTCAGTTCTCCAGTTCCCAGAGCATCAGGAAACCCAACACCGATGCAATCCAAGCATTTCTGGAGAACACAGCAACACAAAGCTGCTCGAGGAGGGGCTTCAGCTATGACAGAGACCCGGGGACTCAGCAGCCAAACATCTCCCAGCCAACGCTGCAAGCTTCGAGATCCCTCTGCACACCTTGCAAGCGACAAGGACAGGTGAAGGAAAAGTTTCCTGCGCGCTCTCCTATTTTAGATTCACTGGAAGAACGTTTTCTTGCTAAGAAGCCAGGCGAATTGGCCGCGTGTTTCTTGAAATGCGCAAGTAGGAGAGGAAGAGCTGGGGGTTTGCAAGCTCGCTGCGGCTCCATCCATGTGAGATACAGGTTCAGGAACTAGGAGGGCAGCTATCAAAGAACCCCGTTTACGAAGTGCTTTGGGGTTTGCAGCACGTGCTGGGGCTCGAGACAACTCCAACGGGTTTGTTATTGCAGGACATTAAGGCTACAAAACGCTGAAATGCTCAAGATCCGCTCCCCGCTCAGCCGGGGTTGACAACGGTGGCTTACGGTTATCGGGCTGCTCCGTCTCTTATTAAAATAATTAAGGGAGCAGTAAGCCAGGTATTAGTCGGCTAGACAGAGCAAATCCCACCGCCCGCGTAATCCACCTGGAAGCCAAGTGTTTCCAGGGAAATCGAAGCTGCCTCTAATCCCTACAAATCTCGGTACAGGGAGCTTTTATTCTCCTGCCTCCTGCCGCGAGTTATTCCTGCCGCACGCCCCTTCGTGCTGCCAGAGCTTCGGGGGCAAACCGACAAGGAAATTAACGTTTTGGTAACAAAGCACAAATTTTGGATGCTTCAGACGCAGCGTGGCGTGGGCAGCGTTACACTTGGGTTGAAAGCAGACCCGCTTCCCTCCGCGCTTGGTTTAATCGCACGTATCAACGCACATAAATCAGGACAATCTGAGCGTAAACCAGGTGTGGTTGCGCTGGTTTGGATGGGCCGAGCATGTCTGCAACCTGCCATTTCACCAAAAAGGGGCAGGAGACCTGCAGGGACCGCTGGCACTGCCTGAAGCTCTAATTCCCCTTCCTAAACATCTCCCCTGAGCCCCCACTGGCTGATTTACGGAGACAGGTAGAGGCTGCCCGGAAAATAAACCACCAGGGCGCAAACACTGATACGCACAAGGAAAATAATGAAGGGTAGGAGACTCAAATCCCCTGTGCTTTAATTATGTGCCCTGCCCCAAAGAAGCAAGGCAGCCCCAGCAGGACGGGAGCTGCCGAGGGTGGCTCTGCTCCTGCCTGGCCAGCACCAGGGCAGCTCCTCAGCTCTTTCCATTTCCCTACCAGAACCTCTCGCCAATTTAGCTGCCAAACAGGATCGTTAGGATGAAAAATCCTACCTGGGGGACTCGGGCTCTCTCTCACTTCAGAGGGAACCCGAGCTCGGTCTGTTCTCCGGGATGCAGCCAGGAGTGTTTCCTCTGACAGTCGTGCTGGCACTTTGCCTGGCTAAAAAACGCGCTGCAGAAGAGCCCCGAGCACTGACCCACTGCTAAAAGTGCTTAAAAACATCAAATGCTGAATTTTCAGAGAGTAACGGGGCCTAAATACCAAAGCAGCCCAGGAAGGGAAGCCTGAGTAAAAGGTTTTTAAAGGCTTTCAGCCTCAGCGTTCCTGCACTCCCGCATCCTTTCGCCGCTTTGATGGGATAAATATCAGAGGATGGTTTTGGAGCACCCAGAAGCTGCACGTCCCCGGAACGGAGGCAGAGCACAGCCCAGAGACCCCGACAAAAATCCCGTGGAAGCACCCGGAGGAGCGATGATCAGAGCCACAAACGCTGCTTGCATCCAGGCACGGCGAGCAAACCCCAATCGACCCGCGGCAGAGGGAGCAGGAACAGAAACGAGATATCACGGGGATGCGAAAGCGAGGGCTGCCTCGGAGGGGGGAAATCCTAAAAGGACAGCGGGGTGGCAGGCTGAAACCGGGGGACTCCACGAGCAGAAGCGCACTGCCAAAGCAATTAGCGAGGCACTAACGAAGATAACCAAGAGGCAGCGCTGTGAGTGCTCAGCCAACAAACCGGCCGGGGCCCCTCTCCAGCTCCCCAGCTCGACGCACGCGCTTGAGCACGAGCTGATGAGTTGGGGCCTTTTTTTTAATTTTTTTTCCATCTTTACCAGTAGTTCAGCAGCAAAAGCAAACTCATCTCTGCCTCTCCAAGAAGTGCTACGGCTCCTGATGCGGTCCAGCAGCAGCACCCTGACTGCTGGAGCTTCCCAAGCGCCCCAGATGCAGAACCCCTTGGCTCAGCAGCAGTGTCAGGCACTCGGACAGCTCTTCTCCCCACCCCTGAGTGACAATTAGCTTGTGTCTGCCCCCAGCACCTTAGCTTGGGGTGGCAGCTGAGCCAAAGATATATGCTAAAGGGTTTGCCTGGAGACTTTCCAAAATAAACTGGTTCAAAAAAGGCAAACACAAAACAGGCGCTGCCTGCAACCATCAGCTGGAAGCTGCTAGGAACAGAATACAGTAAGATTTCAAAAAGACAGGTCCAAAAAAATGATTCCTCAGTTCCCCTTAAAGCATAAAGGCAAGGGGGTTTTGTTTCCATCATGAGCAATTTCTTTAATTGCTTCTAATGGAGCCCAACCTGGAGACCTGGGCCAGCCCCTGCCAGGGCTGAGCTCCCGGCACCCGCCGCCGCCCCGACCCGCCACGGCAATTCCTGCAATTCAAGTCTGGCAAACAATTGCTGCCCTGAAACGGGACAGCATCCAATCGTTATCTCCTTTCTTGTAAGAATTAAAAAAACAACAGACAACCCTCCCCCCCGATACCTGCATGTTTCCCGTGCAGGAGCTGCCACCGCGCAGGCACGACCGCGGCGAGCGCCGGGACTCCTCGCGGCTCTGCCCGGTGATGTTGCTCCTCTCAGCCGAGCACAAAGCATGGCAGAGCTAAACGAGCGAGCGGGGCCGGGGGGGGGAAGAAGGCGCCTGGCTGCCTCCCCGACGCCCGAATGAGCTGGCAGCTTGCAGAAGGTAAATCTTTAAATCTTTACCACGCTTCTCGGCACGGCAGCCGACGCGCAGCCGCCTTCGCTTGGGTGCCAGCACCGCCGTACGTCCCCCCTGGTATTTCATCTCCACCCAGCTGTCCTCACCCGCCCTAAGACTTCCCTCCCCCAGCAACCCTTTATTAAACCTCTCCAAAAATCACTTTTTTTGGGTGCTTTTCCTGTACCCACGCTTGCCGTGGATGCATCCCGCCCTGAATTAACACGGGGCAGACACCGAGCCCTGGCCAAACACGTTAACCCAGCATTATGGGGAACCCAAAATTATGTGGAAGGGGCACCCAACCTCCTGTGCGAGGGTTTTGTTTGAGCGGCTCAGCTCGCCGCCACACACCTGATAAGAGGCTGCAGCACCGACACACCCCGAGATAAACCCCAAGGGTTCGAACCTTCAAAACTCCATTACGCGCGCTGAGCGAGGGGGGGGAAACAAACACCTAAAGAAAAAGGCTCTGTGCGTAACGAGACCGTTTCCCTCGGCAAATATTTCTGCTTCCCTTTCCTTGCCAGATCTGCGTGTGCACGCCGAAATGGTGCCCTTGTGTTTGCTTAGCCCCGGGTCGTTGCCTCCCGGCGCCGCTCCTACGGACGATGCCCAGCACCGATGCCCAACGCAGCAGCACACGGCGGTCCTCTCCTGCTGCTGGCCAAACTCGGACCTCGCTCTTTCGCAGGAATGTTGGTAAACGCCAGAAGACCCCTCCAGGAGACCCAGCAAAGCTTTAGGAAAAGAGGCATCGTCTACAAATTGGCCGGGAGGGGTGGGAAAACCAAAGGCACCGCAGGGGTGGCCACGGACCCTGAGGGCCAGGTCCCAGGAACCCAGCGGGTGCTTGCTGGGAGATGGCAGAGCCGTAAATGAGAGGTGCTAACACCCAGTTTGGGTACTAGCAGATATTCAGACAGGCTGTGACCCTACCTGAACACATTTTGGGGTGGCACGGTACCCCTGAGCTCTGTGCCACGGACGTTAGGGCTGATGAGAGCGTCGTGCGAAGGGCAACGCGCAGCGCAGCAGCCGAGCTCTCGCTTCCAGCTCAGCCAAACGTTCGCAACCTTTTAATTCCTCTTCCTCTTGAGACTTCCTGAACACATATAAATACTTAGGAAGGAAAAATAAAAATGCACATGACTCGGTCAGCCTCCCTGTGCACGGCTCCTGCCCGCGGCTCGGTGCTGGTTCCCTTTCCAGGAAGGTTTTGGAGCGCACGAACGCGCCAAACCGACAGCTATGCCTCTCACCCCTCAATTCCCCAAATGTTTTGGAGGAAAATCCCACGGCCCCAGCTGGCTGTTTCCCTGCCAGCTCTCGAATTCAGGGATTTCTATTCCCAACGAAGCGAGAACGTGGGCTGCTCCTGCCACACACGCACAGGGCTGACACGGCCAAGGCTGCGGCGTGCCGCGCGGCCGCCGCCTGCTCCGCTCCCAAATCCCCGGCGCCGCGACGGAAACCTGCTCCGCAAAAAGTTTTTGGCTTTACGGGGTCCGGGGGCCAGCAAATTCGAGCATTTCTAAAGGTTCCCGTCCCAAAACATCCCCATCCTTTCGTCAAAGCCCACCCCACGGACTGCCAAGCGGAGCCACAGCCGCTGGAGCGCGCGTTTTAGGCAGGACCCTGCGGCGCAGCAGCTCGCCCGGCGGCGCTTTCAGCCCTTCCCGTGATTTCCTGCAGCCTCTCGCACGCAGGAGCGGGGCAGGGAAGCCGAGCAGCCCTCCAGGAAGCTGCCTCGAGAAAAGAAACTCCAGCCAGACTTCTAAAAATGGTTATGAGCTTCGGACGGCGATAGGATGTGCTTCGTCCCTCCGTGCAGATGGGTTTCTGAGCCCCGGCTATAAATACGGCATTGTCGCGGCCGGGACATTGTGCTGTGCTCCTCCGGGTCACAAGTTCAGAGCTTGTGGCGGAGCTGCTCCGAAAGCAAGGGCTCCTTTAGGGCCGTCATAAACGCCTGAGTTCCCCAGCACCTTTTTTGCTGGGCGAAGGGTTTCACATCGCGTCTTTTATCCCCGTGACCGGTGCTGATTTGGACCCCCCGTCAGCGCCTCTGCGGCACATCCTGCTCCGATTTAACGATGGACAGATCCCTCAGCAGGCTGTGGCGGTGCAGCATAAGGGTTCGACAGAAAGGCAAGCTGAAACAGTGAAAAAAAATTAAGCCACAGCAGCTGAGGCCAAAGGAAGAAGGGTTTTCACTCCTGGCACTCACACTCTACAATTTCGGGGCGTTAAGGGAAGATTTCCACCTCCAGGCTTGACCATCAGGCTCCGATTTTAGAGCCAGTGTCAAAACAAACTGCGGTTTTTGACGACATCCACCAGCTTTTTACAGGACAAGGAACCATCACCAATTGGTTTTGCTTGCATTTATTTATAACTGGCTTGAAACACCCCCCGTGTGATAGGGGCTGCCCTCTGAGTAGCTCCACGAGCACAAGGAACCGACCCTTTCCCCAGTCCCAACGTTAGCTCTGCTGCGGCTTTTAGGGTGGAGGAAATCGGAGAGGTTGGGGACGCACCCACCTAACGGCACAGATACCCAGGGGATCTCGGAGGACCTGAGGATCTGGGGAATTAGGGCGCGAAACGAGAATTATGGCAGGGAACCTTCACCTGCAGGTCTGAAAGCATCAGCCCCCTCGATCCCAAAACATTACAAAGGGGTTATGGGGCAACTTTCCGGGGACGCAGCTTGGGGGCTTCCAGCATAGCCACGTTGTGGTCCAAACCACCCAAATCCCCCCCAGGCAGCCAGAGACCCCAAACCATGCTCCCTGTGCAAGCCACAAGAGTTCTGCCAGAGAATTTTGTCGGCGGGGTGCTGGGGATGGCAGGAAAAAACCCGTGGGACTCATGGTGCCGGCAGCAAGGTCCCCGCAATGCTGCACAAGGACGCTGCACAATTCCCACCCTGGGAATTCTGTAACCCCTGGATGCACGCTGTTAAGCCTGGGGATGGAAACCAGAGCCAAAATCCAGGGACAGGACCTCAGGGACAGGACCAGGACATGGACGGAAAGCCTACGGCCGAGCTCTGGGCCCAGATGTTGCGTGCAGCTGTGGGGCTTCACTCGGATCCGTCGCGATAATCCCCCTCGGACTGAAGATGCAAGAATGCAAGAGGGCTCCCTTTTGTTTTGGGGTTTCTGCTTTGTTTTGGGGTTTCTGCTTTGTTTCACCAGCACAGACCCTGCAGCCAGCAGCCTGGCTCTCTGGCCATTCTCTCAGTACCGCTGTACTTGCTTAAAGACACAAAATGCTGCTTTAAAGGGCTGGGTTTGGCTTTTATTGCAAGCCACACATCTTCAGTTCGAATCTGCTCATGTCCTTCCCCCGAGAGAAGGCAAACCTCCAGCCAGGACTGCTTAAACCACTGCCTGTCCCCCTGGATACCCCATCCCTGCCTTAGCGGCTATGTTCAGTACGATCTGTGACCTCAGCTTCTTAAAAAATAATCCGCAGCGAAGGTGCCAAGCGTCAGACACCCACCAGCACCCTCGGTGTTGGTGTTTTAAACCCTGAAAGCCCACTGCAGGCAAAATTTGAAAGGCTCTGAGCTACAAAACCCCGGACCAGAGCGCTTTTGAGTTAAACACGTGCCACCAGCGCAAAGCCCGGGTTACCAGCACGCCCTGCGTACGACCGCCTCCCCCTTTCCTTCCTCTCCGTGGCCAACGACGCCCTCGAGAGAAGTTTGTCTTAATTTAAACGTAACGTTGCACAGCCAAATTGCCAGCCCACCTGGGGACTCCTCCGGCCGACCACGCGGAGGGAGGCAGGCGGGAGGCACGAGGGTGAAGGAGCACGCGGCTGCTTTGCATGGAGCAGGCTGCGCCGGCACAGCGCTGGGCCAGGGTTTATTTTCCCCTGTATCATCCCTTTTTTTTGCTGTATTTACCAGGCACCGAGGAACCGAAACTTCTTCCTGCAGATCATATGCTGGTCAGGCCCTCGGTGCCCGGGATGCTGGTCGAGGCTCGGCAGTGGGATGTCTCCAGCCTACCAGCACCTGCAACGGGCTTTAAGAGAACAGCAAGGCAGCTAAATCTACCTCTCATGTAACTGTTCTTCCCCCAAAATCTCCGCAGCCCTAAGGAAAGAAGAAGAAATCCCTTTAGGGTGGGTCCGTGCTGCGAGCAGGACAGGCTCCCAGCAAAAAGGAGGTTGAGTTCCTTTTTCTGGCTCCACCACCACGTTTTTTTACCCTGCTCTATCGCTCTTTCCTTACCATCCTAAATCCTGTATATTCAAGGGAAGGTTCTACCACAGAAACTTTCACTGCTGGTAAGACAATCGGAGAGCAAGCACGCACGTACGCGAGCAGCAAAGCCCCCAGCACGAGCTGGGCGCAGGTTTTGCAGCAGCCCCAGCTGCGGCCAAGTGCGCTCGTGTTCCCACAACACCACAACAAAAACATCCGAGACAACCACTTCTCTTTTACAGATACTCGAAACTTGAGCTAATTTCGTCTGTTTTCCTCCCGTAGCTATTTTCAGCGCCGTTTTCCCTGCTCTGAGCAGCTCGTTCTCCAGCACTGCCGATATCCACAACAAATTCGCTCCGTACGTTGTTTATTCCGATTAAACGTCGGACACTGCCATGCTTCTGAGCAGGCAAGTGCCAGCAAACCCCAAAAATACAGAATTAATGCATTTAAATGTGTTACATCTAAATGTGTTGGGCCATTTAAATACATTTAACCCAACCCCTAAGGCTGGGTCATTTGAACAGCAGCGGCGGTGGCTCGGAAACCCCGCGTGCCCCTGAAGAGTTAAAACGTAGTTATGGAGACGGGCGCGATTAAAATTCTGGGCGAGTGTATTTAAATCGCAGGGAGAGCCGAGCTTGCCCAACTGGATAGTCAGACCACAAGTTCCCCCAGCCACGGCTTTGATTTTTTCCACCGCGACGCGCACAAAAAATCCTCTTCTGCTTTTAGGGCCCGCACGCGGGATCACGCCGCGCGTTGCAGGAGACGGCTTGGGAAATGATTCCCACTTGGGAACTGCTGCCGCTTGGTGCTTCTGTATCCGGGAACTGCCCCCGTGCTGTTCAAACCCTGCCCACAACCACGCTACCTGGGCACTTCTCGGCTTCTCCTTTTGAAACGCTGCCGGGATGAAAGAAGAGACGATGGCATCTCGCTGTGGGACCAAATCCCTGCCCAAATCAGCGCACGCAGGAGCTCGGGATACGACCGGAGCCGTTCGTGTCCCCCGCACGCCCCATCACCCCTTAAAACTGTTTTTATCAGAGAGCTTGGTCTTTGGGGTCCCAGAGCTTCCACTCTCGGGTTGTTTTCAGGAGGGAAATAACCCAAGATCTGCTGCAGAGCACCGCGACATGGGGTGCTGGGTGTTACCCTGCCCTTTCTGATCCCCATCCGAATTATTCTGCCGGACACTGCTGCTTTTTGAGCAGAGGCGGCCGGGGACTTGCACGTGGACGGAGCCACGCGGGGACAGGCTGCGCCCCGCAGTCACCACCCAGGAGCTATGGTACAGGAGCAATTTTGCAGCCTTATCCCATGCACTTGGCATAAAAGTGCTGTGATCGACAGGAGCCACATCGATGGGCACCCCAGGGAGGTCCGGAGCAGGAACCGACCCCCAGCTGCTTTTGGGTCCCATCAAAATCCGCATTCGGCTGCTCCGGGGCCAACAAGTGCCTGTGCACGTGGTAGGGCTAAAACCAAACTGATCTGCTTCGTGCACGGCCCGAAAAGGCTGTTATTGTTACTATTTATAAGCCACGTATATAAAGGGATGAAAACTTCACCCTAAAGCTGAGCCCGGAGGGAAAAGCCTCCTCCGGAAGGTGCTGGGGACCCCGCCGCACGTCCCCGCGGGGATGCCGGCCCCGTGCACGTCCCCGCCGCCCCGCTGGGCTCCCGCTGCCTTCCCCGGGCTCGGCGCTGCTTTTGGAGAGAAAAAGGGAGGCAGGCTGAAAGGCAGAGCTGGCAGAAGGGAGCCGCGTAGGTAACCAGTGGCAACTGTGCCTAATCCAGCGCGGGGACAAAACCGCCGGCCTCATTCTTACCCGCGGCACGTGTCGGGCCGAGCGTGGGCACGGCCGCAGCCGCAGCCTTCTCCGTTCAGTTTCGGCTTACTTTCAGAAGGGTTTCTCTTTTTATTAATGATTTCAGTCCTTTTTTTTTTTTTTTTGACAAACGAGATGAGGCTGGAGCTGGTTTGAGCATAAAGGAAGCACAAAAGCTTTTTCCCCGGCATACGTACTCAGTGCACAAAATAAATGTATTCTGGTCTGTTATTTCCACAGTGCTGGAGAAATTGCCAAGAAATAAGCTGCTCTAATGCTCTTGTTCTTGACTTTTTTTTTTTAAAGTATTACAGGAAAGAACAGATAAATACTCGACATCACGTTGAAGATAATGAGCTCAGCAGTTCTCTGCCCGATATTAAGGACACGGCCCCAAAAAGATGCCTCGGTGCCAAAGGATGCAGCGGCATCTGCTCACCTCCTAGGTGCATCAGCAGCAACGCAGGTCAAGATTGGAAGCCAAAAAATCTTAGAAGAACACATTTGTTACTGATTTTTTTAGAATTTGCTAATCACCAACCACGCAGGCTAATGACTGAGACTGGCTGCAACCCGATTGCTAATCCCCAGAATCACAGAGCTGTAGGGGTTGGAAGGGACCTCGAGAGATCGTCGGGTCCTACCAAATCCATCCAGATTTTCGGTAGCTTCTTCAACAACTACAGGGTGGCTAGTTTTTATTTCTTAGAGCTCGAACAGAGTACTAATTTAGTCGGTTCTCAGCTGAAAAAGCATTGTGGCTTGTCCCAGCCGAAACCAGGAGAGAAAGGCAAAGACAAAACGAAGACAGAAAACCATTTTGCCTACTTTTGATCTATGAACATATCGGAGGCAGGAAGGACCACAGATGCATGGAAAGATGATGAGGAGAAACATCTGGTGCCCGCTGGCTGCACCAAGATACGTTTGTCCCTTCTTCCCCAGCACCAGGCTGGGAACTTAGCAGCTTTCCTGCACCTCCAAGGAGGTCAAGGAGAAGCCAGGCTCTGCATCAGACTGTGTGGTAGGAGGACACGAGAGAACGGATGTGAGATGAAGCGAGAGATGTTCAAACTACGGAGAGAAACTTTACCACCATGAGGTCAGTCAAGCAGGGCATCAGGTTGCCCAGCGAGGCTGTGAAATCTCCAGCCTTGGAGGTTTTCAAGAGCCACACGGATAAAGCCCTGAGCAACACGGCCCTGCTTTGGGCAGGAGGCTGGAGCAGAGACCTCCAGAGGTTTCAGCTAACCTTCTGAGCTACCCAGTGACCCTACCTTCCCAGGTGTCTGATCGTCAGTTAAAGCTTATGCCCTAAAGCCAGCCTGTGATGCCGGAACTGCACAAAAATTTGGACGATGAACTATTTTATTCTGAGCAACTCGCTGCAAAAAAAAAAAAAAAAGCGTATACAAGAGAACAGAGGTTCCGTCCTCTACGAGGCATCCCCGCACCCAGATGCTGAAAACCTTCCAGATAACGACAGTCCCTTCCTTTTGATTTCACCCTTTGCCTCAGATTCCCCTCGAAACAACACTTTCACAGCCCTGTAAATGCAAACAGACTGCTGCCTCGCAGGCAAGGCCGGGGAGATTTTCTTCTCCTCGCAAGGAGAAAAAAAAAAAAAAAACACAACAAAACCCTCTTGATTATTTATGCCGCTCTTTGAACAACACCAGCTATTGTCGGAAAGCTGTTTGCAGCGTTTTAAAGCTCTGAATGTCACATTGAGAGTCTGGTCATGTCGGCAGGGAAGCCTGCCGCTGCCACGTCCCGGCACAGAACGCTTGATTCGAGGCACCCCGAGCACAGCAGCGCCGAGCCGGGCAAAACCGAAACGGAAGCTGGTGGGTGTGCCGGCCACCTTTTATATAAGAATATTGACAAAAAAAAAAACAAACAAAAACAAGCAGGCAAGGGTCGGTTGGTTGCTTGTTTTTAATTTGGGGAGAACGGAGAAAAAGGTGAAGGGGCAACAGGCAGAGCCAGGTGGGCGACCGACGGCTCCGGCTCGGTGTCGTGTAGGAGAAATGCGGGGAGAGGCGCAGGGGCGGCGGAGCTGGAGCCCTTCCCAGCGGGACCCGGCGAGGAGGGAGCTGGTGCCAGAGCGCTGTCGAGAAAAGCGGGCTGGCCCAGGGAACAGGCAGCCCGTTTCCTGCTCGACTGCGACCGGGCGAAGGGAACCGGGGCTCTGCGACTGAGCAAACAAAGCGCCTTTACCTCCAGCTCCCAGCGCGCGTTCCCCTGCACGAACAAGGGCTGGGGAGCGCCCGGTGCCGCCCTGCTGCAGCTAAAAAAAAAAAAAAAAAAAAAAAAGATAAATAAATAAAAAAGGTTTAAAAAAAAAAAAATAAACCGCCGGGCTCTTTTCCACGGTGCGTTACGTTACAAAGCAAAACTGGCCGGGTTGCAATCTTCCGGAGCGCTCCTGCGCCGCACCCCGAATGCCAGGTTTCAGGTTACCCCGCCGTACCTGCAGGAATTTCAGCCGAAGCGCGCTCATTCCTATCGCCTCCGCTAACACCCGGCCTTTAATCTGGGGATCTTCCAACCATCCTGCAAAGAAAGCAAGTGTCATTTCCTCCCCCCCCCCCCTCCCACACCCCCGTGCGCCGACGAGGAAGTTATAACCCGAGTGAAATAATAAATATGGCCCGGCGAGGAGGGAACACAATTAGCAATAGGAAGGACGGCGCTCCCGCATGACCCGAACCTCAAGTGCCTACAGAACCCATCCATTCGGGCTCCCGCGCAGGAAAGCAGCTTTCCAGCGCCGTGCCCCAAAGCTCCTCCCAAATTTTGGCATCTCCACCTCCCTTCTGCGCGCAGGATGGCTTTTAAGCACGGGGGGTTTGACTTGAACCGACTCGGGGAGATTTACGCCGCTCTCAGCGGCGCTCCCAGCCGCTGCCGCGCATCTCGCCGGGCTGTTTACCACGAGCAAACGTCCGAGCAGCAAGCCTGGATTTATCGCTCCATCCTCCCCATCACTCCCCCACGGCTGCAGCCCAGAAATCCAGTTTGCCACCCCTCGCACGGGAACCTGGGGGCGTTTGTCAAGCTCCATCATTCATCTCTGCAATCTCAATCCACCACGAAAATATTTGGTGACACACATTAAAGGCTTGCTCCATATAGGTGCGTAGACTCTACCATTACTACTTCACGCTCAATTTTTCCCTAACCGGGAAAAAAATAGGCAAACTTTATTTAACTATAACCCAGTACTGCTGTGTGCTCCTGTTCCCATTACCTTTGAGGTCCGCATGGATTTTTCCAGCGCCACCACCATGCTGTGGCATAAATCAAGAGATTTATGCAAAACTTGATTTATTTCCCACTCTCATTTTATGAGCAAAGGCTTTCCCTTTAGCTGCACCGTGGTGATTAACTATGTACCTACTGGAAACCCGGCGCTGCCAAGAGACCGGCGCGTTTCGGTCCTGAAGTCTGACGGAATGTTGGAAGATGCGATTTGTCTTTAAAAACAAAATAAAATGATTCCCACGTCCCTGGGGGGCAGAAAAACGCATTTCTTGTGCTGCCCCCGTGCTCTGTGCAATCGGAGCGGGATGAGTTTGCACAGGGCAAACGGGAGGGTGTTGAAGCCACGCCGTGGTCAGTCTTCCCCCAACAACTCGAGGGGGCAGAAAGGAAATCCATGCCTCCCTGGGGCACAGTGCAGTGCTTTCCCTAATCAAAATATTATTAAGCCGATGGAGTACTGACCAAGAGAAACCTTCACTTTCTCCCATTATACCTTTCCCGTTTCCGCCGCGGTTGATGTTGCCATGCGTTATTTTCACACAGATGGAAAGTAACTATAGAAGCAATCAGAGGACTATGTTTTTTAAAAAAATAATAAAATATTCACGAACAACCTCATTTTTTCCACTATTTCGTAGCCGAGCCACTACACACAGCGAGCCTACGCCTCCACCGCACCGCAGATGAGCCACCTTCTCCAGCAGAGGCTGGCATCGCATCTGCCCGAAACCATCACCGAGTCAAACTGCTGTTGGCAGCACCAACCTATGGAACAACAGAGCTCTACAAAAATAAAGCTTTTGGGTAAACAGAAGATTGCACTTCCTGTGAACACCGAATAACCTTCACACGTTTGATACAGAAACCACCCAGGCAACGCTCAGCTTACTGCCCTTCGGAGAGACTGACGGGTTCCATCCCAACACAAAACCCCACTGAATTTGGTGAAAGTATTTTGTCATCGAAATCCCGAACTGGATTTGTACCACAGTTTTCTCCCCCCTCTGAAAACGAGCATTTAATTTACCAGATCCGGTTAAGTAAAAGAGAGAAACTGCTGCATGTGGATGGAAATCCCAGTGTCAGCGCTTTAAGGTTGTGTTAAATGCTAAGCAAGCAGGCTTTTTGCTGCGCTGAGGTACGTGGTGATCCCCATGTGCACACCAAGCCCAGCTGCCAGCATCACCTCCGGGGCTAGGGACTGCAGGGGGATGCCCCTGGCTCCAGACGATGCCCTCAGCTTCGGATGATGACCCCTGCCTCTTTGAAAGAGAAGCGGAAGCTCAGCTCCTGTAGGCTACCCTTCAGGTTTAAAAAATAAACTAGGAGGAGGGTAGCTAGGATTAAAGAAGCTACAACTTCAAAATATTCAACCTATAAAATTGACTTGGGTGGAAGTTGCATTAATCAGTCTCTATAAAGGCACAAAACCCCTCCTTATCCTTCCTTGGGCTTGCAACGTTGCATCTGCGTGAGCAGCTATTGCAGCCCGGCTCTCTCCACAAGCCTCATGAAAAGCTTTCACGGCAACAAACGCCAAGGCGAAGAGAAAGAATGAATTAAAAATCCAAATACAGCTCTTTTTTTTTTTTCCTACCATGTAATTGCAAATGACTAACATATCTGTGGCTTACAGAGGAGGCAATAAATTAAAGCTACAGTCACAAATCGGACCGAAAAAAGATACTTAAGTCATTCAATCCACCACCCCGGGACAGCTCCAGCCCCATGGGATGCTTCTCAGCTTTGTGAAAGACTTGGAGGCCAGAAGAGAGCAAGTACACAACGAAGAGCGAGCTCAGAAGCTTTTTCTTTCACAATTGAGCCAACCCTCTGGTGCTTCCTGAGCGCAGCCTTTTGGGTCGGGTTGTAGGAAAAGCAAAAGGTCTTCAGCAAACAAGCTGTTTATTTGTGAACGGAGCACATCATTAAAAAAACAGCAAAGTTTGATCCTCAGCAAAATGGCTGCGTGCCTTTCTACTGCTAACACTCAAGAAGATGGTTGTAAAATTTCAGTTTATAGAAAAACAACTGGTCCTGGATGTAATTTTAACTTTAAATTGGTGCAAGAAGATGCATTTCAAGACATGAGGAGGTCGAAGACTCCAGTAACCTAACTCCTACCTCCCAAAAAAGCTGCAGCAGAACGGCCCCACGAGATCCATGAGCAGCAGCAGCATGGACCCAGTCCCGGAGACCGCAGCAATTCCTCACCTTCAGCCACAGCAGAATAAATAAAATAACCCAGTCTCCCACCTTCTTCATTTCCCATTGAGCTGCGTATCCTAACCAGTGCTTAGGAAGCATGGCATTCCTCTCTCCCTAACTTTGGTGAGCAAAACTATCTTAGGAGTAGTCATGAAACAAAAGTATATCTAGATATTTAAAAATCTTGATATTTTTGAGTATTTTCTGGTATTTGAGGATTTTTTGAGTTCGGTATTTTCTAAAAAAAAAAACAAAAAACCAACGTACTCAGACACATTCCAACTTATAGAAGTTCATGGGGGAAAAAAAAAGAGCCCTATAGCCATATACCCATGGACTTTGCACTCATTTCCAGACACTTCCAAGAAACTCCAGGATAATTTACATTTCAGAAAAGAGCACTTTCAGGTGAAGCAAAGTCACGATCACATCAGAGGTGAGTTTCTCCAAACAAGTACATCATAAATAGTTTTCTATGTCTCAGCTGGGTTGAAGTCCATCCAGACAGACATCCCCCAAACCCTGGGGTTTGGTTTCAGAGCACGTCCATCTGTTAAGACCCAGAGGACTTCCCAGCATGGCATGAGCCCCAAAGCTCAAGTGAAAGAGATTTTCAGCAAACAAATCCAATACTTGGGTGATTCGGGCTGTGCAGTAGCCATCTCCCTGCACCACAGATGTGACAGCAGTACAATAGCATGAATAATTTTTGTTACTCACTCCCTACCGAACGAAGGCATTCAGAGGCTAAATTAGGAACATGAAAACGATTAACATTAGCATTAACCTCAGTCCCACCCTAATTGCACTACATAAAAGCATACGTAACAATTACAAAGATAACATTGTGTGTCATAAATATCTCACACAGGAATACAGCAGTCACAGCATTTATTTCCTGACCCGGGAAAGCTGCTATAATTGTAGAGCATTGTGCCACGGAGGATTCGGATCTGGGAGCTGCCTGCCAACAGGCCTCGTTTGCTGTAATTTCCCCATCGGGCTCTTCCAATCCTTCATGTTCCCCATCAACGTCGTGTCAACGCTCTGCTCCGGATCCAGCACGATGCCGTCCGGCAGGAATTTCACGTTCTCGGTGGAAACAAATTAAGCTAGATGGGGAGACGTGAAGCAATTACAGCAGAATGTGTGTGTGCTGGCTTTTAGAGGCACATTGCTCAACTACGAGTATCTAAACTAAAGCCTTCCTCCCTGTTGGAGGCCCTCCATCCAAGCCTCTGTTCAGACAGAAAAGCCCATTTCAGATACAAGGAATTTGGCTGTTATATCACTCGCAAGCCAGAGGTTTAAGGACCTGGGGGTCCTGGTGGACGACAGGTTGGCCATGAGCCAGCAGTGTGCCCTGGTGGCCAAGAAGGCCTACGGGATCCTGGCGTGCATTAAAAGGAGCATGGCCAGCAGGTCAAGGGAGGTGATCCTCCCCCTCTACTCTGCCCTGGTCAGGCCTCACCTGGAGTGCTGTGTCCAGTTCTGGGCTCCCTGGTACAAAAAAAAGACAGGGTTCTCCTGGAAAGAGTCCAGCAGAGGGCCACAAAGCTGATACGGGGCCTGGAGCATCTTCCCTATGAAGAAAGGCTGAGAGACCTGGGTCTGTTCAGCCTGGAGAAGAAAAGACAGAGAGGATCTTATCAATGTGTATAAATACCTGAGGTGTGGGAGACAGAGGGATTTGGCCAACCTCTTTTCAGTGGTTTGTAGGGACACGACAAGGGGCAATGGCCACAAAATGGAGCCCAGGAAGTTCTGCACCAACATGGGAAAGAACTTTTTCACAGTGAGGGTGACGGAGCACTGGGACAGGCTGCCCAGGGAGGTTGTGGGGTCTCCTTCTCTGGAGATATTCAAGGCCCGTCTGGACGCCTACCTGGGCAGCCTGCTCTAGGGAACTGCTTTGGCAGGGGGGTTGGACCCGATGATCTCTGGAGGTCCCTTCCAACCCCTACAATTCTGTAATTCTGTGTTTGCCATTCCCAACCTGGACGGCCTCCTGGAGCTGGTGCTGAATTATTCCAGCCCCAGAAACCACCACACCCTCTCAGATGGGAGGGGAAAATGCCATGGACAAAGCACCTGTGACAGCTGGCCTCATACGCAACATTCTCCCAAATAACCCCCCTTCTTTCTAGGTAGAGAATTTAAACCACCCAGATGACAAACAAGAAGTGTAAATGACACCTCCCTCCCAGAAGGTGCCTGCCTAGTGATGCAAAAACTGAAAAATCCCATGTTTTTTAAAGGCAGGATTGAAAAAAAAACATCTTGCATCTCAACGAAGCCTTCTCCAGTCAGTATTTCCAGGTAAACTCTAATACCAGCTTTTAGCCCTAAACGCTTTCTTAGCTCTAAATGCTTTTCTACCAATTGTAGAGAAAGTTAAAAATGACACGTTCATTGAGATTGACATTTTCCAATTAAAGCTAATGGATGACAGTGACTCTAATAAGCAGGACTGAAGAAGGAAGGGGTTCTCCAAAACAGAACTAGCAATGTTTTTGCATCCCCCTAAGTGCTAACGTAAGCTGGTAGCATCTCTCTTATCCCAGAGGTAAACCACTGGCTTGGGTCTCTTCTCAGTTTCATCTCCACTTTCTGCCCAGGAAGAACAATCAGTCCTACATCAGCCGCTCCTCTTTCTGTACTTAAGATCTTTTATAAATTATACACGGGATTTTATTTTCTGGGCCATTTCCCTGAAAGTCATCAAGTGGTGTTTTTTCTCCTGAAGCGGGATTCCCTCTGGAGGCTGTGCCGCTGGCAATGCTCCTTCCACTGCTTGCAACACGCGGTCCGAGGGCGAGATGAGCCTCCCAGAAAGGTTCCAAGGGCAACGCTGAGCACTGGCTATTCCCTACCGGCTCTGCACTTTCCGATAAATACCTCCCTCATTAGTATGCTGAGCTGCATTAGTTCTGCCGCTTACGATGCAAAAGCATTAAAGTTGCGCTGAATTTTCAATTTCACAGCTTGCAATGTGATGCATTAGATACTCCGGGGTCTCCAGCCGCGGGGCGCTGACAGCATTTACTCACCGTTTTGGATTTGTGAGCGACTGTCAGTAAATCTGCTACTGCCTGGAAAAGGGGCAGCACGTGCGAGCAGAGATGAAGCCATGATAGGTACAATAGGGTAAGAGGGGCAAAACGACTGTCCAGTATCACACACACACAGCTCGGGTAGCACCATGACGTCAGATGGGAAGTTGGTTTCATCCTACACAATCCAAACGTGGATTTGTTAAGGTTACGTTAAGGCTGGATTAGGTCTTTTCCAGCCTGAGTGATTCTGTGCTTCCCTGGTGGCAGGTAAGCGGTAAGCTTACACTGCAGACCTTCCATCGAGCCTGGGAAGCGTGATGAGCTCTCCACCCAACCTCTGTGCTTCTCAGTTCTCATGGCACTTGCAAGATTTGAAGATTTTGAGGTTTCTCAAGTGTGGCTGCAATTGCCCAATTGTTCTGAAGGCTACTTGGGACAGCGGGCTGATAAACGCGGGCTACGCGCTCTTCCCACTCTTGTATCCTCAGGGGACTAAGCTGCAAGAACACAACATTTTACTCACCATTTTTATACTCCCCATTTACTCTCTATGTGAAAATGATGAAGAATGACCAATGCACAGAACTTTTCAGCCCCGATGATCAGATGAGAATAAGGCCAGCCAAGGCTACGGCACACACACGTGTACTCAAGTTTAGTTCAAGCAGAAAGGTAACAGGTAGCAGACGGCTCCTAGATGCTCAAATGTGGACTTGCAGTAGGATTCCTCAATGCATACGGAGCATTATGGCTTTTGAGGCATGGAGTGGATTAATCAAACAGAATAATTATCTCATGGTGAAGTGTTGAGCCGGAATTAATGAGATTAGCGTTCGTGTCCCAGCTCTTGAAGTTCTCACCCTTGGGGAAGTCGTATCAACTCCTGCATCTTTCCACAAAACCTCCTCAGCATTACTGATTGCAGAACCCGAGCGAAGATGCCAGAGGGAAAAACTATACCAAAGCAGACTTTTTAAAAAATTTTTCCCTTAATATCTGTTATGAGGCACTGTCTTGTTTTATTCATGATTCTTTGAAGGACGATCTTCCAGCTTAAGGGATAAAAAACCAAGCGTGTGTTACCTTCTGAACAGTACCACGTGCTTCTACTGGTAAGTACAATCCTGAATGAATGCTGACATCAAGTAACAGAAAATGCGCGGTACAATTTCACGTAACAACGCGTTCAACCAAAGCGGGGTACTTCATTACAACGTGTCTGCAGGAAAAATTATGAAGCCAGCTCCTGGCCTCAGATCACACTAGCACAGAAGGGCATGGCAAGAACAACTGTCCCGTAGAGCTTCTTACGTCCGTATTTTGTGATCTCCCCGAAGACTTGGGTTCTTTACACATGGCTGTTCCTTTTGTTTCTCAAGTTCACACCGCAGCAAGCAAGGCATTGACCCATCACGATGGATTTCTAATTCAGCTACTCCACACCAGCTCACCTGTAGACCCCGGGTGTCCAATATCTGGCATTTGGAAGAGTTCAGTCACATCCCTATTCCTCCATGAAGCACGGGGACATCCAAGACTTCTCAGGACGCGCCTTCTTGGTTGGATCAGATGACCTTGAAGGTCTTTTCCAACCTTAATGATTCTACGAGTCTTCTGACGGCTCTTTTGAGAAGCTCGTTCAGAGTGCAAAGTTAGGCTAGCCGTCTCCCCATTGTCCAAAACACAAAATGCAGGGCAGATTTTGTGTGAATGGAAAGAAAGGGAAAAGCGTGTGGGTGGAAGAAGTTCGGTCATATTTCAAAACAATTTCTTGTTGCTTTTTAATCTAAAGCCAAACTTATATTGAATCCAAATTTGCGTCGTGAAGTTTAAAGAGCAAGGGGAGGCTTCCTCCACCCCGAAAGCACACATCCAGCAAGCAGCCTAGTGGTGTAAGGAGGAATTTGACACAAGAAGATGATAACTGTGTTTTGGTGGTAGCATCTGTGTAATCCATAACCCAAAAGCTGTCATCACCTGACCCAACACGAGGTGACAGACCCCACAGAGACACCAGTGGCCGCAGCCACCAAGCCTTCCTCCCCACGCTCAGCACCAAATTGCACTGCCAGGGCTGCAGGGAGAAACCTCGGTGGGAGGACACAAAACCCACAGGATTTCAAACCCAGCATTTTTCCACCAATTTCCAATTGCCTTGAAAGCATAATTAACGTCGGTTGTCTTCCGATTTTATCTCCGTTTTCTCAGGTTGTAGGCTATTTGGGAAAGCACTGTGCATGTCTACGTGGGTATGCGTGCCAGTGCGTGCACGTACTTGTCTGCACTTACCAGCTTGCCAGCACAACTGCTTTTCTCAGGGCCTCCTTGGAGAGCAGAAGTTAGTGAGGACGCCTAACCTTCAGGAAATTTCCCTCCTTAGCCCGTGCAGTCACTGAAAAAAAAAGATTTCTGCTCCCATTGCTTCTTGCTGATACAGGTGAGCTCAAATCAAGCTCAGCTAGGCTCAGCTCTCCGCACTCCCCAAGGTGTTTTGACAAACTGCTCTCAAGGGGGTTTCAAACAAAGATGCTAAAACAGCCCTTGCAGTAAGGAAATAAATTTTTTTTATTCCCTTCTCCACGTAAATTTTAAGGTTTCCTGATAAACTGAAGGATGGGATTCTGAGAAGTCGTGGGGGATCTTTAAAAAAAAAAAAAAAGGGACCAAGAAAAGTCTTACCCAGGCTGAAAGCTACTTGCCATTTGTCCCTTTTCCATTAATTCTTCTAATATTCCCCCAGCTTTTGGGGCAGCCAAAACCAGGCCTCTGGACATCGCTGATGTCTACATGATCGTGTGCCCCAAGGTGCAAGCAAGTAACTCGCCTCCAGGAGCAGCCACAAGTGAGTTCCCCCTGCTACCTCCGCATCTTGCCACGTTGCAAGCTTCTAAACCTCTACATGACTGGGAATTGAGGATATTTTGGGGGGAATTTAAAGACAAACAGTAATGATCAGTGTTACTTCCATTTCAACAGTGCTGAAGGATTCCTGCTGAAGGGAAAAAAAAGTCAATGCTAGATGTAGTCGAGATATTACATATCCATTCCCTGCTCTCTACCCAAAATAAGAGATTTACCAGAAAAATAAAAATTAAAAAAAATTCTATTCAAATGGAGGTCACAAGAGATACAGACAGGCAGGTGACCCACACGACTGTTCTCTCTTATGCGCCAAGAAAGTGTGCAGCCAGACTACTCGTCAGAGAGCACAGACACAGAAGAACAACAGCTGTAAGAAAAACTATGCCCCTAGAGGGTAGGTCTGATTCAGAAAAATAGACCGGGTGTTGCCAAAGGGCTGGAGAATTCCATCCAAAAAACCAGAGACGTTTCACTCACAAAAAAACTTCCTTATTCAGTGGAAAATTGTTTGCTGCAAACTCGGACGGAAGTTTCTGAGCCAGCCCAGGCAGGGCTTTCACCTATACACCGAACAAGAAAGGCCAAGAACAAGGCATCCAAACACGCTGCCCTGCCAAAACCTCAGTGGTTTATCATCTAGAGTTCAAATCAAGACCTCCAGCCCTGCTACACGCGGAAGGGTTTCCAAGAAACGTCTGCTGGCACCACTCCTAAAACGCAGCTTCCGACCCGCAGCTCGCCTTCTCCGCCGATTCTGAAAGCTCAATTTCCTACGAAGCTGCCTCCCTGCCACATCCTTTACGCTAGCACAACACTGAAATACCACAGTGTTTTTGAACAATGCGCTAGATTTCTCTAAACACAACTGTTTATGTAAGCCTGGTGGCCCCAGGCTCGGGGAGGAGAAGAGCCCGTCCCGGAGCAGGAGAGCGGCACCACGGCACGGAGCAAAGCCCCGAACAATGCTCGCTTATGCGCCAGCATTTCCCTCCTACCCTTCTTACAAAGCCGTTGGGATCGGGAAAGCAATTATTTTGGAAAAGCAAGCAAGCCTCAGAGGCACGGAGTGAATGCTACCACCCCAGGCAGGAGACGAGGGATCCCACCTGTGCCCTACTACCACCACCCTGACTTTGATCAAAGGATCATATTTATTATTGCACTCTTCATGCAATACTTTTTAACCCTGTTCTTCTCCTCTCCAGTAGCTCGCCCACCAGGGAAATGCAGCTCTGATGGAGACAGCAGCTCCAGCAACACCTGCCATGGGAGCCACGGCCGGGGACAGGAGGTGAGGGGCACTGCTCCTGATGCTGTGAGGGCAGAAGGGCACTGCTGCTTCAGGAACCACGAGAGCACCAAGGTCTCTAACGAGGAGCTTCCAGAGGAAGGGAGCACGAAGATATCCGGGACCCCAAGGTTTCCAACACAGAACCTCCTCGGTTTCACATCCAAACTCTGAAATCTTACCTGCACTCTGCAAACGCACACTGCCTGGGCTGCCAGCTTCACAGCCCACGGTAAATCTGAGCTGGAATAAACGTGGCAGTGCTGGAAGGGCTGACAAAAAGAGCCAGCAACTTGCCTTGTGTCTCCTTCAGAAGGTTCTCACCAAGGACGGAAAGCACCGTCGGACAACTGACGGCTCCACGCTGCTCAGCTCCAGCCAACATCACATCCGTGCCTGGCTTCGCCACAAACCTCCCACACCAGTTATTTCTCTGAGACCTTGTGCTGGCCAGCCTAACCACGCAGCCCTTCCCAAAACGTCTCCTCCCTGTGTGAGCCCAGCTGCCTTTCCAATTTCCACCCCCAAACCACCAAGAGGCCTCGATACGCACATCCAGAGCACGTCTTCTGAGAAAGCTGCTGCCTGCCTGAGAGCAGGTAGTAGAGCGCACGGTCACTGGGTTATGATACAACCCGTAGTGCTTTGATAGACACTTGACCATCCTCAGGCTCTCGCTTCTCTAAAAAGGGTTCTATAGATTTTATACATTCAAAAAAACAAGTATCAAAACACATCTGAGGCTGTTAAGGGTGAGTATTGCAGGCAATTTTCTTCCTTACCTCTCACTTCAGTCTCATTGAACTTAATCCTTTCCTGGGTTCACTTTTGGGGAAAACATGCACCACGAGGCAAAGCCATTCTTCTAGGAGAGTTGGCCACTTCTCAGTAAGCCAGCGGGATTATTTCAGCTGTTAACCTCAATAAGCTTTTTCCCCAAATCAGAAAGGGAGCCAAGCAGACTAAAAAACACACGTAGCAAAACACAGCACGAAATTCAGCTGAGTACAAACACACACACTCTTACAGACCTGGAACGCGTTGCTGAGTACCACGCAGATTCAAAGGGAAGCATTTAGTCACCCATGAAAGCTGCAAGTCACTTCAGTTTGGAACAGAGGTTATCACACAAGGCTTGCAAAAGAATTCAAAGAATTTCTGCACGAAACCATACATTGGTCAAGTTTGTGAAGCTTGCAGCGTCAACAGGAACCTATGTGAAAGTTTTAAGGAAATACCAAACCACATATACAAACTTCATCTCCAGACAGCGTGAGCCTGAACGTGAAAGCCACGGCAACAAAAAATGCTTTAAGAAGGGACCCTGTTTGTAAAAATCACCAGGTTTCACACACACGTCTCAATTTGCTACTCCAGAAGCACAATCCTAGCACCAAACCCATTACGGCTGGAGTCAAATACCCAACAAGCAACCTTGCAGCCAGATTCTTTTTTTAAATACCATTTCTCAAACTTCTCCTCGAGTCAGACCATGGGAAGAGCTCCATTCAGAACAATTGCCCACCACCTCCCTGCTGGCTGTCGGTTTTTAACTCGCCTCCACGCTGCGTAACGTTGCTTCGTACTCCGTAACCTTCCTTCATACTCCACGACCTCCTCTGCATCAAAAGGATTTTTTTTCCCCTCTTTCCTCCTCCTTAACTAACCCCCTGATGCTAGAATTACGCACCCATCTGTGCCCAGGTAATAGCAGAGACCGGCGTATTTCCACTTGACGCTACTTTGTATGATCAAAGAAGCAAAGCCTTAAGAAAAACCCTTTCCAAAGCAGCGCAAACGTCGGCGCCAAACTCCGCCCATCTTGCAGCGCGAGCTACGAGCTTCACAACCGACAGCTTCGTTCAATAAAGGACAACCCCGCTCCTTCAGCTCAAACACGGGGAAGACGGAGCCGTGCGGATGCTCTACGGCTCAGAGCTGTGAACCCGTGAGCTCGTAAACCTCCGAAGGCTGATGCGTCTCCGAAGGCTGGGGACCCCAAAAGCACCCCGTTAGCGTGGCTGCCGTACCTTAAAAGGGACGCTCCTCCAGCTGCTCGCCTCCCCAGCAGACGGCCGAAGCTCTCCCGCCGGGTATCGCACCGGCACGGGGCCGATCCTCAGGAAGGCCGATGATTATTCCCGAGGCGCCCTGCAAGAGAGAAACACCCCGTTACCGGCTCGTGCCCAGCCGAGGAAGGCAGCTCCCACGGATCGGCCGTTTTATTTCTCATTTTATTTTATTTTATTGCCCCGACTGCCGGAGCTGGGTTGGGAATGATGGGGACCGTCCCACGAAGCTGACTGCCCACCTACGCGTGAATCGAACGCACGGAGCTCCACAAGCTCATCCAGAGGCACATCAGCCTGCCGAAGCCACAGAGGGTAGAGGAGAGCTGAAGACCACAGCTCGGACAAGCCTAAGGCTGCCTGCTCGCCTAACTAAACACAGCTTTGTGCTGTTGCTTTACAGACAGGACAACGAGGACCACGCATCGCCTGTCCTACAGCTGGGAAGATCTCCAGCCACGCCGGATTTCGCATCCGAATCCGGAGTGCTACCTGAAACACGACCTTATTCTCTCTCTTCCAGACAAGGTTTGCGGGCAGGAGTGGTACCCTCTGGTCGGCCAGCATCGGGGGAGAAAGGAGGCGGACCTTTTTCCTTCCGTCTGCAGGCCTGATGAGCAACGAGGTGCCTTCAAAGCTCCGCTCGGCTCACGGAAATCGCTCCGAGGGCGAATCAGGTATGTATCGCCTGGGCCATCTGAGGGAGCTGAGGTGGCTCTTCTGGAGCTGTGGGTATG
The DNA here is from genome assembly GCF_013377495.2 of Cygnus atratus. Lineage (NCBI taxonomy): Eukaryota > Metazoa > Chordata > Aves > Anseriformes > Anatidae > Cygnus > Cygnus atratus. Next base: position 74,721,676 of record NC_066365.1, on the reverse strand, counting down.
GTAGTGAGGAGGCAAGGAAAACAACAGCTATTGCGTCAAGCTGCTGGAGGGACGGGCGAATTATTCCCTTGGCAACGAGGTCAATGGGACCCGGCGATTTTCTAAGTTAAGCAGTTTTATAAGCATGCACATACATATATTGAAAGGTACGTATACGTATGCATACGCACACAGAGCCAGCTTCTCTCTAGTGCTCTTCCCAGTTTCAGATTTCATTTTCAACCACAGCTCGCCACGCCTTCCCCACTCCCCAACGCAAGAGGCATTTCGATCAAGTCAGTCTAGCCCAAAAAAGCCAAAACCGCCCTTGCTGCGAGAACATCCCGGTAAAATTTAACCCCCAACCCCAGCCGTAGCAGCCCAGGCGAGCCCCAAACACGGCTCTTCGTGCAGGGGGCTCCACGTCCAGCACCTACAGACAGCAAAACCCCGAGCGTGCCCAGGACGGGACGTGCCCACAGCCGTCCCTTCCAGCAGCACGGAGCTGGAGGCTCAACATCCCCGCTCCAATCCGACGTATTGCAACAGCAGCTTCTCCATCTGCATTCGATAGCTCAATCCTTTGCATTTATTTTTTTTAAGTTGCAAGGGACACGTTCTGCAGACGCAGGCAGGAAGCAGCAGAGCATCTGCTCCCTCGTCCCCGGCCGCCCACCCCGCTGCTTTGCATTCCCCTCCAAGGCACCCCGGCTTGCTGACGGCAGCGGCAGCTCCCGGCCCGGCCGTGCAGCACGGCAGGCTCCCTCTAATTACCTCGGAGCCTCCAAATGAGAGAGGGTGAAAATGAGACCAGCTCCTTGCCGCGGCGACACCGCGGCTCCCGCGGGCTGGGGCCACGCTCCCCAGCCCGGCAGCATCCGCGGACATTCCCCGTGCAATTTCTTTTTCTGGGGATTTAAAATATGGGGGAAGAAACTTGGGGAGCGCGAGGGGCGGCCGTGCGATTAGAAGGACCAATTGTGTCTACGCGGACTTATTACAAGCAATTTATATGCAAGCAAAATGAAACACTCCCCGTTTTTCTAGGAGAATGCCCAATCCCGTGCTGATTTACACGCTTTCCGAATCTCATCGACGACTTCGGAGGGACTGCCTGCAGCGTAAATCACCCGCTCGCAGCACCCCGCACAGAGCAATCCCTTCCCATCTCGCCGCTCCCAAATCCCATCACCCCGACGGCCGCTGGGGCTCGGCCCCCACACCAAGCGCCAGCCCCGCAGCGGCTCCCCTGCTGTCCACACCAAAGCTGGAGGAGAAAGGAGGCTGGGGCCGGGGCCCCAGGGCGGCAGGCACCGATCACGGGGCTGCTCCCGAATTAAACACGTGGGTGCAAAAGGCACCGCCAGCCCCCCCTCGGTGCTGCGATGGCGGCGCTGGGACGGGGGCTGATAAATGCTTATCGGCCCCGTACGCCCCGAGGGCTTTATCTGCAGCTTGTTCCTGATCAAACACGATCATCCTTTGCACCTCTGTGCGAGATTCATCTAAAGCAATTACGGAGAACGGATCGGTGCTTAAGGAATTTATGTACCGTACAGCGTGCACCCTGCCTGGGATCAGCAGTGCCCAAATTCTTCACGTGTGTCCACGCAGGCACGTGCTGGCTGACCGGCTCAGCACCTTCAGCAGATAAACCAGCTCCTCGCCTCTACGGCAGGCAGTTTTTTTCTCCCCGGTTACAGCTGGGGGTCCATCCATCAACACTCCCTCCCCACGCAACCTTCAGGTACCTCCCGGCCCCGAGGCTCCATTTCCAACCACGCGGCAGCTCGGCAGCTGCAGTTTTATCACCCTCTTACAGCGCCGCGACACATTTCCCCGAAGAGCCGAGGGTAAATCACTGCCCAGTTAGGGCTGGGTAAACGAAGGAGAAAGGAGAGAGAACGGCAGCGGGCAGAGCCACGACGACTTCACGGGGAGAGCTCAGCCACGGTGCGGGGCTGGCTTCGAGAGCCCCAAGTTTTCCCCTGTTTTCTTGGGTAATATTCGAGGTTTGACTTTTCCAGCCTCCAAAGCCAAGAAGCTGCCCAAAGCCAGGCTCCGATACGAGCGAGGGTTTCGGATGCAGCTGGCCGCCTCGTGCAGGTGATGGGAGAGACCGGCGTCCCAGTCCGACCAGGTCAAACTGGTCTGGGGAAGCAGCAGGACGCTGTAACCCCAGCCCAGCCAGCGGGCGAGGGATCGGGGCAGGGATCTGGAAGCGGAGGCTCGAGGCCAAGCACAGGGAGCCCGGAGGCAGCTCCGTCCGCGCTCGGGAGCCTCTCGCAGAGGAGGTTTTAGAAACTCCCAGGGCCGCCAAAAAACGTCAAGTTAGAGCAGGGCGAGACCTCGTAACAAACCCACCCGCTCTGCTGGGGGAAACCAAAATCAGGAAAGCAGAGATCCACCGGCAATTACAGCCCAAAGGCTTCCTGCCTCTGCGCCAGGCTGCGTTTTGTTTGGGTTTGGGTGGTAGACGGGAGCGCAGGCTGCGGGTTGTGGGCGACAGCTTACTGCTGCTAATGCGAGCCGCTCTGCACCCTCCCTCCCCCTGAAGATTAAACAAAAAAGCATAAAAACGCCGTTCTGAAGCAGCTTTGTTTAAAAACTAACCCTGCACTCACAACGGCAGCTAGAAATTGGCGTCCTTCAGTTGTAGCTTCAGTCGCTTCTTAAAGAAAAGGTAATTAAAGAATGAAAAGATAACGAGATGCACCTGAATTAGGACTCCCTCCCCTGCCTTTTACGACAAATATTTCAAAACCCAGCAGGGAGACAGCATTTTGCAGAGCTCTAGGAAACCACGCTTCGAAAAAAAAAAAAAAAATACATTAATCCCAGAAAGAAAAGGAGCAGAACAATAAAAGTGACGGAAGTTTGCTCCGAGGAGACATCTGGGAAGGTGAAAGAAGGAAGCAAGCGGGGGAAAACACACAGCATAAAGACACAAGTTAATCCAAAACAGCGAGAGAACAGCTACCCAGGCATTTCGTGTTTATACGGCGCTGCATCCAACACACAGGCGCTATAGGTTCTGAAGTCTCGCTCCGTTTATACGCACACATCCCCCTACAGAAGGCTGAACCCACCCCCAGATCTCTGAGACCCCCGAACCTCCCCAAACCCTACCTGTACTCAGCTTCTTGGCTCCAAAAAGCTGGAAAACCTCACATCTGCCTACCTGGTCTTCTGCTTGATTATGGCAGTGATTGAAATCGCGGGGCGAGGGCACGCAGGACAGAAAAACCCTTGTAGGGCCCCACGAAACGTGGTATCGCGCAGGCAAGCTCATCACCAAGGAGCCTGCTGTAGACGAACACCACGCAAAAAAAAGGCACGGCTACAGGGATGACAAATACCTATCATTTCCTCCAGAGCCTACCCTCACCGTCCCAAGTCGCCGGTGACTTCCAGCACAGGATTACTCACGGACAGAAGCAGGGAGCAAAAGCAGCCCTCGGAGGCCAGCGCGGCCCAGGGGATCGGATCAGACCCAGCTCGTTCCCCTGGCGTGCTGCATGCAGGCTCGGAGCCCGACGGCCTCTCCTCTGCTCCCGTCACCACAACCATTATTTTAATTTTTAGCTTCCCGATTCTGACAGAGAGATTCTTAAGAGCCCAATCAAGAACAATTAAATGCAAGAATTAAGTGAGAGAAGGCGCCAAACAAGCTTCGGCGTCTCCTCCTCTTCCCCGAAGTGGGATGCGAGATTAAGAGCCTGGCTCAGGGGCTCGGCCGGTGCTCTCCTTGGGTCCCCATCGATGTCTGAAAAAAAGGGTGAAAAAAGGGATGGGGACACAATTCCCGCCCTCCCGGTCACGTGCAAGCAATACGAGGTGTGCGGTGTGATTTGGGCAGCAGGGCAGGATGCAGAGCCTGTGCTCAAACAGCCGGAGAGAGCCGCAGGTTTCGGCCGATGTCCAGAGGAGCAGGAACCCAACACCTCGACCAGGAGCATCTCAAGGAGCTGCCAGCGTTGGCCGCTCAAAGAGCGAAGGTTCTTGGGATCCCAGCTTGATCTTAGCTTAATTCATTTATGGTAAAGAATACAGGTCTTCAAAAACTGCCCTGCAACCAGAGGCTAGCAGCTGCTCTGCTGCATGACAGCCGCACCCAGATTCACCATCCTTCTCCTAATTTATAAAATCCATACATTTATGGAGCCATTAGTCCGGCTCCCTTACCTTTGAGGACCAGGACCACAACCCCCAGCCCCAAGACACTCCTAGAGAAGCGACTTGTCAAACAGCGGCACGAGAGGCAGCGACAAAACCCCGCTCCCCTACTGCCAGTCTAAGGCCCTGCAAAATAATTGTCTTCCCACCCAGGAGCAAAGGTTACAATTACAGCGAGAATGAGTCAAGCCGGAAAGACCTACTTTAAATAAAAAGGGGGAAAAAATGGAAAAGTTGTAATGAAAACACGTGGGTAATTGGAAGCCCGAACAGAGGCCCATTTTTGCCTGGCACCTTGCTTGCTTCCGCTTTGTCCAAGTTGCCAACCACAAATTAAACGCTTTGGTTAAAACTAGGCACACGTTGCTCATCTCGTACCTTTAATACTTAGCCACTAGGAACTCCACATCTGTTTTGCTCTGAGGCTTTCGGCGGTGACTCAATGTTATCTGCAGCTTCGGACCGCTGCAGATAAGTGTTCCGCTGCAGATAAGTGTTCCGGAGGTGGTTTTTTTTTTTTTCCCTCCCCCTAGCAGCGGGGCTGCTTGCTTTCAGATGGAGGAACCCGCCTGCAAACTGGTGTCGGAGGCAAAAGTGGTAAAATTTGACACGAGCCGAGGAGGAAGCACAGGACCCCGACTTTTTTCTGGCTGAGGATGAAGCTTGTAAAGAGGCAGGGGGGTTAAGGAAAGCGGAGCCTGTGCCTGAAAGCAATCCCGAAGGATTATTTGGGATTTAACCCTCGCAGGCTCCGGGCAGGGCAGGTAACTGAGCCCCACGTCCCTTCAGCAGCAGCGAGGTACCTGAGGTGTACGCGTGGCTCTAGAAAAAAAGGACGCGGCAGCAGGAAGCATCCCCGCACCCAGGGCCTCCGTTAACTCGCTGCCATAAGCCGCCAGCACCCCCATTAACGGGGCAGACGCTGTGCATGCACAGAGGCGCGCCTGGGAAAAGGACTTCAGGGATAACGCAGGCTGTGTGCGCGCGCGAGGGAAGAGCCCGGACGCAGGCATCGTCTTGTCCTGCTGTCGGAGGGGATCTGGGCAGCGTCAGCCTGCTGACACTAATCGCCAACAGCCATTTCGCCCCGCTTCGTCGAGGGCTAACCTGGGCAAGCACAGGGATCGCCGTCCTGCCTCCGCTGGGCTCCCCTGCCCGCAGGGGCTCAGCACCGCAAGCAGCTGATCCAGCGCAGCCCTTCGGTGTTGGCGTCCCTCACCCGAGCATCTCTTCCTTGTCACCTGCGAGGAGAGGCCGAGAGAGCCGGGGCTGCTCGGCCTGGGGACGAGGAGGGCAGGGGGATCCCGTCCGTGTCCGCCAAGCCCCGCAGGGAGGTGCGGAGAGGCCGGAGCCAGGCTCTGCTCAGCGGTGCCCAGGGCCAGGCCCAGAGGCCGCGGGCCCAGCCCGGAGCCCCGGCGGCTCCCCCTGCCCCTCAGGCAGCACTGCTGGGCCGGGCGGGTGCCGGAGCCCTGGCACAGGCTGCCCAGAGCTTGGGGGGCTCCTCCTGGGGGAGCTTCAGCACCCGCCGGGACGTGGGGCTGGGGGGGGACACGGGGGGCCCTGCCCGCCTCAGCCACGCTGGGATCAGCAGCCAGCAGCAGCAGGCCTAGGAAGCAGGGGCAGAGCACCCCCGTCACGCACCATCTTCACCCCCAAATACCTCCCAGTCTCCAGCACAGACTCCTTTTGGCCACGGGACCCTTCCACGAGTTTATCCAGCCACCACCCACGCGAACACAACGCCCTAGGGCAGCCTGCACAGCTCGCCCCATCGCACGGAGGCGTTCGCATCGCTGACGGCACGCCACCGAGACGGTGCCAGCAGCCCCAGAAGGTGACGGTCGGGGCTCTCAGCCCGGGTTTCCCGGCGTTAACACGCACCGACACCAACAAGCAGTGCCCTGCAAACCTCCCAGGTTCAAACCGCGCTCCTCGTTAGCGCTCTGCGGGCAGAGAAGCAGAAGAACTGGTTTGGAAAGAGGAAAAAAAAAAAGAAAGAAAGAAAAATACAGATGACTGCCGATAACACGTCTAATTAATAAAGCACAAACTCAACAGGCTCGTTCAGTCTGTGCGTCCCATCTGCTTTGCCTTCAGCCCGGATGGTTCCCATATCCACGAGCACCTTTTTCCATACGGATCTCGCTGCGTGCTGACAAGCCGAAGGCGTGCCTTCAGCACCCGGGCACATATGCTCCCCTATAGCATCACCACACCTCCTTATGTCCTCCTCGGAGGCAGAAGGGACGAACAACAAAAGATAGGAACGTCCAGGATGCAAAGGATGGGCCCAGGACACTGAGGCCTTACAAAAAACCCTACAAACGTAGGAGTTCGGTATGAATTTGCCCTAATTCTTCACTATCGGCCACTCGCCCTGGCTTTAGATGGGCGCTGATCTTCCTGTAAAGCCACAGCCCCATAAATGCTAACGTTATTTACCCCGTCGCGCTTTAAGCGACGTGGCAATCAACCCAAATGAAGTGCTGAACGACGATTTATGAAGATTTATCCGCGGAGTGACCAGCCGGAGCTCCCTGAGGCCAGCGGCTGGAGCCAGGATACCCGAAGTTCAGGTTTAGAGCCGGGCATCTATCATCTCCGCGTGTTTCTGGTCCTCCTCTTGGAAATGAAAGGCAGGGAAGACCCGTACCGCAGCGTCCCTACGACATGAAGCATCCAGACACTCTCACAAACACACACACGGTCTCTAAAAGCGTCGAAAAAAATAAAAAATGAATAAAAGGTGAGGACTAAAACCGAGGTTGTGGGACCTCTCCATTGCTGTGCAGGACCATGGCAGAGCCACGGACAGGACGGGGGAGATGGAGGAGCACACGGAGAGGCTGCAGCGAGCCGGGCAAGCTGCTTCTGCAGCTTGAAAGGAAAGGGAAAAGGGAAGGGGTCAGCAGGAGGTGCAGTCAGCCTCGTGTCGTGACTACAGCAAGTGTGCTGAGATCTGAGCGTGCCACGAAAAACACAAGCGAGTTCGTTAAAACGGCAGGGTTTTACAAGAGAAGCGCCATTCATAAGCCTTCCGGGAACTGGGAAGAGCTGGAAGATGGTTGCATCCCATTTCGGCGTCTGAAAAGGATTTCTCCCAAAGTCTCAGAGCTGGGAGAAGTTTTGAGACTCGGCAACTGGGGATGGCCTGCAAAGACTACAGGGGACAGAAAATTTGCCCCTCTCAAACCGATACAGCCTAGCAGAGCACTTCTCCCTCTTTCTCCATAGTGTAGGATGCTGGAGAGACCCACTCTGGCACTAGGACAGAGGCAAGGGCAATTTCTCTGGTCGTTTACAAGCCTCCAGAACAACAGGAAGCCATTGATCGCACGCTGCTGATAGTCCTGGTGTGCTCACCGCCCTACAGCAAGACAGGCTGACTCACTTACCCCAGCTAAAAAAAAAAAAAAAAAACACAAATACCAACACAACTCCATCTGCTAGAGATGGCCGTCCATTTTTATTTTTATTTTCCAGGCCAGGAAGATGCAGGGTTTCATTGCTCTGGGTGGATTTCACGAAAATTGCAATTTTTCAACGAGGTTAAAGCCTCAAGAGGCAGAGAGGATGCAGTCAATTCCCCGCAAGCGTCTCCTCTATTACTTAATGCATGCCCCTAACTGCTGCTGGCACCTGCTCACGAACAAACCAGCAAGAATCGGCCCTTGAAAATACAGTCTGTTACCCTCTTTACGTAGCGCGAGGGATAAAGAATGGGACCGAGTGAGAAACATCCTCTTGGGAAAGTCCGAGCCACACCTAGGATTACATACAAGAAAGAAATGAGCCAAACGGGGAAAGCCAAACCTTTAATAAAGGGAAACCTCCAGGAATTTGATGCAATTGGGACGCAAACGAGCCACCTGCAATGCCAAGCCCCCTTGGGCTCAATCCCACCCGGGGCCTGGCCACGGAGAGGAGAGAGGGGCGGGGAGGATCCTGCAAGCGTGGAAAAATCCCTCCCTGAGCCACCGGGGAAATTTCCTGTGGGAAATCGTGGCCGGAGCAGTAGACTGGACACAGGCAGCAGACTTGCAGAATGCTACCAGCAGCTTTTCTTCTTTCTTCCTTTCTTCCGGGTTATTTAGGAACGGAGCTAACGCAGATACAAGAACAAAGTAAGAGGCACAGAAATTTAACCAGGCTCTCTGGCTGCACCAGGACGGTACGGGGGGAATCCGGGCAGCAGCCAGCGCTTTGGAATAGGCACGGAAAAAAAGTTTCCACAGGAGCTTGTTTCTTTAAAGTCAGATGTATTAGATCATCTCGTCCCCTAGAGTACGTTGTTTCCTAATGCTTTGCCCAGACCGATTTCAAATGTCAAAAGCAATGCTGGGTGTTTTGTTTTGTTGTTTTTTTTTTAACTACCTTCAGTCCCCACAGAGCCAGTCAAGGAGGGGAACTTTAGACTGTTCTGTCTTTCCCATTAAAAATGCAATTATCGGCGCAGCCTGATTACAGCATCTCCCAGTCATACAGAATCTGTGAGAGGCTGCAAGAACAGCTTGCTTTTCAAATGGAGTTAGAGAAATTAATACACGTCTTTCAGAGCTCGGTGTTCACATGCCAATAAAATTTGCAGGAAGGCATGGGCAACCGCTAGGGAGGAGCATCCCTTCGAGAAAGCTGCCTTCAGAAAAGGACATGATGCAAGGCCCTTGCGAAGTACTTACCCCGAATTAGTCATGGCTTTTAGAATAGTCTTATTCCTCTTGCTTTTCAGTCTTCTCGTCCAGTTAACGATGAAAAGCCTTTGTGACAGGAAGGACATTTTTAGATGTCAGCTCATGTGTCCTTGTGGATGCGGAAAGCCGTGCCCGAGTGAATGTGAGAGATGTTTGCTTGGGTAAAGTAACGGCACACGGGGCTAAAATTAAGGGAGCTTCAACTCCCCTTCCCAGACACGAAGGCAGTAAGCATCTCGCAAGATTTAGTTCTTGGATAACCGTAAGTGGGAATTAGCGCTACAAGCTGGAAACATCTGGATACAGATAGTTAAACAAGATAGCGTCGCCGGGTCACAGCTGGTTTCCACATTTTCATCTCGTCCTACCAAAAGGACGGAAAGTCAGGCGGTCAGGGCACCCGTCGGAGTCACAAGCTCTGCTGTGGGTTACTCGGGGTCCTCCGCATCAGACGTTAAAGACAAACGGATGAAACCAGGAGCAAGTTCCCTTCTCCACCGCCCCATGCCCAGGCAGTCCCCCAGCCACCCCTGCCTGGGACGGCTCAGCCCATGTCAGACGTGGTCCGACACGCGCAGGAAAGAGGGAACTGAGAAATAAGCTTTCAAAAAAAAAAAAAAAAACCAAAACCAAGAACGCCGAACCCTTACATCGGCTCACCTCTGCTACGTGACAACTAAGCAGCTCTTCACACCTTAATTCCCTTTTGATGCTGGGGCGATAGCACGGCCTCCTCCTCCAAGCACCAATGGACCCCACCAAGTACCTTTTCCATTTTTAAAAGAGAAAAACACCTAACGCGGATGAGACAGGGCTTTCCCCTCAGTTACTAACAGAAAATACAAACAGGAAGTACAAAAATCTTGCTGCACAGCTGGCAGCAAGAAAAAAGGGAGCTCACAGGACAGGAGCAAACCACCGAAATCAGCTACGCCCGACTTTCAGAGATGACACGGCTTAGCGTCTTCTTATTAACACTGAATCCTCCGCAGGATGTTTTCTGCTAGGAAAAAAAGCAGAAGTGTTGCTTTTTCAGCTGCCCATTACATAAATGGAACTGAACGAGCCCCACTTCAGAATAAGCATCTCCCTTTCATCCCAAGCATTAGGCGGCTCGAGTGGGAAGCAGCCGGCATCGTCGGACATTACACACGTTCTCCAAGTGAGAGCCTTCAGGCTTAGAGGATTTCAAAAGCCAGCACTTGAACGAGCAGGGAAGCCCAAACTCATTTTTCATTTTGCATCTTTCCCTTCCAAGATGGGGAGCAGCCCGCTCTGGCCTCCCAGGCTCACTTCAGCCCCAACCTGGGCTCAAGGAGCCTGCACACAAGGCAGGCGTCGATAAAGAGCAGGATGGTAAAGGGCAGGGAAGCTCAGGGAGGAGAGCTCAGAGAAGACGGGAATATGAAGGAGTTTCAATTTGTCTGTCTGAAGCCAGGAAAGACTTAACCAGCAGCCATCCGTGCGCTTAAGCTGCTAAGAAACAACGCTGCCCAGAGGAAAGAAAAGCCACAAACGGAAGAATTAAGTGGGCAAGTGCTTGACACGAGCGTGCTATCTGTGAACAGGGACAATTTATGGAACAGGCTCTCAAAAGCCGAGGAGGATGGGTAAAGAAAGGGCCGTGGGGGTACTGCCAAACCCTGCCTGTAAGCACCTTCTGCCAAGGCCACCTCTGGGCTCTTGGCTGAGGGCAGGCGCTGGAGAACCCAACAGAGGGGAAAATGGATGAAAACGGCTTCTCGGCCCCAAACTGCAGGGCAGATCTGCCACGAGACCGTGGAGCGACCTGGCTGGGCTGCCCTTCCTGGCTCAAGGCTTGCCACGGGACGGACAGACAGACAGACAGACCTCCTGACAGCATCTGTGCCGGGGTCTGCGGCCGCAGCATCCCCTCTGCTCCAGCCTGCACCGATCGGAGGGGCGAGCTCGCAAGGATATCTGAAAGAAAAACTGCACCAAAGCCTCGGAGCTGTACTACACAGAGCCAGGGTCCGAAATAAGCCCAACTTCTGGGAAGTTCAGCACCATCGTGCTCTTCAGAAAAAAAAATCGTATATCAGAAACAAGCAGATTTTTCTGAAATAGCGTTTCTGCAATGATTATTTTTGCTGTCTCCACGACGTATACCTGCACAAGCTCAATACCTTCAGCAGTCCCATTTGCAGTCTTGGACTTCAAGACAGAGCGAGTGGATCCGTAACCCGGGACGCAGTGGCTTAGGGATGGTTTGGCAGCTGGGGCAAAGAGGCAAGGAGATAATCCAAAAATCATGAATTTCTGAGCTAGGTCCACAACAGGACAGCCCAAACCTGTGCTCAGGAATGTATTTAAAGCTGCTCTTTCATTAGTAAGAATGGGTTTAGGTACTGCAAACATCCAGTTCCTCTCCTCCATGCCGCTCCGTCCCGATTTTCCCCAGGCCTCTGACTTGTGCCCAACGCCTCTGCAACTGGGACAGAGCCCAGAGCCAGGATTTGGGGTCAGATCCACCACAGGAGTGACTTTGAGAACGTAGTTTGAATTCTTCCTAAGCTTTGGAGCATTTTATTCAATGTTCTGACCACTTGGAATCAGAATTAGCTCCCAGCTTCCAAAAACAGAGGAAGCAAAGCCACTAGCAACGAGAAAATTGACTCTAACGTAACACCCAACGCTACAGGCCGACGGGGTCGCTTGGGGGCACATCAGACGACCACAGATAAATTGGGGCCGTCGGATACACATGAGAACCGGCTGAAGAACACTGAAGAGCTACAAAAGGTCCCAGAAAGACTCATTTGAGGGGGATGTGAAATACCGGCATACCTCTGACGGAAGGCATTGCCGGGACAGCTCTCAGGGAACAGAGATGCAAGTCGGCAGCCCAAGTCCGAACGACCGCTTTGTGTCACAGCAGCTGTCCGAGGCCACGTGGCCTCCCAAGGCTTGATGCAGCCTCGCTCTCTTGTGAAATAGACTTAATAAAATAAATAAAAAATAAATAAAAATAGAGCGAAACCAGTAGGAGACCTCTGATTCCTCCCAGAGCAGAGGCTGTAACCGCGGAGGGCGGCAGAAAGGCAGTTTATCCCTGATGCCTGCAGTGCTCTTATTCAACCCCCTAAACAAGGCTTCAACCCTATAGCCACTTCGGTACTTCCACCTTAATAAAAACAACACATTACCCCTTAATTCCTAATCCTGGTGCACAGAACTGCATCATCACAGCTGAATCACAGCTGAAAGCCAGGCAGCAAAATGACACAGCACAGCGCAGCATCTGCTCCTCGCTCCTCTTGCCACCCTTTTCCCAAGGGGACCAGGACAGAACCTGTGGGGTTTGGCGGGGGCTGCCGACTGCCGCACCCTCACAAGATCTTGGGGGAAGCAGCCTGCCCCTCTCACAAAACAATCCCCCAGCCTGTTTCTCATTCTGGAGACACGCCGGGTCCGGCAGGCTGCCAGCATAACCCGGAACCCAGCGGCAAAAGGCAGCCGGTCCTTGGGATCAGAGGACAGGAGCAAAACCCCTGAGTGCTGCCACAGCTCAAAACACATCTTGCCTGGCTGGGAGGCTTTGCCACGCTGCGGATCCGTGCTGGAGCAGGGAGATAAAGAAGCTGGAACACTCCAGGCTGCAGGGGATCAGACCCGAGAAGAGGTTTTTGTCTTTTATTCCGCCCTACCTCAGCCTCGAGCTGCAGGGAGAGGAAGGATTGAACCCTGAGCGCTGGGCTCTCACTTGGGAGGCTGCTCGCTGCAGGCAGAGGCAACGCATCCCAAAGGAGACGAGCTGCAATTCGTCACAGGGGCAGGCTAATCTCCCTGCGAAAGCCCTGCGCCAGCAGGCCGGTCCTGTTAAAGACAAAGCTCGATCAACAGTTTTACTGGAACAGGCAGAATAGAAGCACTCCTTCCCACAAGGAGCTTTCCAGAACGCAGTTTGCAGAGCCAGCTGGAGCACGGAGCCGGGGCTGCCTCGGAAAGCCCGGTCCTTTCCCCGTGCCTCACCAAGAAATCTCCACATCGCTCTGAAAGCGCTCTGAAAGCTGGGTACTGGGCTAACGCCCATGCTCTTCATTAATTACGTGCATTTCTGAAACTGCATCACCTTCACAAAGCAGCGGAGCAAGAAAAATTCAATACCGAGCATAAAGAGGCCAGCTCGGCTGGCCAGCAATGCATCCCCGACGCAAGTGGGTGACATTTTGGGCAGGCAGGGCTCCAGGCACCAGTTCCCTTAAATCTCTGTTCTGCATCACGTTTCTTAACCTCTGAGGCACTGAAAAATGAAATTCCCGGTACGCACAGCACCCTCCCTGTGTCAGTAACCGTTTAAGAAGCTGCACTGAGAAGCACAGTGAGGAGTCCTTAAAACGTGATTTTAAGGATTCTCTCCCAAAGCGAGCCGAACCATCAATAGGTTTGAACTTGCCCTCCACACCCGGCTCACACCCAAGCAACCCAGACCGCAGGCAGCACGGGGAGGAATTCTTTTGGGGCCCAGCAGTGCCAGTTTGAACCGATTAAAGCACAGCTTCGGTCTTTCGGCCTGCCACGGGGCAACGGAAAAGCCCTTGCCCCGCTCGCTGCGCCACCTCCTCCCACCGTAAGGAAGAAACGAAGCAAGGACTGAGCAACTGCAAAGCCTCTCGCTTCCTAAAACCAGCCAGAGCTGTGTGATCTTGCAGGAACTCTTAAAAAAAAAAAAAAAACATGGAACAGGGCAATCCCTGGGCTGGGATGCTGAGGAGCTTCGTGGCCCAGGAAGCCCGGCTGGAGTTTCCAGCCCAGCCCTGCACTCAGTCGGCCCTCACCAGCCCTCTCTGCCTCATCCCCGAAGCATTTTCCCCTGTCACAAGTTTCCACTTCTGCCATGCCTGTGTGCGTACACTCGTTTGTTGTCCATTCACCAGTCTAAGCAGCTTTCAGAGGGGGAAAAAAAAAAATTTAAGTTTCTCAGCCCTACAGTTCAAAAGGGTGTTGTGGTGGGGGGAGGGCTGGGCTTCTGGGCTTCGCTCCACTTGGTCTGGAGAGGAAAATGAAAAGGGATGTTCCCAGATGCCCCACCGAGGGGGCAACTGATGCTGTGTAATTAGTAAAGGCAGTGGCAACCCGGTAATATCAGGCCTATGACTGCTTGTACGTACTCAGGCGAGCCCCTCACGGGGATGTCTGACTAGCTGGGAACTGACCAAGGCCTCAACGAGACCAAGGCAGGCCAAGCAGCTCCGGACAAGCTTAAAAGACCAGCCTGCAATGCCAGCCCCCGCTGGGCAGAGCTGCTGCGGTCACACACGAGGGAATAAAGGGCTTTTGGAAAGGGGGGGCTCGAAGGGAACGACGGCAGGGAGCCGCAAGGCCTGCGTGGAGGAGCCACGGCCCGCGCGCTGCTCCCAGGCCTGCCCTCTCCCCATGGCAGCACCGGGTGACGGAGCAGCTGCGTCCGGGCCACTCGTCCCGCCCTGCCCGTCGAGCTAGGAGGGAGAAAACGGGAGCAGAAGGCTCCCCAGGTTCCTTTTTGCCTTGCCACGAACAGGCACGGTCGGGCTGAGGCGCATCCTTTCGGAGCGGCCCCCAGTTTTTCGTAGTTTCTCCCCGACTTCCCACGTGCGGAGGGCTCCATATGGAAGTTACGTAAACCCAAACACCCCCCAGGATATTCAGCAAAACGACAGCTACCTCTGTGCCAGCTCTGAAGTCGGCTTAGCAAGCCTGAAGGAAGGCAAAGAGCGAACCCTCTGTCGCACAGGTAAGCCACGACCACGCGAAGCACCATCGAGCCTGCTGTCAACAACACTTTGCTGAGACCCGGCCGGCTGCTAACGCTGACAAGGAGCCCCTGTGGGATCACCACCCGTTTCTGTCACCTTCCCACCTTAATACGCTCCTGGAACCAAGGTGGAAAATGCTCGAGCAGCCACCGAGCCCTCAGCCTCCCTGGGGTCTCAGCGGGGAGGTGATGGAGAACCACCAGAAAGGCTTCCTCGACGCACCAGAAAGGAGACAGAGAGGGGGGGGGGTGCTCTTAAAGACCACGTTGTGTAAACGAGGCTGCAGGCCGCCCATCCCACACCTCCTTTAAGCACGCCGTAAGATGTACGTCGAACTCAAGCTCATCCTTTCTCACTGATCTCCACAGAGAGCAGAGATTTCGCCTCAAACTGCCCCAAAGCGCCCACGAGGGGCTGGGTCGGAGCTCTCACCCCCCAGCTCCCTGCTGCAGTCAAAGAAAAAAAAATAAAATATTCCCTAAGCACTCTAGATGAGGCCAGGAATGAAAACGATGCTAGACGAGCTGGTTAAAGATTTTTATAAAAAAGGTAGTGCTACGTAAGAGGCTCTTCCATATCCCCACAGTAAACATGTACAGCCTGCCCGAGACGACTTTGCCAACCTGTGCAGACTGCCGGAGTCCAGCAGAGAGCTAAAAGGCAAATTCAGACATCACGCAGCAATCTACACACGATACCTCCAAAGGTCAGAACGATGTGGAAAAAAAGAAGCAGGAATACACAAACCCACTGCCCTGTAGAAAGATTTTGAAGGGCTGAACGAAGCAGGACCAAAGAGCAGGAAAACCGTCCAGAAAACTGCAAAGTAAAACCCTGCTGATCCTGAAAACGGCCTTCCCATTTCTCTTCCATGTATTCCTATATAACCTTAGAAAATAACGTAACCTCTAATCTAAAGCTCAGCCCCAGTTTTCCAGCTACCAGGGTATCTGAAAACAAGCCCCTGCCATGGGGTCAAAGATCCTGCCTCGTTCCCGACCCGCCATCTGAATGAAAATGCAAATTCTACACGGCGGCCGGGATCAAAAACATCTCTCTGTCTGTAACTAAATAGGTTTAAAGTCTCCTCAAGAGAAAATCTTGAGGATTATCCGTGCTCTCCAATTTATTATTCATTTCCAACTCATTTCTATTCATCCCTCATCCCTCATTCAGGCCCGGCACATGTGGCATTAGCGTCTTCTAGGAGACGCGGAGCTGCAGCTTTTGTGCCGCTGCGGGCAGACCGGAAAGCAGTGCCCTGCTGACCCAGCAACGCAGAGGGACGGGGGGAGACCTCGGGCTGTATTTCTGCTTAGAGACTACCAAAACACGCGCACACGCAGCTGACAGCGGGCTGGGAGGCTGAGGCTTTGTGCCGCGGAGCAGCCGGTTTGCAAAACAGTGAAACGGAGAGGTTCCGATGGAGCCACTCACCCACTTCACCGAGCGTTAAGCAACGCCTGAAAATCCGCGCGGACCCGTTTATTTTCCAGCTTCCCCAGCACATCCATCAGTGCTTCGCTTTTGGAACAAAACGGAGATGATTATCTGCTGGCACGGTAAGAATATTATGCAAATGGTAAAGCGGCAAGGGGAATTTTGCCCGCTGTCCTGCCTCCCTCCGCCGCCACGGGAAACAGGCTGGACCCTCAGGAGCCGCAGGTTTGATGCCAGAACATCCCCACGCTGCGCGCGGTGCCTGGAACAAAAGGCTGCCCCTTTCCCAGAGCGCCGCTGGAAGCCCTCGAAACCACTAAAATGCTTTTCCTTTTTTTTTTTTTTTTAGATTTTTATTTTTTCAGAAGCAGATCCCGTTCTTCATAGCTCTGCTCTTACTCAGCAGATTTCCTTCCTTGGGGGCTGAGATCCGCCGCTCAGAAGCTCCGAAGGCCGCCGTGCTGCCCGTCCCTTCTGCCTCGCCGCCAGCCGCCCCACCTGAGTCTCACTCCTGGCTTTTCCTCCCCTAACCTCCTTCGCCGCCGAGGCACGTTGCTCCTTCCTCCAGCTCCCTTCCCGCTCCGGCAGCGCTCCTCCAGCCTCCCGCAGCCCGAGCTGCCGCTCTCACCCCCACATTTTCCTCCTCCCCGCCAGGAAGCGGCACGGCGACTCTCGGATCTTCCCAGCTCGCGCTGACCACCCCGCGGCGCGCTTCTGCAGGTCCCCCCTTTCCCTTCCTTTTTTTTTTTTTTTTTTATTTTTTATTTAGAAGGATGAGTAAACAGAAAACCTTCCGCAGATGTGCCGAGACCTCTCCTCGGGTCACATCATCAGTTACCGTGTTAGTGCTTATCCGAAAGCCCCCGAGGACAAGATTGCTGCTTCAGAGGGTGAAGCAAGAGGTGCCCAACCGGGCGCAAGCCATCGCTGCGATTAATAGCGGGACCTCGAGCTGGTGTAACGCGCGTCTGGGCCAGGAACAGATTTCCTGGCTGCAGAAAGCCCTCCGACACGGACTATTACTGGTTTGCGTTAGTAAATTATGCCGCAGCACCCCTCGGCCAGCTGCGATTTGTGAATGAAGCGTTTGGAAGTCCCAGGGTAACAATCAAGGCGCTGACTCTGGACAGGCAGGGTCTCGAGCAAGGGACGGACCCCACGCAAGCCCAGAGATAAAGGAGGATCCCTCCGTCGGTTTGCCCGTACCGCAGCTCGCCACTGCCTAAATCACTTAACCGCAGCCAATATCAGCGTTCCCAAAGGCAGCGGCACTCCAAAAAGCCCCGGAGCCACCTCCGCGGCTCCCCGTCCATCCCATTCACGTCACCCGCTGCTCTGCCAAAGGTAAGGACGAGACCGCGTGCGCTCGGCACGCTGCGTGCTGTGAAAAAGCAAAGGAAGGAGAAAAGAGGGTGGCTGGGACCAGTGCGGGGGTGCCCTGTGGTCAGAACCCCCCCAGGTCCTCGCACAAGAGCCCGGTGAAGGCGAGCACCTGAGCACGGCCCCCGCCGACCTCCTACCTCCAGCAGCCGAGCCGCGCACCCCAAGGAACCTCAGCTGCTCTCCGCAGCCCCGGGCAAGGTCACCGCCGCCGGGGTGGAGACCGGGCTGAGCTAAACCCCTGGGCTTTAGATCATCCGAACAGTCCCAGCTCGCAGAGCTCGTTTCGAAACACCAGGCGCGATAGGGGCAGGCAGGCATCCAAAGGGGAGGCACGCCGAGCCGCGGCGCGCTCGGGCGCTGATTGATTCGCTGCTCGTACCTGAGCCGAGGCTTCCTGTCACCTCTTACTTAACGCGGACACGCAGAGCCGACAAGCTCGAACACGTCAAACTCTGTTTCTAACGCTGGTATGCGGCTACAGCTCGCCGGGACCTCTCCGACCGGGCCTCTGACAGGCTTTTATTGATTTATATTCCAGCGTCAAAGCGTTTCAGAGCCCCCAAGTTACGAATACGGGCCTTCAAGCTCCTCACCTGCCCATATCCTCGGCACCCATCACCGGGGCACGCGGACACTCAGAAACGGCTCGGCTGCAGCATGCCTCACGCCTGCCGGGCTTTCCAGGCCAGCTTCCCCCGTTCCAGCCTCTCCAAAAGAGACCGAAACGAGGGGACGAAGGGGGAGGAGGACGGCTGCGAGGTGACGGGGGTGAGCCCGGGCGCCTGCAGCGCCTCCGTGGCGTAACTCACCTCGTGCTCCACGCGCAGCGCGGCGGACGCCAGGCAGGACGGCTGCGCCTCTCCTTGAAACACGCACGGGTTCGGGAGGGTGAGGGGAAGGAGCCTGGCTTCCCTTCACCGAGGGCAAGGGGACAAGGGGGATGTCTTCCCAGAAGAGCCACGGCTTGAGCGAGGCTACAGGGCAGGAGGCAGAAACCCTCGTTAGAGCGCTCAAAACGCCTCGGGCACTTGGCTGGGGCGCCGGGAACGCACCGACACGCCGCACCGGCTCGGAAAAAGCTTTTCACATCACCTCGGTGGTTCGTTCCCCCTCTCCGCGCGTGTCCTTGGCTCCCTGCAGCAGCAGAGGGCTTGCAAAATCGGTGACCCCCCCCCCCTCCCCCCGAGCTCCTGCCCCCTCCTACCTGTAACGCCTGCCCCTGGTCTCGCGCGCGGGTTCTCATTTCGCTTTAGGAGAGGCGGCGCGGCGGGACCTGGCTCGTGCAGGAGAGGCGGACGTTACGCTCCCGTCCGCGCTTCTCAAGCTGCGGACCTCTGGTTTCCCATCGCAGGCCCAAATTACCATTAATTACCCCGCGCGCAAAGCGGAGCTGCTTCGACAGGAAGAAATTAGGCCAACAAATTATTCTGGAACAAAGAGGGCTCGCCGCCTGAGGAAGCGATCTGCCCGCGCGTGGATTCAAGGGGGGGGGGGGGCGTTCCCCCCGCGCTCTGTACGAGAGCGGCCCCCGCTCCCTCCCCAACAGCCCGCTGACCTCGACGCCTGTCGCGGTAGCCGCCGGGACTTCCCACGCGACCACGACGTCAAAACGCAGCCCGCCCTCGAGCCGCTTCAAACTTTCGCTCGCCGACGTGCGACCGCCGCCGACGCTCTCAGCCGGGCGATTCGGGGCGGGGAGAGAGAGGGGCGAGCAGGCACGAGGCTTTTCCCGAGTCGCCTCCCGCTCGACGCCGCGGCTCCTTCATTCCCCGCCAGCTCTCACAACGTAAACGCCGAGCAGGCGCGCGGCCAGGCTCGGGGATTTGGAGTTTTGTCGCCCGCCGTTGGGTTTAGCACCGCCGCCTCCACGCTCCCAGCAGCGCGACGCTCGCTGAGACCCGCTACCAGCCACGCTCTGCCCCCAAATACCTACTTCTGCCCCCAAATGCCTACTTCTGCCCCCAAATACCTACTTCTGCCCCCAAATACCTACTTCTGCCACCCGGACAGCTCACCCTCCGGCCCCGGCGGCCTGACCGAAGTCGCGAGGAGACCTCCGCCTCTCGTCTCGCCTCCCCTGCCTCAAAAAATCCCACTAGAGAATATGGGATAGAGCTACAGAGACATTCGCCGCAGCTTCCCGGACCAGGCTGGATGCGTGGGTGAACTTCAAGGTCTCCTGAAGGAGTCGGCCAGAGAAAATTGAGGCTGAGCCACCTCGGGCCTGACGGCTGCGCGGACGCACGCAGCACGGTGCTTGCTGTGTCCGAGAAGAGGGCTTCCAGCGTCTTTCTGGGTTTAACGAAAGGAAACTAGTCAGGAACGAAGCTGATCGACGCGCTTACAGCTGCTGGAGAAAGAGGAAGGTCCTTTAGCCACGCCGAGGACCAGCTGCTCCCGGGGAAGGCGCAAGAAATCGCCCTGGACGCTCAGGGAAGCGCTTACTTATCGGGAAATCTCCCCCTGATCCCTGCACGCACCCATTAAGCACCGCGGCGCACGCCCCGTGTACGAAATATTAATATTAAATATTAACCCCTCCTCACGTAGCTGAGGATGCCGCAGTTACCCGATTCGGGCACCGACCGCCCCGACCGCCCGACCCCCTCCCCGCCCCTAAGCACGAGGCACAGCCCCCCGGCACAAAAGCGGCAGCGTTTTGCGAGCGAATCGGGGGGAAATCCCGGTACCCGGAGGGGCCGGCAGCGAAACGCCCGACGGCCCTAAAAGCAGCACGGCATCAGCAGGGAAGGGGTTAAGAGCAGCGGGATGAAATCAGCCCGCAGACCCGGACATTTCCTACCTCCCGCGCGCCTTCCTGGCCGCGGGCTTTCCGAGCTGCTTCGCCTACCTGGTCCCATCTCAACGGCTTCCGCCGCGGCAGGAACGGCGGGGCGCTGGGCGCAGTTTAAGGGGAGAAAACTCGGGGCGGGAACGAGAGCAGAAACCGCACCTCTCGGCCGGGCGCAAGGTACACGCGGGCGAGCGAGACGCAGCCACCCCGCGGGGAGCAGCCGGCACGGCTCTGGCAGACCCGAGCCGAGCGCCGCGGGCCATTTGCCACCCCCCCGGTCCCGCCGCCGAGCTCCGACAGCCCGAGCACAAGGAGTTTGGGAGCAGACGTTGGCCACCGGCTCCAGGGGGCGGGGAGGGAGGCGCTTGGGAAGGCTCTACCCCGAGGGCGTCAGCGCAAAGCGGCACCGGCTATTTGGGGGTGACGCTTGGGAGGAGCGGAGCCGTGCGTCCCCTTAGCCCGAAAACAGCACGGCCGGAGCAACGCCAGGGCAGCAACGCCCCCAGAAGCCGGAGACATCGGATTTCCGCGCCGCCCGGCGATTTTTATAAACCGTTTTTACAGAAAATCGGGCAGAACCGCCCCGCGAAGCCTCGCCGCGAAGCCCCGCGGAGGGGGAAGGCGGCAAGGCCGGGTTTCTCTCCCCGAGGCTCTCCCCAACGAAACTCCCCGTCTTTTCTCGAAGCCCCCGCGCGGAAGGGAAACCAGAGCCCCCCGTATCCCCGCCGCGTCCTGCGAGCTCTCCGCCGGCGCAGAGAGAAGGGATGACGAATCTGGGAGAGCGCTCCGCGAGCGACCGAAGCAAAATTCCTGAGGCTCTCGGCACGGACCCCGTTGCTCCTTGCGAAACTCCCCAGCTGGAACCTCGCAGCCAAAGAAGCCAGCAAACATCATCTTCCCTCCTCCCTCCGCCGCCGGGCGCGGGCTGGGATGCCTTTCCGCGACGCTCTTTGGGGTTTTAACGTCACTCCATATTTAGCAGGAGGAAAGAAGGAGAAAAAAAAAAAAAAAAAAAGAAAAAAGAGAAAAAAAAAAAAAAGCCTCCCTTCCTTCCTGTCGCGTTTTCCATCCTCGCCGAGAAACGAGCGAACGGGGCCGAGGACGAGAGCGGGGCAGCGCCCGCGGTGCAGCCCTCGGCCGCCGCGGGACCCGCGCACGCCGGCCCCGTCAAGTTTTACGCCCCCGATATCGGGGGGGGGGGGAGCCGTCACGGCGCGGGGGTGCAGCGTTTGGGCACCCGTCCCGCAGCATCTGACGGGGGATGGAGGAGGGAAGGGGCCCCGGCCCCGCACCACGGCGCCCACGTGCGGGGCGGGGGCAGGCGGCGGTGGCCCCGCCGCCCGTAGGGGTGACCCCAGCCCAAATCCCGTCCCGGGGCTCCCCCGTCCGTGGGGAAGCGCCCGTTGGGGGGGGGGGTTTGGGGCCGGTCGACGCGGAAAAACCCCGTGCAGGTATGGGGGGCGGAGGGACAGGAGGAGGGGGAAGAGAAGGAAGGTGAAGAGGAAGAGGAGGAGGAAGATGAGGAAGGAGAGGAGGCGAAGGAAGATGAGGAAGGAAGGAGAGGAGGAGGAAGGCGATGAGGAAGACTAGGAAGAACAGAAGGAGGGAGATGAGGAGGAGGAATATTGGGAAGAGGAGGAGGAGGAAGAGGAAGGAAGAAGTGGAGGAGGAAGAGGAAGGAAGACGAGGAAGACCAGGAGGAGGGAGATGGTGATGGGGAGGAATACTGGGAAGAGGAGGAGGTGGAGAAGGAAGGTTAGGAAGAAGAGGGGGAGAGAGGAGTAAGAAAAGCAGGAAGAGGAGGGAGAGGAGGGAGAAGAGAAGAAGGAAGGGGAGGAAAAGGAGGAAGATTAGGAAGAGGGGGAGGAAAAGAAGGAAGACTAGGAAGAGGAGGGGGGTGAAGACGAGGAAGACTTGGAAGAAGAGGGGGATGAAGAAGAGGAGGAGGAGAGGGAAGACCTGGGGGGAGAGGAGGAGAAAGAGGAGGAGGGGGAAGACGAGGAAGAGGAGGAAGAAGAGGGGGAGGGTTAGGAAGGAGGAAGAGGAGAAAGAAGAAGAGGAAGAGGAGGAGGAGGAGGAGGAAGATTTGCAGGAGGCCTCCGGCCTCCACCC
Source organism: Cygnus atratus (assembly GCF_013377495.2). NCBI lineage: Eukaryota > Metazoa > Chordata > Aves > Anseriformes > Anatidae > Cygnus > Cygnus atratus. The sequence continues at coordinate 74,699,345 of NC_066365.1, read as the reverse complement.
CCCCGGCGCCGAACGCCCCCCCCTCACCCCCTCGCCCCCCCCCCTTACCTCTCAGCTGCGGGCGGCGGAGCCGGGCGGGCTCCCCCCGGGCTCCCCCCCGGTTCCCCGCGGGGCTCCCCCGGGCTCCTCCCGCTCTCCGCCGCCCCCGCTGCCTCCCGCCGCCGCCCAACGGCTCCGGTGCGAGGCCGCGGCGGCCGCGACCATTGACACGCCGCTGGGGGGGGGGGCGGAGGGCGGCTCCGGGGGACTCCGGGGCTCGGACGGGGGGGGGGGGGGGAAGGGCCGAGGCCGGGGACGGAGCTGGAGCCGCCGCCTCCTCCTCGTGGGGGGGGGGGGAGGGCTCCGGCCCTCAGCGGCGCCCCCGCCGCCGCCCGCCCGCTGCCGGTGCCGCCGCCGCCATGGTGCGGCCGCAGGCGGGGCGCGCTGCGCGAGGGGCGGGGCCGGCGGCGGGGGGCGGGGCTAAGGGAGGGTGGGCGTGGTTGTGGGCGGGGCTAGGGGAAAGGGGGCGGGGTTGGGGGCGGGGCTAAGACGGAAGTGGCGCGCTGGCTGCGGGGCGCCTCCCCCCCCCCCCCCCCCACTCCGCTGGGGATCAGTGGGGGTTAATTCCGCCTAATTGCGGCCCCGTGGCCCCCAGCCCCGGCCGGCCCGGCCGTGGGCACTGCCAGGGATGGGGCAGCCACAGCTCCTCGGGGCGGCCTGGGCAGGGCCTCACCGCCCTCAACCTGAAGCATTTCTTGCTGACGTTTAACCCGAATCCGCCCTTTTTCAGCTTAAACCCGTTCCCCTCGCCCTATCACTGCCCCCCGACAAAGGGCACCCTCCCCAGCTGAGGTGCTCAGCCCCCTGAGAGCAGCAGAGGGGGACGATCCCCTCCCTCGCCCTGCCACCGCGCCGCCTTTGACGCGGCCCAGGACACGGCCGGCTGCCGGGCTGCGACCGCACGCTGCTGCCTCACTTGGGGTTTCTCACCAACCCACAACCCCAAGCCCTCAGGGCTGCTCCCAACCCACTCTCCCCCCCCAAAGCCTGTATTTGTGCTTGGGGTTGCCCCAGCTCTCATCACATCCCTTGGGTTGCCCCAACTGGGATCGCCTCCCTTCCCACCGGCACGTCAAATGCACGATAAAAACACGATAATTCCAGCCTAGCACGTCATTTAAAAAGCTCCGACCCTTCCAGCTGCTGCATTCTGGTGAGACCAAACCGTACGGTCTGCGGTACGCAGCCTGGTTGTTTCGCTGCCTCAGCCCAGCCCCGAGTGCAGCTTCGCCACAACGGGCGCCCAACCAAACCAGAACAAGCTTCGAGCGAAATAAAACCTGCGGCTTCCTCTTGCCTTACGGTTTGGGAATCCTTGGGGCGCTCCCAAGTTGTTCGGTCACCGCTCGCTACCACTGAAACTGCAAGAAAAATCGCATTTCTGACGATAAAAATCCCGAATTCTGGGTCGTTGCAGGGCACCTGGAGGCACGCTGAGACCACCGCCCCTCTGAGGATGCGGCTGCACCCCTACAGCAGCACCACGGGTATCGCTGGGTGGGCGAGAAACCACAGGGTGCCTGCAGCCACCAGGCTGTGACACAAACCACCGCCGCCACCCGAGCTCAGTGCTAACCCCGTGAGCTGCTTGCGGTACAAATAAATGATTGTTGCTAAGCGTTTGCCTTTATTTAGATGCAAAAAGAGGCAAACCTGACCGAAGCAGGGTGTGCCATGCTCTGCCCTCTCCATCTGCAATGGTTTTCAATCCGTTTTAAACCTGGATTTGAGTCTGGGCCCCAAGCGGGGCTGAGCACCCTCCTCCAGGACCACCTGCTCGTTGGGGTGGCTGGATGCGCCCCTGCTGCTGCCTCCGCTCCCCTCCCCTGCCCCTGGGATGTGTGCCACAGCGCGGGGAGATTCCCAAAATGCTGCTGCCATCTGCTGGCACCGGCCTCCTGGTGGGGCCGGGGTGATGCCAGCTATCACCTCCTCGCTCAGCATCACCGCTTTGGGGGCAAAAAGAGCGGCTTCGTTTTTCCTCGGGATGGTCCCCCCTCTGGGAAAGACTGAAACTGAGGGGAAAAAAGGCAGCAGGAGCAGCTGCTTCATGAGGGAAGCAGGCAACACAGCAGATGCAGCCCTGCATGAAGAAATGCAGCTTCAGCTCTTCCCCAAAAACTGCTGGCAGCGATCGCTGCAGCGCTGGGACGAAATGTGCATGCAGGGCTGCTCGGGAACGAGCCTCCCACCTCCTTGTGCAAACACATCCGACTTTTGGTCCCCAGAATAAAGGCTTCAGGCTCGCAAAGCCTCTCAGGAGAACAGACATAGAGGGAGACTTATTTATCGCGGAGAAGAACCGTTCAGGGCAGGAAGAACGCCAGAAATGTATACCTGATGACACTATGAAATTTATTATGCTAAGGATATTAAATGAGAAAGGAAGCTAGCGGTAAGGAAGAGAAATGTATGAAGTTAAAGCCTGAATCTTACCTGGAGATGCCGTGCTGCTGACTGAAGAAACCCCTCCTAGCCTCCACCAGTTCAAGGCACTGTTTGGAGATGGCCTTTGTGGAAAAAACGCCGGCCTGGACTCGGGGTCGCTGCCATGAAAACACCACCTCAAAGCCAAACCCTTCTTCTTTATCTTATTGATATAAACCCACGGAGACCCTACAAAAATAAGCCCTTAGGGATCACCGGTTTGTAGACACCTTAACCCTACTGTAGGCAAACCCTTATTGCTGGCAGGACCAGAGCTTTTCCACCCGTGCCCGTGGGCTGCAGCGTGCCCTGTGCCGGGGGAGACGTTCAGCCTCCTCCCCGCGGGTTTCTGCCCCCGGCCCCTGCCCCACCAAGTGACGTGGGGTGCTGTGGTTTTGGCCCGGGTGCCGTCTCTGTTGTTATTTCTGGCGTTATCACGCAGAACGCAGCCGGCTGAAGGAGGCAGGGTTTGCCTGGGCGATGGTACGGTGGTGAGATTTTGGGGTTTTAGCTACTTAGCGCTGACCACGCACACGCTGTGGGTGTTGAAACCGGGCTAAGCCTGAGCCTGGCAGGCACCGGGGGGGTTGCCTGCACCGTGAGCCAAGCTTCAGCCCAAACGTGGGCCCCAAATGTGGAAAATGAAGCGTTTTGCATGTACCTTGAGCCAAACTTCAGCCCAAATGTGGAACCAAAATCTGGAAAATTAAGCATTTTGCCCCCACTGTGAGCCAAACTACAATCCAGATGTGGGCCCAAATGTGGAAAATGAAGTGTTTTCCCTCCACCGTGAGGCAAACTACAGCCCAAATTTGGACCCCAAATGGGGAAAACGAAATGTTTTACTTCCTCTGTGAGCCAAACTTCAGTCCAGATGTGGACCCAAAATGTGAAAAATGAAGTGTTTTCCCTCCACCATGAGCCAAACTTCAGCCCAAATTTGGACCCAAAAGGGGGAAAATGAAACATTTTGCTGTCACCGTGAGCCAAACTTCAGCCCTGATGTGAACCCAAAATGTGGAAAATGTTTTCCCTCCACCGTGAGGCAAACTACAGCCCAAATTGAACCCAAAATGTGGAAAATGAAGTGTTTTCCCTCCGTTGTGAGGTAAACTACAGTCCAAATGTGGACGAAATGTGGAAAATGAAGCGTTTTCCCTCCCCCGTGAGGTAAACTACAGCCCAAACTGAACCCAAAATGTGGAAAATGAAGCGTTTTCCCTCCATTGTGAGGTAAACTACAGTCCAAATGTGGACAAAATGTGGAACATGAAGTGTTTTGCCCAGCCCGAGCCGGGGCCGGGAAGCTGCCGCCACATCCCCCCGGGGCCGCGGGCACAGGACGAGGGGACAAGGCCCGGCTGCCCCCGCCCCCCCAACCCCAGCTCCCCCCAGGCCCACGATCGGGCCCGGCCCCGCGGCTTGAGCCCGTGGGGCGGCCCCCGGCCCCCTCACAGCGCTCCGCCTATCAGCGCCCGCCCTTCCCTCGACGGACGGGCGATGCGACCAATGAGCGGCGCGAGAGGGGGAAAGTGGGCGGGCTTAGCGGCCGGCCGGGGACGCGGCGGCGGTGGCGGGCCGGGGAGCGGGGCAGGGGGGTTTTGAGGTAACAAACGCGTTTTCCCGGCCCCAAATCCCCCCGCAGCGGGTCCTGGAGGCCAGGCTGAGCTGGGCTTCCCTCACAGGGCTCCCCCTGCTGCTTCCGTGCCCAGGAGCTGCCTCGTGGTGCCCCTTACAGCCCGGCCCTACAGCCCCAGCGGGCGTCACCAGCGGCCCCGCTCCCCTCGGCCTCCCTCTCTCCTCAGGTGCCGAGGCAGGATGGGCTTTGCGGAGGACAAGGTGTACGGCCACATCCTGAGGAACATGGACAAGTTCAAGAACATCCACGTGGCGTCGCTGGTCGATTCCCTCAGCTGCCTCACCGAAGCGGACAGGGTAACTTTCTGTTTTCCTCAGCCCTGCCAGGCCGCGACACGGCCCCACGGGGCCCCTCGCCTGGTTTTATAGCACGGGCGCTGTACGGCAGCTTTATTTCTGTTTATTTTTGTCCAGCAGGGCGAGGGAGGGGGTTGTCCCCTTCTGCTCTGCTGTTTTGGGGCCTCCCCTTCAGTGCTGTGCTCGGCTCTGGACCCAGCACAGGGAAGTGGAGCTGCTGGAGCAGGGCCTGAGGAGGCCGCGGGGGTGCGCAGGGGCTGGAGTAGCTCTGTTGTGGGGCCAGGCTGAGAGATGGCAGTGTTGGGTCTGGGGAAGAGAAGGCCCCGGGGAGACCTCACAGCGGCCTGCCCGTACCTAAAGGGGGCTGCAGGAGGGCTGGGGAGGGACTCTGTGCCGGGGGGGCAGTGATAGGACAAGGGGTAACAGCTTTAAACCAAAAGAGAGCAGCTTTAGGTCAGCTTTAAGGCAGAAATTCTTCACTGTGAGGGTGGTGAGGCCCTGGCCCAGGCTGCCCCGAGGAGCTGTGGCTGCCCCGTCCCTGGCAGTGCCCAAGGCCAGGCTGGGTGGGGCTGGGGGCAGCCTGGGCTGGGGGCAGGGGGGGCTCTGAGGTTCCTCTTCCAACCCAAACCATTCTGTGGTTCTGTGATTCGCCTTCTAAGGCACGCCGTGCCTCTTGGTGTGCTTTGTTCAGGATGAACTTCATACCCGAGAGGAGGTGCGGGGCAGCAATGCAACCGCCTACAAATTTTATCAGCACGTGAAGTGCCGCCGGGGCTGGGTGAGCGACCTGATCAACGCGCTGCACCAGAACAACGCGGGGCACCTGGCCGAAGAGCTGCAGCAGGTCTATGACCTCTACCAAACCTGTAAGTGGCCTCACCAGGGGGCCTTGCCCCGGTGGCATGCCTGGGGACGGGAGGAGGTCCCCAGGGTTCCTTGTTCGAAGCTGCTCGGGTTGGCAGTGGGCTGGGTGTCTTGTCACCCTTGTCGTAAGGGGAGGTGGAAAGAGGAATATAGGGGTGCTGCAGGTTTGGCCGATGTGGGGACGGAGCGTGGGCGCGAGAAGGGCCGCCTCAGCCCCACACCCATCCTCTGCCTCCTCGGCTTTCCTGCGCTGCCTCAGCTTTTACCTGCACCTCCCCAGCTCCTCCAAGAGCCTCAGCTCCACCAGCTGCTCCAAATCCTCGTGTGGCCTCCTTCCCTCCTGATGCCCAGCCCGTCAGTGCCCAGCTGCCATTTTCGGGCCCAAAGCCCGCTGCGGACGCCCCGCTGGCCGATCCGCCCCGCTGCACCTCGCCCACCGGTGGCCATCCGCCTCTCCAGCGCGCTGCTGCCACCACTGCGAGCCCAGCCGGGGGCTCAGCTGCAAGCACGGACGTTCCCAGCACCGACCTGGACGCCAGGGCCCCTGTGCAGGAGAAGGTGAGCGGGACAGGGCTGCGAAGATCCCTTTTGGAGCGGGGTTTCAGTGGTTTGGGTGCCCCAAGCACGCTCTCGTTGCCGGTCGCTCGCTGCGCCTGGCAGCTTCGCCCACGGAGAAGCAGGGGGTCAGGCACCTTCTGTGCCATTTCCACGCGCAATTTGGGGTAGAATGCAGCTTCTGCTGGTGGGAAGCAGCAAGCTGCCCCCTTTTAGCCTGCACACAGCCCTATGGCCGTGCGAGGGCAGGGTTCGCTCTTGGTCCGTGCTCCCTCCTGCTGCCCTGGGCCCCGTGTGACCGTGAGGCACCCCGGTGGCCCCGCGCGCGTCCTCAGCCAGGCTGAAATGGGGCCGCACGGCGATTTAACAGCTCCTTTTCTTCCAGCCCCTGGAACAAAAGAGTCCCCAGCCACCGCTGCGGCCGGTGAGCACGGCCTGTGCTGGAGCGAGCGACGGGCACAGCGCGCAGGGGCCGCTCCCGTGCCCCGCGGAGGCTCAGCAGGCGGCAGCGGGGCCCCCGGGGGCTGCCGGCGTGGTTTTGCCATCGGCTGCTCCCCCCGAGCAGGGCCGGGAGTGGCTGAGCCAGCGCTACCCGGTGTGCGTGGACAACGGGTGCTTCGGGAACGCCAAGCACCTGCGCCGCGCCGCGCCGGGCTCGGGGCTGGGCACGGCCGTCCCGCTGAGGGACCCGGTCACCGCTCGTGGCGCGGGGCAGCCCAGGAACGAGCCCCAGGAAGACGTCTACATCTCCACCGAGTTGCCCGCGGGGTTGGCAGAGCCCCCAGGCTGGGGGGTGCCGCAGCCCCGCGGCTCGCAGGGGAGGCAGGAGAAGCAGGCTGAGCTCCCCGAGCGCCGAGGGCCTCCGAGCGGCTTCGTGGATGCGCGCAGCCCCCTCCTGGAACAGCAGCGGTTTGATGCGGAGCAGAAGCGGGTGGGGATGCTGCGGGAGCGCGAAGGGGGAGGTGAGTTTCCTTCCGCAGCTGGCGGCGAGCCTCTCCCAGAGACTCGCTGAGGTCTCCGGGTTCACGCGGCGTTTTGTTCTCTCCCCATCAGCCACTCGGATGGAAACAACCCCCCCGCTCGCCGCCCCCAGAGACGCTTCCCCATCCCGCGACGTCTCGTGGAAGCTTCCCGTGCCAGAGGAAGCGCTGCCTGCGGGGAAGGCAGCCAGCAGCACCCCCTCCGTGCCAGCAGAGGAGAAAGTAGGTGACCTTTCACTGCCTCCTGCGTTTCCTTCAGGTCCTTGCCATCTCCCCCGGCTGGGACCCTTTTTTTTGCTGCAGCATAAGACTTCTGGAGCCGGGGGCGAGTTTACTCGGGGCTTTTTCCCTGCTGTATTCCTCTTCCTGTCCCGGAGCTGTATTTCAGGGCACGTGTGCAGGAGCCGCCTCGGCTGCTGGGTGTTGCGATACACACGTAGCCCCGACGGCGGTCCCAGCCTGACCCCAACCTCCCTGGGATGTCCCCCGCTGACTTTGTGGGGCTGAGGGCTCGAGCGGGTCCCCCCGGGGACGTGGGGGGCAAGGACTGGCCGGACCCTTGGCTCTCGGAGCCCTGGCTGTCTCGCGCTTTGTCAGCTTTGGAGTTTGTGCTGGCTTCCCAAACGCTGGGAGGAGGAAGGGAGCCGAGATTTGTTGGTCTCTGACTCCTGATTCCCCACTGTGACTTGGCAGCCAGGCCGCGGGCTTCCAGGCCAGTCCCGGGGCCATCTCCACCCCTCTCGTCCCAGCCCCTGCTCGTCTCCTCTTCCTTCCTGCATCGCCCCCAAACCCCAAAGGCTCCCCCGAGCCTCGGCACCTCCCTGCCCCGCTCTCTCCCCCTCTCGTTGTCTCCCAAAGGTGCTCCCGGCCTCGGCGGCCCCTCTCCAGGGCCCAGCAGTCGGGGGAAGCTCTGTGGGCGCAGCTGGGAGGACGACGTCCTCCCGGGGGAGTCCCGCCACAAGCATCTGGGCCTCTCGCACCGTCCCGGAGGAGGACGTGGAGCTCAGCAAGCCGGGCGTCCTCCTCTCCGTGGCGGGGGACAGCCCGCAGGCAGCCGCCAGGCCCCCGGGCGGCGCCGCTTCCGAGGCCACCGACCAGCTCGGCTTGAGCAGCGACCCGCTCCTGCTGAGCACCGACAGCTCGGCTCCCGGAGGAGCACACGAGGGATCCGCCCCGGGACGCCGCTCCTCAGCTCCCGCAGCGTCCCGCGGAGAAGAAGCGGGGGGAGCGCGCTCCTGGTCCCCCCCGAGCTGGAGAACCGCCGAGATCCGCGTGGCTCACAGCCCCAGCGCCCTGCCGAAGGCAAGCAACGACGGCCAGGACGGAGGCGCTCCCTTGGGCAGCCCCCCGGCTTCTGCCTCGAGCGGAGGCCGCGGCGCTGCGCCCGGCAGCGTCCCCGGCCCCGGGGACAGCCCCGGGCCGTCCCTGCCCTACCTCGTCCCGGCTGTGGGCATCGCGCTCATCTCCGCCGTGGCGTTCCTGGTGTACGCCCGGCTGCAGAAATAGCGGAGCGGAGAGAAAAGGGGGTGCCGCGGCCGCCGCGCGGGAGGTTCCTCGTCCCGGCAGGAATCCGTCTGGCACGTTTGAACCCCGAGGGACGGTAGCGGGGACCGCTGTTAAATCTCCTCCCGGAAGGTTTCGCTGGAAGAGGCCTCGGTCGCGTGACGCCCTTGGGTTTTGCTCTGGTCCCCCGTCCCCCAACAACCTTCCCGCCCGCCGCCTTCTCCTCCTGCGCCCGCGGGGAGGGTGTCGCTCGGGAGCGATCCCTCGAGCCCGAAGTCGGGGGGAATTGCGGGAAATTCTCCACATCTCCCACGTTCGGTCCCAGAAAGGTCCCCGCCCTGCCGAGAGAGCAGGGCGAGCTGCCCCCTCTCGACGACAGCTCCTGTCCTGCCTCAGCGCTGCGAAACGTCCTCCCCTGGTCCTGCGGGTCGGGATGGCACAGGATTTGGGGTTGCTTCACGCAGCACTGACACCCAGGGAGACCTCCCTACTCCCCTGCTGCTTTCTCAAGGCCCAGCCTTGTTTCTTCTTTCCCCATCCAGGGGCAGAGAGGCTTCGGGCACGTTTTTTCATCTTCAGGCTGTATGTTGGGGCCTGGCAGGGCGGGTGTCGTTCCTGCGTTCCTGGCGCAGCGGGCAGGAAGCTTGCACCAGGGCTGGGACGCAACCGGGATCGACCCCTGTGCCAGCTGGTGGTCAGGATGCCCGGGGTTCTCTCGAAGGTCCAATTCCAAATTTGGGGCCCTGATTTCCTTCCTGCCCCCACGGAGCGGCTTGGAGCGCGCGGGGAGCGGGCTGCAAGGCTTCCAAATGAGCCGAAACCCCAAACCCCACTAAATTCCGCGGTACGTTTCCGGTAACTTACCCCCTGGGGCCCCCGCTCCTGAGCTCGGGTTCCCGAAATGGGGCCCGGCCGTCGCGGGGAGGGTGGGTGAGCCCCGCGGCGGGACGGAGGGCTGCTCCTGGGTGGGGGGGGGGGGGGAAGCAGCGCCTGGTTTCTCCAGCAGCTCCTCAGAGGACCCCTCTCCATCTGAGGAACCGCGGCGATGTCCCAAAACGGGATCCCCGGCGGGTTGCGAGAGCCACTGGGGTGCTCGGTGGGAGCTGCCCTGAGCGCGGTGCTCACGAGTTGTGCTTTCAGATACCAGCGGCTTCGGGAGGCGCTTGTCTGCCTCTGCCTCGTCCCGTGTCCCCAGATTTTGAGCCCCTTCCCCGGAGCGCCGCCCTACGGGCGGTTTATTGCCCTACGGGCGGTTTATTGCCCTACGGGCGGTTTATTGCCTTAGCCCGGGGGAGGGAGGCACAACGCGGAGCATCGCTGGACGCCCCCTCTCCGACTCGCAGCTGGGCCTGCCCCAGCACCGGGGGGCTGGGGGATTTCTGCCCGGGCTCGCAGGGCCGACAGCTGCTAGCGCTCGCCCTCTGCCCCGAAATGCACCAAGTGCCTTCCTAAAACGACGGGCGATAAATAAACGGAACAGCGAGGTGTCGATTTCGGTCCGGCGGGGCCGATTTGGAGGGTGAACGCGAGCCGTTCCCCGCTCAGCGCCCGGTGTTTTATCTCTCGGCGGAGGGGAGAGGGCTTTTTGAACGCACTTTACGTCCCTGCTGGGCCGGGGGATGCCGGGGCTGCTCTCCCCAGCTGAAGAGAAGGTGGTGAGTTCCCAAAGCTCCCCACAAGCAGGGGGAAGAACCCGGGATTCCCCGCCAGCAGCGCCCTGTCAGACATTTCGCTCAGCCCGAAGTAATTCTGGCCGCGAGCACTTTGCACAGACCCGCGGCCTCCCCCCGAAAGCTCCAGCTTTTAGCGCTCAGGCGTACTTTTAATTTACAGCGGGCGGGGAAATCTTCCCAAATCCCTTCACTTCCCTGAAGGCTCCTGCTTCCTCCTGGACGCGTTGCTCAGAACTAGAGCAGGAGGCGTCAGGAAACGCCTTCGTAACGTGCTGTGAAGCAGCGCGCGTGAGCGCTGCGCTGCGGACTCCAGCTGAAAGCTCGGCCTGCGGGAGCGGGGGGGCACGCGCCTTCTCCACAGCCTTCTGCGGCCTTTGGGAGATCCCGAGGCAGCAGCACCCGGACCAAGGCTCTCTCCTCTGCGGACGCTTTCCCCGGCTGCGGAATCCTTCCCCCGTTCCCCCGGTACTTCGGAGCGACGGCTCGTTCACTTGGCATTGCCACGTCGAATCGCTCCTGGGAAGCGGCTGGGTTATTTCACCGCCTCGGGCCCGATAAAAGCACGCGGTTTTCTCGGCGGTTGGCGTGCCCTTGCTCTCACCCTTGTAACGCGGCACTTCAGGGGCGTCATCAGCGGGTGAACCTGCGGGAGGGGATCGCGTCCTGCAAATCCTCTAAAAGAGAACAAGGCGCATTTTGAAATACGTAATAAAACCGTTTGCCACTTCGCAAAGCTTTTGAGGTGTCGTGTGTTTGTAACGGCGGGGAGAATCCCAGCTTCTGGAGGGCAAGGAAGGACACCAAGTGGGTTTCACGGAGGGGTTGAACAGGGAATTAAACCGGGTTTACCGGCCCGCAGAACCACCGAGGCCACAAAGAAGGATCCAAACACCCGGCCTGCTGCTTTTTTTGGGGTGGTGGTGGGGGGGTTGCTCCAGTTCATTCGGCTTTCTCAGCCCACTTGAGAAGAGAGGTGCTTTTAATTAAGAGAGTTGAACGTTAATTACCTACAACTTTTGCCACAAGCAGCCTCGAGTGTCTCTGTTGCCGGGAGTCGGCCGCCTTTGGACTTTTGTCCGAGGTTGGACGCCGTGAGCAGATGCGCGCTAGGCGGGCCGTACGCACCGGGCACGGGGCTCCGCTTGCGCTTCTGCCTCCGCGACCCGGGCTTTGTGCTCGTATCGGGTCGCAGGATCAGCAAACCGAGCGCCTCCGGGCACCCTGGGTTCAGCTCTGTGCCGGGACCAGCGGCGGTGGCTCCCCACGGGCTGAGCAGCCCGGGCCCGGCCTGCAGAGGACGGTCATGGAAATCACACCAACGTCATCGAAACGGCCGCTGCGCGCGGCTCCAGCCCAAGCTGCGCTGGCAGGGGGGGTCCTGGGGGTGGGCGCGGGCGTCTTTTTGGGGAGAGTTGGGAAGCTTTCAGGCAGCGTGGCTGGAAACAGCCCTTGCCTGCCGTGTTGGGTGTCCTTCCCACGCTGCCTTTTGCACAGGTGCCCCCGGGGGGGCTGAGCTCTGCCCACTCGCCTCTCCTCGCTTCCCCTGTCCCCAGCCGGAGCACCCGGCTGCCATCCCGGGCGCGTCACACACGGCCGGAGCTCGGCGATGAAAACAGGCAGGCTTTTCACCAGCCGGAGGCAACGTTTAAATAAAAGGGTGATTTCTCCTTAGGGGCGTCGTGCCCTGCCCTGCTGCCACCAGCCCCACGGCATGCTTCCTGCCCTTACCGGGGAGGAGACCCGGCCCCCAGCCGCCCCCGCTGCCTTCGCCTGGGGAGTTCGGGAATTCCACAACTGGGCAAGTTCCCGCCGGAGCTGTGGCCCAAATGCGTTGTATTTATTTTCTGGACTCTCGGTCACTTAATCTCTTCGGTATCGAATTAAGGGCGCTGAGGTGAGGTCAGCGGGGCGCAGCTCGGGGCAGGGCACGCCGCAGGGCTGCAGTCACGCCAGGCCGTGCCCTAGGTGCGCCAGGCACCCGTTGCCCCCTAATTAGCGCTTACTAATTACCACCTGCCCTTCAGTCCAGACCCGCACCCCTCTGGGAGCGCCCCCGTTTCCTGCTGCCCCCCTCCCGGGACGGCCCTAGGGATGGGTAAGGATGCATGTCGTGACATATTGCGGTTATATCGTGACTTAGAAGGCAGCCGGGGGGCAGAGGCCTCGCTATTTGCATATGCAAAACGTATGCAAAGCAGCCCCCCCCCCCCCCCCCGCGCGGCCCAGCCCAGCCGGGCCTACTGCAGTCTTCCCCTCGGCCCCCGTCTGCGTTGCCATGGTTACACCCGGCTGTCAATCATCCGTTTTCTCCCGCCCCCACCGGGCAGCCGCCTCACGCCATTGGACAGCGGCCGTGTCATTCTCCTGCCGAAGGGACTCCATAGGCCAACGCCGTCTCCCATCCCCCGCCCCTCCCCTCCCCGCGCTCTCTCCTCCTATTGGCTCCCCGATCTTGTCAGAGCGCGGCGGGCGGGCCCGCCACCCCGCCGCCTCCCAACCCTCTCCTCTCATTGGCCAACCCTCCCGTCGCTCCGCTCTGCGGCGGCAGCCGATTGGCCGCCGCCTCACGGCTCCTCCCGCCCCCTTCCCTCGGGGCAGGAGCGAGCGCGGCCGGGCCCGCAGACAGGGGGGGAGGAAGGGCCGGGGCCGCTCGGCGCAGGCGCGCTGCGGGCGGCGGCTGCGGCGGCGGCTGAGGGGAGCGGCGGGGCGCGGCGGGACGGGCGGCCCATGGGGCCGGGCCGCGCTGCGGATGGAGCCGCTGCGCAACGGCGGCGGCGCGGAGGACAAGGCCCGGAGGCGGGGGGCGGACGCCGGGCCCCCGAGGCGCTGGAGCGGCGGCGGCGGCGGCGGAGGCGCGGCGGGCGCTGACAGCTCCGCGGCGGCGGCGGCGGCCGGGCCTAGCGGGAGGCAGCGGCGGGACTCGGTCCGCAAGAACCGGCCGCGTGAGTGCGCCTCAGGGGGAGGGGGGGCGGGGCCTAGAGGAGGAGGCGGGGCCTAAAGGAGGGGAGTGGCCTAGAGGGAGGGGCGGGGTTAAAGGGAGGGGCGTGGCTTAAGGGGAGGGGCGGGGCCGCCGGAGCGGGTGGGCGGGTGTGGGGGGAGTGGGCGGGGCTTGGGGGAGTGGGCGGGGCTTGGGGGAGTGGGCGGGGTTAGTGGTGGTGGGTGGGGCTGGGGTGGAGGGGGCGGGGTTGAGGGCGTGGCTAAGGGAAGGGGGCCCCGGGGGGGGGAGGCGCTGTATGGGGGGCGTGATGGGGGTGGTGGGGTGCGGGGCTGGGCGGGGGGGCACAGGGGGACAGAAGGACAGGGGGACACAGGCAGGGGACAGAGGGGACGGGGGGGGACAGGGGGCAGGAGGACAGAAGGACTGGGGGGACAGAAGGACAGGGGGACACAGGCGGGGGACAGGGGGACAGAAGGACAGGGGGAGACACAGGGGACAGGAGGGGACATAGAGGGCAGGGGGCGGGAGGACAGAAGGAATGGGGGGGATACGGGACGAGGGGACACGGGGGACAGCAGCCCAGAGCCAGGCAGCGAGGGCTGAAGCGGTGCCTGGTTCCCCTGGGGAGCAGGGGAGGGGAGAAGCCCCACGGCTTGGCAGGGACATTGTGACAAGCCGGCCGCAAGCCGGCCCCCGAGCCCCAGTACCCGGGCTGGGCACGGAGCAGGCGGCAGCCCCGGTTTTGGCAGCAGCCGTGGCCGCTTTCAGCCACGCGTGGCGCGGGGCTGGGTGCCTGCAGGTGCCCGGGGGTGCCCGCGGGAGGAGGCGGCAGCACCGTGACGCGGCTGCCTGAAGGACGCGGCTGCCTGAAGGACGCCACCGACAGAGCCCGAGGCCGGGGCTGCCCGGCCTGAAAGCAGGAAGCAGAACTACCGTGCGTGGCGTCGCCGAGCCGCTGCAGTGCCCGCATCGTGCGGTGCTCTCAGTGGTCTTTCTCCTCAGTGCTAAAGGCTTTTTTGGCTGCTGGAAAAAAGGGACTCTGTCATTTGCCAACCACACCGTTCTAGCCAAAAAACAAAAAACAAAAAAAACCAACGCCCAAAAAGCAGTTCCAAAGCGCTCGCCCGGTGCAGAGCCTTCCTCCAGAAGGCTTTTCCTCTCCCCTTCCTCCGCTCCAGATGGGGGGAGGTTGCAGGAGCCGTCCTGTAGCTGGCGAGGGCTGTAAAGCCCACGTGAAGTCACTGAGGTTACTGTGGGGTTTTCTGCTTGCCGAGGAATTGACGGGCTGGCAGCGGAGCGCAGCGGCGGGATGCAATGAGCAGCGGGGATCGGCTTTGTCATTGAGATGCAGGAAAACCAGCTTGGGGGGTGAGTCTGGTGTGGCTGCAGCTAACGAGATCGCCGCAGAGATCCCGCTGGGAGCCGTGCGATTGCTCCGTACGGAGCCGTCGGCTGCGAAGGAGAGCTCGAAAATGAGGGTGGGCGTAGGTGGAGCCGTGCATGAAGGGATTAAACCCCTCTGCTTTGCTCTTGGGCGGTTTCTGCCAAAGGAGGAGTTCCCTTCTGGAGTTGTTGGAGTCTTCCGTGAGGTCTGCGCCTGCAGGCTGGGCTGGGAGGAAGAGGAAGGGCAAGAGGCACGGCCGAGTGTGCACAGGGAAGGAGAGCTGGGCCCTGTGGCTCCCTGTGCTGGGCACGAAACCGGCGATGCCCGGGCAGCGAGGAGCAGCAGAACGTTGGCTTTGGAAGTTTTAGCGTCTTCTTCCAAATAAGAAGCCGTAAAGCTCGGCCTTGGCAGCTCCTTTGCAACACAAAATGTAAGCTTTGATTTTTTTTTTTTTTTTTAAAAATGCCTTTTCCTGTCCTGGAATGGCGTATGAAATGCGAACTCCCCTTTTCGGAGCTGTGAGATTAGCGGCGCTTTACGTTGAATGCTGGGGTTTTTTCTCCCCTTTTTCCCCCAGCTCCACCATTTCCATAGCAGCACAACGCTATTAAAATACAACGTTGACTGTTTTTTTTTTTCGTTGTGCGCTCGGCTAAATCGTCGGCCTTCGTTGCTCCACAGGCAAATCCTTGTAGCTTTTCATCTAATTGCCCCCTAACGAAGGATCACTCTGCAATCCCGCTTGTCACGTGAAGAAACCCACCACGGAGACCTTTATTTATCGCCTCTTTCAGCCTGACGCTCCGCGGCTCTCACAACCCGAACCTGGTAGAAGGAAGTCGGTCTGAGGAGGGTTTTTATTTACGCAGCACCGGATTTTTAAGGTGATTTACACACCAGACAAAGGCCTTCCCTTTCCCTGCCCCCGGCGGCTCACAGCCCGACTCCAGCAGGGCTTTGAGGACGGGGGGCAGAGAAGGGAGGGTTTCAGCTCCTGCTGCGGGGCCGCGCAGCGTCCTCCAGCTGTGGCTGGCGGGCTGGGAGCTCCCCGCTTGGCTCACGGACCGGATCCAGAGGTCTGCCCGCTGGAAAAAACGTTTGGTTTGGAGACAGAAAGCCGCACGTGAACCGTGCGTATGCAAACGTCCCTACAGGCTGCTTCGTGCAGCGCCTGTGCTAAGGGAGGAGAACCTTCATCAGGCCAAAAGATGAAGAATTTTGGTTTTTTGGAAGGAAATCGCCTTGAAGACGCTCTGCACCTGCTTCAGCAGGCTGTCGTGCCGGGGAGGCCAGGTCGTGTGCCCGCTGTGCTGCGCCTTGTTCGCACCCCGGCTCCTTTTCACGCACAGTTCCACGGCGTTCTTGTTTTATTTTTATTTTGAAGCTTTCCCCCGGGTCTGGCAGCGGTGCTGGCGGCTGTCGGTGCTGAAAACGCAGCAGAGCTGCTCCAAGGAACGGGCTCGCAGGCCCTTAGGAGAGCAGCTCCTGCTTTGGGAAGCGGATTTCCTGCCTTTTACACGCCACGGAGAGGCAAACTGCTTCCCGGAAGGTGCCGCGCGAGAGCAGAGCCTGCAGATCCGAAATTGGGCCTGGAAAGCCGGCTCTGACTGCGGTAGATGCTGGAGAAATGGGTATTTGAGGAGAAACAGCAGCTGGTGGTGGTGTCCGGCCAGGAGAGCGTCCTCCCCTTGGGTTTTTCTGGTTCTCCCCTTGTTTTTTTTTCTGGTATGGGGAGGGACGGCTGCTGCCGGGCACGGTCGCGTGGCTGACTTGTAAGAAAAAGCGCGGCTCTCTGTGCCGTGGGGACGGATTCCCAAATTCCTGCTCTTGCCTGCGCCCTTCCGAAAAACACGGTCTGGGCGCGGCCGCCCGTGGCCATTGGGGCGCTCTCGCCTGGCTTCGCTGCGCAGGTGAGGGAAGGAGGCGTGAAAATGGATCCTGACCTGCGGCGGGAGGCCTGTGAGGAGAGATCTGCGACGAGGAATCGTTGGGTTTGAGTTAATTACCCCCTGGGCTGCCTTCAGGGCTGTCCCCGTGGCTGGCTCGGGCCGTCTGCTCGGGGCTGGCAGGGACGTCACGTCTTCAGGGAGCCCACCACGGGGAGGCTCCGCTCCACGCTTGGTGTTCCGCCGGTTCAGAGCTTTGTGAGCCTGTTGCGGGCTTCTTATAACGCGGGGGGATAGAAGTCTCACGCCCCGACGGCACAGCTGTGGTGCGGGATGAAGAAGGAGGTCCACCAGCAGCTTTCTGGAAGTCCTTTGGTGAGCGTTAGGAGAACTCGCTGCGCTCCTCATCCCGAAACTGCCGGAGCTGTGCGTGCCGCAGGTCATCCGAGGAGAGCGCGACTGGAAAGCGCTGTGCAGGGAGCCCTTGGGCCGCTCCCGCCGTCTCTCCCCGTCGGACGGCGGTCCGGGTTCCTCCCTCCTTCACGAGCGGTTATTTTTGTGCCTGCTCTCGTTTGAAGTAAACGCAGCAGAAAGCGAGGGTGACGGGGAGTTGGCCGCGCTTCCCAAAATAGGCCTTGCGTCTCCTTTCGCCTCTTTTTACAGAACGGCGAGGGTTTTGTTTTCTTTTACAGAGCGGTGAGGGTTTCGTCCTGCTGCCGCAAGCACGCGGCTGCGCTTTTCTCTTCGCTCAGGAGCCCTCGGGTCTCGGTAGCTCCCGCCCAGCCTTCAGCTCATTAACAGCAGCGTTAATCCCTTCCAGTTCCCCGCTCTAATCGCAGATTCCATCTGATCGGGGCTTTCTCTTGATCTTCTCCAAGAAGCTCATTATCTAATACAGCTGTAAACGGCGCTGGGCCCGCCACCAGTGCATATTTTGCACCGCGGGGTGGGGGGGGCGGAATTTGACTAATAAAATAATCCAATTAGACATTTGTTTTTGTCTCCCTGGGGCATCTTAGATGCCTTGTCTACCTCGCCGTTACGTGCTGTGATTAGTTACCGTTCGTGCGTCGCTTTGATGTAGCAGCGCTGGTGTTATCCCGGGCTCTGGCTCAGGGCTTTATGGATAAAGAAATGGCTGGGGATTAAAATCGGAGCGGCACCCGGCCGGTGCGCCGCTGCTGCCCGACCGGGGCCGTGTCTTCGGGGCGCTTTGTGGCGGTGCTGCGGGTATTCGGAGGATTGCACGGGAGGTTTTGGGGGGCTCCTGAGCACCAGGTGCCTCGAAGGAGGAGGTAGCTGAGGGGTCTGAGCGCCCACAGCCACGTTCTGTCAAAGAAAGAGCACGCTATTTTTATTTTCCGCGGATTTGGATAGCTCGAATGGGGCTGTATTTTGGAGTGCTCAGAGAGTGGCACGGGTCGGTTCGGTCTGTGAGTACTTTGCTGACAGTTTGGCGTTACGTATCCCGTTTCTTTTTTTTTTTTTTTTTCTCCCCTCTCCAGTCTTTCCTTGGTTTGGCCTGGACATCGGAGGCACCTTGGTCAAACTGGTGTATTTTGAACCGAAGGACATCACCGCCGAGGAGGAGAAGGAAGAAGTGGAAAATCTCAAAAGCATCCGAAAGTACCTGACCTCCAACGTCGCCTACGGATCCACAGGCATTCGGGATGTGCACCTAGAGCTAAAGGACCTTACCCTGTGTGGACGTAAAGGCAATCTGCACTTTATACGCTTTCCTACTCATGACATGCCTGCTTTTATTCAAATGGGAAGCGAAAAGCACTTCTCGAGCCTCCATACTACCTTATGTGCCACGGGAGGTGGAGCGTACAAATTTGAGCAGGACTTTCGCACAGTAGGCATTTTCGGCTTCTATACACACTTAGGGTCTGCTAGTGAAACTCTGTTTAAGCTTCGAGCTAGGAATGCTCCCAGCCTTTCCCCGCAGACTCTCAACTCCTCTAAAGCAGCTTCGGAAGGGCGCACCTAACTCAGATCAAACGTAGCTCGGGAGACAGCGTGCGCAGTCACGTTCACGTCCCTAAATCAGGACCCGTTCTTCCCTGAAAGTGCATGCAGCCTTCCCGCGGCTCCGAAACGACTCGCTGACCGCCGCGCCGTGCGCTCTCACAGGACTTGCTCTGTGTTATTAGGCTGTGATTGTGCCCGTCTCAGTGGTGTTTCCTCACTGCTGGCTGTTCACATGCTTCATTTTTTTTCATATCGTTCCCTAGCTCGTGTGCTTTCGCGTCTAACACGCGTCACTCGGCTGGTCGAGGTGCAGCCCAGTTAGGTGGGGAATTAACCGAAAGGAGGTCAGGAGGGGCGGGTTGACATCATCGTGTGGCTTCCTTGTAAGGTGGAGCCTTAGTTAGGGGTGAAGCACGTGTGTGCTAAATGCTTTGTTCAACCAAGCCTTGAAAAATGTACCAAAGAGGGGTTTTGTGCACTCCAGGCAGTGACATAAGGGGAAAACAACCTCAGAACTCTCTTTTTCATTTATTTTTTGAGCAGTTAAGCCCCTTTTCATTTTTTTTTTTCCTTTTCCTGCCGGTCCCTCAGAGTCCTGAGCCCCTGGGAAGTCGATGGGGTTCTCTTGGCTTCCAAATCTGGCTCAAATTACTTGTTTCCCCCCTCCTTCACGTACACGTGCTTCACACCAGGGTAGTGAGCAGCCCGTGGTGGGGGGCACGCAGCCCTCCTGTCCTGCGCACTTCTTTCTCTGCCACCACGAGGAGTTGTGGGGATAACTGAATTCGGCAGTGAACGCGTTTTTCTAGCCCCGAGCATAAACATTTCACGCCCCTCGCTACTTCTTGAATATTCTATTTCGTTTTTCTTTCCCCTCCGCCAGATGGGTGACCTTCAGCTCCGCAAGCTCGATGAACTCGACTGCCTCATTAAAGGAGTTCTGTACATCGACTCGGTCGGGTTCAACGGCCGCTCGGAGTGCTACTACTTCGAAAACCCGACCGACGCTGAGCGGTGCCAGAAGCTCCCGTTCAACCTGGAGAACCCCTATCCTCTCCTCCTGGTGAACATCGGCTCAGGGGTCAGCATTTTGGCCGTCTACTCAAAAGAGAACTACAAACGGGTAACGGGCACCAGGTGAGTGCTGGGAAGGGGGAAGGGAGCCTTATTTCAGGCTCTGCAGCGTTTTTCTGCGTTGCGGGTGGCGTTTTCAGGGCCGAGCTGCGTAGAGGGTGGTGAGTTGAATGTCAGCCTCCAGCTTCTCCTGCAGCCCCGTGTCTCTGCCGATAAAGATCCCTCCTGGAAGAGGCAATCCGAATTTCGTGTTTTAGTCTCCCTGCTGCAACTTGTGTCCTTGGAAGCTGTTTTTTCAGTTGCCCTGCTGCAGGAATTAACCCCTTTTATTTAGCAGAGATCCCACGTTTTGGTACTGACCCAAACCTGCTCGTGACCACGGTTAGCTCTGGTCACAGCAGCAGAGATTTTCATGCAAGGTACCTTATTTTGCCGAAGGGATGCTGGAACAACCGTAATTCCCCAGCCGTTGCTGGACTGCTGCAGCTGCTGTTCTTGGAGATGTGACTCGTGGTGCCAGCGAAGCCGGAGAGCTCCGTGGCTTTAAGCTTTCCCAAATCTCTTGAAAATGAGCAATAATAAGAATAAGAAAAACCCCGCAGCACAGATCTTACTCCTCTCAGACATGTTTAATGGCATGTTCGCACAGTAACGTGCACAGGACGTAGTTTTTTCCAGAGTTTTGCATAGCTGTCCCTTACTGCTCCTCCACGAACCCCTCAGGACCCGTATTTATTTTGGGATCAGCTTCTCAGAGCGCTGGGAAGAAGGTGGCTATTTGTATAACGGGAAAACGAACTTCTTGGTTAGTAACGTGCCCTCTGCAGAAGGCTGTGAGGGCATGGGACTCCTTACAGGCTGCGGGGTTGCTGGAAAGGAGCGGGTTTAAAGAGAAGAGCTCCTCTTTTGGGATTACTCCCGCCAAAGAGAGCGGCAGCAGGAGGGACGGGGCAGATTGCACGAGCCCTCTCCTCCCGTGCCCCTTCAGAAGGCAGGTGGGTGACTTTTCGTTCTGCTTTACGTCGCAGTCTCGGAGGGGGAACCTTTTTCGGTCTCTGCTGCCTTCTCACCGGTTGCTCCACCTTCGAAGAAGCCCTGGAGATGGCGTCCCACGGGGACAGCACCAAAGTGGACAAACTGGTGCGGGACATCTACGGCGGAGACTACGAGCGCTTTGGATTGCCGGGCTGGGCCGTGGCGTCCAGGTAATGGCTTGGTGGTGGGTTTGGTTTTTTTTTTTTTTTATGCAGAAAGTTCTGCAATGATGAAAAACTGGACTTGCGTGTCTTAGGAGAGCCACCGCTCCTCCTGCTCGTGTTACGCCAGACCTAAATGACCGACTGTGCTGCTTTTTAAAGTCAGAAATGCTTCCAAATGAATCGTGTTAGTTACCTTAGCGATTCCCCTTCTCTTCTGGAGTTCTGGTGCAGCCGGGCCTTTAACCCTAAGCCTTCCTTTGCAGTTTTGGGAACATGATGAGCAAGGAGAAGCGGGAATCTGTCAGCAAGGAGGACCTCGCGAAGGCCACCCTGATAACCATCACTAACAACATCGGCTCCATCGCACGGATGTGCGCCCTCAATGAGGTACTTTGGGGAAACCCATCTCATTGCTTCCCCTCTGAAGCATCGCTTCCGTGCTGCTGCTGTGCCGTGCCTCTTTCCCTGCGTACACTTCAGTAGGTGCGTTCGTTCCTGTGTTTCTGGATGTTCAGGAAGATGTAATCCGCTCCCTTTGGATTCTTAAGTGAATTTTGTGCTTGCCCGCCTGCGTACTTTGGGTTCCCTGGGTTATTTTTACCCCGTTTCCTCGCTCGAGCACCACCACTTCCGCGGCCGTCACCGTATCTTTGTGCTTTCAGCTTCTTTACAGTGCTGCCTTGTTGCATTCATGTCAAGCAGCATTGTACAGGGCTATGAAAGAACAGAGACAGGCTCTTCACTTGGCTGGGAGCATACTCCTCACTCACTGTCGGCAAGCCCTATTAATCCTCACGTACTGCTGAAACGGTGCAGGGTCTCGTACAAATACTCGTGCCCACAAAACACCAACAGGTTCCTCGCTTTGCCAGCCCATAGGGTAACGAGGAGAAGGTGCCGAATGGCGAGGTAGAGCAAAGCGTTAATGAATGTGGGGATGGAAGGGAGATCCAAAGAAGGACGTGAGTGAAGGAGCAGGCAGGAGGTGTTCCTGATTCCTCAGTAAGTGGGGGAGCTGAAAGTTACCTCTCTGTTGGAGGACAGGAGTGTTCCCCTTCATCGCTTGGCTCCGGAGAACCATTCTGTGAGTGAAAAGGCTGCCTGAAAATCTGCTTTGAATCTGAACTGGGTCAGTCTTGTCCTTTCATTCAGAATTGTGCTGGTTACGAGGTTTTAGATACTCTTTTCAGGTTGAAAGCTCTTCAGCTTTCCCCGTGAGGAGTCAAAGGCCAGAGGTGGGGGGAGAGAAGAGGTGGCGCGCGCCGAACAGTGCTGCTAAGCAGTTAAGGGATCTGGTAACAAAACCCCAACGATTCTGGTGAAATCCCTAAGCTAGAGAAGCTGGAGTTACACCTGTGGTTTTCTGGGTGGTGCAGAAGAGTCTGAAAAAGAGCCCGTCTTAGAATGCCCCGGCTGGCACCGCTCTTCACTGGAAACGTTCCTGTTGGTAACACTCCGCGGATCCAGCTCAGCCCTTTCAGCACGGTCGCTTTGTTTTTTCTCTCTTCCCTGGCCCTTCCCCGTGCAGTTTGACCCTTCCAACGCGCCCTTTTTGATCTTGCGTTGCTCTTTCGGGCTGTCTCTTGCCTGCTGCAAGAGCCCAGGCTGACCTGGTGTCATTTCTGGCCTGCGGACAGCCTCTCCTGGGTCCAGGTTTAAAATTCTAAATTCAGAGAGCTGCACATGCACCCTGACTCTGCTGTCTGTGGCTCCTGTCCCTACCCGCCAAGGCAGTTCTGCTCCTTAGCTGCCAGGAGCAGGCTTTTGGGGCGATGTAAAGTTTCTCTGGATTTAATGGGGAATTCAGTGTGAGCCAGTGACTTTTGGTCTGCTTCCAGCTGGTTGGTTTGCATCAAGTCCCGCTGGAAAATGGATTTGAAAAGCTACACGTGGCCTTGTTAAAAGGCACTCGTTAACTTTTTTTTCTTCCAGCTCTAAGGTGGGGCTTTCATTGTTGCAAGCAGAAAATGAAAAATTCAGGCTTAACGTTCCCGTCTTTTTCCTTCGTACTTGCAGAACATCAATCGAGTGGTTTTTGTTGGCAACTTCCTGCGGATCAATACGATCTCCATGAGGCTTCTGGCGTACGCCTTGGACTACTGGTCGAAGGGACAGCTAAAAGCTCTCTTCTTGGAACACGAGGTGAGACGACACTTCAGCTTTATTTTCTCTTACCAAAACTCAGGCCCTTGAGCGCTCTGGGGGCAGTCCTGTGGGGTTTGTAGCGGCGGTGCTGAGCGTTGTGCAGCAGGTTCCAGCCGCCTTGTTCCTCTGGTGCGGGGTCCCAGCAAACACGCAGGCTGCTCTGGTAACTGCGATAAGAACGGCTTACTGCCAGGCTCGTGCTTGCTCGTGAACGTTAGTGTTTCTAAGACCATTTCCATCACTGACGCTACACGTGGTTCCCTGCAGCTCCGCTGTCCTACGTAGCAAATAGAATCAGGATCTACTTCCTAATGTACCTACGTCTAGTTATTTCTTCCACCACCCCTTATAAGTTTTTAAAATTGCGCTGTACGTTCAATATTTATTCCTGTTACTCTTCCTCTCGTATCAGGTGCATGCCCAGGTCTGAGTTGCTAATGGATGCTCCTTTTTTGCTTGCAGGGTTATTTTGGTGCCGTCGGTGCTCTTCTGGAACTCCTGGATTCAGCCTGACGCCGTGCAGCCTCCGGACGTTGGCCCTACGAAGTCGGGGCGCTCCCTGGGTCTCGATGCCCACGTTCAGCTTCAAAGCAGGCGTTCGGTGACTCGTTAAGCTGGCTGCGTGATCCTGTCAGAGGGGGAAAGGACTGCTGCCTGCCTTCTTGCAAACAGTTCTCGTTACGCTATCAACCCTGCGTACAGGGGCGGGCCCATCAGCACAGCCCTGGCGTGTAAAAGCCGTGAGGACCACTCCTGTCCCCTCCGGACCACGCAGCGGCCTGTCTGTCAGCAGGGCTTCTTTCTGCTAGCGCAGGTTCTTACCTTTGTGTAGGGATTATTAGAGCCGGAAGGGAAGGCGAAAATCCCGTGCCCTGGGTACCTGAATGTGCTGAGGGCGGTTCCGCTTGCAGCCTGTGACACTTTGTGCAGACCGCAGCCCCCTGGGGACACGTCGTAGCGGCGGCATCGCGTCAGGAGCGTCTGTCAGCCTGTGACCTTGAGGTGTGCTAAAAGCAAATGTGAAGGTGAAGTAGGTTTCTTTTTCCTTTCCTGCCTCCGTTGTAAGACTTGGCTGCATATAACTATACCAAAGATTACTTTTCTTTCGGCCATACACTTGGGGTCTTCTCTGTAACGCTCCGTTTTATGCTCATTAATTGCTGAACTGCTGTAGTCTGGGGGGAAAGCTGTTCTTCCCTTACACAAGTTGTTCTTCTCCCTGTGTTCTCCGTCCATGCAGTCTTGCGTACGGCCTGTGGAGTGGCTCGCTGCAGCTTGGAGCCTCTAAAGGTTGGGCACTTCCAGGCTGGGAATTTGGAGGTAGCTTGCTGCGTACCGAATAAACGATCTCTCCAAAGAACAGAGACGCTGGGAGCGGCCAGCAGTTTAAAACAGACCAGCTGCGTGCACACAGCCTGTACGTTGAGCCTCCTTCCTTGTGCCTCTGCTTTGCCTTGCCTTTTTTTTTTTTTTTTAGAAATCCTTCCCAGTCTTGGATGTTCGGCTCTAAAAGGAGCAGGGTCTCTAGTGAGAAGGGCGTTGGTAGCGTTCTCCTTTCCGCGCTGCCATCTTTACTTGGCTCAGTATAACCCGAGGCAGGCAGTGTGAACAAGCTGCTTTTCTGGAGAGCCCTCAGCACCTCGCCTCGCTGGTGGCAGTTAAAAACGGAGGCGCAGCTTCGGCCTCTTCTCTGCTGCCTCCTGCTTTGGCTCCCCAGCCCCGTAACTGCTAAAAGCGCACAGCCTCCGTCCGGGAGCCGGGTGAGGGCTCCCGTTGCCCCGAATGCCCGACATCCTCGCCGACCACATCTCCTGAAGGCGCGGTTTCTTCTCAGAGACGTCGATTTTCAGCTCTCTGGTCCCGATGGACATCTCGAGGGGGAGGCACGGCACCGGGCAGCCGTGCCGTTGGGTGACCGGGGGCCGGAGGAACGCGCAGCGGAGGCACCGGGGCTGCACCGCGAAATCGCGTCCGTCCCTCGAGCTCTTGCTGCGGCCCCGGCACTCCGCAGCTGGCTGGGCTCATTGCGTGGCACCTGCCTCTCATTTGGGGCTGAGAAGGGAAGAAGCGGTCCTTTCAGCTGTGTTCTTTCCTAGATTAGATCCTGTGTGAGGCCCCTCTAAAGGCCGTCGTGTCAGCTGTGCTGGGAGCAGCGCGAAGCGCGAAGCAAGGTATCTTCGAAGCCCGAGGGGCCTGGACCTTCCTGAGCACATCCCGGAATTAAAGAAAAAAAGGGGGTGGGGGGGGAAGGAAGAAAAATGGGCTTTCTGAAGCGTGCCCGTGCCCAGAGCCTGCTTTTAGCCCCGGGAAGTAAGGCCTGGGGGGGGCTCGGCAGGCACAATCGGCCCCGGGGCTTTTCCAGAGCCCCCTTGGGTGCGGGCAGGGCACCTGCCTCGGCGTTCAGCCGATGGCAGAAGCTGATTAAAATTAACTGCCGGCAATCCTTAATTACTGCTCCCCCCCCCGCCCAGCAGCCGGGCGGGGCTGCCAGCACCGGGGGGCGGCAGCCTTTCGCGCTGGCCGGGGACAGGATGGGGCGGCAGGACGGGGGCTCTGCAGGTACCCGAGGCCCCTGCACCACCTCCTGCAGTGCTGGGGACCCCTGGCTGCCCCCGGGGGGGGGGGGGGGGGCGCTGCGGAAAGCGGGGGGGCTCCCCCGGGGCTGGGGGCGAAGGGACCCGGCCCTTTGCTCCGTCCCTGAAGTCACACTGGGGACCGATGGCCCCAAAACAAACCAAATCCCACGAAACGCAGCTAAAATCCCTCTGGGTGCGAGGCTGGGGCTGGGCTCAGCTCCAGCCCCCCCCCCCCCAGGTGCCACTTCCCAACCCCCCCACAACCACAGCCCCGCTTCCAAAACCTGCTTTTATTTACATTTCAAGTCAAATCACATGCAAAAACCGTTTTTGTGTTTTTTTTTTGTTTGTTTTTCTCGTTTTCCTTAAGAATAGTGTGATTAGCAAAAAGGACGCGTTAGAATTTTAAAATAGCAATTAAATATACAAAAATAGAGCTTACAAAAACAAAAACAAACCGAAAAAAAAACCCCCAACAACAACAACAACAACAAAAAAAACAGCGAACGTTTTAAAAAATATTCTGCTGCAGAATTCGTAGTGTACAAACACGTCTATGAGGCTCCACGCTCCATAAACAGGCTGGGGGAGGCGCGCCGTATTTACACGGGGGGGGGGGGAAACGCGCACCCAGCCCCGCGCCGCTGCCGTGGCACCGGGTAATACTGAGAGCCCCCCCCCCCCAACACCCCCAAAAGGGACCGAGAGCTGCAAGGAGAAGGGGGACGGGTGCCCAGGGGGTGCCCGGGTTCGCCCCGAAAGGCAAAGGGGGGGGGTGGGGGGCGTTGTGGCCCCCCCCCCCCCCCAGCAGCTTGCGCCCCGCGGGCTGCTTGGGTTGGGGGATTTTGGCACCGCGTCCGGCTGCACCTGGAGCCCCCGAGCCCCCCTGGGGCTGAGAGCGGGTGGAGAGGGCAGGATTTTTGTGCCCCCCCCCCAGCCCCAGCCCCGGCTCCACCGAGCCCGTGCGGAGGGCTGGAGGCGGCGGCGGTTTAGCCAAGCCGGGGGCAGAGGCGGTGACACCGGGGGCTCGGCCCTGGGAGGGGTTTTAGGAAGCCCTGAGGTAGCCCATCAGCCCATCGCGCCGCTGCGGGGACCGGAGCGCAGCGGGGCCCCGACCCGGGGGGGGGCACGGCTCCCTGCCCCGCTCAGCCCTTTGGGGATCCCGGCGCGAAGCCCCCCGGGGGGGGGGGAGGCAGAGAGAGCACGAAACGCGGCACCGAGGCGGGGCTGCACCCACGTAACCCCCTCCCCCCCCCCGAGGGGAAAAAGAAATAAATCCCCCCCCCCCCCCCCCGGATGCCACCGAACCCGCGGTGGATGTGGGCTGCGATGCTCCCGGGGGGGGGGGGGGCACGCGTGCGGGACGGGCATGGAGGCGAGGCGCTCCCCATCTGCCCCAGCTCCGGGACCCCGGGGAGGGAGGGGGGGGGAAAAAAAAAAAACAAAAAACAAAACAAAAACCTCATTCTGAGGACCAGCGCGGGATGAGGGGGGGGGACGCGCTCCCTCCTAAAGTGCTCTCAGCTCCCCGTCCGTCTGTCCGTCCGTCCGTCCGTCCGTCCCCGGCCCTCGCTCCGTGCTGGTGCCGTAGTGCTTTGGTTGTCGTCTCCGGGTGCTCGGGGTTCCCCCCACCCCAGCGCCGGGGCAAGTCCGTGCGGGCGCGGAGCTATACGAGGTTCTCCGCGCCCGGGAGGGGGCCCTGGGGGGGGCCGGGGTCCTGCTTGCTGTGCAGCTGGGCCAGCTGCAGCACCGGCATGTTGCAGAGCGGGCACACTTTCCGCACCTCCAGCCATTTGATGAGGCACCTGGGGAGGGGGGGGGGGGAAAACAAGGGAAAAGCCCCCGCAGTTAGTGCCGCTCGTGCTGTGATGGGGCTGAGCCGTCTCCACCTCCCTGCAGCATCACCAGCGCAATCCGTTCACCGTCTGGGTGCCTTTGTATGGATAAAAACGTCCTTACAAAATACAAACGAACGTAAGCGAAGCGTTACGCTGGACCCTTGCGGCTCCAGTCGCTCAGAGACATCTGCTAAGGGGCTTTTCCTGACGCTGCCTTCCTTCCCCCTTGCTGGAGGGGGGAGAAAACCCTACAGCAGCGTGCTGAAGACGCAACGCTGCGGGGAGCAGGCAAAACGGGAGGCTTTTTGCTTCTCCTCTGTCCTCCCTCACCGCAGCAAGGCGGAAAGGAGCAGCACAGCGAGCTCGGCTTGTCTGCGGCCATCCCCAAGGCTTTGTGTAGGAATTTAAGAGAACTGTGAATCCGCCCGAATGAGCACTTTTGGCTTTGGCACCCCTGGTGCCGTGCCGCGGCGGCTGCGAGCGACTTCTCTCCCTCCCCAGCCGCCGAGGCTTGGCTCAGGCTCTGCCGTGCCGGCGCCTCCGCTTCGCTGCCTCTTGCAACGCCTTCGAAAATCGCAGCGCCCCAGGCAGGGGCTTTTCCATCCCGCGCCTCCCTGCCCAGCGCAGGGGGAGCCCGGCAGCCACCCAGGAGCTGCAGACGCAGGTGGATTTGGGGCCGCGCTCGGCTTTCCAGGCTCCCAGGCGGCTTGGGAGAACGGCCTGGCACCGATCCTGGAGCCAAGGAGCTGTTGGTTTGGTAACCAGCACCGCTCAATGCCGTAAATAAAAGCTGATTAAAGGGGAGGTGTCAGTTGTTCATTCTCTAAAGCCCGGGACAGGCCATGCAGCACCGCCTGCGTAACTCAGGGGCCATCCATCACTTCGTGCCTCGGACCAGAGGCGTGCAAAGAACCCGGCCCCAGTCCCTGGCTCTTAATTTCTTTTACATCGTCCCACACTTACTTTCTGTGGAAGGCATGTTTGCACGGACAGATCCCCAGCTCGTCCTTGGGCTTGAACTCCTCCAAGCAGACGGCGCAGATCTGAAAGACGAGCAGGTCGCCGACACGGTCAGCGCTTTCGAACGCAAAAAATACACGCGTGTCTCTAAACCGGGGGAAATGCTCCCCCAAAAAGCTCCCTGTAAGCGTTTCCTGGCTCCTGGTGCAGGTTTTTGTCCTCTCCCCAGCGCTCACCTCACCACTGCCTTTGGTTGGGGAAAAAAAAGGGGAATTTGGCTCCTGTCTGAGCTCCGCCACGAGCAGCGGTGCTGGGCAGGGCTTGGCTTGGCCGCGGGACAGAGCCCGGCTTAGCGCAGCTTTGCACAGCCCCGGGGCTGCAGCCCTCCCGGAGGTAAATCCTCCAGCTCCTGCGGTCATTAATCTGATACGTTCATTTAAACAGCAATCAAAATAAGTTTAAAGCCCAATCTGCCTTTAATCCGGGCTCTCATTGCCGGGGTTGGCAGCCTCTGGGCCGGGCAGCGCCTCCCCGCCTGCTTTATCCACAAACATCGCAGGAGGCTGCGGGGAGGCGCTGCCCGTGGAAACCTCCGACCCCCCCCCAGCTTTCTTCGCAGAGCCTGGTGGGTTTGCAGCGAGGACCAAGCACCTTTCGGAGCCTGCGAAGCCCTCGGAGAGGCGGCGTCATGGGAAAAAGGGGAAAAAAAAAACGGAGCTGGGCAGGCGCTGAGGAGCCCAGCGGGGATTTTACCTCCCGGCGAGCCCTGGCAGCTGCTGCTGCAAACCCCCAATACCCCATTTTTTGCCCAAAACGGGATATTTCGGAAGGAGCCTGAGCAAAACCCTCCCAGCCTTCCCCAAACCCCCCGGGCAGAGCGCGCTGCTTCGAGCTGCTCCGCTCTCCCGCATCCTCCCCAGCAGGATTTCCAGCTGGCCTGGGAAATAAGAGCAGCGGGGAGCTGCCGAGCAGGAGCACGGGCACCCCGCTCCCCCTCCTGCTGCCAGAGGAGGGAAAGCAGCAGCTCACGAAGAGGCTGCATGGCACAGGCGTGGTGGGCAGCGCTGGTGTCACAAATAAAGCTGAGCCCAGCCCGGCTCAGCGTCGGCGCACAATACGGGCTGTAAATAAGAACATTAATCCGTCGAGCAGCCCGGGAAGCCGGGGAGAGTGAATGCCTAATGCGTTTTAAAGCTTCAGGTTGAAACCGGGTGGGTGAGGTCGGAAAAGGTGGATTAGGGAAACCTCGTTACTTCGAGAGGTGTTTCCCCTGGGCAGAGCCACCCGGGGATCCTCTTAGCTCATTAAACGCAGCGATGCAGGCAGGGGGCACTGCTGCAGCCAGCACTTCTTGCGATTTCGGACCCCCCCGGCTGCTGCAATCTGCAAAGAACCCCTCATTTTTTGGGATGCAAGCAGGGCTTTTAATTCCTAACGCATCCAAGCAACCCGCAGCTTGCCTCCTGCAGCCACAGCTCCTTGCTGCGGGGATGACGGTGCATAGAAAACACAGCAATGCATGAAAAAATGCACAAAAAGAATCACGCGTGGAAAAAATTGCATGAGGAACAACAACGCATGGAAAATTGCGTAAAGATGATGATGCGTGAAAACGCACACAGACAAAAGTGCATGAAAATGCATAAGAACAATGCATGAAAATGCATGAAAATGCATAAAAATAGATGAAAATGCATAAAAACAATGCATGAAAACGCACAAGGACAACTGCATGCCACCCATAGTACCTAAAAATGATGACGTACGACAATTAATGACGCATGAAAATAATGGTGCATAAAAAGCCAGCGGCCCCCGGGGAGGAGGCTGGGGCTGGCTCGACCCGGCCCCTCTGCAGCTGTGCCCGTGGCAGCTGCGTTAGCGAGCGGCCGGACTCGCCGCGGACGAGGAGCAGCATCGGGGAGCGAGCGCGAGGAGGTGCAGCGAGGCTGCAGGCTGGTGGCTGCGCGGCCAGGCACACACAAGCCTTTGGCACCGCGTGTCCTCGCAGCCAGGAGGTGGCAAGGGACGGAGGGGAGCTGCCGGCGCCGCCGCTCGCCTGCCTCTGTCACCCACCCTGCGAGGGGCAGGGATGCAAACCCAGCGCGCTCCCCTTCTCCTGACAGCGCCCCAGGAAGCAGAGCCCCACACTCACCTCGTGGAGGTTCAGCTCCTTCACCTTCTCCTTGAGAATAACCTGCAGCACAGAGACAGGGTCAGGACACGGCTTCTGCTGTGTCTACAGCCACTCAGTTCCCCATAAATCCAAATTTCCACGCACGACCCCTTTCTGTTGCATTTACCCTCCCAGTGCAGTGAAAATCCTCTGCTTTCGGGCACCAGCCCGGGGCCGCGTGCCGCGCCACGGCAGCAGACGCCAGCACAGAGATGGGGTGAGGTTTTGCAGGGCACAGCGCGAGCGGAAAGAGCCCGCTTAAAGTTAAACCTGAATTCTAGAAACGTGCTAAAAAATGGGCCAGTCCTGCACACTACTAGCAATAATAATAAATAAATACAGAACCACGAACGTGCCCGTGCTGTGACAGCTGCCTGTACGCGTGGCGCTCCCCGGGAGCCAGAAACCTCCAGTATCCCACCTGCAGCCTGCACGCATCCAGTGTCAGCCCTGCGGGTGGACAGGGCGAAAGCAGCGTTTGCACAAAAAAAGATCCGAGGACAAACCCCAGGAGGTCTCCGAGCTGAGCGCCCGGTGGGGGCTGCACTCCAGGAACAGCCACGTGCTGGAACATCCAGCCAGCCCGGCTCCACCTCCTTAGGTTTCCTGCCTGAACGCTAGGTCAGAGGTGGAAAAAGCTACAAAACCCTGGGGAAAACGGGAAAATGGGATGTTTCGGCGGTAACCAGCATTTATTTTAACCCCTGCGCGTGGGTGGCTGCAGAAAGCAGCTGGCTTGGCCGCGGGGACTTGGACGCCTTCCCCGGGATGGATGGGGCTGCGCTGACCCCGCAGCCAGCTCCAGCCCACGTTGCAGCTGCTGGAGGAGCGCTGGATGCTCCCACCACGACATCGCCGAGGGTTTGGGACGCGCCAGTGGAGGTGCTCCGAGGGTGGAGACGTCCCCAGCGCCCGGGGACCACGCTCCGGGGACTTGGCACCTGTGTTTGGTTTCAGCTGGGGGAAGCCTCTCCGGTTCTCACCGTCCAGCTTAAACTCTTGCTTTCAGGGTGTTTTATCTTTAAATAAATAGTATTTCTATTCTTTTTGTCCTGCTGATTGCTCTTGTTGCCTCTGGGCTCGCCTAGAGGGAAGCACCCAAGCACCTGCAGGGCAGCATCCAGGCCGGACAGCAGCAGACCCCAAAATGCTGAGACCTGCAGAGCACCGTGTGCAGGCGAGAGATGCTCTCGGGGGGCCCGGCCGGCAAAAAAAACCCCTAAATCAGCAGGGATAGGGCTTTGGCAGAGCGTCAGCAACCTCTCTTCAAAGACCTAGAGCCTCCCACTGAAAAGAAAAGCTCAATGGCAACCTGAAAGAGCGATTATCCCAACAAACCCGCAGCCTTTACGCGCGTTTGGCTCTCGGTACGAGGGGAGCCGCAGCCTGTTCGTCACCTCACCTGCTTGTAGGCGTAAAGCTCTTTGTGTGCTTGATGTCTGAGCCTGGAACGAAGAGAGGGAGAGAAGTGAGGGCAGGCCAAAATAGCAGGATTACCCTAACACCCCAAACACACCTCATTTCCCTCCCCTCCCGATCTGATCGCTTCGGTTTTAGTTTTCTTATTTCAGAGAGGAGAACGGCCACGTGAAACAACGCAGCCCGCCGAGTCCGGGCTGGGACTTTTTGTGGAGCTGGAACCACGACGTTTCCGTCCAGAAGCACACAAAACTCCCACAACTTTCCTTTTCTGAACTCCCTAATTTTCAGCGCAAGCATCACCGGCGGCGTTAAGGCCGACGCAAGCTGCCAAGGGAATTAGCAGCCGGCAGAAATAGGCCCGCTGTCCAACCCCCCCGCTGCCAGCACCTCCAGGCCGGACACAGCATCCTTCTGCAAGCAACGAGCGCCGAAAAGCCAGGGGAAGCTCTGCTCCTGCTTGAGCGAGGACGGGGCAAGATCTCCCCGTTAAAGGGCTTCCCACGACGAGCCCACGTTGTGGTGGCAGGTTTCCCTTTCAGACTTTTCTTAATAAAACATCTTTCCCCGGCAGAAGGAGCAGCAGCCCGTTTCAAGCAGCCCATCGTGCAGGCGAAGAAGCCGGCTGTGCTTCCGAAATAAACCCACGAGAAGAAAGCCACACATCTAACGCTGCCCCTCGCTGCACGGCGTTTAGAGAAGTGCTCCAAAAACCCGAGGGGGAAGTCACCGAGGCCGAAGAGCTGCTGGAGGGTTTGCAGCAGGGACGTCAGCGCGCCCGCAGGGCTCGGGCGGTCGCAGAAGTGCTTTCCCCAGCCGGGCTCCAGCCTCGAGTGTGGTTTGGCGGACGGGGGGAACCCCCCCGTGCCTGCAGTTTCACTTCTCTGCCCCCAGAATATTTGCTCTCCCAGAGCCTGGCCGCTTCACACCGAGCTCTGCTCCCTACAGGCTGCAGCGGGGAAAAAAGCACAGAACCACGTCAGCAAGTTGTAAAAGCAGTGCAAAAATACACCCCTATCCCTTTTTTTGCTTGAAAACAGCCCCAAAACACTGCTGGCATTACAAAGCACACCTCGATTCAGCAAGTGTTATTCAGGGCTCCAGTAAGGGAGCTCTGGAGCCCCCAGTTTGGAGGGGAGCCATCGCTGTCTGGTGCTCAACGTGCCCCAAAAGCTGGGGGGGAAACCAGGAGGGGCCGGGGTCTGCGGGCGCGCGGAGCAGGCAGCAGCGGAGGCGCGGGTATGGAGCAAGAGGGGTGAAACCGGCCCAGCCCCGAGGCTGGGAAAGTGCTTATGAAACGCAGATGGGGGAAAGCAAAGCCTGGCTGCCGGGGACCACCTACGAGGGGGGAAAAAAGCTCTCCCAGCCCGGGGGGAAGCCTCTGCCTCGCGGAAAGAAGCAAGCCACACGTCCCCTAGGTGTGTGGCTTCGGCTGCGGGCAGGGAGAGGATCCCAGCCCGGATGGATCCCGCTCCGATCCACAGCAGCTGCCGTAACGTGACCCCGGGATCTGGCAAGCGAGGTTCCCCGTTGGAGCCAGGGGTTCATCCACCCCGTGTCAAGCGCCGCGACTCCGGAGGAATTCCTGGCAGACGGCACGTCCGGAGGAGGGACCACGCAGCGCCGCGCAAGTCAGAAGGGGAAGGAGACCCAGCTCCCGACCTGATCACCGCGCCTCGTGGGTTTGGTGAGCAACTTGAGACTCACCAGATGAGAGGCTACGGGGGAGGACGGTGGTGGCAGATCCCACAAGCAATCCTTTCTTCCATGCTGTCGGCTTTGAGATTGGGCTAAATACACCAGATCTTGGCTCTCCCACGCTCGGGATGCCTCCCGGCCGGGCTGCCTCGCACGAAGAGGGCTGCAGAGGATGCTCCCGCGCCGCATCTCCCTGACTGTTAAATGAACTCCTCGCTCCTCCACAGCCTCCAGATGTGATCCTCTGTTAAAAGGCACACATCTCAGCGCAGGAGGGGCCAGGAATGCGTGGGGTAATCCAGGAGGGCTTTAGCAGCTGGCTGAGGAGGGGGAGGAACTCAGCATAAACTCAGGATCCTGCTTTGTGTATCGGATCCTCCTGCCGCAGGCCGGTGGGTTTTTGCTTGGCAGGTGCCAGCGGTGCTCCTGATCAACCAGCAAAGCGGGGAGCAGCGAGGAGATCCTGTCCCAGAGCAATCAGCTGGGATGCTCCGTGCGTGGTCCTCGCCGCCCCCGTCCATCTACACGCTGAACCTCAAGCTTTTAAACCCAAAGTGAGGTCTGGGAGCGCAGCTCTGCGGCGAATTCCTAGGAGGGGGGTGCTCCAGGGGCCCAGGGCACGGCTAAATCCCCAAATCTGGGGCTGCTCCGGGTGCGGGGGATCCACCTTTGCAAATCCCGGAGCTGGTGCTGGTGGTGGCGGTTTGATTCATCGAGTCTCAGCTGAGGCTGGGGCTCCGAAGGGATCATCAGATGATCTAATCCAAGCTCCCGTCTATCAGAGGTCGGGAACCAGCACGGCGTTACTCCTGGGGGCGGCAGCCAAAACGTCTCTCCCCGAAAGGCACTCTGTCTTCATTTAAAGACAGCAAGAGACAGAGAGCTTGCCACTTCCCTCGCTGGCTTCTTTCAGCAGTTACTCAACACGCCTCCAACTTCTAAATTTAACGGTTTTCTGGCTTGATCCTCCAGACATTACTGCTTGTTATTTCTTCTTTGGGGCAGAACACACCCAGCGAGACCCAACGGCCCGGAAAATACTCGGAAAGCCCAAACACCTCTTCATTTTGCAAGCAAGCCGTATAGATTCAGCTCAACCTGGGGAAAACGCGTCCCTCACCCTTCTGAATGCCATCTGCCCTCTTCTTTGCCTCCCCTCCTGTTGGCATCCCAGTTAAAAGCAGACTGGGAGCTTCGCCTCGCAGCTCGTGGCCCAAGTCTCTCCCCTCTGGCCCACGAAGTAATTAAAGCAAGCCCCAAAGCGGAACAACCTCGTCCCCACCGCCCAGCTTAACAGATCAGCTCTGCACCATTAATCCCCGGACTGCGCTGTTGAACGAGCAATTTGGGTCCGGTAACGAAGGGGGCAGGCATTAAACATTTCCTAAGCACGCGGCGCCCAAGTTAGTCATTAAAGAGCGAGACGTGGTGAAAAGCTAAGCGGAGGGCAGGAACCATAAAACACCGCTTTCAAGTCCTGTTTGAGACGGCCGCCTGAGCAACCATGTTCTGTGCCCGTGTAAGTGCCCCCATAAATAAACGTCTGCTGGGTTTGGAGCCGATAACACAATTCCCTTCGGAGCTGCTCGCTCCCAGACGTGTTGGGTCCGCACCGCGCGAGCTCTGCATCCGTTTCCTCTGCGAGGGATGAATGTTGTGTCCGATGCTAACAGCTGAGCAAATCCCTTCTCTGGTTTTAAATCTTTTTTCTAATTCTTTTCCTAATAAACTCGTCCGCAGGTCGCATCCAGCTGTCAGACAGAAGTGCGAGGAGCTCCTCGCGGAGAGGCAAGGTGCGAGGTGTCGTGCGGGGACACCTCCTGCAAACAGCCGGGGCAGCTCTTACCTGATCAGGTAGCAGCAGAAGAGTAAACTGAGGATGAAGACGAAGATGGCCGTGCCGAAAACCACGATGTATATGTTGAGAGGCAGGTTCTGGAACCCGATGTTCGGCATCCTGAAACTGTAATGCTGGAAATCCGAGCTCATGGGTAGGCTGCGAAGAAAGGGAGAAAAAAGGAGGACGTGAGGCTCCATCCGAGGGCCGTCGGCACGGGATGCCCTACGGAGGAGAGGAGGGACGCCTCGAAAACAAAGCAGGGCAGGCTAAACCGTGCCTGGGATTCCCCTTCTCCCTCCACGTGCTCCTCGCCCAGCTATTTCCCCTCCTGCCGACGCGGGCAGTCCTTTAAGTTAAACTCCAGGCGGGGATTTGCATCCAAGCCACCCCAATCCCAACGTCCCCCTGCACCCGAAACCCCAATTAATCAGACTGAAATGCCCCGAAGCGGCCAGAAGGCATGCTGGAAGGGGAAGTTCTTCCTCCTCTCCCCTCCCGTGGTTTCCTCACTCAGCAGAAATTCTGCCCTCCAGCACCAGCACCAGTCCCCGCTCCTTCAGGGTGATCTCCCCAGATCCGAGGCACAGCTTTCCACGCTGGCATCGGAGCCGAGGGGAGGGCAAGGACACAGCCACGGCAGATGGCAGAGCCGCCGGGAATTACAGGTGCCATAAAAGAGCCTTGTTTGAGTTTCCCAGCGCCGTCTGCGCGGCTTTACCCCCAACACGCTGGGTGAGGGGAAGGTGGAGGCGAGGAAGAGGAGGGCGCAGCGCCCCGGGGTGCTGATGTCCACGTCCCAAACGCGGGACCAGAACGAAGCCCGCAGACAGAGACCGATAAAACCTCACGTGCGGATCCCTGGGGCGAGGATTTCAGCGTGCGAGCTCTCCCGTGAGTTTAGCGTGATGATTCAGCACGCGGGACGCCGATGCTGTACAATAACCCGAAACGAGCACTTTTTAAGCAGACGCATTGTGGAATCAGGTGGAAGAGCAGCCCGCTGTCCTGGCCTTGCCATGTAAACCTCCTCGCACCCAAAACATCACGACAATCGCCGAAAAGCACCGATTTGTTGTTGCTCCCCATCATTCCTTTCCGCTTCACAGCTCCCGAGCCGCTCACCCTTGCGCGAACGCAGCTCTGGCCGGGCACAAAGTTCCCCCGCCCCCAGCTCCGAGAAGGAAGTTTAAAAAAAAAAAAATAAAAAAAATCTTGTTTTCCTTTCATCAGTTACTGCCCACGGGAGGCGGCGTGCAAGCAAGTTTCACAACAAACAGGGAAACTATCCGCAGTCTCCCCCCCCCCCCCCCCCCACTTTTGGCGAATTAAATTACGGCGGGATGACAAAATCCCCCCGGAGCAGGGGTTTTTTCTTCGGCGCAGGAGCCGCACGGCTCCAGGTTTTGTGCAGGACGGGGTGAAAGCGTGGGAGGTGGCCGCGGATAGCCGGGGAAAACAGCCCCCCCCCCCCCCCCAAAAAAAAAAGCCCCAAAAGCCCCAAATCTGAGCTGCAAAGCTGCAGGGAGGGGGTTTGGGCTCCCAGCAAGGACGGATTCAGTGTCCGAAAGAAAATAATCCCTGAAATGATCCGTGCTGCTGGCTGCTGCCGTCGCGGCCCCATCAGCGCAGGGACACAGCGCTGTGGCACCTAAAGAAAGCGGGTTTAAGCCCGGGAAGCTTCAGCAAAGAAACCCTACCCAACAGCAAATGCTCCTGCGCATCTTTTCCCCCTTCGGACCCTTTTTTCTAAGCCTGCCACCTCCACCGGGTGTTTTCTTGGTGCAGGAGCACTTCTCCCATCCCACACGCCGCCCGCTCGCAGGATCAGGCCCCGCTGTTCGGGGCAGGCAGCGAGAACGACGAGACGGCAGCAAGCTCGGCGGCCCCAGCGAAACGAAAACACAGCCCGAAGCGCAGAGCCAGCCCCTCGCCCGCAGCTTCCAGCACCCACCTCGCATCCTCACGCGTTTCTGGCGCGAATTTCTTCCCCTCTGCAGCACGCGAGGCTCACCTCCCAGCCCGGCGTTACCTCCTGCCCCTCGCCGAGGGCAGCGGCCCCGCTGCCCAAAGCTCCCCTCCGCCGCTGCTTTCGGCTCCCCCGGCCCGCTGCAAGTTTTCGAGGCAATTTCTGGTAAAGCCTGGGCTTGATTAAAGCCTCCGGAGAGCCGAGCACGTGTTCAGCAACGCGCCCAGCCCAAGTGGGAAGGCTGCAGGAGCCGGGCGCCCGCACGCACAGAGGCTTGCTCAACTCCACCGAGGTGGGTTTTTCTTGTGTTTGTTTTTTGCTTCGCGAATAAATAATTAAAAAACCAAGGCGACACCACCCCCAAACCTTTGTTCCCGACTCAGGCACAGTTAATGCGCAGCTTAGCGTGGCTGCGTGGGGTTGGGTTCGGGTTTTAATCCCTGCACCATTTGCTGGGTCAAAGGGATTTCAGGCGGTGCAGGGCCTCTCCCGTCGGTCGTGCCCGCGCCGTATCGCTCCGTGAGCCTCCTTCTGCTTTTTTTTTTTCGATCCAGGGGCTCCTTGTGCTGGCTGCTGCCTCGGCTGTCCCGAATTTCTCCAGGTTTGCTGGCTGCCCCATGCGGGGAGGGAGTGGTTCTGCGAGCCGGGAGCAGCGCCCGTGGCCTCCCATCACGAATGACAGCGGCCGAGGTCCCCATCTTGGAGACCACCGTGGTCAGCAGCGTGTTTTTGGGGTTCTGAGGATGGTAAATCCTCTACGGGAACGCAGGTTTGAGGAGCAAGCAGGAGGAACCGCCAAGGCGTGAAGAAACACGAGCAGCTGAAGACCCCAGCGTGCTGGATCTCGCTACCAGGGCATGGAGAGGAGCTGAACGGCCCCACAAAGCATCCCTCCGGTCAGCCGAGCACCCAAGACAATCCAGGACCAAGCTCGGAGAAGAAACAACAAAAGCAACCAGCACAGGACCGATCCTCTTCCTTCGTAGCTCCTTCAAGTCGCAATGCTCTCCTAACTGAGCCAGGTCTGGGGGCTTCGCTTCAGCTCCCGGAGCGGCCGATGCTGCGGTGCACCGAGATGCGCTGGTCCTCAGGTCCTCGGATTTAGGGCCTCGGATTTAGGGCCTCGAAATCTCCTCCAGCCACGAATTCCCGACGGCCACATCCAGCTGCTCCACCAGACCGCAGCTATGAAACCACCGCGGCTGCCTGAGAGCCCGAGGGAAACGAGCGGCCCCGAGCTCCGTGCCGCCCGCCGCATCCTCCTGGCTGGTATTTTGCCCCAAAACGACGTGCCCGAGGCGGCCGCGACCCTACGGCAGGGGCCCATTGTCCTCGGGACGATCCCAGAGGTGCACGTGCAGGAGAACCCGTGCCAGGATCATCCAACCACCGTGTGGTCCCTCTGCAACAGCTGAGAAACGTTACGGCGAAAAATCCAGCGGTTCGAGGCAAAAAGAGTTAGCCTGCCCAGGATCCAGGAAACTGTTAACCTGCAGAAGACTGAAATCGGATGATTTTAAGGAGCCAAGCTTTTGGTTTGTGTTTTATTTTATTTTATTTTTTTTGGGGGGGGGGGGGGGGTTGGGGAGCGTGGTAGGGGAGGAACTGTGTTTTAATTCGCTTCAGATTTACGAGAGCGCAGCCAAAAGAAATAAAAAGGAGCTGTAAGGAAGGCCGGGAGCTTTCCGAGGCAGAAGAAAACCCTTTTTGCTGTGTCCGCGGGTCCCCAGACCCCGCGTTGGAGACCCCCCTGCTGGCTGAAGGTCTGAAATCGTGACCTGCACCCAGCAGGACCTCGAGGCCGGGTTATAAAAAGGTGCCTGACTGCCCGCCGCGGCAGAAATGAGTCTGCCGGAGGAAGATAAACCTGGGGAAAAAGCAAAGCGACCCCAAAGCGGGGAAGTCCCCCGGTGAGTCCCGCTGAGAGTCCCGTGGGCCAGCGGGAGGGAAGCAGATAAAAGCCACCTCAGCGCAAACCCGGCCGCCTAGATGAAAGCGAAGGAGAGAAAAGTCGGATTTTCCCGGGCTGCGGCACGGAGGACGTGTGCTGAACGCCCTGACGGCTCGCGGAAATTAAAAGGCCTCGTGGTGTCCTTATGATAGGGCTGTACGCAGGGACGTGGCTTCTGCCCAGGGAGGGACCCCATAGGAAACCCCGAAACTCCCTGCAGGAGGTGCGGGTCCGCACGCGGCTGCGGGGATGGGGAGGACCCAGCCTCCGCGTCCGCCCCCCGCCCCTGGGGGATTTAATTAACAGCTTTAATTAAACCCACGCTATGGTTACCGCGAGGTTAAAGAGCGGGGGAGGCAGGAAAGGAAGCGCTGCAGGTCCCGCAGCCCTCCCCCTGCTCACTGCGCCCTGCTGATTACAAGTCGGGCAGTTAAAGGCAAACCCAAAGAAGCCGCGCAGCCAAATTAATCCTCATTAGAACAACGGCAAGCGCTTAACGAGCTGAACAAGCTCGGCCGACCTCTTCCGCGCAGCTTTCATCGGGGGACCTCCAAGGGAGGACCCCAGGAGGCGACTGTCCCGCTGCACGGCGAGAAACCGGGGCACGGGGTGGCACCGGGAGCACCGCGGGGACCTCGCCCGTGCTGCTTCCCGACGGTCCTCCGGTTTTCGCTCATTCCGAGGGGCTGCCCGAGTGTGTTTTTGGTGTTGTTATTTTATTTACGCCGCTGTAGAGAAGCGCTGAGCATCACAGCTCTGTTCAGCCCAAGCCAAGGGCTGGTTTTGGGGCTGGCGGCGGCGCGTCTGCTGGCTCCCGGCAGCAGGCGCAAGGAAAAGCTTCCCCAAACCCCTTCGTTTGTAGGGGAAATTGAGGAACGTGCCCCATCGCCTTCCCCCTGGGAATTTCCACAAGCCATAACCATGAAACTTTTTTTCCTGAGGGATTTACTTGACGGGTTTGAGACTAACAACTTCCTCCCGGGGATCCGAATCCAACCCAAACCCGTCCCAAACTGCAACTGGCCCCGAGCCCCTAAACTGGGGGCGCTGGGACAGAGCTGCCCTGGATGAAGGGGTGCTGGGAGCTGGTGCAGCACCCCACGGGCCGGGCAAATCAAACTTGCTGCCTCGCCTCCAGGACCTATAGGGTTTGGAACCCCCCCCCCCCCCAAAAAAACGGAGGGCTGCACAGGTTCCCCCGGCTCGCTGGAAGCAGCGATCTCGGCAAGAGCAAACGGCGGCCTTGGCCGATCTCCAAGCCGAGATGTTTTATCTGCGGGAAGGGTTTCGAGCCGCCTCTCGAGTTTCAAAGGCTTTTACGCAAGCCCACGACGCGTTTTGGACGGGTTGAACCAAAAGCCTGGTTATTAACTCGGCTGGAAGTTAAACCGAGAGCGGCTTCGAACGCGAAACGCTGAAATTCCCGACGTCGGGGTCGGCTGCGAAGCGGGGTTTGCTTCCCCGCAATAAACCCCCGACGTAACGGCTACTCGACGCGTCTGCCTAGTGGGATAATTTCCGAAAGAAAATAAGGGTTTTCCGAGCACTTTGGAACCAGTAATGAGATGCAGCAACTCGGACGAGCAGCCCGGCGGGGGAAGCAACACATGGGCGAATTCTGGTGAACCCCAACACGGAGCAGTCACCACCGGGGCACCCAAGGGGTCACCGCACGTGGGAGCGAGCAGAGCCATCGCCGAGGGGGTGACAAAAGCCGGTGCCGGCCCCCCAGACCCGGCGGAGCCCACGGAAAGCAGAACGGGGAACGGCAGGAGTCTGGAGAGCAGAAGGACCCGACTTCTCCCCGGGGAACAGGCGAAGTTAAAAATTCCTCCCCACGGCAGTGGGATGCTCCGTGCAGGGACCAGGGGCAGCTACGTGCATGGGATGGGGTTTGCAAACCCCCATGCAGAGGCCCTAAAACCTCTCCTGGCGTAATTTATCTCACTCCGAATGTGCCTGTGCCAGCACAGCCGAACCCAGCACCTTCTGGGCCACCGGTCCATCGCGCCGCGGGTCTCCAGCAAAGCCTGCCCAGGAGGATGCTGCCCGGTTCAGACCTTTGAGCCCTTTCCCCTCCCTCCAAGAGGGAGTCGGATGCTTTTTGAACGGGAACCAAAATTCCCTGGCTTCGCTCCCTGGCTGGACGACACCAAAGACAGAAATTTAACCCCCTCGGCCGCTGGCGGCGCAGCGGGGAAAGAGCGAGCTGGAAGCGCGGCTCCCGGCGAAGCAATCAGCAGCCAAAAAAGGCCGAAAAGTCTTAAAATAAAAGAAGCAACGGAACAACCTGGCAGTGCCACCAGCACCGCTGCAGTATTCTGGGTCCTCGAGGGTCGGTTTAGCGGAGAAGCAGCCCCGTCACTGCCATCCCGAGGTGCATCTTGAAAAGGAAAAACGTTCTCGCTGCTGTCGGAGAGACGCAGAAATTAGGTCAGCCGCGGTTCCCAGCGCGAGGTTAGAGCCGAGTGCCGTCAGCAAGGCAAACAAGAGGCTTGCTCAGGGCCGATTTTGCAAGATCCAGGCGAAAAAAAAAAAGAGGTAAAATAAATAAAAGAAAAAAAAAATCCCCGGTGCTTTTTTATTCAGCTTAAGCCAGCCGGGGAGCGGAGCTTGGAGTTCGTGCCGCTCGGGCTCCCCGTGTATCGCAGCAGCAGGAACGAGGGCTGGAAAGCAGCTACGGGGTCATCCCACCCAGCGCAGTTTTTCTGGGAACTGCAGGCAAGGCAGCAAGTTTCGGGAAAGCCGCAGGAAGTTGGCGGAGCAGCCGCAGGACCCGTGGCTGCCAGAGCATCTTCAGGAGGCTGAAGCGGAGCCGGGCGCTGCTCGCTTCGAACGGCGGCCGCAAGCTGCCCGAGTGAGGTTAGCGGCTAGCCGGGCTTCTTGGCGATGAGATAATGCTGGGGGAATTTTTTCCCTTTGGCCCTGCGTTGTTTTTTTTTGTTTTGTTTTTCCCCCTTTTCCTGGCACGTGGCTCCGTCCCAGCTGCGATGTCACGACCCGCTGAGCTCACTTCTCCTCCCGACAGCGCGGAGGGAAGGGAAAGGATGCGCCGCTGCCTCCTCCCGCCCCGACCCCGTCCATCCTCCTGGCTGCGAAATGTGGCGTCCCCGTGGGACCCCATGGGACCCAACGCCGCTGCCCCCACAGCACCAGCCCCTACCGCATCCCATCAGGTGCTAAAGTCCCGATTTGCGGAGTTTTCCCCCAATTAACGGGCTCCTTGCAAGCCCTGCCAGGCCAAACCCGCTGCTAAACGCCTGGATAACCCAGGGAATTGCAATCCGGACAAGCAGAGCTGGGGGATGCTAAGACATCCCAAGATACCACTTCTTGGGGGAAAAAAAAATCATGCTTTGATCAAGTCACCCTCAGCAGGCTGAACAAAAGCAAAAAAAAAAAAAAAAAAACAACCGGCCTTCTCCGCTCTTTTATATCGCCAAGCAGATGGGCGATACGACCTCCCGAAATCCCTTCGCCCCCGCTTCCTAAGCTCCTTTAACGGAAAAAAAAACAGTGCAGGGATCAATAATCCCTGTAACGTGCTCCTGGAGGCAGGCACCCCGCTCCGGGGATGGGGAGCGCAGCTGCTGGCGGCAGACCGAGGAAGGCGGCGAGCCGAGCCAAGGGCAATTTGGGATGCGGGAGGGAAGAATGCTCTCGTTTAAACTGCACGAGGTTGCTAGGTTATGGATTTTTTTGGGGGCATAATCTGCAAGGGGATCCAGATGGCCGCAAAGCCTCGCGGTGGAAAAGCAGCGTGAGGCCTGGGAGGGAAGAATTCCTCTTTATGCTGCCGCCTTCTGCTCTCTCCGAGCCCAGACCCCGGATTTTGGTCCTTGGGAGTGCCCTCTGCGGATCCTTTCTCTTCGGTTTTACCAAATATACAAGAAGCGTAAGACGAACAGGTAGCTTGATGCAGGAGGACGAAAAGCTGGACGCCAAAACCGAAATCAGCAACAAATCCCGTGGAAGAGCCGCCCCAAAAGCCCCTCTGTTTCTGCGAGGGCTGCGTTTTAAGGTGCTGACAGCATTAAAAACCCTTCAGGAAAACCCAGGCAACCCCAAAGCCAAACCTCAGCCTGCTGGGAATTCACCCCACCACCACGTCGCTGACATCTGATATTTTTCCTAATGCTTACAGAAAAAAAGGAGCTCCGTGGTTGGCCTGCCCTTCCTCTGCTTTTAACAGAAGCACTGGGTTTGGGGGAATATTTCTTCCCCCACTCGTTCTGCTCTGCTCACAGCGACCGGGGGCTTTGCAGCGCTTTAAAACCCAGCAAAAAAAGAGCCGGGGGCACAAACTGCTTCACTCCCACGGCCCTGCAAGGTGGGCAAAAGCCTCAGAGGTCAGCAGGAGACAGGAGAATCACTTCTCTGCTCCCGGAGTGCCTGGCCAAGCTGGGTGCCCGATGGAGAAACGTGTAGGAACAACACACGTGGGCCCTTCTCTCTCCATCTCCAAGGATGCTGAGCGCTGCTGTCCCTCTCCTGCTTTGCGTCCAAGAGGAGAAAGGAGGCTTGATCTCAAAGAGCTGGAGGTGTTAACGAGGTCAGTTATCCGTATTTTCCTGACTTACGTGAGGAGCGGACACTTTCAGGAGCGCGCTTTCCTTCCTTCCTTCCTTCCCTCCTCCAGAAAGTCCTCGGGCTGCCGGGAAGACTTGAGCTGGCAGAGGAGACCCCTCCTGACACGGCGGTGCTCACGCCAGGCAAGCTGTTTGGCACAGAAACGGTTTAAAAATGACATTTTCTGCAGCCGGAAAGCTCTCCCCGTGTCACGGCCTGACCTTAGCGGGACGGAGAAAGTCAAGGGACCGCAAAATTCAGGGGAGGGCTGTTGGGACCTGGGAGGTGACGGGCGGGCAACGCGCCAATCTCGAGCATCGCCTACCCCAACTCCCCACTCGCCTGTGGGCTTTAAGGGCTTAAGTTTCTCAGAAATTTCACCCTGAATAAGCAAAAACACAGGCTAAGGCCGCGACGTTGATGCAGAACTCGTTGAAAACAAACCAAAACCAAACCTGCTTCAAGGCTACCGGGGCCTCCTCGGGCAGCCGAGCCGAAAACACCCCCGAGACCGTCAGGCCCGCAGCAGCCCGCCGTCAGATCTCTACCGATTCCTGG
Source organism: Cygnus atratus (assembly GCF_013377495.2). Taxonomy (NCBI): domain Eukaryota; kingdom Metazoa; phylum Chordata; class Aves; order Anseriformes; family Anatidae; genus Cygnus; species Cygnus atratus. The sequence continues at coordinate 74,655,218 of NC_066365.1, read as the reverse complement.
CTGCTGAATCGTCTACTAGAAGGCAAAATATATTGCTGGCGCTAACGACCCGGCTTAGCAACGAGCGCGCAGGCTGCACCGAGTGTCTCTCCAAAGGTCAGGGGAGCGCACGATGCCCGGGAGCCCTTGCGTAAGCTCTTACTACGAGTTAAAGGCACTTGGAGAGAGCCTGGAGGTCGAATCGCAGCCCACCACGTCCTTTAAAACGAGAGGGGAGACCCCGAATCCTCCCCTCGGCACCCCTCAGCATCTCAGCCTTCGCTTCTAAACCCCGCCTGAACTCACGGGGCGAACGGCGCGGCGGCAGCCGGCGCGTTTCGACGAGAGCGCCGCGGCCTCGTTAGCACGGTGGAAATTACGAGCTGGCCTTTTTGTGCGCGTCTCAGGGCGCGCTGGGCTGCGGCCAGGCATTCCTGGCCGAGCCGGGTGGCAGCGCCGCGAGCGGGGATGTCACAAAACCCCCCGGGGTGGGCGCGGGTTTCTCCTCGTGGGCTGGGGACAATCGGGTTGGAAGCCACGTCCCGACGAAGACCCCGCGCAGCCCAAGCCCCCCCCGCCATCACTCCAGAGGAGCAACCTGATTAAGTAACGGTATTTTTGGAAATAACGCTATTTCCAGGGATCATGCCGCCTCCAGGAACTGCTCGTGGAGGTACCTCGACACGCGATTTTGCGGATCCCCTGCAAGGAAACCTTTCAGGCCAGCTCCGTGCTTACCTGAACGGGAGCCGCGAATCATCCGAGCCACGCACCTCCAACCTAAGCGCTGACCCACGAGGCCAGGCGCGCCGAAAAAAAACCCCTGACACTGCACAAAACTCCGCGGAGAACAAGGGGGAGGGTTAAGATATTGCTTTAAACTCCTTGCCCGGCCAAAAATCCCACAAATTGGTTCAGCTCCTTACACCCCATCTCCGAGCGGGTCCCTTTTAAAACTCCGGCGCGGCGGTGACGTGACGCTGCACAGAAAGGAAGGGGGGGGGGGGGGTAAATGGCTCAAGCTAATCCTCCAATTTTATAAGACGTTAATCCGCTGATCTCATTGCAAGGGATTAGAGTTACCGGCGAGGGAGTGAGTCTAAGAAGTTTTCAGGCAGATGCACCCCAAAGCGGGGCGCGGCGAGGAGAAGGGGCGAGTGGGTCCGCAGCGAGCACAGGTCACCGGGAGGAGAGCTGATTTGATCTGGGGAACGAAGCAAGGCTCAGCCTTTTTTTTTTGTGACAAAAACCAGCCGCCTGCTTCGGGAAGGTTCGCTCTCAGGTCGTACCTGCTCGCACGGAAGAGAACCATAATGAAATAAATCCAAGAGAAGCGTCACGAGGTGAAATAAATCAGAGCGTGGGGGAGGCTTGGCGAGCAGGGAGAAGGACTCAGTGATCCTCTGGCGAACAGAACGCAAACTTCCCACTTCTAACTCCCACCAAAACCAAGAAAAAAAAAAACAACAACAACCAAAAACCAAAAGAAAACCACCAAAACAACCAAAAACCCCAAAGAAAGCCGAAGCATTTCACCCACAGTTTCAACCGGGACCCCCCCTTCTTTTATTTCAGGCACCGGGCGCCGGCGCAGAGCGAGCTGCTCGCGGGGCTTCGCTTTTGTTCGGCTCCGGCGCCGCGCGTCCCCGCTCAGCTGAGGAGCTCACAAAAGGGATAAATAAATAAATAAGCCCCCAAACGCAGCTGCGTTACTGACCGATCCGCCAGGAAATCACCCCGGGGGAAGCCGGGCCCCGGCGAGGGTTTCAGGCGGAACAATGGAAAAAATGAGCCTTTTAAAGGCAGGCAGAAATATTTGCTGGTTTGCGAAAGAGCTCTGCGAGCTTAATTCGATCCTTACGCTCCGCCAGCGCTTTAATTCCGTGCAGGCTGCGGGCAGGAAGGGCCTGCTCGGGGCCGGGGGGGAGGAAGGGAGGATGCTCGGGTGGATTTATCGCACTTGGCAGCAGCCAGGCTGAGCCCGGGCTCCCCAAAATCAATTGGGACGGGCTGCTGGGCTCCCCAGCCCTCTTACCTGCGGGGATTCCCCCCGGGTTGGAGAGGGGTCGATGGACGAGCCGGGCTCTGCCTCCCGGCCCCGCTTCTTTATTTTCTTTTTCTCCCCAAAAGCCCTCCCCAGCTGGGAAGCGAGCCGCTAGGTCCGAGAGGCCGGAGCGATAAGGCGGCAAGGTCGGCGCGGCGCTTTCGGTTTCCCTCTCCGCTTGGGAACCTGGCGCCGTTCCCTCCGGGGCTCCGCGCGGCGTAAATCCTCCGCGGGAATAAAAACCAGGCAGAAAAAAAAAAAAAAAAGAAAAAAAAAAAAGAAAAAAAAAAAGTTGTGCTCCTCTCCTCGCCGCGTTCGCAGCCCCCCCCCCCCCCCCCCCCCCCCCCCCCGCCCCGAGTTGAAGCGAGCAGAGGAACGAGCCCTTCCAGCTCCGGTCTCCGGCCTCGACGCAGCGAGCTCGCTGCGGGTATTTTATAAGCGACAGCTGCAAAATAAACCGAAAAGGCTCCAAAAAACCCCAACAGCGACCTTTAAGCCGCCCGAGGGAGGAATCGTCCGTAATGCTGAAACACCCCAAGCCGCCCCTCGCTCCCTCGGCGCATCTCCTGCGGGGCGCAGCCCCCGTCCCGCTCCTCTCCCGAGGCCTCGATCCAGTTTTAGCCGCGGCGGCGGCGCAGGAGCAACCCGAGCCCTCGCAGCCCCTGCCCGCGCCGCCCCAGCTGCTCCCAGCTAATTTAAGCCCGCGGCGGCCTCTCGCTGGGTGCCGGCGCGGGGTTTGGGGCACGGCGAGGCGTGGATGGGGACGCCGGCACCGCCACCGCGGCGGCTTGCCCGCCCTCTGTAAGCGCCTCGGTTAAACCGACGCCTTTTTGGGTCAGCTCCGGTTTTCAGCCGAGCCCCCCGGCGTGAGACCCTCCCCTCGCCGGGAGAAGGGCGGCAGCGCGCCCGCGGGGGCACCTCCAACCTCCGGAGCTGGCCTCGCCTCGCCGGCTCTCGCCAGCTGCTTCCCACGGCCGCCGTTCCCCGCCGCCGCCGTCTCGTTTGCGAGACGCTGCTTAATCAATACGAGCTTGCGGACGCACGAGACGGGGCAGCGGGCACTCGGCGCACGCCACACCATCACATCACCGCTGTGAAAAGGGAGGAAAAAGCAGCTTCGAGCGTCCCACCCACGCAGCTCCCGGCCCGGAGAGCACTCAGGTACCACCACGTCCCCGCGGAGGTGACGCCCAGGCTCCCCGCACCCCCAATTAACAACCCGATTAATTCCTGCTCGGCTGTCAGCGCGGCAGGCGGCGCCGCCCGCTAACCAGCCGGTGACGGCCACGCACCGGGGGTTTGGTTTCCTCTCCTCGAGCGACAGAGGCGCGCTTTTCCAAGCGGGTCATCTCCGGCCTTGGATTTCTCACCCCGAAACTCCCGAGCCGGGCGAGGGCCGAGCCGGCCCCGCCGCGACGCCACGGGGCGGCCGCTCCCGAGGCAAAGTGCGACGGGGCAGAGGCGTCAGGCGCGAGGCACGGCTTGCAGGAAGCAAGAAGCAGCAGAAGCGCTGCCCCGCTCGCAGGCGCCGCGCACGCCAGCCGGGGCGAAGGCCGGGGTGGGGAAGCGGCCTCCGCAGGAGACCAAAACGCCCGCTGGCCTCGGACGCCGCAAAGCAGCCGAGCGCAAAACCTTGGTCCTCTCGGGTCCAGCAGCGCAGGCTGAGCGGCCGCCGGGAAAATCCGCGCCGCGCTGGGGCCGAAGGGTCTGCGGAGAGCCGGGGGGCAGCAAGCGGGAGCGTGGCCGAGGAGAGGACCTCGCGCCGATCCTTCCTTCCACCCCGCAGCAGAGGGATGGGGGGCAGGACGCCTCTCGCAGCCCAGCTTCTCTTCTGGGGGGCGAGCGGGGAGGGGACGCGGCGGCACGAGAGCTGGAGGAGGGCTGGGTGCTGCGGTGCTGCCCGGCCCAGCGCCCCGGCCGCCGTTCGGATCAGCGCCTCGCGGTCCCGCAGCGCCTCCGCGGCTCCCCAGCTCCTTGCCCTGCCCGCGGTTGTCGCCGCACGCCCGTGGGATGCTCCTCCCGTGTCCTCTGCTCCATCCCCGGCTGACGGAGAGCTTCGGCTCGCCCCCAGCCCGGCGCAGCCCCCGCGCCAGGCGGCACCGAAGGCACCCAAAGCCTGGTGTCGGCCGGGAACAGCGGGGAAAAGCTTCGCAGCGCCGAGCGGGGAATAAAATAGGGGGGCCTTCAGGGGCTCAGGGGGGGCACAGAGGGCGGATCCTTGCTGGGACCGGGACGGAGGCCGGGCAGCAGGGCCGCGTCCCCTCCGCCACCCTCGGCGGCGCGCTGACAGCACCGAGGCACCTCTGCCCGCCGCTCCTGGCGCATTCCCTTTTTCTTTTCTTTCCTTCTTTTTTTTAATTTTAAATACACCCGTTAGCACGTTTCGGGTTCCTTCCACGTTGCCCCCGAGCGTTTCTTCCGTCAGGGGCTACGCTCTCCCTCCCCCCGAGTTATCCGAGGCAAAGGCTCGTTATTTTTTTTTTTCCCCCCGGGGGCTCCGGGCCAAACTGGCGCGGACTTTTTCGCTGCAGACGGCCCAGCACCCCAGGCGCAGCAGCTGGAGCAGCCCGGCCTGCAGGAATAACGCAGCAGAGCAAGCAACCCGATTTGCTCGCCGCTGCTTAACGTGCTCGAGGTAGCTCTGTTTACACCCAGCGTAAAGAAAAAAAAATATAAATAAATAAATACATAAGAAAGGAACCACCGACACTGAGATGAACTCGGGCCACGGCCTCGCCGTGAGACCAAACGCGTCCGAGGGAACGGAGGCGAGAGGAGAGCAGAGCAAGCGCGAGACGCCGCGCCGCCTGAGACCGGGACGGGTTTTTGGAGCCTTTTTTTTCCACGGGTTTCTGGTCGATGAAGCAGCTACCTGGCTCACGGGGCGCCGGGAGGGACAACCGCGGCGGGGCCGCGGCTCGAACCACGGAAATAAAAAAGCAAACAAAAAAAAACCCAACCCCCCAAATTAATATTTTGAGCCCAGCTCGAGCTCCCGCGGCCCGGATGGGTGCGAATCGGGTTCGTCCGCCCGGGCGCCCACCTGGCACGAGCGGCACCAAAGGTTCGCCGGGGGGACGAAAGGGAGGCGAGCGGGGAGAAGCGGGTGCCCGCGCCGCCCTGCCCGGCGTCCCCGCGCGCCCAGCGGGGCTCGCGTGCGGCCGAACACGTCGCGGGCGGCAGGAAGCCGGAGATCAAAGGCGGGGAGCAGCGTGCCAGAGCAACACGTAACCCAAACCTGCTGCCAAAGGTAGGGGGGGCGGGGGGGGGGGGGGGGGGTGGGAAGAAAAGGGGAAAAAATAAATAAATAATTACCAAAAAAAAGCGGCACGACGGAACGATCCACGCGCTCGCGCGGCGCTTTGTTCGCTGCACGTGGGGTGGCGGCGGGACCCCCCCCCCCGCCTCGATGGCACCCCCGGGGACACCGCCGGTCCCGCAGAGCCGCCGCCACCCCCCCCCCCCCGCCGTGACCGAGGGGATTTTTGTGGGGACCGGGAGATGCTCTCGTCCAGCGCACGGCCGCGCTGAAACCAAGCCCGAGGAAGTTCCGAGAAAACGCAACCCCAGAAAACGACAAAGAAACCCAAACACGCACAAAACCAAACCAAACCAAACCAACCAAACAAAAAAACACCCAAGAGGTGCATTTCCCCCCCCCCCCCCCCCCCAAACACAGTTTGCAGCCCCGTGGGACCCGCACGCGGCCCCTGCCAAAAGCTGCAGGCTCGGGACGTGCCTGCATGGCAGGAACAGCCCGCCCCGCCGCCCCGCCGCCCCGCTTCCATCCCCAGCCCTTTTTTTTTCATTTTTGGGCTTTTTTTAGCCAAGGCCTGGCTGGCGGAGATGTCGCGTTCCCCCCCCCCCCCCCCCTCGGCCACGTCGGGACCTTCTCGGGGGTGCCAAGCGTGTCACCCCGAAAAGGGACAGCGCTTGGGGTGGCAGGGACAGGCAGTGCCCTGCAGGGAACGGGAGGGGGGCATACGAAGAGGGGCAGCCCCACTGATCTGTAGGGTTGTGCACGGGGAGGGGGTCCTGCCCCATAGGGGTGCTGGAGGGGGTCCCTGCCCCACGGAGCGGTGCAAGGGGAGGGATCCCAGCCCCATGGGGCAGTGAATGGGAAGGGGTCAGCGCCCCATAGGGGTGCTGGAGGGGGGTCCTTGCCCCATAGGGGTGACGGAAGGGGGGTCCCTTCCCCATTCGGGTGCCGGAAGGGGGGGTCCATGTCCCATAAGAAGGGGTCCCTGCCCCACAGGGTGGTGAATGGGAAGGGGTCAGTGCCCCACAGGGGTGCTGGAGGGGGGTCCTTTCCCCATAGGGGTGCTGGAGGGGGGTGTCCCAACCCCTCAAGACAGTGAATGGGAAGGGCTCAGCACCCCATAAGGATGCTGGAGGGGGGGTCCCCCTGCCCCATAAGGATAATGGAGGGGGGCTCCTTGCCCCATAGGGGTACTGGACGGGGGGGTCCCCCTGCCCCATAGAGGTTGTGGAAGAAGGGGTCCCAGCCCCTCAGGGCAATGAATGGGAAGGGTTCAGCACCCCACAAAGGTGCTGGAGGGGGGTCTCCCTGCCCCATAAGGATGCTGGGGGGGTGGTGTCCTTGCCCCATAGGGGTGCTGGACAGGGGGTCCCCGTGCCCCATAGGGGTGCTGGAGGAGGGGGTCCCAGCCCCACAGTGCAGTGAATGGGAAGGGCTCAGCACCCCATAAGGATGCTGGAGCGGGGGTCCCCCTGCCCCATAAGGATAACGGAGGGGGGCTCCTTGCCCCATAGGGGTACTGGACGGGGGGGGTCCCCCCGCCCCATAGCGGTTCTGGAAGAAGGGGTCCCAGCCCCTCAGGGCAGTGAACAGGAAGGGCTCAGCACCCCACAGCGGTACTGAAGGGGTGCCCCTGCCCCGCAGAGCAGCACCGGGGAGGGCTCAGCCCCCCCATAACGCTGCCGTGGGGCGACCCCTGCCCCACAGCGGCGCAGCAGGGAATCCCTGCCCGGTGCAGCCGCTCAGGGGGAGGCATCCCGCTGCGTGTCCCGGTGCCGGCCCCGTGTGAGGGCCGAGACCACCCCCCCCCCCCCCTCAGCCCGCCCCGCCCGGCCCGTCCCGCACTCACCGCCGTCCCGCCGAGGCCGCTCTGCCGCCGGCGGGGAGGGACCCGGATGGAGCCGGCCCCGCCCCCTCCGCCCCGCCCCGCCCCGCCCCGCCCCGCCCGGCGCCGGGCACGGCCGCCGAGCTTCGCTGCGCCGCACTGCGCCTGCGCGCCGCTCCCCGGGGTGGGGAGGGGCGGCGTGACGTCACGGGGAGGGGAGGGGGGGAGAGAGGGGAGGGGGGAAGGGGGGCAGTGGGGACGTAATGGGGACAATGGGGACAATGGGGACATGGGGGACAATGGGGACATTATGGGGATATTGGGGACAGTGGGGACATGGGGACAATGGGGACATAATGGGGACATGGGGGACAATGGGAACATGGGGGACAGTAGGGACGTGGGGGACATGGAGGACAATAGGGACATAATTGGGACACAGGGTGACAATAAGGACATGGGGGACAATGGGGACATAATGGGGACTTAAGGGGACAGTGGGGACATGGGGGACAATGGGGACATAATGGGGACTTAGGGGTTCAATAGGGACATGGGGAACACTGGGGACATAATGGGAACATGGGGGACAATAGGGACATGGGAACAATGGGGACATAATGGGGACATGGGGGACATGGAGGACAATGGGGATGTAGGGTGACAATAGAGACATGGGGGATATGGAGGACAGTGGGGACATGGAGGAGACTTTTGGGACAATGGGGACAGGTGACAATGGGGATGAGGGACAATGGGAACATGGTGGACAATGGGGACATGGACAATAGGGACATGGGAGCTAATTGGGACAAGGGGGACAGCGGGGACAAGGGGGATGGGGGAATAATGGGGATGGGAGGGATGGGGGGACAATGGGCACAGTGAGGACAATGGGGACATGCCACCCCTCCCAGGGCTGTCCCACCACCTGCTGGCCTGCCCGCAGCGGGGACACCGGTGGCACGTTGCGTGACCGCAGGGAGGTGGCACCAGGCTTAATGCCACCGCTCTGGGCGCTGTCTCTGGAGCGTGGAGGAGGCCGAGGTGCCTCCTGCTCCGTGACCTCACCCGGGCGAGCCGTGGAGGCGTTGCACAACCCGAAACTCCAGCCCTGCTGCCTGGCTCGGGGCTCCTCCCACGCCCTATCTGGCCAACCTCATCTCCACCTCGTGAGGAGACCAAAAATGGCCCTCGTTGGCTTTCCTTAATCCCTCATCTTGCACGCACGCTCCGAGCGATGTCCTCCCCGTCCCCTTGGAAGAGTTGGGGTGAAACTGGTCCCGGCCACAGATTTTGGATGTCCTTTTCCAATGACATGATGATGGGAGGAAAGTCCTGGGATGGGACCCGCTCTGCTGTCCTACACCACCTCCTTGTCCCCTGCCAGCGGAGGAAGGCAGCGAGGGTGTCCAACAAGGGGCAGTTAGAGGACGGAGGTCCTTCAGCTGTTGGTCTCAATGGCCTCAAGTTGTGCCAGGGTGGTTTGGGTTGGGTATCAGGAGGGATTTCTTCATGGAGAGGCTGTCAAAGCACCGGAACGGGCTGCCCAGGGAAGTGGTGGGGTCCCCGTCCCTGGAGACACGTGGACGTGGTGCTCAGGGACATGGATTAGTGATGGGACTCCACAGGTCAGGCTGATGGTTGTTCTGGGGGTCTTGAAGCTCTTTTCCAGCCTAAATGAGTCTATGATTCTACGACCTGCAGCATCCTTGAGGACAATCCCAGCCCTGACCTGCTGGTGCCGAAGCTATTACATGAGGAGCCAATTTTTGGGATGTTTGAAGCTCGCGAAGTCCCGTTCCCGCTGTGGGAATCCCCACCTGGCACCGGAGCGATGTGCCCAAACACACTGGAGGTACCTGCAGCTGGGGCTCCTGCTACAGGCGAGGAGCTCGTGGAGCTCTGGCCCTGCAGGGATGGGGTGAATTTGGAAAGCAAATGCAGCCATAGATCAGATTCTGCTGATCCTCCCTCGGCAAAGCCTGGAGCTTCAGGGCCTTCTTCGACCTCTGGACATCAGCTCGCTGCAGGGTGGCCTTTGGGACTGCCCTATAGCCAGGCTCTGCTGCCGGCTATGGCAAGCAGCTCCCCTTCGTACACCTTCCTCCCTGCCTCAGTTTCCCCTTTGGCTGGCGGTGCGAAGCTCGTGAGATGGCAATCCCGAAACAGCACATCTGGGAGAGCGAGGACACATTTCTGAGCTCCGTTTCATCACCCTAATTACAGAGAAAGCTGCAGCGTTCACTTTCTCCTTGCACACCCTTGGGCTGCCTACACTCCTGCTAATAACATAGCACTTTATTTATGAGAAGATCCAGTTTTTCCTACTCGTTGAGTGCAGGAAGAAGAAATCCAGCAGGCTTACATGCCCGGACCTTACAGCAGAGAGATGGGGTGATAAGGGAGGGTGGGTCTGTCTCCTCGGGAAGGTGGAAAGCTCTCCTTTCTTCTCGCTTCCTATCCAGGATGTTTTTGCTTTGTGAGACCCGGGGTCTCAGGAGGGCTGCCAGGTTGTGGTGTGGACACCACCACCTCCTCTCCTCCGTTCTTGCTCGCTGCACAAGTGCAGAAGGAGCCCATGTTTCCTTGGGAAGCTCTTCTCAAGTGAACCAAGCCAGCTGCAAAACCCTCCTCCCGGCCCAGCACGAGTTCAGGTGGTGCTGGACCACGAGTGCCACCAAGGTTTTGTTGTCTTCCCAAGAGAATCGGGGTGACAGGGCAGCCATGGGACCCGCGTGTCCCCAGGAAGCGGGTGGAGGCCGGAGTGGTGGCAGCCCCCGAGGTTCTCCTGCTCCTCTGGGGTAGCCGCAGGTGGACCATGACTGGGCCGAGGGACAGGGACAGGCTCTTTGCTGCTGAATTTCAGCCCTGCCTGCAGGCGGTGGCAGTTTTGGGTTCCCCACTCTGGGTGAGGCCTACCTCCACCCGCACAGCCCAAGGGAAGCCATGGTCTGCCTCACGGGCCCTCATCGGAGCAGAAAACCCAGAATTTGTCAGTGAACACCAACCTAAGCAGCTCTTGGGTGCCACACGTGTAATTTCCCCTGTTTGGACAAAAATTCATGAGGTGGCTGTGGGGACAGACCCCCTGTGTTTGCCATCACAGGAGGCTGGCCCATGCCCGGTGCCACACAGCCCATGGGGGGTTTTGCAGGGCTCCTCGAGCTGCTTGGCTGAGGTCCAGATGAAATCGGGCAGAAGAAAAGCACCGGTGGCTTTCGTGGGAGGATTCCTGTTTGACCTTGTGGTTGAGATTCCGCCTCTGGTGTGGAGGAGGAGGCTGTTTCCCTCAGGCTTCTTCCCAAAACATGTTGCCGGGTGAGGTCCATGCTGCCAAAATCTCAGCCCTCGGCCCCTGTGCTGGTGGCAGACATTGTGGTGTGGGCTCGGGTCTGCCAGCAGAAATGGGCTTTTGTCACCTTGCTGGGTGTCAGCGGTAGAGAGGACATAAAAACAGCCTGTCTGGACCATCTGTCCCCACACCTTGTCTTTGCCTGGTCAAGAGGACTTTTTCATCCTCACCAACCTTGCCAGGCTGATTGTAGAAGTACCGCAGAGAGGAGACCTGGTGGGCAGAGGAAGAGATGGGCTCCTGCAGGCCTTCTGTGATCCCAGCACACACGGCATATTGCTGCCAGCTCCTGGACACCTTCACCCTGAGTCCTCCTCCAGCTCCTTCGCTGGAAATAATCACCCTCATTTGCCCCTTTGTAATGCCTTCTTCCAGCACAGCCATTTACCCCGCTACTCCTTGGCTCCCCTTCTCCCTCCTTTCACTCGAGATCTGTGAGGTGGCTTTGCTGTCTGATCCAGAAGGCAGCGCAGCCAACAAACTGGCAAAAATGAGACGTTTAGAGAGTTCCCACTCCATCTCTGCCTCTGAGGTGGGATGCAGAAGACCTCCAGCAGGGTCTTCTTGGGAAGATCTTGGGAAGGATATTGGGAAGGATACTGGGAAGGCTTTTCTAGGAGGAAGCATTATTGGAGCTGCTTCCTCTGACCTCTTCTCCACTCCCTTTGTGGCATCAGCAGGACTTTGATTCTGCTCCGTGCCAGACCGATGTGGAGCGGGGTGGAGCAGGGCAGACTCCTTCTCCTCCTTGCAGCCGGGCGCAATTACCCGGGGCTTTGACTCATGCATGGCTTTGTGAGTCAGGGGACAGCGCCGCTTCCACGGGGCTTGCCCACGGGTGACCCACCTCCTCGCACCCACCCAGGCACCTCATGCTGAACGTCAGGTCCAGCTGAACGAGTGGAGCAGGTATTCCTCCTGGGTGGTAACCCCAGCCCTGCGGCTCTTCCTCTCCTTCAGCACGCTGTGGGGCTCCGCTCCGCTGCAGGAAGAAGCCAGTTCAAATAGGAAAGGGGAATTTGGGTAATCAGTGCTTGCATCCATGCTGGGAAATCCGTGGGGTCGGGCAGGATGGAGAGGCAATTGCCAAGGGTGTTTTACTCCCACTGATGTCAGGAAAATGTTTCAAGTGTCTTCTTCCGGAGCAGGGACCGCTCACTCCTGTGATGCGGGAGATTGCCTGAGATGTTCTTGGGAATTCCCGTGATGCAGTCAGATCTTCCCGTACCCCATTAATGCCTTTGGGCTCTGTCTCCCCTCCTTTCCTGCAAAAAAGACCCAAATCTTTTCCCTCTGGTCCCACCACAGGGACCAGCTGGGGTGGTGAGACCCAGGCAGCTCTCGGTGCCCTGTGCAGGATCTGGCACAGGGATGGATGCAGGGGACAGACAGAATAGTGGGTGCAGCGTGGAAAATATAGAGATATTACATGAGAAAGTTCCCTAAAGGGAGGTCAAACCAGCTTATCCAAGACATTATATGCATTATATGCAGGCAGCTGGTGATTGATGCAGCCTCACCGCATCGATGCTGCTGGGGCCACCCCAGCCTTGCTCTTTGGTTGCAATTTCCACTTGTTCAACAAAATCCACCAAAACCCGGCAATAAGGGCAGTGGACACAGAGGCACGCAAGGTGGTAAGAGATCCTCCTGGCCCAGAGCCACCGCTGGTCTCCTCCAGCATCTGGCCACTGGCTGGGACCCCGAGGAGCTGCTCGGGAGGAATGTGAGGCGAGGGCCAAGCGAGGGTAATGCTTTCCACATTATATTTTCCCAGCTTCCGGCAATTTGCTGCTTCGGGACTTCCTGAGCCAGAGGTTGTATCCGTATCTTTCTGTTTAACAGCGCTTGATGGACTCGTGGAGACAGGGGGGTGATCACAGGCACCGCATTTCCCCAGGCAAAAATGTGCAAAAGTGAGAGCTCGGAGTACGCGGCTCTGTGCAGCTGTGGTTCAGCCACAGGGTTGCATTAAATGTGCTTTAAATATCCTAAATGCCATGCACGCAGCGAGCTAACATCACCCTCCGCCTCTCTGCCGGCTGTAGCGTGGAGGGCTGAGCAGAATTTGGCCCCGGGCCAGCGGGTTTCCACATGAGGCCGCGATACAAAACATCTGGAGAGCATCAGCCGTAAAGAGACAGGAATGCTCCAAAGCAGGAACGGGTCCAAACGGCCCTTCGCAGCCCCAGACGGTCCCACATGCACGCACTGCCTCTCCCAAAATCTCTGCCGGGGCTTCAGCTGGGTTTTAGCAATAGCTACATCACATCCAGGAGCATGAAGGCTCTGCCACCCCATCCATCTCACCAGCATCCCCTCGGGACTCAGCAATTTCAGGGATTTTCAGCTGCTACGTGTGAAACAGGAGGTGATCCCAACCTTACTGGGAGTTGCAGCATCCCCCAACATCGATGTAGCTATAAGGTGGAGTGGAGGCCAAAATTCATCACCGCATGTGGGTTTGGAGGACAGTTTGCTTTTTGGAACAAAAATTGAGTGGAAATAGGGATCTTGCAACCAGATCAGGGGGATTGGAATGGAGAGCTCAGAACATCTGTGTTAAATGCTGTCCCTCTGATCCTGGCTGTGATATTTCAGTTTGGAACCACTCTTAATCAGCGAGGATTGCCTTAAAATTAGGCTGGGAAAAACCTAGCAGCAGCATTCACAGGGAGAGGGTCTCCTGGGTAAATCTGGGGACACCTTTGCATGGGGGAAGATTTCCCAGAGGGTGAAAATCGGAGGAGCTGCACTTGTGTGTGGAGATGTTGGGGTGACACCTGGCTCGCGGCAGGGGACATAAGTCAGGAGGCAGGCGGACAGGCGTGCGGGATGTCCCCTGTCTCGTGGCAGGTCAATAGGAGATGGGGACGCTGCCATGTGCAAGGGATGGCAGCGTTTGGGAGGAATCAGAAACATCCAGCAACATTGGGATGAGCAGGGTGGTTTTGATCCCTTGCATCAGCTTTTGGAGCTGAGGACACCAGCTTTGGGACCAGGAATGCTGCTTTGGCAACCTTCCTTTGGGGAGCAGATCACAGCATTGCTAACCTGCAGGAAGGAAGGAAGGAAGGAAGGAAGGAAGGAAGGAAGGAAGGAAAAAGAAAGAAAGAAAGAAAGAAAGAAAGAAAGAAAGAAAGAAAGAAAGAAGGAAAGAAAGAAGGAAGGAAGGAAGGAAAGAAAGAAAGAAAGAAAGAAAGAAGGAAAGAAAGAAAGAAAGAGAGAAAAGAAAAAAGAAAGAAAGAGAGAAAGAGAGAAAGAAAGAGAGAAAGAGAGAGAAAATGAAAGAGAAAGAACGAAAGAAAAAAGAAAAAAAAAGAGAAAGAAAGAGAAAGGAAGGAAGGAAGGAAGGAAGAGAGAAAGAAAGAAAGAAAATGAAAGAAAGAAAGAAAGAAAGAAAGAAAAAGAAAGAAAGGAAGGAAGGAAGAAAGAGAGAGGGGAAAATAAATCCCCCAGAGCCTCTGCAAGAAATGACATCTCCAGCTCCTTCTCATGGCTACCAGTGGCCCGCAGCCGGAGGGGCCAATTCACTTCCCTCTTGCACGCCTGAAAAATCTGGCGCAGTGGTCATCAAACGTCTGCTCTCGTTGTGCGCTGATTGGAGACAGACGCTGCTCCTGTGAAGCTGCCTTTAAGTCGGGAGCGAGGAAAGTCCCCACCCTTCCTAGCGAGTGCACATTGCCTCCTGCAAGTACGGGCAGGGCGGAGACTCCCGATAGCATCACTGCTCTTACAGACCAGAACACAAGAAAACACCTCTGAGCGCTCCGCCGGGAGCTTCCCATCGAGCAGGTTGAGCCTGGTGGGGAGAGCGGAGATAAAGAAATGCAGCAGATGGCACCGGCAGATCCATCTGCAGCAGGGGTGACCCAAAAGCTTCCCCAATCCTTCCTCCAACGCTTGCTCCTCCAAGGAGTTTGCAGATCAGCTCCGCTTCCCATGGGCGGTGTGTCTGGGCCTTTCTCAGAGCTGGTTTCCTTGTGGTTTTAGGGGATTTTGGTTGTGTTCATAGGGAGATGTGGTTCCTGCCCTGAGCATCGTCCAGCTCTGGCTGCTGGTGTGCCAGGAGGGAGCTGGGGACAAGCCGGCTGAGGGGCTCCTGCCCGTGGGACATCTCTTGCTGAGCCTCCTCTGTGGATCTAGGTGCCAACACATCCTGCAAACATGGCATTGCACCTGCAACAGCATTATGGGGTGGTCACCACACCATCTGAGCCGAGCTTCTGGGTCTGCCCTAGAATCACAGAACCTTTTAGGCTGGAGAAGACCCTTAGGGACACCAAGTCCAACCATCACCTAGCACTACAAGTCCACCACTAAACCATGTCCCTAAGCACTGTCTCCACACAGCTCTCCAGGGATGGGCTTCACTGCCATGGACAACCCAAGGCAGCCCGTTCCAATGCCAAACCACCCTTTCCATGAAGAAATTCTCCCGGACGTCCAATCTAAACCTCCCCTGGTGCAACTTGAGGCCGTTTCCTCATGTCCATTATGTCCCAATCGGAGTTTGCAGCTCCCAGCACCATCATTACCCCCTTGCACACAAGCAAGGTGACACGGGACTTCCAGGGCACCGAGGAAGTGAGAGGAAAATCAAGAGCCCGACTGTACCCAAAATCCTCTTGGGTGAGTGTGGGGCTTCATAAGCAGGGGATGCACAAGGTGGTTTTCTCCTCTCCACCGTGAAATCCTCCTGCAAACCCCTCTCCAGCAGGAGAAATCCCAGCCCAGAAGCACTTTGCAAAGTGGGAGTCGTACCAGGATGGGGTTTCTCCTCTCCTCCCACCCCAGCGTGCAGGTCTGGTAGGGTAGGAGTGGCACCAGGACTGCGTAAACCTCTCTGCGTTCACCCTCGGGATAAACAGGAAGACTGGAAGAGCCGGGCACAGCGACTGCAGTCATTTCTGGGCGGAGGGGAACCCAGCGCATCCACCCCCGTCGACGTCCCTGCCCGTCACCCTGCTAATTGTGGAGGCAAGGCCGTGTTTTCTCTTCCTGGGCGGTGCTGGGTTCCCACCTACGTGATGCTCGGGTCCTGCCCTGGCCATGTTTATTTATGGACCTCACGGCATCCTGGAAGCACGCTAATCCTCTTGTGATAGATAGAGAAACTGAGGCACAGCCCACTGGGGTGACCTGTTCTCCCCAGAGGCATCTGGCTTCGTAATTTTGTTTGGGCACTGAGGGAAGTTGTGTCCCTTGTTGCCCTTGGGAACAGAGGGGGAAAAGAGCAGCAGCTCCTTCTAGACCCATGGGAAATGTGTAGGGGACCTTTGCATGGAGAGGAGGGAGCAGGAGGCCCCGGAGAACATACTGCAGCTCCCAAAAGATTGGGATATTCACGGGCTGAGCTTTGGAGAGGAGTAATACCTCTGTGGAGCAGGGCTGGGGGAGCTGCAGCCCAACACGGAGCTGTCCCGAGGCCCTGGGAGAGGCTTTCTGGCTGGGTTGACCCAGAAACCCTGGGATGTGTCCTCAGACTTCGAGGCTGGCGCTGGGCAGCTGTGCTGTGCAACTTTGCTCGGCAGCTGCCCAAAATCCATCTGCTGCAGCAGGGCCACCCTCCTTGGGGTCCTCCAAGAGCTGCCCTTCACCGGCTGTCCCACCAGCCCCACGGAGAGCCGCGGCTTCCCCGTGGGTCAGCAGGCTATAGCAGGTCTTTGGGGCTATTTAGGATCACCAGAGAAGGCTGGAGGAGTCCCCTGCCTCCATTCACGTAGCCGATGCCCCGTTTTGTGCACGGGCGAGGAGCACTTGACCTGGGCGATGCTTCGTGCTCCTCTTGGCCGGGCGCCTTTCCCGCGAACCCGGGGCGCACCGCGTCCAGCTGGCAAGGCGCGAGGGAGCTTTGACTCAGCAGGGCTTGGCTCTGGCTCTGAAACCTCAGCCCGGTCCCCCCGTGAAAACCTACTCTCCTCGCTGGGAGGAATGTGCTGGATGAGCCGCAGGTCTCGCTCTGCCTTTTTATAGCTCTGTTTGGGTGCAGAAAGCTGAGCCACCGCACGGAAATCCCCACCGGAGAGAAAAGGGCCTCGTATAGGGTCTGGATGCTCGGTGACACCCTCCATATGGGGCTGACGGTGTCCTGTCTCCAGCGGGGACCAGGCTGAGGTTCCCCACTGAAGGCACTGCAGGGTGTGGGATCAGCAGTGCCGGTCCGTCCTGCTTCTGCTGTCCCCTGCACCTTTTTTTTTTGGAGCAGGATGACCTCTTCCCCAGAGCCAGCAGCTCCTTCTCCATCCCTCCAGTGCCCGTGCCAGGTAGTGAGCGGGGAGCCAAGGTTTGGGGGATCTGTTTCCACCGCTGCCCTTGGCGCAGCGGCAAGCCCTGGCCACCCCTGGGTGTTATGCAACCTCGTGGCATTAAAACACGTACATCAGAGGCTTTTATTAGCAGAGGGAAAGCGTTTCGGGGACGCTGCTGGCAGGTGCTGTGCAGCCAGGTCTCCCTCCCCCGGGGCTGGGGAAGGACGAGGTATTGCTGTGCCCCTCCAGCACCCAATGGCCGGAGCAGATGGCCAAAGGGCCACGTCCCCATGTGTTCTGCGGGGTGTCCTGGGGGACGTGGGGACCTTTATTCCTTTTCTTTTTTCTCGTAATCCCCTGATGTGGGCAGCTGGTTGCAGCTAGAAGCTCTCCTGGGCTGGACTTAGGTCCCATGGCCAACAGCGGGATGGAGACGGGTCAACAGGACCCACCTGAAGTTCAGCAGATGTCCAGGACAGGATGGCTCAGCACCCAGCTGGGGTCAGCTCTGCAGAGCAAGACTTGGGACCACCGCAAGACCACATGTGGAAACCATGCCCCATTTGGGGCTCCCCAGTCCAAGAGGGACGTGGGTGCACGGGGACCAGCCCAGCAGGTCCACCAGGCTGGGATGGGGCTCAGCGTACCCAGCTCTGTCTTCTTGATGGGAGGAAAGAGGCAAGCCAAAGCCTCTCCCGCTGGGAGAAGAGGTTGGCATGGCTGCGGTTGCCCTTCTTCACCCTAAGGCACGTGTGAGCAAACGTTGCCTGTTTGCACTGAGATCTATTCGAATATTGAGATAATCAGTCCTTCCCAATGTCTTAGGAGGGTTGCTGGTTGCTTTGCTCAAACCCACCAGGAAATGACCATTTTCTACTCTGCTCCGAGTGAAATATTTGCAGTTCTGGGCAGAATTAATCCCCAGGTAAGAGGAGAGGTGGGTTGCCTGTGACTTATTTAGGGTCACCCTCTCTGCTGCCACTGCAGGGCGACGCAGCCACGTGCCCCTGAATGCCCTACATTTAGCTTCAAGCTTCATTGCACCCTTAGCCGTGACCTTACTTTGAAGCAACTGATGCTGTTTTAGTCCTGATCAGTTCTTGTTCAAAGGTGATAGAGATCGTCTCATTCAGACTGGCTCAGTTTTATGCTTCCTCACCAGGAGGAACATTTCCTCTCGCTGTCCCTCAGACAGCACGTTTTCGGCACAGGCGGGCTTCCACTTTGACCAATTCCCGCGGTCAGAACAAAACTGGTGGTGTATTATCGGTGTCCATAGCTGTGCCTCAGTTTACCTGCCTGGGGAGACAGAGCTCAGCTACGGGGCAGGGTCACCCTCGGGATTTTGCACACACAGCCCCATGCACCACAAAATGCCCCCTATGGCTCCGGCGCATCCCGGTGGAGCATTTTTGGCCATCTCGTGTTTCCAAAGCTGGATCTCGGTGATTTCCAGCGTGCGGCGGGTGACCTAGGATATTGCCATCCTCTAGTGGCTACATCCAGAAGCACAGCAGCGGGGATGTCTCCGGAGCCACAAGCGCTGTGCGGGGCCCTCGGTTCTCAGCAGGGCTGGTGGCCATGGAGGTTGGTAGGAGCTCCACGGGAGCTCCCATTCCCCCTTCCTCCACCAGCAGCAGGGGTCAGGAGCAGCTTCCCTTCCCTGCAAACAGCTTGGCGCCCACAGCACTACCGCGGGGCTTTGGAAACCTGTATTTAAAGCTTTGGAAACCTGTAGTTAAAACTTTGGAAGCCTGTATTTGAAACCACTGGTGATACTTTGCTCAGGTCCATGTGGATCCGACAAACGGGGCTGCTGCATGACCTGCGGTGTTTCCCCATCACCGCATGCACCCTGCAGAGAGACCCCCTGCTTCCTTTGGGTGCTGATGGCCAGAAAATGGGAATTGGGCAAAAAAAGGATGGAAACTCAGCATGCCTCCTTGCTGGCTCCTGCCTCGGGCTGTCACTGCATCTGCTGGCTCCTTGGTGGGAGATGCGTGTGGTCAGATATGGTTTTGGGATGCCGGCCCTATTTCTCTACCAGTCTCCTGCTCAACAGTGCAAAGGTTGGAAATCGCACCCAGTTTTTGACGTTTGGTGCAGATTTGGAATATAGCTTGAAAAAGCTGTGGAATTCCTACCTCTTTGCACCACAAACTGCTTTTCATTGCATGGTTTCTTGCACAAGGTGATCCTGCTCCATAAAATGGTAGCTTAGGAACCAAAACAATAAAATCAATTAATAGAAAAATTATTGAAAGAAACTAATTAAGAACAATACAGCAGGGATACAGATGATGTTGGCTGTTGAATGGGATCTCTACTGTTTTTCCTTACTGCCCTGATTTGTGTTTGCATGTGCGTTCACAAGACTGTGGCACAGATGCATCTTTATGCAAGGCAAGTGTCTGGTCTGATCAGTGGTCCGCAGGAGGCAGACGACAAGATAGGACCTAATAGTTTAAAAGCAAGAAGACAGACAAAAGAAAGAAAGAAAAAAGCCCCAAAGGGACACTCTAACAATCCAAAAATTCCTCAGCCGGTGCCCCCGAGGTCTGAGTGTTTTGGTCGGTCTGTCCTGCTGATCCCAAGTGGGATGTAAATATTCTTGGCCAAAGCAGATTCTCAGATTGTTCGCAGCTTTTGCTGTATCTGCAATTCTGACGCTTTGTGGTTACGATGGGAATTTGCTACCCTCCAGCTGTCTTTCACTGGATTACAGTCTCTGGCTGCATTTCTTTCTGGAGCACTGGCTCTGGTGTGAGCAAGCCCAGAGCTCTGCAGTGAGGTTTCCACGTGTGTCCGATGCCCGAGCTGCCTGGGAACCCCAAATCAGTCTGTGCAATTTGGGACTGCGTCCCCACAATGCTTTTGGTGGTCTCAACACAAACTGGGGGCTTGTGGGTCATTTCCCAGGGCAAAAAGGACTGCTTTATGCCTTTGGAGAAAGCTATCCATGCAGAGCTTTCTTTGTGTGGTGTTGAATTAATTTCACAGAACCCCAGCGTGGCTGCGGCAGGCAGGGCCCCCCGTGTCCCATGGCCCCAGCAGGGCCCCCCATCAGGGTGCCCAGCCCCACGTCCCGGCGGCTGCTGAAGCTCCCCCAGGAGGAGCCCCCCAAGCTCTGGGCAGCCTGTGCCAGGGCTCCGGCACCCGCCTGGCCCAGCAGTGCTGCCTGAGGAGCCGCTCATGGTCTGGAGAAGACCACGAGCTCCTGCAGACATCAGTGGAGAACTGAGTTTGCACCCCCACCCCTTCTCCCAGTGAGATGATAACTGCTGTATCGTGGGCTGCGGGGCGGCTGTGAAGGGCAGCCTGATGTGTGGCTGATGTCCTTGGAGAGCAGGCTGGGAGGACCTCCTCTGACTGTGGTTGTGCTCATAGGGCTTCATCTGGATGTTGTGAAGGACAACCTACTCTTTATCCTGAGCAGGGAATGGGTTTCCCAGCTTCTTACCACTATGCTCCATCCATCCACCCACCCATCCACCCATCCGCCCATCCACCCATCCATCCCTCCACCCACCCACCCACCCATCTATCCCTCCACCCACCCACCCACCCATCTATCCCTCCACCCACCCATAACTCTCTCCTGTTCACTGCCCCAGGGCTTCTTTATTTCAGTGGCCAGTGAGGCGCTGCCTGTGTGAAAGGAGTGCGGGTGTCTACTGTCAGTTTGCTCCTTGTTTCCAATTAAAAGACTTTGCCTTTAATTACTGATAACTCAGCCAGACTCTCGTTTTTCTCCGGGCTGGCTGGCTGCCTCCAGGCTGAAATGTTTTTGGAAAGTTTCAGCTAAAATATTTCAGCGTTTTGCAAGAATGAGATTAGGAGAGAAGAAATGTTTTGCCCCTGTTGGGTGGAGAGGGAAGCTTCCAGCTGTTTTCTGCAGCTGTTTCGTGTCTTGTGCACTGGAGAGGGCCCTGAGAGCCAGGGGACTGGAGGAATGGTCCTTACAATCACCGTACAGCAGGGTTTGCCAACGATGGGGCTCTATCCCTGGGCAGATCTCGTCCTCAGATGATAGCAAGCTCCATTGGCCGTGTGCCTGTTGCAACCTCCTGGCACGGCAGGGCTGCTCCTTCCTGCAGTGCTTGATCAGGAAAAAAGGAGGAAGGGCCGTATGCAGCTGCCCTGAAACTCTACGTCTTCCTGAAAATCCGTTTCAGTTCCAGAGAAGTTTGTAAAATACTTTTTGTCTTCAGCTCTCGGATTTTTGAGTGGTCCTGTGTGAACGCAGGAGTTGGACTCGATGAACCTTGTGGGTCCCTTCCAACCTGGGATATTCTGTGACTCTGCGATGAGTACACAGCCTGCGACCCGAACTAGAGCATCTGGTTCTTCATGTTATCTACTATTATCCACGAAAATAAATTGCATCTCATGCTGGGACTGCTCAGCTATGTGCTTGCACCTCTGGTACACGAGGGAAGTCTCAATGCCATTGCCCAGCTCGTTTTTCCAAGAGATGCCTCAACTCATCCAGCACCTTTTAACAATTTAATGAGGCATAAGTTTCTTTTTCTGGAACTGACCCCCAAAACATCGACCCTCAAAATCCCCTGCCATTACCTTTGTGGAGATGGGGCGGATGCTGCAAATCAGAGCTGTCATCGAGAAACCCTCCAGCCCTTTTGCTTCCTTGGTCCCGAACCAAGAGGCAGGGGGCTCCCTTAGGCAGGGTCTGCTTTAACCTTGACGTTGGCATCGCTTCACTGTAGGATGAGGGCTCTTCCTCATCACGCTGTGTCCCGTGGGATGGGACCACGCTCGTATCGAGCAGTGGGGAAGGAAGAGGGAAATCTGGACTCGTTCCAGCCTCTTTGTTCTTGGGTGTGGGGCCTGGGGCTGCCCATCCTCCATCTCCACCAACATCCTAGATGGGGCTTGTGCTGTCCCAGACCTGCAGCCATCAGACCACAGTCAGAGGGAACCAGGTTCCTGCTGCTACAGCTGCCCTCAAAACTCTTCATTAATTTGCTCCTATTATTTCTTCTGCAGATGCGAACCTTGCTGTTCCTTTTAGTTGAATAGCCGTTGTTTCTGGTGGCTTTTGTGGCACGTAGGGACCTGCAGGAGAGTGTGCTGAGAGGTCACCATGCTCCTTTATTTGTATGGTGCTGAGGGTTGGATGGGGACACCGGAGGACCTCCTGCTCCTCTGTCAAAGGACGTGTCTTGTAGCACTTATGGCCTGACCCTAAATGGCTGCCCCGACGTCCTCCAACAAGAGGGACAGCCATGGGGCACGCAGGCAGCTGTGTAAATAAGTGAGTGTTGCTTTCAGCAGCTTGCACTGAAAAATCAAAGGGAATTCGGGGCTGAGTCAAATGAGGTAAATAAACAGAAGACCCCCCCTCCCCCCCCGAAAACAGAGTCTGAAAAAAAAAAAAAAAAGGAAATCTGACTCAAAACAAAAGAGTTATTTTGGTTTTGTTTCTAGCCTTAACTCTGTTTTGATTCAGTACTGCTGGTGTGAAAAAGCTGTGGCAGATGTTGACTGTTCTGAAACAAACCCTGCGCTTTTGTGTATTTTTTTTTTCGTCTGGCCAGAATGATTTGCCAAATTCAGAAATTCTTCTGACCACTTAAATACACATTTTTCAGTGGAAAAGGCCATCTGAGCCGTGGCTTGTTACTGCAGGGTGCCGTGACTCATGTAGGACACTCGTGCAAGCACTGACCCACAGCTCTGTCTCAGCTCGGGGTCTCTGGATGGTGCTCTTTGGTCCTCTGTCAGATCACCCAGCCCCTTGCAGATGGTGCCTGGAGCTTCTCTGTGGTCCATGGGTCCCTGGTGGGGCAGCTGCCAGGCTTTGTGATCCATGTTCTTGCTTCATCATACCTCGGTACCCCATGAGGTGGCACATATCTCAAGGCCTGAGCAGGGACCTCTCCCTTCTCTTCACAAGGCCTTGATGAAAAAGGGCTTGGGAGAAGGCTGAAACAGCGTGCCATGCTCTTTTACAAAGTTATTTCTGTGTTGCAAAATAATAAATACACCTGGGTAGACTTGTTAATTCATAATGAGGCCTGGAAAAACCCGTCATCATTTCAGTTTTGCAGCTGATGCGAATGAAGGAAGAACGTTTGGCAACACGAGTGGTCTTCTGAAGTCTTGGCCATGGCACTGGGCCTAGCGTTAATTAGGATTGGCTTTCCATTTGACAAGAGAAACAAAATCTCTAAAACAGGCTTACTTGACTCAGACTTGGCTGAGATGTGGATCTTGGGTCTTGCATTTTGGGGAATGAATGGTCATGAGCGTTCACCAAGTTCCCTCGTGAACTTCTCTTTGCCCACCTGCGCTCCTTCAACTGCTCTTTTCAGAGCAGCTTGTGCAAGCCAAGTCATTAAGCTTCATAATACCTACATGTTAATGCAAAGGTGATTATTCCACCCTAGCTGCTGAGAGGCAGCCCATCTGATGGGTGACACCTGACCGTGTAGCTGTGCCCCACATCCACGTGCCATATTTTGGCTGCTGCACAACCCTTGGGAATTCCAGCAGGATCTGAAGGAGGCAGGAGATAACTGTACTTTGGAAAAGTACTAGGGGCGCAGCGTTAATGACATAGCCCTTACCAAAAATGCTGGAGAGCTGCTAATAATGAAGAAGTGACAGGACCTTGGCTTGATTTGCCATGGAAAGCAGGACCTCCAGCAGTCCAGGAACTTCAGTTTGCTATCCCAAGAAGGTCGGGGATCTAGACCACATCTGTAAGGAGAGGCTGAAGGTGTTGAAGGGTAGCCACAAAGACCATGGCTCAGCCAGAGACTCTCCTCTCTCCCACTGAATTTCACCAGGATGGACCCAACCCCAAACTCTGGTGGGCCCTCTGGAGCTCTGAGGAAGTCCAGATCCAGAAGCTGGAGTCTGTCTGTTTGTCTGTCTGTTTGTCTGTCTCACTCTGGGCTCCATCAGCACAATGCTCAGGTAGAAATGTGCTGTCAACTCACGACATCTGGAGGCAGGTCTGAGCACTTTCCTTGGCCTGCATCCAGGTGACAAATCCCCTGCCTGCTGGCAGCTCTAGCTCTAGCTCAGGAAGCTGTGCCTTTCAGCTGCTTCTCTCCACCACTGCCACATCACTGACTTGTTGGCCAGGAGAGGATAAGCGAAGTTGCTTTCTCCACCTGTTTCCTGAGCCAGCATAAGAGGTTGAACAAGGTGACACTTTCTGATCCTGGATGGTTTCTCCAGGGCTATACAAATTATTTGAATCGCTTACATTTAAAAAGTACTCTGATATGTTAATACTGGAAAGAAGAGCCAACAGAATATCACTCGCTCTGATGCTGGTGAATGCCCATCATAACCTATAACTTATATCCCATAACCCATAACAAATAATCCCTAACCATAAAAATCCATAACCCATGAACTCAAGGTGTTTGGGTGCAGATTATGGTAGCAATATGCTGGGGAGTGGAGGGAGGAGGAGAAGGCTTCTTTCTCGTGGCCACCTCTTTTCCCCAGCCCTGCTGTCCTCTGGCTATCCCGTGATGTTTCAGGCTTGGCGGAAGAAATGAGATGAGAAATGATGAAAACCAGTAGGATGGCAGCAGGTGAGCAGAGGGGCTGGTGGCGTGGCTGAAATGAGAACCGTATCTGGAAAGCAGCCTG
Source organism: Cygnus atratus (assembly GCF_013377495.2). Lineage (NCBI taxonomy): Eukaryota > Metazoa > Chordata > Aves > Anseriformes > Anatidae > Cygnus > Cygnus atratus. The sequence continues at coordinate 74,630,873 of NC_066365.1, read as the reverse complement.
CCAGCACAGCCAGCTGCCTGCTGGCCAGAAACATAAAGTGTGTAGTAAGGAGGTGATGGGAAAAAGACACCGCTGTGCTGGATATAGCTCTGACAAAGAGGGAAACTGAGGCAAGGTGCCTTGACCTGCTGGGTGGATTTTGCTCTTTTCTTTGCTTCTTGTGCCAAAGGGGTGTTGCTTGGTTGGGGTGTACCCAGGGAAGCTCCCTGCAGGCTTGGGGCTGGGGCCTGGTGCAGGGGTTAGCAGGAACCAGCAGGGATTTAAATAAACCCCATGAGCACTGACAAGAGCAGAGAGCTCTGCGAGCCATTCTCAGCAGGAACTGAATATGGTAGACTTTGCAGGATTTGCTTTCCAGTGTCTCTCTTTGGGCAAACCAACAAAAGTTTGGGACAGTGGAAGCAGTCACCTGCAAAAGAAGAAGACCCAGATGCATGGCTGGAATTTTTCTTTTATGCAACTGCATCAGAGCATGCCCTCACAGCCCAAGTATATCTGGGCTCTGGTTCCATGCTGCCGGGTAAACAGGATGTTGATATAATTAGCTTTCCTGTCATCAACCCTATAGTAGCGGTACAGTGGAAAAAACCCTCTTGGCAGCGTTGGGGCATTTCGTTATGGAAAGATCCAGTGTCTGATTTCAGCCCCCTCATTCCCTCTTCTTCCAAGCTGTAGGTGGGAGGTCCCAGAGGTCTCCTGCTTCTCTTAACACTTTGCCTTCCTCACCATCTCCATTTGAACCCAGGAGAAAAGGTGTTTGGAGCTTGGCACAAGTTAAAAAAATGCCTGTGGAACAGGGGAGGAGACCGGCCTGCTCATTGCCAAGGGTTTATGTGGGGATTTAGGGATTCTGGGGACAAGGAGCCCTGTAAATACCCTGATATGAGAAAGAAACAGTCTGCATGTCCTAAAGGAAGGACTGAGCATTGAGTCCTTCTCCCAGGCATGCAAAACTCCCCTAAGTATTGGTGTGGTGACTATTGCAAGCACAACAAGACTCATTTAAATCCGGAATAAAACAGCAAAACGAAACCAAAACCCATCAACCCCCTCACAACCTTTCATTTTAGGAGGATGCAAAGCAAGATATTTGCACAACACTAAACCTTCCCCAACTGCTCTGAGCTGGGAAAAGCAATGTAAAGGAGCTTGTCCTGTGGAGACACACATCCACATGTTCTGTAATTTTTGATAACAGAGTATCCCTGCCTTGCTGATGTGCTGAAGCCTGGAGGCCGTGGGCTGGGGAGGGTTGCAGAGGTGTGGGTGTGTGTGCACGGCTTCCCAGCTGTGTCCTTGGCTTGGGGCTGGGCTGGGGCAGGGGTAAAACGAAATGGGTTTTGGTTGAGAGAGCTCCAGGGTGGCCCCAGAACTCCCTCTGGGCCAGGGGGAAATGTCCCAGCCCTTGATGTGAGACTGAGTGGAGGCTGTTTGGGGTGATTTGGGGCTTTACTTGCATAGTGTGGTGGAGAAGGGGCTGATGCAAGTCAGGGTATGGCTGGGATATGGAGTGGGGAGGCTGTGGCCTTGGGTGGGCTCTGAGGTCACAGGATCCCAAAATGTGAGGGCAGGCAGGGTCCCTGGGTGCTGGTGGTGCCCCCTGAGGGGCAGGGGGAGCTGCCAGGGCTCCAGGCTGAGGCCTCTGGGCCTTGCCCTGGGCACCACTGACAAGAGCCTGGCTCCGGCCTCTCCGCACCCTCCTTTCATGTATTTATTCACATTAATAAGATCCCCCAGACATCAATAAAGCCCCCCAGTGTCTGTACAGCGATTGTATTTCAAAGGATGTGTTGCCCACATGACCTCTCCACCAGGAGCACCACCCTGCTACGAGCACGCTGACGTCTGGCCTGGTAGGGCCGTGTGAGCACATTTCTTCACGAGGGGAACCATAGCCCTAAACCAATACAACTCTCAGCCCGCTTGTGCTGGTAGTTAACAGGGTCTTGCTTAAGGCCACGCTCTGCCATCTTCCCCTTGCTGATGTTTAAACGTGCCTCTGGGTGCTCCACACCTTGCTGGGCTCCAAAGTCCTGCTGGCCTGATCTGGTGGGCAGAGGCAGACACAGACTGCTCGCAGGGGCTGGCCTGGCCTTGGTTCACCCACAGCACGATGGAAATAATGTGGTTTGTGCTCTCAGTCCGTGGGAGCCCGCCCTGGGCTTGCTTTTTTCCTTGCAGCCTGGGCAAAGCTTTGCCTGTGGCCGGCCCTCCGCGAGTCCTGCCCTTTCTTGAAACACGCGGAGCTGGTTGACCTTGACAACTCAGTGATCTCGCTCTTTATTTTCCTTGCACAGACATCCCTCGGGGCTTTCCCAAGCTAGATTAAAAACAGAGCACCCACGGATTACAAAACAGAGCCGCAGTCACATCTTTTTCCTATGCTATTTTCCTACTCCCACCCCGACCGGCTCTCTGGAGCAGAGGCAGACCAGCTGGAGCCACTGGCACTAAAAAAGCATCCAGGACCCCACAGCCACCCACAGCTCAGTATCTGTGAGGCAGCAGCCAAATCCATGGAGATTTAGGCTGGGTTGACCAGGAAGGCTCCGAAGGAGGGGATGCAGAGAGGCTTTGAAAGATTGCACCAAAAAAAACAGCTCCATGAAGCTGTGGGCAAACATGATCTTCCTGGTCCTGTATTGCCTGCAGAAGTTACTGTCCCAGTGGATTTTCCCATCCCTCACAGTGAAATACCAGCTTCAGCCATGCCCTGAGCTGCTTCAGGTAGAGTCTGGCTACTCATGATCATCAGCATTGCCTTCTGAAAACAAGAAGGGTGTTACCGGCTGCAGTCCGGATTGGGTAGGTAGTCGTCTCCTGATGGCCAAAGTCATTCCGTATTTGCTGGCCAAGCATCCTGAAGTGTCCACATATGCAGGTGAGATGTGCTAAGGTCCACACCACCAGTGGCTGCAGCTGGAGATGAGGTGAACAGCCTGAATTCAGAATGATGTCTGTGAAAAGAGGGGAAGAAAGTGGAAGGAAGCCTGTGGCTGTGATAAATGCAAAAGTCTGGGCTAAGTAACTGGGTGTCAGTGGGGTGGTGACCCTGATCTGCGATGATGGCTTTCACCGTGGGTTTGTATCTCAGGCAAGAAGAGCAGGGGAGTCTACGGAGCCTCCTGTCAGCAGACAGATTGCAGTGACTGTGTGCTGTAGAAGCCTTCACTAAAAAGTTGGTGGGACAGAGCCACTGGCCAAGATGCAGTCATTAGAGGGGCTAGGATCAGCTCATGCTGCAAAGTACTCAGCACCACCTGATTTACTTGTTCTTTGCTTGTCTTCTTTCACACAAAGTTCTTGCTTAGCTAGATCCTCTAGCACCTGAGAGCTGAATTTATTTTCCCCCCAGCACGTGGGCAGGGCTGGGCCCGGGCACCATGATAATTTGAGGTGGGCAGCCTTCCTTCCCTCAATTTCCAGGTCCAGGTTGTAGATGTTATCAGAGAGGCGGGGTGGTGAGGCTTCACAAGAAGGGAAGTTTTGCTGTCTTCTTGGTTATCTTCTCTGTGTTAGGGCTTCCTCTCCCTCCCACCCTCCAAAGTGACCACCTTCTTGCTACCTTCCTGATTTCTATCTGGGGCAAGGGAGCAATCTATGGTCCTGGTGGGCTGTCAGCCAGGTCGGTCCAAAGTCCCCTCCATAAACAAAGCCCTTCTAGCAGAAGCACCGCAGGTCCTTCTGTTGCTCCTTCTTCACAGGTCCCGCATGAGCCAGGGCTTACAGAAACATCCTGAACTGCAGGGCCTGGGTTTGCCAAGGGCAACCCTGGCTGATGCTGTTTCTGTTTGCTTGGGCTGCTGGCAGGCGCTCCACAGCCTGCAGTGAGCCAGCTTCGCCCAGGGCTTGCAACAGCGGGCAGGAGATCTGAAAGCAGAGGGATTCCCCGCTCACATTACCGTTAGCTGGAGCCGGGGCTGCAGGGGGGGTCGTGTGTATCGCTGCCAGGCAGCAGGCACACAGTGGGAACATGCCTGCGGTGTGGCTCAGACGGGCTGGCTGTGTCTCTGTGGGGGGGGTCCTGCTCCCACCTTTTCCACATTTTGGCAGAGAAGACCTGGAGGACCATCTCCAGCATCCAAAGGGAGCTGCTTCCTCCTTCCCTCTATATCCCATCCACTGACCATAGGAACCAGAGACCCCATGTGCCCCAGTGGGCTTCAGGTCAGGTCTACACATCTAGCAATTACTCCATGGGAGTCTGCAAGACTGAGCAAAACATTAACCCATGCCAGGGGAGAAACCTAGCCATGAAACCTAGGAAAACCTGTCATGTTGCTCCTCAAATAACCTCTTCTTAGCAGTGGATGGTGGCAGAAGTCAGACTGGCCAGAGGTAAGCTGGGAACATGCTGCTTCATTCCTTGCACAGTCTTTCATTGGCTTTCCAAGTCCCTAAGATAATTGTTTGCCAGCTTACAGGTCCAAACAGGGTTAGGTGAGGAGGAGCTGGGGTTGGTTCTGTCTCTTCCCAGTGCTTGTGTCCTTGGAGGCACAACTCAGACTTCTGGGGCACCTCACACTGGCACAGCATTCGCTTTGTGAATCCATAAAGAGATTTCTGCTCATTATAAGGTCTTCATTGCCGTCTTGTATGGCCAAGGTCTTCTGAAGGACTGACCAGTCCCTTGGTGGTAAGGTCACAACCTGTGAACCTTTGTGTGGACACGCTGATGCTGGCATGGGAACTGACCTTTCCTAAAGCTGAATTTAGAATCGGTTTTTAGTGTAAAGGCATAAAAAGAAGACTGCCTTCCTTCCTTGGGTGGGACTCTTTCCCCTTCAGACACATGCTTTTGTTTGCTCATGGGTATTCATGTTCAGGAGAGATAATGTCCCCAAAGCAATCGGTTGGCGTCACAGCGGAATAGTTTCCCTGCTGGGCTGCAGTAAAACCAGGCCCTTTTGAACATAAATGTCAGGATTGCTAAGCTCCTTAACTTCCACTTGCATTACCCACTAATCAGATGATTTCCACACTTCAAAGGGTGATAGAAAGATGACGCAGGCTTGCAGTCTGCGTGCATCTCCCGGAGCACCACAGCACCGCTTGTCCGAGGGTCTCAAATGCTTCACTGAGTGGATGCTGTGCCAGCCCTGGGGCTAGAAGAGGGCAACCCTGAAACAAAGCCAGCCCTAGAATAAGGGAGGACAGCAAGAGAAAGGAAGGAGTGTGTTTTCAACATCTGAAGACAAGATATTTAAGCATTTGTAATATGAATTGATTCTGCTGGCCCTTTTGGGATTTGCATCGCCTTCACAGCTGAATTGCTTTCGCTGAAACTTTCAGCTCATGTGGCTGCATAAATGGTTTTAATCCTGCTCCCTTAAACTGTCCCCGGATAAGCATCTGTGTCATCTGAAACATCCTTGGTGTCAGGGCTCCGAGGGCACTAATAAGCCTTAACGGCCCTGAGCAGCTCCACCTGGGGCCTCCACCCCACCTATGGACCCAGGAGCACTACTTAAACTCAGCCTGGGGCCTTCAGACCATGTTTGAAGTGTTTTTAGAAGAGTACTGGTCTTCAGGTAGTCCATCAGCTCCTTGCTTTCTGCTTTGAGGTTTGGTTTGTGTCTCCTGAACGTATGCCAAACCAGAGTGACCAACAGAGTGATTCCTGCAGCATCTCCTGGTCCTTGTTTACGCTAGCATCTCTGAGCGTGCGTGCAGGAACAAAGTATGGGATTCAGCTCCGGGACTGAGATGCTTATGGTTGGAAGGATCAACAGGTCAAGTCTCAATGTCCCAAGGTAGGCATGCTGCTGTTTGAGATGTCTGAGAGCATCCTAGATTTCCACGGGGTGCTGGCTAGGACAAAGTAGACCTTTACTGGTGAAGGGGGAAGGCAGACCTAAGGCATCTCTAAAAGCCTGAGCACCTGGATGGAGATATTCCAACCTGCCAAGGCTGTCTCCAGCTGGAACTCCAAGCTGGTCCCCCAGTGAGATGTGTGTGGCCTCTAGACCTGTCCACTTCCATCATCTTTTCTCTTCCCGTCTTACATCACAACCGCTGCCATTTGTTATGCTGTCGTTGCCTTGCTCCCCTCACTATGGGGGGATGTTTCCAGCAGTGCTAGGGATCTGTGTGGTGGCACGTTGTCTTCTTACCTCCCCTGGGACCCAATGCTCTGGCTGCTGAAGGTTGGCTTGGGCTGGTTGTGTGGGAAATTGGGGATGCAGTGGAAGGGACAGACTCCCTGTGTCTTGTTTCCTAGGGCTGAGACCCCTCCGACCTGGCCATGTCTGGATCTTGCACTTTCCCAAGACCCTATTAAGGCTTCTTATCTTCTGCATCCCAAATGGTAATGTCCATCTGCTTGCCCTGCTCTATGACCAGCCGACAGCTGTGTGGCCCACGGGGTTCTGAAATGGGAGAGCAGCCGAGGGAGGCTGGCCAGAGGACGAGCTCCTTGCCCTGTGGGGTGGGATCAGAAGCACGGCGCCTTGGCAGGTTGCCACCCGAAACTGAACCAGGGCCATGTTCCTGTCATCAGCTGGCCTTGGCACAGCTCCCAGGTGCCCTGGGGTTTTCCAGGATGCCGGTTTCAGCTCAGGGCTTGTCATGGAAGCCCGCCCTGTAATGAATTTTGGGGCTGAGCTCCTGAAAGCAGCACGCTGTTCACGCTGTGGTTGTTGGTTATGAGCACTGGGAGGTTAAACTTCTGTAATGGGGCTGACAGCAAACCCTGGGGATTGAGGGCCGTTTGGTAACTGGCTCTTAGGATGGATGTGGTGGTCTCTCTACTTTTGTCTACAATGCAAAATGCTTTTTGGAGCTATGTGTAAGGATGGCTTCACTTGATCGCGCTGTCCCGCTTGCTGAAAGCTTTGACATACCTCATCCATGGGAGTTTTCTCTCCACCTCTGTCACTAGCTGGCATCAGCTCATGTCCCACAGTCCAATTCTGTAGAAACCTTCCCCCCCTCTCCCCTGCTAAGTATCACTGTGGGTATTTTTTATATATCACTAAATTGCCCTGAGGCAGTAAGGGATGTTCAGCCAAGACCTCAAAAGCTGGGGGATGTCAGGTTGCCCATGCTAACGTTCGTGTTGTTCTTTGGGTGTGTGATGGCACAATCTGGAAGAGCACATTCCTTCATTTTTCCCCATCATATGTGTGTTTTTCTGTATTTTTGTGTACACCAAAGAGGTTATTTAGATTTATTTCTGTTTACTCCTTGCTGCCCTGGGTGACTGCTGGCTGTCCTCTTCAGGCAGAGCTTGAAGTCCTGCTGTTGCTGGCGGCGCTGTGTGATCTCATGACGCAGGTTTCCCTGCCAGCGTGGGCATCTAGGAAATAAAGAACGTGTGAGCAAGCAATCCCTTCCTCCTCCTCCTCCTAGTTGAGGTGATCTAGTAGCCTGGCAGCAGAGATGGCTGCAGTATTTGCTGACCACATGCAGTGGCCCTAACGAGGAAAGCAGCCTTCCCTGCCTCGTGCAGGGCACTGCCCCCTGACCCCCCAGGAGAGCTGCAGACTCCAATTTCTTATTATAGGGTTCAGATTTGGTCCCAGAGCTGCTTTGTCCTTGCATTGAGCAAAACAAGGTCTGGTGGGGATGAGCATGAGCTCTTCTGTGCACCGGGACCCAGGGTAAGGATGGGGAGCTCTCCTGGTCGAGGCAGCTGCCATCATGTTAAAGTTGACATCAGCACCTTCATTTTATCTTAATGCTGATGTTACTGGGTATGAATAACATAATGAAGGTGAAACACAAACCTGACACAGGTGTCCCAGCATGGAAAGTGTTCTGGATCATATGAGGCTGAAGGAGTGACAGCAGATGCTGCTTGTGGAGATGTCAAAATATTTAATCCTTCGCTGGAAATCATTACCCAGGGTGTCACTGCAAAGTAGGAGATCAAAAGAGCACAGTGAATATGTCAAAATAAAACCAGAGATGAAGGGAAGCAGCTAGCAGGGGATAATTACCAAACAAAACGCAGAGATCTCTTCATCTCTGGAAATTCCCTGTGTTGTAAAAAGAAAGGTATGAGGTGGAAGTCAGGGGCTGCCATGTCTCCTGCTGTCTGCAGAGCTGTGCTGCTTCCCCTTGCACAAAGCCAGCTCACTGCTACAAGCAATGTTTGGTGTTGGGACACAAGTTTCAAACTCAAACTGTCTTGTTGGATTTCTTTTATTTCTTTTTAGAGTTCTTAAAACGCAATTGGTCTTTTTTTTTTTTCCTTATCAATTCCTTTTGCATGAGCTTTGCATCTCCCCGCCAGGCGGGAGGAGGCTGCAGGGCTCTCCTCGCTGGCAGTGCCTTTATCCCCTGCTTGCTTGCTCATGTCTTCCTGCTGCACGCACGCCCACTTAATCCCCAAATGATCTGCTTCGGATGAGCTGTGCTGGCAGGGCACGTGGATTTTGCATTGGGTATGGAGCAAGGCTCTGCCGAGTGATGCCCACACCTGCACGTGGGGTGTTAATTCCAGAGCACATCTGTAACATCCTCCTGGCCTGAGCAGCTGTCACAATCCCAACGTTCTCAGGGATGCAGGCTGGCATTTAACTGCTGCCTTTCTGGATGGCTCCCTGCCTGCTCTGGAAGTGGGGGAGAAAGCCATGGGATGCTACTCCAAATTTTCTTCCTTAATTGTCACCTGACTGCCACCTTTTTTTAGGCGGATGGAGCATTTTTAGGCACTTTGACAGGTGGTTTTCATTTTTTCTCTCCTGTCTGTGGGTTTCTTATCTGTGATGGAGAGGAGCTATAAAGCCATCACAAAGCCCACAATAGGTCTTGGTGCCGGGTCTGGATCTGCCTTGTAAGTCCTGAATCAGGGATCCAAGGCAGGAGACAGACTTGGACTCCTCGCTCCTCTCTCTGGTTCCTTTCAGGCCCTGAAAAAGGGTACTGGAAACTTCCCATGACCATGAGGAGGAAGATCCTCAGAAACACCAATTCAAGTGGTCCCTGAGCTCTTGGAGACCTGTTGCTCTGTCTTTGGTTTGCCATGGCACAGCGAAGCCTAAAGGGATTAGGGATGTGAAGGGTTTCTGTGGGGGAGTCCTGTCCTCAGAGTGTCTGAGCCTTGGTGTGATCTGGGGGGTCTGTGTATGGCATGAGATCCGTCTCGCGCTGGGGTTTCGTTGCCTACCCCCACCAGTCTGCAAAACCCTTCTTAAACCTCGGGTGTCCGCTTTCCCTGTGAAGTGAACCTGGGAAGTCCCCTGGGTGCGACGGGAGATGTTCCTACACCTGGCGCGGGGAGTGTTGATGTTGGATGAGCGGTAATCCAGACAGTTTGGGTAAACGAGATGTGGCTCGTTCCCAGTGCTGGCACAGGATCCGTGCCTGAGCGGCAAATCTGAGGGAGAACCTGCTGGCTGCCATGGGAGAGCTGACACCCAGATTGTCTTTGGTGGCCTGAAAACGGACGTCTGGTGGCATTTGAGACACCTCTCCCACCACAGCCCAGCACCGAGATGTGCACATTTAGGTGTCTTAATCTGCCATCTGAATCCTGCCTCTGATAAGGGATTGTAGGATGGCAAACCCAGATGCATGGGGTTGAGGGGAGAGCAAGGCTCACCCCTACCTATGTCAGGATGGAGGAGCTGTGTGTAGGTCTCCTGGAGACCTGGGGGGAAGCTCGGCCCTAAACCCACAAGAAACTCAAGAGTGGTGAGCTGGAGAAATGCACAGAGGTGTCTCAGTCTTATCTAGACTTGTGCTGGGTAGAGTGGTGGTTTTTGGAAACCACTTTGGTGATGGCATCCCTGGCGGAGCTTGGGTGAGCCGGTGACAATCCAAGGGGTTTGGGAAGTTGAAGAAGGGAGTGTTTCAGATGGGGGAGATCCCAGGGGCTCCAGCCATTTGAGACCAATGCTGGGAAGAAAGTGGAGATGCACCATGGGGATGTAGTCGGGGGCTGCTGGGGAAGGTGGTCCTGGAGGAAAGCACACTTGGTAGATGTGGTGAAGGATCAGTAGTGTGGGGGCAAGGCTTTTGCGGGAAGGAAGCGATGTGCTTTGGAAATGCTGTGTCTGGGAGAGAAGCTGGGCAGGATTTAGCCAAGGCTAGTCAAAAAAAAAAAAAGACAAAAAAAACACCACAAAACAAACCACTGGGAACTTGAGATGCGTAAGCTACTTTGAGGCTGGGGATTTTGTCCCTTCGGGGTTCTGTTTCTAGTGGGTTTAGCTTTGATATTTAATCTTTCATTTTCTTTTCTTTCAGACTTTGTGCCTGTGTTTGAGGTTAATTCCTACAAAACACCAGCCGCCACCCCGAGCCACGTATCGTGGCGTGCTCAGGCAGATCCTGTCGGAAGCGGCGCTCGGTCAGGAGCTCGGGTTTGGGGGTGAGGTGGGGTGCGGGACCCCTGTGAGGCTTCACAGAGATCATCTCTCATAATGATGAGATCTTGGGAAAACACAGCCTTGCGATTAGAAGGGAGGTGCTCCTTGACTGACTTCCAAAGCCAGCTCCTCCTGCCTCTCCTTCTCTTGGCGTAGGTGCCCACTTATACGGATCAGAGCCCACGCTGGGTGGTGAGGACTCCTGGGAGCACGGTAGGCATCTGAAGGTCACCCAAGATGACCCAACTGATGAGCCAGGCAGGTATGTGATTACCTGGGTGCTTTTGGAGCAGGTCGCACCACCCTGACTCCACTCCAGGAACATGGCACCCTGCGCATGCAAGGATGGGCTCAGGTGCCCTTTGCAGCTGCCTGCCTTGCACCTGGCTGCTTTCATCTCCCCCCTTCTCTGGGGAGAGGCCTCCAGAGCAGGAGAAGGCTGCCAGGTGCTTTCCCGTGGAGCTGGAGCTTCGTTGCTGCCTGTCCCGATGACGAGGCCTTTGGGATGGGTTCTTCAGCAGCTCTTCTCCTGTGTGGTTTGCCTGCACTGCCAGCAGTCCCGTGACATAAGGCAGCATCCAATGCATAGGCTGGAGGTCCCAGTCGAGTGTCCTGAAGCCACCAGGTACTGCAGTGCCTCTAGGACCCGGCTTCAGGTGCGAACAGTAATCCTTCTGGAAAGGTGGGTAGTGCAGAATGAGGTGATGGAGCTGGACCTGATGAAACTTCTCACCTGGTGGGGTTACCTTTTTGTTGGACCTGATGTAACCCCACCAGGTGAGAAGTTTCCTTCTTGTGATGTGTTTGGAGGTGCTGAGAGGAAATGCAGCACAATGAGCTTGGTTTTCTAGTTCAGGATAAAAGGGTAAGAAAAGCCCTCCAGAAAGGCGAAGCAGCCTGCTTGTTCAACAGGGTGAAACTCAGGGTCGTGTCCTCCTGGAACAAAAGCCTTGGAAAGAGACATTAGGATCCAAGCAGGTGGGTCTGGTTGCCCGTGTTTCTGTCAAGGCAGGTCTCTTCCTGGCCTTCCAAGGAAGGATTGTTGATAAAAGTCCTAAAAAGCAATAGATGGCTTAATATTCCAGGGAATGTGAGTGCTGGTTCAAGGCCCGTTTCCCAGCAGTGAGTGGAAGTGACAGTGCTCACCACAACATCCTTCTCATGACAATAAAGGTCGGATTTGGGGCTGTGAAACCAGGAACACTCAGAACTGAAGACTGCCCACAAATTGCCCCGAGGGCCCTGCTGGGTGCAGGTGTCAGGGAAATACAGGATGTTGTGTGTATGCCTGGCAAGTCGGTCCTGTCCCAAGGAAAGGGGCGTGCTTGGTCTGGAACAAAGTCAAGAGGCTCCTGCTCTGTCTGCATCGCCTCTCGAAGCCTGGCTCTGCAATTCTGACCTCTTGGGGTGTCCTTTAAGGTGATGTTACCCCTGGCTTGAGCAAGATTCTGTTTGTTGAGGCTGAGATCCTGGTGTACAACTCAAACTTTGTTTGAGTAGAGCGTGTGGCTGCCTCTTGGTGATGTCGGGAGGAAAAAGCAGGGAAAGCACATGGTCTGGTAAGAGGCTAAAAGGGAGGATGTGGTGCCAAAGAGCTGAAGGCTGCAGTGGTGTGCAGCCTAAAGTGGCAAAGTAGAACTTGAATGCCTTCAATGAGTAGGGTCGGGGTGTTGTCCTTGGTCCTCCCTCTTAACAGTGATGGTGAACAGAATTGATGGTGAAGGCAATGCTGGAGTGACAGAACAAGCAGCAGGAGGCATGCAGAAACCTGTATTGCTTTTGGAATAAATCAGTATGTCCTCTACAGGAGCGTGATTCTGGGGATAGTTTTCTCCAGAGGCTCCTCTCCCTGATTTCAGGTCACAGGGATGCAATTGGTCTGCCCTTGGTGGTGTCCTCCAGCCCTCCAAATCCCAGGTCTCATGCTCAGAGTCCCCGCACCAGCACATGCTGCTTTGCAGCACCTTAGCTCTGTCCAAACTCTTAATGAACATCAATTCAGGCACCCCAAATGGATCTGAAACATAAGAAATGGTGCTGTCTCCTGGCCCTAGGAAAGCCACAGGAGGAGCAGAGGAGAACCAGCCCTGGGTGACGTGGTGGGGATGTGCACAAGGTGGTCTAGCAGGGAAGATGTGAGCTGGGTCTTGGGTGAATTGTCTTCCGCAGAATAGATGTGGGTGCTGGGAAGGGGGGAAAAAACTTAAAGGGAGAGGGAGGCAGAAGATCAGAAATAGGGTGCAAAGAAGACTTAGAGGGGTTTGAGGAAAGCAGGTGGGGAATGACACTCTCCATCCTCTCCTTTACAGCACACAGGAGAGAGAGGATGAGGTGAGAAAGCAACACAAGTGGAGGGAGGGGGCGATGTTAGTGGGTCCCTGCCTCTGAGACCTGTGCGAAAAGATGCTGGAAAGGGAAGGGGAAGAGTAAAAAGCAGCAAAAGCTGTTTTTGCACCCTGGGAGGGGAAGGAAAGCCCTTTGCATTCAGGGAAGCACAAGTATTGAGCCAGCTGGGTGCCAGAACAAAACGCCTGGTTTCCCACTGCTTCCAGTGGCCATAATGTGGCCAGGCTTGTTGGCAGCGAGTTTCCCCCGTCTATTCGTGAGTGGTGTGAAAAAGCATTTCCCTTTGTTTGTTTTAAGCCTGCTGCCAGGCTATCTCAGCACCTTGCCCTTCCTGCGGAGGGGGAAGGCTGCTCCCCGGCCCAATTCCCTGCTGCTCAGAGGCACAAAAGCCGATGGGAACTGGCCACGTCTGCGGGAAGCTGTTGCATTGTGGCCGTGACAAAGGCTGGTCACCCCCGTGCCTTGAGCTGCTGCAGCTCTGGGTTCTCCCAGCCTCGCTGCAGGTGCTGCTTTTGGTCTTCCTTGCATGGGAAATTCATCGTGATGAGCTGGGCGCTGGGTTTTGGCTGCTTGGTTGTGCACTTGCTGCTGGCTGTCCCCGCTCCTCCTGGCTGTGGGTGTGAAGAGGCTGGGTTTGGGAACCAGAGCAAAGTTTTCACCAGCAACGCAGCCCAGTGACGAAGCACAACCCGTACAAACACCTGGCAAGCGTCCCTGGCCCAGCTTCACACCTAGAATAAATCAAACCATCTTCCTTCCTGCACAGGCAGCCCCCGAGGAGCCTCTCGCTCCTGCCACACACACTTTCTGTTCTTTCCAGGAGAAAACTGGCTTCCTCTGGAAAGTTCACACGATGAAAGCTTTTTATTTCAGACTCACCCCCTTGACCGTGATTCCGGCCAAGAGCTGGGAACAGGGAACACCGGTCCCCTCCTGCTCTGACTTCAGGCACGTTCTGTGCATCTGCTGCTAATCAGGGAAAAACATGGGGAAAAAAAACTCACAAACAGTTCAGAATGAGGATAAATGTCCTCCCAGTGATGGGTTTTCTTTGGCTTTCTGCAGCCTGGTGCTTGGAGGTGGGAGTGACAAGGTCCTCCTGTCCGTCTGTCTGTCTGCTGCTGCCCTTTTTGTGAGCTTGCTGCCTGCAGAGAGGTGCAGCAGCCCTCCTACACCAAGCCAGGGGGTCCTTGATTTTAGCTTGATTTCAAAGCACGATCTCTAGGAGAGGATGAGATTTGTGATGAGGGATTCATCTAGGTTTCCTCATGCAGCTCTAGGGAAGTAATTCAGTGCTGTGTGTGCCTGTGGAGGAAAATCACATTGCCTGCGAGATGATCTGGTGCCCAATGTCCCCCCCCCCCCCGCACCTTCCTCTGGTTTCACCTGATGATACCCATCCCACCCAAACCCTTCTTGGTAAGAGCACCACCACCGGGAATGAGATGTGTGTCCTGCCCTGCCTTGCTGAATCCCTGGCTTTTTTGGGGGGAATTAGGCTCTGCTGGCTGCAGCTCCCTCGTGGTGCCTTGGATAAGCTTTCTTTTGACTCATTTCAGCTGCCTAAGGGATGAGTGCTATTCGATGTGATATGGGATGTCCTGCCTGTCCTCTGCTTGCTGGCCCAGGAGGACATGGATCTTCTACAGGTTCATAGCCATCTCAGATCCCCGTGAAGATATCAAAAACCTTCTGAGAGGAGTGGTTAAGAGATCAGGGCTCCTTAGCTTGTGAAAGAAGAGACTGGGGGGAAATGGAGCAGGTCCCTCAAATCCAGTGTGATGTGGGGAGGTGGGAGGGGAAGGCTCACTGCTCATTGACAATGGTTTCTTGGAGTTTATAGCTGAGGTTTTGGGGTGGGGGCAGAAGGACTGCTGTGCATTTTAGAATTATAGAAACGTTTAGGCTGGAACAGACCTCTAAGATTGTCAAGTCCAACCTAGCACTGCTAGATCTACCACTAAACCATGTCCCTAAGCACCACGTCCACACGTCTTTTAAATACCATCCGTTTTACGTGGATGGAGAGCATTATATGTGTTGGCGTGACAGCAAAGCAACCCTTTAGTTCTCCAGCACGAAATCTGGTGATTTCCAAAAATACTCTCAAAAACCTTTCCAGGCGGCAAACCCTTTGTCAGCTCAGTGAGGCAGGAGGAGGAAAGCACGGCTAATTCAATGGATTTTTTTTTTATTTTGGTGTGTATACAAGTATGTACTTGGAAAAGAAGCCTCCCATTGTATTACCTCGGAAGAGGGAGAGCTCCACGTGCCTACAGGAGTGCTGGGGCAGCAGGAGGCTCAGCATCCTGCTGTGTTTATGGCATTTCCACATCCCTGGGTGAAAGTTGACACGAGGCTGCCAGCCGACATTATCAAGGAGGAGGTGGGTTTTTTCTTTTTACGAAGTCTTCCTCCCAAACACCCTGCTGACGCAAGATCTTTGTTTTGGAGTTACATTAAGAGCTGCTTTAGTCTCCCCGCTGGTGATGGGGGAGATTGCCAGGAGGGGAGCAGCAATCTCACAGCAAACCCCTTTTAGGGTTGCTCTCCTGTCGACAGCGGAAAGCAACGAGGGGGAATACCGTATTTTGTCACTGTCAAAACTCGCTTCATTTTAGAGCAATGTATTCCTTGTCTCCTTAGCTAGTAGCTCTAGTGATTAACTTATTGCTGGTGATTTATGGCACCTCTCAAGCTACTGCCAGGGTTGTTGAGCTGACATCACCAGATGGTTCCACTCCAGAGCCAGCAGATAAGCCATGCTGACTTGTTGCTGCCGTTTTGGGCAGGCTTTGCTGAAACATCAATGGGGTGAAGTGCAGCTAGGACGAGATTCAGGAACAAGCAGGGGCTGGGTGTGCTTACCAATGCCTTTCTGTTCCCGCAGTGGCTCTCCAAGCGCTGGTGTGGAGCAGGAACTTGTGCTTCACGGCATTAATCTCTGCCATAGCAGTTTCCAGAGGAAGAAAAAGATAAAGAAGCCAGTAGCTGCATGCTGCAGGTGAGATCAGTCGCACCCAGCAGCTGACAGGCCTCAGGCAGGCTATGAGGGAGCATCTTAAAATTGGCTCCTCCTTACATCTCCTGGCTGCAGCTGTGGAATACCAAAGAGGTGGCATTGCTTTTCCTTCACCTCCCTGACTCTGCTCCTCTGGGTCTTTTGCCCTACCCATGACCAGGAACCTTTCCTGTAGGCAGGTCCCTGGTGGTTTTGCCCGTGCTGCAAGCATTCTTCCTTTCCCATTCAGTGTCCTCTGCAGGAATCTTCCCCAATGGAGCTTGAATACCCTCTGAAGCAAGTCTTCGGTCACTGACCTGAGTGGTGCTCCAGCTGGGGACAGAGGGGAGGAGGTGGGGGCTGCAGGGAGGGATCCGGGATGGAAATATCCATCTAGTCATTGCATCTCATTCCACGCAGGGTGAAATGTGTGTGGTGCCTGCAGCATGCAGCTGCTGGAGCCACCTGCCTTTGCCATGTGAATCCTTCTGGTTATTAATGGATGGGGCCAGGTTTGGCAGACCTGGATGGGCAGGGGCTCTTTGAGCTGCAGAGAAGATGTTCGCCTGTCTGGGGTGCCAGCAGAGGAATTTGGGATCTATCTTCACAGCCCATTTGCTGGGCTGGCCAGAAGGACAGTGAGCAGGAGGAGGTGGCCCTGCAGAGGGGGTGCACTCTCCTTCCCTCATGGGGCTGCGCTCCTTGTTCAGCACAACCGCACATCTCCTGCTGGTGTTTCATCAGCTCAGCAAGTAATTCTGGCTTCTAGCTGCTTGGGGATGAAACCAACATCCTGGCAGAAATTTCCTCGAGCTGAAGAGTCCCCAGGGGCCCTCATGGTGTGCGTGCAGACAGGTCTGTTGTCTCCTTACCCATCTTCTCCTGCTTTCCTCTCACCCAAACTTGTGTGGCTTCAAATGTGGCCCAAAATATAGCCTTTGGCCACCAGTTAGGAATTAAATGGGCCCTGGAGGTGGCTGTGGGTGGTGCTGATGTCCTCAGGACCTCTGTTGGACCTCCTCAGGGCCCTAAAAACATTGGGGCCTATGCACAGGTGTTATCCCACTGCTCTGAGACACCTGTGTGAGGCTGGTAGACACAACACAGGACATGCAGGACCTGGTGGCAGCTGCAGAGGCTCGGGGAGATGGTTTCTGGTCGTGTTGGGTACAACATTTCTCCACCGCGCCGGAGCCAGGGCTTTGCTGTCCTGCTCCCACCCCTCTGCCCAGCCGCAGTGGCACGGCGCGGCTCTAAAACAGGATGCCGGCTATTTTCCTTTCAGGGCGGACACCCTATCAAAAGAAAACTCCTGAGATAAGCTGTGCTGCCGGTCACTGCTTCAAACAGCCCCAACTTATCGGGTCCAGCCCAGACACAGGCAGGAGAGGAGCTGAATGCGGCCACGTCAGGTGGGTGAAGCGAGTTGGTGGCCCCTCGTGTTGCTGGAGGGTGGGAAACCCTGCAGCTCTCCCTCACCAGCAGGACTGCCGGGTGGTTGGAAACGTCACTGATGGTCCCTGCAGACAAATTAAGGGCTGAGTTCAAGCCCTTGCATGATCCCCTGCCCCAACTCCTGGCTGTCTGCCCCAGCTGGGGCCTCCTGGCCTGCCCTTGCTCACTTCTAAACACACCTTGCACTCTGCCACGGCAGCTCCGTCCTCAAGTATGGGGCACACACTTCTGTATACCGATTTTCTGTGCAACCACAGGCTTCTCCAAGCTAATGCATGCCTCAGTTTCCCCAGGTGTGAATTGTAGGTGGAGGTTGTTTCACCCCTCCCTGCTGTGTCACATACCCTGATAAACATGCCATGGGTCTTGGGTCTTGTGGGGAATAGTGGTGGCTGTAGGATTATCATTGCTATGGCAGGTGATAGCTTCTCCTGCAACGGGCACAGGTTACGTTGTCACCTGGGGTGACTTCTCACTGTGCTTGAGCCCAGGGATGTGAGCCTAGGGAGAGCAGGGATGCATCAGCGAGGGAGATGCCAGATGCTCTTCTTGTGCTTGGGGATGTATTAAAAAGAATTGCTTGGTCTTGGCATCCCTTTATTTTTATTCTTTGAAAGCAAAGGTCAGAAAAGAAATCTGGCTAGTGAAGCAAGAGCCTCCCAAGTCAGTGGAAAGCTTATTGACAAGGACAGTGGGGCTCAGACCAGGCCAGCAGCCAAAGGCTGTTGGTGATGCCCTAGGACCTGCCTGGCCCCCACCAGTGGTGGGTCTCCCACAGGTATGTGGGATATATACAGATTTTTAAGATGTTTAAAATATCCTATAGCATGTTAACATATCAGCAGGCATCCTGCGGGCAGGCAGCTGACCCTTGAGTCCCAAAGGCAGTGCTCTGCTGTAAAACTGCTGGGCTGAACTCCTCAGCTGCTCGTGGTGGCCTCGCATCTCTGGAAATGGTGCTTTGGGTCAGGTTGGAAGAAGCAGCAGCAGAGGGAGCTGGTCGGCCGGTGGATGCTTGAAAAGCAGCTCTTAAAAGATATTCTCGTTTCGATGAGCACTTCGGGGGCTGAGCAGGATTTGTGCCCTGCTGCCGTGTGCTGGGTCGGGTCCTGCGTGGTGCCCTTGCCTGGAGCTGCTGAGCCTCACATAGGGACACAGAGGGCAAATGTCTGATGCAGGAGGTGTTCTTATTTCTGTCTGGTACAGCTCTGCAGGTCTGGGTGAAGTTTCAGCTCTCCTGGGAGGCTGAATCCTCCAGGAAATCATGCCCAAATCTGCTGGATTTCCTAGAAAGGGGCATTTTGGCTGCTCAGGGAGAGGGCTGCCTCAGCTCTTCTCGACTGGGTTTCTTCATTTGAAAAATCATTACACCTGAAGGTGCTTCTCTCCTTTGCAAGCAAAATCTTTTCAGGATTATTGCTCTCCTTCTCAGAAAGCTGATGTTGGCAGTAGTCTTAATTTCACATCATTGAAATTTGCTTTTTTTTTTTTTTTTTTTTAAATTTAATTTTATTCTAGGGGTTTAATTGCTTATTTTGAATTACACGGTGGAAGGATTGTTCCACAGCTTAGAAAGATGTCTGTGGCTCAGGGAAAAGAAGAAGAAAAAAAAGAATGCAGTTCCCTGATTCTGCTATAAATTTGGGAGGTCTTAGTAAATTTTAATACATCAATCAGTGATAGTCTCTTGAGGTTTATGTCCTTTGAATGAATGGCCATACAGACAAGGGACTTCAGGTACTTTTAAGGATGTGGGTCTACATCTGGCCTTGTTTTCCCTTTGTGTTATCGCTGCCCATAGCTGTGAAAAGAAGATAACTGCATGTCCAGGGAGGAGACCTGTTTGGCAAAGAGGCCCCCAGGATGGATTTTGCTTTGGCGAGGCAGCCTATGAAAGCCCATGCTGTGTTTCCTGCACATCTCCCTTTCCAATTCCTGCACTTTCAGAGAGGGCTTTTCATTTGCTTGAACTCGATTCCCTTTTTGGGGTTTTGACAGGGAAAGCAGATCGATACCTTGTGAACCTGCTCCCTAAAGGACAGGTGTGATTTACTGCCCTGGGGCGGCTTTCGGTCCTGGAAGCTGCATCATTCTCTTCCCCTCTCCTCTCCCTGTTCCCCCCGTGAGCTCATTAGGTCGTGCCACAGGCAGAGATCCATCACAGGATATAACTGCTGGGGATGCTGCCTTAAGTGTCTCCTTCAGATGATGATGAGACTTGAGTGCTTCTCCTAATGCAGTCACAATTCAAAGTTACTGGTGTGCTCCTAACTAATAAACTTGCAATTGCAGACCAGAATAGAAAGCTGTGTAATCATGGGAAATTGCTTTCTGATGGGTGAAAATGCATGAGGCTTGGGTTGAGATTTTGTTCCCTTCCCCCTCCTCCATCTCTCCTAAGGCAGAAAGCTGCTGGGAATTGGGGGATTTTGCAAGGCGGGGGCTGCGAGGAGGGGAGAGGGAGGCAGGAGCATCCTCCCCTTGCTGTAATGATGTATCTTCTCGCAGCACTCAGTATTCAAATGGGATTTGACACTGGTTATCCTTGCAAATTATGGCTCTAGGGCAGATGAGAATGAGATCTCTCCAAGGCGCTGTGAAAGTCTCTGTGCTCTGGGCTTCATCCAGCACGTCTCTAAGCCTTCCCCGGTGGTGTCAAGTCCCCGGTCTCCTGGAAAGGTTGGGCATCAGCATCCTGAGGAGAGGTGCACCTGGGGTCCCTCTCCTTTCACCCACATTTTCTGATGCATTTGTGCTTCATCGGGGTGTACGTGAGCTCCAGAGAGAGTCGGGAGAGCCTGAGCCCGGTCAGAGGCCTCCATACCTTTGGGAACATCTCCCTGTGCGCCTTTCTGGGTTGCACAGCTGACGTGAGGCACTGCAGGGAGCAAGGAGCCCGTGCAGCACGGTGCCAAGTCCTCTCTGAGGGGACTTGAGGGCGAGGAGCACAATGGGGTCACCTCCGTCCCCGGCACGGAGTGGGAGGCTCTGTCCTGGTGTCAACCCTGGTGACTGCGGAGGGAGGGCCAGAACGTTCCCCGGGCTGGAGCCGAGCCGTGCCGAGGTCGGATATCCAGGGGCAGGAAGAATAATGTGTCCCCAGGGATGTCTGTTAGACTGATGGCTGTGTGTCCCTAACGCCCAGCTGCACAAAGCATGTTGACGCAGCACACGTGCAGCAGTGAGGGTGCCA
Source organism: Cygnus atratus (assembly GCF_013377495.2). Lineage (NCBI taxonomy): Eukaryota > Metazoa > Chordata > Aves > Anseriformes > Anatidae > Cygnus > Cygnus atratus. The sequence goes on along the minus strand of NC_066365.1, from coordinate 74,610,562 downwards.
AGCTGCTGCAATTCACATGCTCGTAGCTCCAGAAAAGCCAAATCTTAGATCCGTGCTTCCCCCTGCAAGGTCTGGCCTTAATTGGGACCTCTGTGTTCATTCGCAATTATTCATAAATAAGGGTTCTTTCATACACACTGGTTTTGGTTATCCTGCTTCATATCTGGTGTCTTGCATCTCAGGCTGGCTCCTCTAATTAATTGGCACCTACGAGATTACGAGGCAAAAAAATCCCTCCAAGCCTTTCTGAGAGCTTTGTATCTGAATTCACAGACTAACCAAGGTCTGAGGTTCTGCCTACTATTAATATTCATTAAATAATGTTTATCCTTATACTTATCCTCCTCCTTTTTGCTCTCCTCCTTCCTTTGTGCTGCATTACCTCAAGACAAGGCCATCACATCAGCGTCACTCAGAGCCTTTCTGGAGCTCCCAGAACAGGCTTTGAAGCCAGAATAAGTCACTATATATACGTCAAAAAACCTGATATACTTCAACAGCAGAAATAAAGGTGATCTCCCTATCGGTATTTGGCTGGGTTGGGGGAATGCAAAGTACTGGGAATGAGTTTGGAGGTGGCTCAATCCCAAATTGCTCACTGTCTGTGGGTGTTTCCATGCCAGGATGGCCACCTCGTGGGGTCAGCTTATGGCCAATACTTTAGGGACGTAGAAGATGTCGCAGGGCTGAGGACAGCCCCTCTTTTGTGCATATCTTCTGTCACACAGTGGTGGCACAGCACCTGTGGCTGTGGCTTCCCATGGTACTGCCCTCCCTACCAGGCAAATTTTGATGGCACAAGGGTGCTTCCCCTGTGTCGTGTTTCCTTCCAAGGCAGAGTGAGTTACAGCTACGGAGCCTGGAGAGCTCTGGTCTGTGGGAAACTGCAGCCAGGCCTGAGGAGGAGCTGATGAGGAGGCAGATGAAGGCCGGGCCGAGCTGGGGGGACCACATCTTTCCCACCAGGCCTGCCCGGATGCTTGGGGAAATTGAGGAGGACACAGGAGCTGTGGGATGATGTGGCTGTCCGAGGGCAGAGGTCTTGGACAACGGGGAGATCTCCAGCGGCTGCAGCCCCGTCCATGCTCCTGCCTCTTCCTCTCGCTGTGTTTGGGCTGGAAAAAACCCTTGGGTACAAGGGGACCCTTCACATCCCGCCAAGCTGAGGGACGGGGCCAGGGCAGAGGCCTTGTCCCGGGGCCGTTCCCATAGCATTGGTGTCCTGCCTGGGATAGCGTTGGCTCTCGGAGGGGATGAGTGGAAATTTGGGCTCACTGGGCCTCACAGATGTATCACAGCCCCCAGCCTCTACTGGCCAGGGCCTCTCTGCAGAGCTCCGGGCTGCTTCAGCCCTCGTAGCAGCTAAAGAGTAAACAGGGCGATGAAACCGGCACAAACAAGCACAGAGATCAGAATCCAGGCCTCCCCACTTCTGGCCTGACGGGGAGTCACAACAAACCCTTTCCTCAGCTGCCTCTGAAAGGGAAACCCACACAGGCTTTCTGCCATTCAGCCCAAACACAGGCCCCTTCTCATCCGAGGGCTGGTTGGGCCGTGCCAAGAGCAGTGAGGCCACTGCTTGTAGGTGGGAGGAAACCACAGAGGCTGAGCACAGCGTTTTCCAGGCCACGTCCCATCCCGCTCATCCCTTTTTTTTCCAGGGGTGAATGGGTAAAAGTGGGTGGGAGGACAGCCCGGAGTGTTCTGAGCTTCCTCCTGTAGTTCCTATTAGGGTTTGGGCTCCCTTTTAAAAGTGGAAGCCAAGCTGATCGTTAGCCCCAAGTGGCTGCGTCCTCATTTGGCCCCAGCCAGAGCAGGGTCAGCACAGAAAATTCATATCTGAACCATCCCAGGCTGACCACCATGGGTCTGGGGCAGAAGCTGGTGTGGGAGCTCCCCCCAGCTGTGGGTGCCGACTTGTCCTCCAAGGGCACGGCTGCCTTGGACCATGGGCCTCTCAGTGGGGTGTCACCCAGGGACATCACCACATTCTGGGCTGTGTTGGCTCCTTGGTTCAACGCTCCAAGGCCTGGCGAGGCTCCTAGTCTGCCTTACAGCCTTGGGTCAGATTAGAAACAGGGCCCAGCAGGCAAAGGAAAGGGATTGCATGCGTTGCCTGCCTTCTCTTTTCTGTTCAGGAAGAGAGGCTTTTGGCCCTCCTCTGCATTTTACTGCAACCTTCAGGAAGTCCTGGATGCACCTCCACAAATCCTTTGATTTTTAGCCCAAAGAACACCATGAGAAGCAGCTCGTCCTCATGGGTGGGTCAAGGAGAAAGCGCCAGGTTGTGATCCACACTCCTCCTTGTGCTTCTTATATGTTGGAGCAGAGGTTACAACACTCACTTCACCTTCCCCAAAGCCTGTGACAATGTACTCAGAGGCATGCTTGCACATCGAGATGCTATTACCATCACCCACAGCTCTGTTTCTCCCAGCTCTGTGGCTTTTCCCCTCTGTTCTCCACTACAAAGCCACTCGGAGCCCGCAGCCACCACTTCAATACCTTGCCCTCTCCATCGCCCTGGCTCATCATGAGGAAAGTCCCTCGGAAAACCACTCCTGCCCTCTGAACGTGTTTCCGTTTGATCTGCTGCCTTTCCCAGGCTTCACCACTTACAGCACTGCTTGTTATTTTGGCTAATTGGTGCTGGTGCTGCTTACGTGGGATTTTAGGTCCCCTCTTAGCCAACAACACGGGGATTCAGATTTCTCGCTGGCGCGCTGGGACCGTACCAGGAGGGCTGGTGATGCCAGGAAATTCCTTGCATTTTCTTGGGCAATCTGTTACCCCGTGCCTCCTTGCTAGAAGGGGCTCTGACACCGCTTTTGTTTGTTGTGGCTGCCACAGAACAGAGCCGTTATCGTTCATCTCCTCCGTGGGTGAAGCTCGTTATTGTGGAAAGGGGGCTGGTGTTTTCAGAAACCTGCTGAGTTGGCATCTTGGGTGCCAGTGTCCAGGGCAAGCACAGCCCAAGCTTTTTGGGCTCTCTGATGGGAGGGACACGCTTCTGGGCTTGCAGAGACACTCAGGCAATGATTCAGTTCCCTAAATGCAGGTTTCCAGTGCCATTTTATATATACCCAGGGTCTCCTGCCTGGCACATCCCTCTCTCCATCCGCTGCTTCGGCGGTCACATCCCCGTCCTCGCAGAGCCTGTGCCACATCCCCACGAGGATGTCCTAGGCACACACATATATATATATATATCACATAACCCAAGACATCTATGATCTGACAACCACATCAAGACTAGTGCCCCCACAGGCAATAACATCCGGAGGGTAATTCATCTCACCACGGGCAGGCACTTTCTGCAGGGGTCAATACCTCTTCAGGGTCCCTTGGTTAAATCTCCGTGAACTGTAACAGGCCTTTGGGTGACTTTGGCTAAATCTGGTTGCCTCAATATAGATGTTTCAGGCCTTTTGGGAGCTGTGGCACCGTGTCCAGGACACCTGCCAGGCTGGCACAGGACACAGAGGAGACCCATGGCTTTCTGTAGAGGTGGGTAGGATGCCCAAGGAGGTCCCCAATGGAAAACAGGACCCATTCCAGGTAGACACCTGGTGCTAGTGGGGTTTTGATCTGTGAACTGAGCCCCATTCCTGCTCACTCAGAAAGACACTGACCCCTCCAAGCCCTTAAAGAGAGGATGCAGGGAGCATCCTGGTGCAGGGAGCACGTCTGTGCTGTCATTGCCCTACAGATGATCTCCCAGCTCGTTTCCAGGCTGGATCACTTTGGCTACCTGTGCCGTCCCGGGAGCTGCCAATGCATGAATGCAATTTTGGCTCCCTGTAGTGCAACAAGTGCAGGATGTCAGGCAGCATCCTAGGCGTGGGATGGGTTCCTGTGTGATGTGGTGCTGGAGGCAGTGGCTGTGAGCATCCCATAGCAGCGTGTGAGAAGGAAGCAGCCCAGAAGCTGCACTGTGCCCCAAGACCTTTATTCACCCCCCCTCCAGGTGAGCTTGGTGGTAGCCACCTCTCCAGTACTTCTACTAGAGTAGAGATTTGGCACCTGCCGTGATAAGGACACGCTCCCAACACAAAATCTTTGGAAGTGATGGAGTGGAAGGACCAGCATCACCACGTGCCCCTCTTGTAGGCTGTGTGCAGGCAGGGCAGTGATTGATGCGCTCTCCGTGCTGGCGGTGGGGGAGGCTCGTTTCATTTGGGTTCCCTTTAGCAGCTGGGGTAAATCTGGCTGTTATCAGGGATAATGAATGTTGCTAAGCAACACGTGATCCCAAATCGGCTCCATCAACCCTGTGGGTTGGTGAGGGAGAAGACAAAAGGCTTGCGAGCAGGGATGTGAGCAGGGAAAATCAGCCCCTGGTGAGGAGGTGGAGGACAGCACCAGCCCCAGTCACCCTGGGAACAAGCCTGTCCCTGTCCCCATGCCCACTGGGGAACAGGGGGAGCCCTGGGCTGGCTGTGCTGAGGTCCCCAGGGATGCCCTGCCCTGGGAGCTGCCAGCCCCTGCCCGCCTGGCTGGCTGGAGCTCCACTGTTATCAGCTCTGGTGCTAAAAACCGGAGGCACCAACGTCAGCGTGGAGCTAGCTGATATCCAGAGGGGTTTTCCCGGGGAACGATAACACAGGAATTGGCCTCTCCTGCTTTTTCCACTCCCCTCGGATAAGAAAGCTGCCTCTCCTTGTTGCCGTAAGCTCACAGCAGATGCAGGATGAGCTCAAGGGGTCACACACGTGTCCCTGGGCTCCTCCATGAGCCCGAGCTGTTTCCTGCCCTGCCCTGCCGGTATCTCTTCAAGCTCCTGGCTGATGTCCTTGAGACCTCACCATCGGCCTGTGTCATTGCAGCAGAGATATCACCGTGCTCATCGACTCCTTCCCACGCAGATGTTAGGCAGGAGGGAGCGTGGTTTGAGCCTCTCCATCCCCACCCTGCTGCTGACTCCCTTTCTCCATGCCCTTCCTGCTCGAACACCTTCACTCCTGGGCTGTCTCATCACACGCATGCGGCTGGGGCCAGACGAGGCCAAGCCAAACCCAACGGCTGCGGTGGTTTTAGCCGAGCGGAGCAAAGCAGGCACCAGCTCAGCCATGGGGGCTGCCCCCAGAGCCATCAAGGGGCCAGGAACTCTCACGCTGGAATAAAGAACAGAAGGGAATATCACAATGCTCCGTGTGCTGGCCCAGCCCTGCCATGGAGACAGCCCAGAGGTTCTGGAGCAGAGAAAGGTGCAGAGAAGGGCAGCGAGGCAGGCAAAGGCATGGAGTGATATTCCCCTAAGGAACAGCCGGGTGAGCACGTGTTGGCTTCCAAGAGGTGGCTGTGGGAAGACACGAGGGTGGTCTAGAAAGCCAGGAGTTGTCTTGGGGGGGGGGGGCACATTTTTAATGCACAGTAGGTGAGCTCTTACACTCTGAGCCAATGCAGTGTGTTGCTGCAAATGCAGAATGAGATTTTCCCCCGTGGTTTCTTTGTGCCTGGGTTAACTTCTTACCCACATCTGCATCGACAAGGGGATGAGACAAGGGACAAGTGAGATGGGTGGTGGCCACTAGAGGGTGGCCATCCCCTAGCTGGCCTTGGGGACAGTGCCCTCCTGGGGCAGCTCTCCTCCTTGGGGACCTCCTTGGGGTAAAAAGATAAAAACGTGGGAGTCCAGGAGGTCAGGTAGTTGTCTAGGCAGGGCCAAGAGTAACGTCCCAGCTGTGTGCCCTACACCAATCTCCTGATTCTCTCAAGGGGGACGTAGAAATGCAACCACCAGCAGCCCCAGGCTAAGGCACTGTATGGGCCGTCCCTGGGGGCCCCAAATCAGCTCTGCCCTTGGTGCCTCCCCCTGCAGCTGGCCGCAGGTCCCCCCAGCACCCCCTTGCCCCCCCAGCTCTCCCGCTGCGGATATCTGATGATAAAGCCGGTTTCCTCGTTCGTCCTCCCCCTGTTTTGGCTCTGCACGGGAGCTCGCTGTTCTCTTCCAAGGAGACTTTGGCACACAGCACATTTCTTCCTTCCCCTCCAGCAGCCCCCTTCCTGCCCCGGCACTGCCGTGGCCAGACCTGTCCCCGCTCCGTCACCCCGTGCCCCCTCCTGCTTTGGCTCTCCCTTTGCTTTAACCTCCCACCGGCTTCTGGTTCTCCTCCTCCTCGCAGCCCAAACACAATTTTAATCTTTCCCATCTGAAACAACTCTCCTTCAGCTCCGGTTTCCTCTCCGGCTCGGTCCGATTGCCACTTCTGTGCGCGTGCTGTGCCAAGCCCCGGATCGTGCCTTCGCTAAAACCTTGGCCAGGGTCTGACAAGGCCTCGTGGATTTTGGGTTGTGCCCAGCACAGCTAATTGCTTCCTCCTGTGCTGTCCTCGTGCCTTTTCTCCAAGCCTGAGGACAGCGCCGTGTCTGCTGACACGGTGAATTTGTCCCTCCTTGCTTACGCACTTCTTCTTCTGCCAGACCTGGGTGTTGGTGCTGTGCCTGAAAATATTGCTGATGCTCCCTGTGCTCTGCCCTTCCCTCTGCTCCCCATGGTTGTGGGGCTCAGCCACGGCCCTTGGCATCTTCATCACTTTGATGGAGATCTGCCTCTGTACTGGGCAGCTGTCCCCTGCTTCTCCCCAGCCCACGGTGCCTGCAGCCTTCTTGCTCTGCTTCCAGATATGTGCCTCCATCCCACACCATCCCTTCAAAGAGAGGAGGTCAGAATTTCCTTTAAACATCCTTGTTCTCCTTCGGGTAACTCCTTAAAACACCGCAGTGCTGTGATAGCTGCAAAATGAAGTGGTTGGGAAGACCAACACCACCTCTCTTCTTTCTGTTTTGTTCACATTGCTGTCTACTGATGGTCTCTGAGCATACACACCTGAGTGCTGGGCTTTAGGGCAGGGGTTTGCCATGCCCTGGGTTGGGGTTTGAGTGAGCCTGGGTTATGGACTCTAATTTCAGCATCTCTTTTGCTGGAGTTGTGATACCGGCAGAAACGTGCCTGGTTCCCTGGGACGCTGGAGGCAGGCAGAGCTGCCTGGAGTGGACATGGAGGTGCAGGATGGAGGTGCAGACAGAGGGATGTTTGCAGGGCAGGCAGGCTATTCTGGCAGCCAGCACCAGCTGCCCACAGCCAGGACCTGCTGGAGGTTTTGTTCTTCAGCCTGAGCCTCTTCAAGGCTCAGCTGTGTTCATCAGAAGGGCTGTCCGTGTTCGCACGCCCCCAGCACATCGCAGTCCCGTGCTCTGACCAGCCCTTTGGGGGCTCTGACCACAACAAAGAAGCAGGGACAGGCATGAAAGTCTCACAGCAGCTCGGGAAGGTTGTGATTTCTGTGATCAGAAGCAGAAAATACTCAACAAATCCTCTTACACTTCCCACCTCCCTGGGCCGTGGGCTGGGATCAAAAGGAGCCTGATTTGCTCGGCAGTGCTTCCAGCGCCTCCTGCCTCGGCTGTCAGAGCTTCCTCGTGTGCCAGTGTTTGTAAGGCGATCCCGGGCAGGGTCCTCTCTCTGCTGACTTTGCAGACGCCAGCAGGCACGGGTGTTTGCCTGTGATATGCTCGTGTGAGATTTGCTGTGCCCTGCCCCATCTCTTCCTCAGCAGCTTGGGAGCTGGAAATGGTTCGCCCGGCACCTGGGGTAGCACAGGCGGAGAGGGAGAGGGGAGAGGTTCACGGATGATGGTCCCTGCATGCCTTTATCAGCACCCTGGACCTTTGTCACCCTGGAGGAATTCATGGAAGAATTCATGGAGCAGGCATGTCCTCGTGGGAAGGGGTCTCAGCTGCTCCTGGTCTCTTTTAGGGAGCATCCGAAATGTGGCTTGCTTGCCTCAGAAGGAAAGTGAAGTTGGAAAAGACTCAGGTGAGGACACCAGGAGGCTCAAAAAACTCTTTAGTGGCCACCTGTCACTTAGTAGATGAGGACCCATCAGGATGGAAGGGAGACATCTGAGAAGGGCCATGGCAGAGGAGAATAAATCACTCAGTGGTATGGGAAGGGTGGGCAGGGAGAGTATGTCCACCACCTCTGCCTGCACAAGAATTACAGGGCAGCAGCTGAAACCAGCAAAACTCAAAACAAACAAGAGGAGGTGGTTCTCCCAAGGTGTAATTAAGCTGTGGAACTCCTTGCAACAGGATGTTGCAGATGTTGAAAATGTACGGCGGTTTGTAAGGCAATTAGATAAATTCATGGAAGAAAAATTCACTATGGGTAATTAAGTATGAAAACACTCTCCATGGCACAGGAAGTCTGGAAGCCACAAATTGTTGGAGGCTGAGTGGGTATTTTGGGGCAGTATTGCAAAGTGTTGGCTGTATTCTGACACTCTCCTCTAGACACCCGCTCCTGGCCATGGCCAAAACTGAGGCACCAGGTTGAAAGGAGCTTGGTGGCCTTTCTTACAGTCTCACGTTTTCCTGCCTAAATACTGGGGGGGTAGGTTAGGGCCACCGACACTTTTTAGGTCCCAGGACTTGTGAGGATGCTGTGGTGGTATACCGTGGGAGTTTCTCCTCTCTGTTGGTGGATATGATGTTAAAATTAATTAACTTGTGAGGCCTTGTGTGGGTAGGGCATAAGTCACTTCTATAGAGAACATATGTCAAATGGCTTAGAAACTGTTGGTACCATCCCTGCGTGCTTTATCTTCCTCCCTTTCATGGCTTGTTGGGCTCTCCAAACCACCAAATCTCTCTGGGTTCAGTGGGAACGGGCATGGCGTAGACAGGTCTAATTGTACTTATATTAGATTTCAGACACCTGCTGGTTGTGATGAACGTACTGTTTTTACTGTTTTCCTGGTCCTGATCCACAAGAAAAAATCTCAGCAAGGCTTAGACCAAACTTTGTTATTTCTTTGTGGCTTTGAACAAAGAAATGTTTTACATTTCACTTGTTTCACAGCCAAGACGTGTAAGAAAAGCGGTCACTGCCCCTTTTCCCAGCCTCATGGGGACCAGGATCATCAGGCAGACCATGCAGTGTCAATGTAAAGTGTCAAACAGCGTCAAACAGTGTCAAAGATGGTGTGAAGCCACTTGTGCTTGAAATGGAAAGGAGCAGCCCTCGTCAGCATCCAGGTTCCCCAGGGATGTTTTTTAGGGGATGTCTTTACCTGGTCTCCAAATGCAGCTCTTACAGCCGAGTCTAAGAAAGTGCCTATCCTCCAGAGCCAATTAGATGCAATCCTCTTCCCTGAAATTATTTCTTCCCCATCTGAAGCAAAGCTTCAGTGAGCTTGCAGACAACTCCATCACGATGAACACCCAGCTCCGTGGCATTATCAGCCCACCAGACTCTTGCCTCTTTACAGGGTGACTCCTCCAGGGGCTGAAAGCTATATGGGAATCTGTGGGGATGGAAATCACCACCCTCATTTAAAGACACGACCAAAGCAAGCTGGGCTGTTAAATGTGCCATGTGTGATCCACATTAACCCAGTTCAGCTTGGGGACCTTTAGATGAGCACGTTCCCCTTGGCTACCAGTGGGTGACCTGTTGGGGCAAGGAAAGGTCCTCCTGCCTGGGAACCTCCAGGCTGCTGAGCCTCCCCATATGGAGCCTTGCTCTTCTTCTGTTCCGACAGATCACAAGGGAAAGGAGAAGTCACGATGCCGGCACTCACTGTTTTGACGGCCACAACTCCCTGCTTTGCTTAGCAGCAAATTAACATCGGCTTCCCCGTCTGGCTTCCCTCTGCAGGCTACGGTGGATGTTTCCTGCCAGAAGGAGCCCAGGACAAGCAGAAGCCTGCAGCTGGCTGACAAGTGGCCTGCCCAGAGCTGAAAGTGAGAGGTGACTTTGCCATCGAGGTAAGGCATGAGGCTGGCTGGTTGTCCTCGCGACAGCTCTTACTGATTTGCAGTTGGAGGGTCTGAGGGCTGCAGGTGAGGGTGCAAAAGACGGACTGAGATTTGGAGGGGAAGAAGAAGTTTTCTCAGTCCTTGGTGTCCACACCCCAGGCAATGTCATCTCACTGAGCCTCAGTGTTGTCTGTGAGCGTCATCACTGAAGCTGTAGCTGGACAGCGTTGGAGGTTGTCCCCAGAGGCCAATCCCAAGCATCCCACTGGGACCCCACAGCTTCAGATCAATGGGGACTCCTGCCCATTGGGTTGACATCGAAACACTTAGATTCAGCTCTTACCTTCACTTTTACCTTCCCAACAGCTAAAAAGCGAGCATTTCTACTCAAAACTCTCACTGCTCAGGTCAGAAACACCTGCAAGTTCCCAACTCATTAACCTTTGATGCAGGGTTGTGTGGGAGATGCTCACTGCGAAGGAGGCATCAATTAGCCTGTTACAAGCTAAACGACATCACTGGGATTCAGAGGTGTGAAGGTTATAGGCCACATATTAAGCTATCTAAAACCAGCTGGAAATTTGGAATAGCTGCAGATTGCAGCACACAGGGCTGCAGGTAATGTACGATAAAGCTGAGCTCCCAGGAGCTAAGGAGGAGGGCTGACCCCGGGTACAGAGCTGTGGGTTTTTAAGTGCCCAAGTACCAGTTTCACTAAGTAGCATAAAAAACTCTTAGGTTGGAGGTTTGTCTGCTTTGGCAGGAGAGGGACACCATGAGCTGACCACTTGGAGTCCAGGATCCAACACTGCTCATAGCTTGGTTTCTCTTTAGCGTGGATAAGGTGTCCTGCCAGCCTGAGCTGGGCCAGTGCGTTCTCTTACTACGAGTTACACCCTCCCTTGAGTTCACGCTGTTTAAGCCATGCCACATGCTCAATGCCCATGCAGGGCATTTTGGGTCAAATGACTGAAAAAATCCTACTTCCTCTGGTGGGACCCCATTTTCTTATCGGTTATTAAGATAAGTAGATGGATTGACAGCAGTGGTCTTTGCAGGGTGGGAAGGACTCTCACATATTCTGAAAATATGGTCCAAAGGCTGGCATGGTTAGCAGTTCTCACCTTTGCTACACGTAGCAGTCATGTAGTGTGGGGACAGTCCCACACTACGTGACTGCTCTCTTGTCCCCGGCTCTGCTGCAGGGAGGGGATGGGTCTGTCGAGCTGCCTTTTCTGCTCCTCGCTGACCATCTCTGGGGGCGTTCAGCCTCCTCAGCTGCTGGTCCAGCTAGCCAAAGTCACTCCAAACATGGGGCTGCCCCTCCTGACCTTTCCAGCTTTTCCCTGAACCTTTGTGCTCGTGCTGCTCTGATATAAAGCTTAACCGTTCCTCCTACAGAAGGTAGCAGGAAGGCTTCAGCAACAGATAACCACGAACATGAATTTGGGTAGTTACGCTTCATTGTGGTAGGCACTAATTTGTACTTGAGTGCCAAGACTTTCCATTGGGATTAATTTCCCTTACTTTTGTCTGTATGACAGTCAGGTATTGAATCTAAACGTTGCCCAGGCTCCTTCAGAGGCCAGTTCCCCAACCAAAAAGAGGATGGAAAGGACCATTACTTGCCATCACATACTGCAGGAATACACTTTGCTGTGCTTGAGCTTTTGCTGGGCCAGATCCTCTCTGCCCAAAGCTGCTGCAGTCTGAGTACCACTTCCCTGCTCCAGCCATGGGCTGCATGGAGAAGGTCTTCTTGCAGTGTGTGTTTCAGCCACAGCTGGCCGAAAATTGGTCCGGGTTTGTCCGTGACGAGATGGAGGGGGAGGAAGAGGGCTTTTCTCCTTCAGCCCCCTCACCCCTGGGACTGCTGCCTGCGCCTCCATCTCCAGCTGCTGAGCCCAAGCAGCAGCCAAAGGTCACAGTCTCAGTCCTCAAATGCCTCAAAAGAGGAAGTGCTGTACATGCTGAAACTGACTTCTTGACTAAAATAATTTAAAAAAAAGCAAGACAAACACCGCAGCTGGTTTAAATAGTCTGACCTCGAGTAACATGGGCTCACCAGCTCTAAGTGCAAGGTAAATGCCGTGTTTAGGACTAGGGAAGTGACTGCAGGAGGGAAGGGTCTTTCAGGAGAGGTGAGGGCAGACCCCTGGCTGCCTAGGCCAGGTATATCTCCATGCCACGTGGTGTTACGACCAGCGGTGGTGTGTAGGTGCCCTGCAGAACGTCTACGTGTCCCACATGTGCATCTCAGGACCCCTGGGACACCACGCTAGTGAGTCGTGACACAATCCTTACAAGGTCTATGAACTTAAAAAAAGAGTCCATTTTGTGCATAAAGGCGTCACAGAGGAGACTCAGAGGAAGCCCTATTCAGAGTGGGCATGGTCAGTCTGTTCCAGGCGAGTATTTCTGAGGGGTGAAGACAAGAGACGCCAGCATCTAGCCTGGAGACCACAGACCGCTTCCTGGAGAGGGTGGCTTTGGCAGCAGGGAGATAGTTCGAGTTAATTAGATCATTTGAAGCTTGCTCAAAGGCCGTGAAGGATTTATTTCATCTTTTGTAATGAAAAGTCTGCGGCCTTGTTTCACAGAGCAAAACTAAAGGTCTAAGCCCTTGAGAAAGTACCTTCGCTCAACAAACGTGACTGGCCGTATGGATAACTGACCCAAGGAGAGGTTGAAACAGGGTAATTGACTGCTCTGGCTTGGTTTTGGTTTGGGGTTTCTGTGTGTTGGGAGCAGTGGGAGCACCGACATTTCCCAGTGGGAGAATGGGAAGGGTCCCCGACTGTCTTCCCAGCCACCACTGCTTTTGGTTTAGAGGTGCTCATAGATGGTATGAGTGGATATCAAAGTGCAGTTGGCCATGAGCCTCCTGAATAAAACAAAACAAAACAAAACAAAGAAACAAACTGCAAAAAAGGCCTGGGGACCCTGGTGGACAGCAAGCAGAAGACTGGCCAGCTGCATGCTCCTGCAGTGCTAAACCACAAATAATGCCACATCAGCAACAGAGCAGGCTGAGGGAAGTGATTATTTCCTTCTGCTCAGCACTTGTGAGACACATCCAGCTACTGGGCCCTGTTTTGGCCTCTCCAGTACAGGAGAGGCATAGACGTTCTGGGCTAGGCCTGGTGAAGGCCTTGGAGGTGGTTGAGGAGTACAGGAGGTACAAGGAGAGGCAGATAGGGTGTTGTCTGCAGAGGGGTAGGGCGACTCATTATCTTCTTGCTGTTGACAAACAGGTAATGGAAAGGTGTAGAGAAGATAGAGGAGATATATCTTGGAGGTGGACAGTGGAAGGACAACATGCAATGGGCACAAGTTGCAACATGGGAGATTAGATGTGAGGAATAAGTTCTGCCCCATGAGGGTGGACAAACAAGGGAGCAGGGGGCTGGAGAAGTAGTGGCATCTCCACCCTTGGAGATATTCAGAACTTAGATGGAGAAGGCCCTGAGCACCCTGAGCTAATAACCCTGCTGTGGGCAAGGGGCTGGACCAGAGACCCCCAGAGGTACCTTTCAACCTGAAATGCTTGGTGATTATAAGGCACGTGAATATATGTGTATGTAGATGGTGTGTGTAGGCAGAAACCTCGGAGTGTTTAGTATGTGATCTGAGATGCCTCCTGCAGTTATCCTTAATTCAGGATGTGAAGGAGTGAGTAGTTATGGCTCCTGGGACAGCATCCCAAAGAGAAGAGAGAAATTCTCTTCTTGTCTTGCCACTCCCTTAATGCTCCTTTACAGTTTTGCGTTGTTCCCTCGTTTTGACTAACGTAAAATCTGAAATGCTGTCATGTCCCTCCTGGGCCCCTTGAATTGGGTCACCAGCCTATTCAAGCACGAGTTCCTGTCTGGCACCGTGGCTCGGGGATCTGGAGAGGGGTGGCGTGAGGGAGGTGGTTGCAGTCACTCTCAGCTCCTCCATCCTCTGCAGCAGCAGCAGGGGTAGCAAGCCTGGCTCTCCTGGACTCGAGCTCCACTCCTTTGTCTCATCTCCAAGCCTTTCATCTCCTGAGGGAAGGCACCAACCCTCTGTCTTATAAGAATCAAAGTTCCTTTCTTCCTCTGCTGCCAAAAAGCCCTGAGCCTGCTCTGACTGCAAGGCACCGTGCAACACCCCAAGAAGGATCCTCTGCATTTTAATCTGCCAACTTGACAACCTCCTCCCATTGGCACCAAATGCTCTTCCAAGCCCATGAAATCCTCCACAATCAGGGTAGAGATGGCTGATTCTTTTGTGCAGGGAGCCAGGCCCCTTCCTCCCTTGGGAAATGCTGGTTTTTGGGGAGTCACCAATAGCAGCCTGGATCCGTCTGCAGGATGGCTCCTGGGGTTATCAGACATAATTAGGTGTCCGTCCGTAACTGCCCCGTTTGTTTTGTCAATATGCATGGCTCAGCTTCTTGGTGGAGCTTGTGGTCACGGCACTGCAGGACGGTGCTGCTGAGCGTGTTCCCCTATGTGGGGAAGCGATAAACTTAAGAAAACTGGCGAGCTGAGCCTGCAGACTTCTCAGGAACTTCACTGTTATGATATCACCTATAAAGTCACGAAGAACTTCTAACTGTGAGAATAACCTTTCTTTTTCTGCCTTGACTACCACATCTGGCAACGCCTGCAACAAATGAGGTGAGGATCTGCAGAGGAAAATTGCTTTCGCTCTGCACAGCAGGGCTACCGAGGCCAACACACGGTGCAGGAGTTCTGCAGGAGAGGAAGAACCTGTGCATCGACCACCTTAAAGGCGTTATTTCCAGGCTTCAACCAGCTGATGGCTGTGAGTCAAGGTCCCCTCACCTGTGCTTCATCTCTGTCCATGAAACCGTTGGCTAGACTTGCTAATCCTCGGCCCTGAGACCAGGAAAAAGTGGATTTCTCCTACAGATTAGCAGTGTAGCTTGGTGGGACTATATCTCATGGGCAGGCACGGCTAGCGGATGAGTTTGAAGGGTTCTGGGCTGCCACAGTGCGAACGTTGTCAGCACTAGAAATTCCTGGGAAATGCCACATTTCATCTGTGTCCTCGCTGGCTACAGAAATATGTATTTCCCCTTCCAAATGGAAATCTCATAACATTTTCATCTGAGGCCGTGCCAAGTCCAACTGCTTCCAGACTCGTATGTGGACCCCAGGACCCAGCAGCGCTGACTGAAGAGCTGTGATTGTTGCCAATTTTAAAGCTGCTATCCCAAAGCGATGAGAGCTCTGCTGGTTTCAGATGGTGGCTGCAGGGATTTCTAGGGGTAAAAGAAGGAGCAATGACCTCAGGCAACCCAACTGGATTTAGGTCTTCCGAGGCTGTTCATCTTGATGGGTCCATGGGCCGCCTGGCTGATGGAACAGTGAAGTTCCCCAAAAGGGAGTCCAATATCCCAGAGATAACATGAGCAGGGATTGCACCTGTAATGAGCTGCTCCCGAGCCACGAACTACCAAGCTTATCCCAATACATGACCAGGATCAATCAGAAAATAATTTGGAGAAGTTTTGAGCTCATTGAGTCCTCTGGCTGGATAACCTGGGGACCTGACTGCAAATCCACAAGCCTGGCTCCCTGGAGGTATGGATGAGTGGGTTTGTAAGGAGCTCGTCACAGCATCACACGAACTAGCAGCCAGGTTCCCCGTGGAAATTCATCTTGTCTAGTGGAAATATCTCCCTGCCTGGGCTCCATCAGAGGTTCACTGAATGCAATGCGTTTTATGTGAAACGTTCAGTGTTCCACGCGACTACACGTTCTGATGGAAAAAAATGTTGCTCTGGAAAATTCCCAAGCAGCTTGCCTGGCCCTGCGTGGCGTGAAGCAGGCCTGGGAGCAGGGCGATGTTGAGAAAGGCGGCTGCGTCACACCATCCGTCCCGTCTCCTGGGTGTAACCTCGCCCCAGACCTGATTAACCTGTCGCTCTTGGCTGCAGGCGCTGGCTTTCTGCCCCTGCTCTCGTCTCCACAGTCTCTACCGAGCTTGTTCCCAAGGCTCTCTGCCACTGGGATAGCTGTACCTTGGTCTCCTAAGGAAGCACACCTTCCATGAACACCCTATGGGCTTCACCATACGTTTGGAAGAGACGAGTGGTTTCATCTTGTCCTTCCCTACTTCCACTTCTTGAGGCATTTGACCAACTTCCATCGGATTTCATGGTAGGAGAGTCATGAAGATAAAGATTTTTTTCAAATGTGCAGTCAGCTTGTAGCAGAGTCCAAGCACAAGGCACAAATCCACGTGAAGTCATTGGGTTTTAGTGACTGCTGCATTTTGAGCTATTCATTCTTGCTCCCCTCCTGCCTTTGTCTTGGTAGGGTGAGGCTGAGGTGGGTAAGGAGGCCCACAGCCTCCAGCCAGGGCTGGAAGAAGGATGCTGCAGAGTTTTTTTGCACCCTGTGTGGTGTCCTTAGTAGCTGAGTCAAGCAGGGTCCCTTCTCTTTCTCTGGGAATGTTGCCCAGCAGAGCAGAGAAGAGCCCTGGTGACAACTGCCTAGGAAGCTGACCTCCATGTTCTGCTTCGGCCTCCCAAACCCGCTGTGGTTCTGGAGCATTACAAAAGCAGAAGTTCACGTTTGATGTTAACGAAGCCAGCCAGAAGCCTCCGCTGTGCAAACAGCAAACTTTCCCGTTTAAAATTCGTGCTGCCTGCGCTCCTCGAGGGACGGCTTGGAGGCACCAGGAGCAATCGCTCACACACTCCAAGTTGTAAGTCAGTCCTTCCCCTTCTCTTCCCCACAAACATGGCATTTGGCTGAAGTTTTACATTTATCTGCCGCCTCAGCATAAAGCACTGAGCTGAAGGACTGGAAAATTCAAGGGAGTTTTGTGTGTATGTGGCATCATGAAAACTGTTTTTCTTCTCTAACTGTGTAACTGCAAGGCTGAGCTTCAGGAGGGATGATGAAGATCAGGAGACTCCTGATGACAGGGTGTGAGCTGGCAATGCCCCCTGTCCTAAAAACATCTCAGGTGGATAAAAGGCATCAGCACAGAAACGACGTGTTCTGGCATCTGGTAAAAAGTGAATTCTGAATTGAATTCTGGCATCCAGACTCCGTCCTGGTTGTAAAGTGGCCACAGTTACCCTCAAAAGTAAGGCTCCTGTGTTGTCTGCAGCTGCCCAGGAGGCCTGGGACAAGCTCCAGGACTCCCTTCCTGCAGGAATACCATTATTTTGGGATAGGATACACAGGTGGCTCTGCTCTGCTGGGGTGCGGGGTCTGAGCTCTGCTCTCAGCTGCAGCCCTGGAGTGGTGCAGCAAGGAGCGCTTTCAGCCCTGTGCGGGCAGCCGTGGGTGCAGTCGGGGAATATCTCTGCCCCTGCTCCTTTCACTGCTGGAGGCAGCAGACTCCAGCCCCGCGGGGCCGTGGCTTTCCTTGGCTCGTTTGTTTTGCTCTGCAGCTCCGCATTGGATGCTGCACTAGGCAGATTGTTCTGCCCTCCGAGACAGCTTTTTTTGGAGACACGGCACATCTGCTCCTCGTGCTCCTGGTTTTGAATGGGAGCCCCCTCCCCAGCTGCCAAAATCTTCAGCTTCCTGCCAGTGCCAGGCTTTCACAACCTCTCGGACGTGGGGAAGGGTGACAATGTACAGGGTGGCTGCTGCACTAACTAGGGTTCAGGGTGCTGTGCACCCACTCCAGGTGTGCGGCTGTGGTGCGAAGCTGACATGGAGTCAGAGCTGGTCCCTTGGACAAGCTGGGTGAGAGCCAGATGGGGCCGGGGCTGTTTGGAGACAAGCGAGGATGCCGGACATCTGGGCTGACCTGGAGAAAGGATTTCCAGAGAAGATCTGAGTGTGCAAGGCGGTGACATCTCTGCAATGGCCCAGCCTTGTCCTGGAGAAGGCAACGTGGGGGTCGGCACTGCCTGAATTTGAAACCAAAGCAGAGCAAGGAGAGGTGTAAGGAAGAGCCACAAAGGAGTTTGAAAGGGCAATCTGTGAAGAACAGCATGATTAAGGCCTGATCCAGCTGATAAACAGCACCTCTGGGAGTGACCAGCACCAAGCCCAGGTGCCAGTGGCACTTGACCACCGAGAACTCAGTTTCTTGTCGAGTTGGTTTGACTGGACAGGGAGAGCCAGTGGCGGAGGGAAGGCAACAGGGTGCTCTCGCATCCCTGACCCACGTCCGAAGCAGAATGGAGACCTCTATCTGATGAGAAGTGCTTTAATTACAAAAAGGGCTGCCCAGCTCGGTGTTACCAAGCTGGTCAGTGGGGTTGCAGCAGTGCTTGCCATGGGACGGACAGCGGGTGAGGGATGTGGACTTATCCCTGCTTGGGGCTGATGGGGGGGATCCCACCGGGGAGGGCAGAGAGTGATCATGGAGCAGCGGAGACCGAGAAAGGCAGCGTGCTCTGCTCCATGGTGGCTGCCAGAGCTCACCAAGGCCACCTGGCACGGTTTGGGTCCTTCCACTTGTTGCTAGCAAGGACCTTGGGGACCTCACTTTGTCGCATATCACCAACTGGCTGCAGGGCTCTGCTGGTTGTATGGGACAAAGCCTGGCTAGGAGCCTGGAGCTACTTTGTCGTGATTCAGGAGCACTCTCTGACGTGTGAGATTGACTAAAAATTAAGCATGTGTTTCAAATTACCCATGTACAGCGAGGAGAGAGTTCGGCACCTGGTCACATCCCAAACTCACAGCTCGATCCTGTGAAATAAAGGATTATTGGCACACATGGAGGTGTGCCAGCAGACTGGCCACCAAGCTTGTGAAAAGGTCTCTATGTCAGGTGCCCCATTCCATTGGGATCCCAGGGAAAAAAAACAAAACAAAACAAAAACAAAACAAAACAAACAAACAAACAACAACAAAAAAAAACAGAAGTCCTTCAACTTCCCAACACACAGAAGGAACAGACCGAAAGGGCTTTCTCAGAGTCCTTCCAGCCTCCTAATGGTTAGCCATATATATACATATATAAATGGAAAAAATAACTATTAGCCATATATATATATATTAATGGAAAAAAACTTCCTGTGCAGGCAATTGATCTGATGTTTCTTGGTGAGCCAGGATAATTAGATCATCGTAGCTATACGCTGCGAAGCGCTCTTGCTATTACAAATAAAGGTCAAACACAAGACACTTCCTGCTACTTTTGCTGACACGTGGCTGCCATTTAATGATTCATAATCTCTACACACGGCTTGGCAAACAGAGGGGGATTTTTTTATAGGCGCTGTTTTCCACTCGTGCAAGCACAACAAAGGATTTAAAGGGACCTGCTCCCACCCCGGCCACCAGCAGCTGGAGGTAGCTCGGGCACGTAGGGATGCTGTCTGCAGGGTGAACCACGCACCGCAGGGGCTCTTCCTCCTTGTAGGAGGCTGAAAAAAAGTTGAAAGCTATGGCTGTTTGTGCTTTTTTATATGGTTTTGCTTCTGCGTATCGCATTGCCTGGTGAAACTGGACGGGCGCTGATAGCGCCGAGCGGCAGCGGGGGAAGGCAGGCACTGGGAGATAAGAGAACCTGGTGGTGTTTGTATGGGTTTGGGGTGGTCTTCTGCCCCTCAGGCTGTGAGATGAGTTTAATTACACCACCTGGGCGGTCATAGGGAAAAACTGTACGTGAACTTTCTGCGTAGGGTCTGTTCTGGGGTTTGCTCAGCACGTCGGTAGCAGGGATCCCACGGTAGCCCTTAGGTACTGCAGCAATAGGAAAAGGTGAAAAGGACCCTTTGCTTTTAGGAAAACAGCTGGGCTTAATGGCCTTGTAACATCAAACAGTCACTTTTATTTCCAAAGATTTATGTTTAAGTTGAGTAGGATCACAGTTATTTTGAGACAACTTTTCTCCTTTTGTGTGGAAAGTATTGGCAGGATTCAGACACGTGGAACATCAGGACACTGAGAGCTGCTGGAGATTTGGGTATTTGGCCTGAACACAGAAAAGAGGAACGGCTTTTTCAATACACTCTTACCATTTCTCAGGCTGCATCACCCCTCATTTCAGTTTTTTAAATGACCTGATAGGAGACCTTTCCGATGGGAGCTGGGCTGGGACGTACGACCCGGGTTGCGTGTCCGTGAGCAAGTAATTCCACAAGGCCATGAAGGACCATCCTTCACCTTTGATGTTTGGACCCTTTCATTTCCTTTTGGTAACTTTTTTTTTTTTCCCCATGGAAAGTTCAGGGAAATGGTTTGAATTCTGTAGTTCGAGTGAATTCCTCTCTCGGTTGGGTGTTTGCGTCCCAGCCCAGCGTAGACTTTCCACTGTGCCGGGCACCACCTGGAGGTGCGGTAAGAGCCAGCGTGGGCAGCTGAATGGAACGGGACAGAGAGAGCTGCCTGGGGAAGGGAGATCTGGGGCGGGCACCCAAATGGGAGACCTGCCACCCATGGCCCTGAATCACACTGATTTTGTCATTTTGTAAGGCTTTCTGGTGAGGAAGAGACTCCTCGCCACATGGGTCACCAGCCACTGCTGGCACCCAGGAGCAGTGAATCACCGGTGCTGTTTGCGGAGCTGAGTCACTTGCACGGACAGAGACAGAGACCTTTTCACAGAAATTGTTCCTCCGTGAGCTTTTTAAAACTCCAGCAAGTCTGTAAAAAAATCCAGGCCTCTTCTTGGTAGCCTTTCTGAGACGGTGGTGGTGCCTGCAGAGTGTTTTGCTCAGCTGTGTATCGCCTCCTCCTGAGGATTTATCCGTGGCTGTGCCCGGGTGCAGAATGACCTGAGGTTTCCAGCTGGCAGAACAAAGCCAGGGGATCGTGTTTGTCGGCTATTTGCTCAGTGTCCCGGTAACAGGACATGGGGCACCTGGAAACTTTGGCATGCAGAACTTGTATTTCATTATTATTTTTTTTTTCTAAAGAAACTGAGAAAAAGAAAAAAAAAAAGCTTTAATTCTTTTTCTTTTTTTTTTTTTAAACAAAAAGCAAATTGTATAAGGGAGGCAGAAATTATTGTCGGGAGGCCAAACTGTCACCTGCTTCCTTGTAAACTGTTTGAATATGGGCTCAGGGGAGATAAGTGAAAGCTGAATGTGGTTTTAGGTTCTGGAGAAGCACTTGAGGGACTTCTTGAAAATCCTGAGTGCCAGGGATGGGGCGGTGAGCGTCCCAGCCAACACGGGACCAAGGTGCCAGCACATGATATTCCTGGGGTACGGGCTCCAAGAAAACCAAAGGACATGAGTCCTCGAGCACTGGGTGGCTGAGCTTTCTTGCTGAAGGCTCTTGTGGGCACTGCGAGCCTCAAGAGGAGAATGGGGAAAGGGTTTGGAGGAGAGAGCTGCTGGGATTTACTAACAGCCAAATCCCATCGGGCTCAGCAGGTCATAAGCTCAGACGTGCCCCAGCACCGCCAGCAAACAGCCTGGATGCTCAGCTTTGCCTTTCATTTCTTCTCCCAGCCCCATCCCAACCAAACCTGGACCCAACAAAGCAATTTTCCAAGCTGGACAGACCCTGGGCCAGAATAACGCGGCTGGTTTTAGGCTCTTTGTATGTCCCTAAGCATCAGGCAGCCAGCCTAACATTTTGACTGAGATTCTTGACGGCTTGCTATTACAAATTCCCTTCTGTTTCTCTCCCAGCAGCACTGGGTAATTTTACCAGTTCTTGTTATGTCTTGTTTCGCCCTTCCTTTGTGGTCTGGGACCAGAAGGCTGTTTCCAAAAACTGGATTTGGGTGCCAGCCTCCTGCCGGTGCCGGTCACCAGCTCTGCCCACCTTCCTGCAGTGTGCTGTCCTCCTTGCCCACCTCAGAGCCAAACACATTCTGTCCTTTTGGGAATTACATCCTAGCGATCTGAATGTCACAGCAGGCTGCCTGCTTTAACACAGGAAACATTTGTGCCTGCTATTTAAGAGAAATAAGTCACTCATGTTTCCCTGGGAACCAGCCTGTCAGTTGGGCTTGCTTGACTCCCCTGTTATTAAAATAAAATGTGAAAGTGTAAATGGATACGTTGCAAGTTGTGGAAGGGTAAAATGCGATCTGGATATGTTTCATATCCAAAATATGTACCCTTACGTAAAGAAGGAGCTAAATCTGAGTGCTTTTTCAGATGATTTAGGTGCGTCGTTATGCTTTCAGATTACTTTTGGGGCTGTATCTTCATGCACAGAACTTGGAGGCCGTCTGTAACGAAATCCCAGTGGCTCAGCAGTTGTTGCATTATGTCTGTGTGCAGGTTATACAAAACGCTTGCTCCCCAGGCCCCTCGGCACTAGTTCCTTCTGCTGCCCGTGGGTGCACGGAGGCTGTATTTCCTTCTCTGTTCTACTCCTTAGCCTATTTTTTGGAGCTTTTCTCTTCACCCCAGGAGAGCCTTTGCTCCCGACTTTGCCCTCCTGACTTTTGCTCCTGACTTTTAAGGCTTACCGTCCAGACCTGCGTCTTTTAAAGACTGCAGGTTACCCGCGGGGCAAGCTATTTTTAGGGAAGGCAGTACCAGGACGGCCCGTTGCACTTGGCAGCGTACATGTGCGGCAGACAAAGGCAGCCTCTGTCCCGGACGGCTTGCAACCCCGGCGTGGTGAGGAGCCGAGACAGGCACGGGCAGACAGCGAGGCTCAGCAGACAACAGGACCCTTCCCGGGATGTTCCTGCCCTGGATGAGGCGCAGGAGGAGACGCAGGGCTGAGCAGGATGGAAACGGTGGCAAGGGCAGGAGGACTCGGCGGACTGCTCGCTGGCTTGTGCAGGTATCTGCCCTCGGCCTTTAAAGGGGAGCATCCAAAGCAGAGAACCTGGCAGTGCTGCTGCCACCTGGTCAAAGCTAAATATCAAAAATGAGACCTGTAGGATTTGTTTGCGTTTTTTTCCGCTGTTCTCACTGCAGTTGCTATTGCTTGTGCCTCCCTCTGCTACCTGCTGTGAGATGCTCTCCGGCAGGCGCCGCGTTGTTATCACCAGCAGAGCCTCCTCGCAGATTTCCACATTCAATCCTCTTCCTTTGTGCCCGCCAAATTTTCATTTCCTGGACTCTTGGTGTTCAGAATAGCTCCAGTGATCACAGTTTCATGCAAGCGAGGCTGAATTGGTTGCAAAGTAGAGTTGAGGTCTGTAACTGCTTCCGTAAGAAGGCACAGAGCTAGGACTCTCCCAGAGATTACTTAAGAAGGATTTTCCAGAGGAGTACAATATCATGAAAGGCTTGGAGACAAGTCAGCATTTGCTGTGTTATCCAAGAACATGAGGTCATTGAATGAAGCTAGCAAGCTCTGAGCAAACCAAAGGTGTTTGGTTTAATACCAATAAAAGATACGGTTCACCATGTCGCTAACACCATAAAAGATATGGTTCCTTGGTGGAGCTCTTTGCTGCAGGGTCTCAGGTTGGTAAATAAGGAGACATGAGCACAGACAGGCTCCTGAAAGCAAGTTCCTAAGAAGGATTCTAAATACATAGAAAATATATCTATATTATGAAGTCCCTGAGCAGAAAATAACTGGGAGCAGAGAGGGGCGAGTCTTATTCTTCCCCATGTGGAGGGGGAGAGACAGACTTTTGTTCTCACCCAGGACAGTTGTTCTGTTCCTTGCCAGCCCCATTTTTCTGCCTCTTTCTTTTCCTTTTTTTATTTTTTTTTTAAATTTTTTTTCTTTTTTCTTTATTTTTTCAAAAATTTCACACCCTCTGGTGTGGCTGGGGTACTGCTGTCCTTCCCGGTGTCTCCTGAAAATAACTTTCTCCAGGATTGCTGAGAGACGTAGCATGATGCGAGGGAAAAGAGTGTATAATCAAAGCCTGAAATGCAGAAGCGTGGCTCACCCAACGATGGTGGGGACTGAAGGTACAGGAAGGATGCGTCTCATATGTATCCCCCCTTGGTATGCACACACAACCCTCTGGCTGTCCTGGGATGTCTCACAGGACTTGTGCAGCCCACATAAGGCAGAGCAGTCATGCAGGCTCCCTTCTGGATGCCCCAGATGTTGTGTATGAGGAGGCAGTGGGAGACATCCCGGCTGTCAGACAGCCCCTGGCCGGCACAAAAATGTGCGAGCTCGTGCGGGTGTCTGTGCGTAGGGGACAGTGCTGTCTTTTAGCCTGTTTTCTGGCTGCGCTCCTGCAGAAGTACTTCCAATTTCCCTAGCAGAAATGAAACCGAAGGGTTACTTCAGCTAGGAGAACTCACAGAAATGGAATCGTACAGGATTTTTAAAGTTAATCAGAACGAAGTGGTATGAACAGATACTTGGGACTTGAAGCTTGAGAGATGCAAGCTAGGAATAGCGACGCATCGCTGGCATTCAGTGCACGCTCACTGCAACCATTTATCGAGGATTACAATGGAGATTGCACAGAGATTACTTCTGCCGTTGTTGAGATCAGATGCGTTTCTCAGCAGCTAGATTCTTCCAAGAAACTGTGTAGATAAGCGTTAGAGACAGTAGCTGTCAGGTTATTAGAAGAAATTATCGTTTGAGCTGTATCGTCCTGGAAATCACCTTCTTAGAAGGGAATAAAGAAGAAAAAACCCTTTCATTTCAAGGGAATTTCAGGAGTTGTCCTTCTCACCTGGGCTTGTTTTGTTTCTCGCTGTAAAGGTGAGCTGGATGGTTATTCTGGATTGTTGGTCGTAGCGGGGACGTATTTATGATGCATCTCCCTGTCAGCTTGTCAAACGATGACTGAGCAGCAGACGTTACAATTATTCACTGCTCTGAATTTCTGTAGCTATGCTGGAATGACTGGAAGGTCACAGGGCTTTTTAGCAAAGGGCAGGCTCTCTGAAGCAGCTTTTGAAAATGACTGTAGCCAGAATATTCTTTCAAAGGGAGGCTGCGGGGCTTTCAGATCCCCTTTGTAGTCTTGGTAAAACCTTTTATTGAATTATTATCAGGGGATTGCGAGGAGAAGGGGAAAAACATTCACAAGAAGTGGTGCTGTTTGATCTTTGCTCTTCCCCGTTGTGTTTATGATCAGCGGCCTTTCTTCGGCTAAAACATCTAGCGGGATTTTTTATTTATATTAACATGTTTCTCTCTCCTGTGCCGCATGTGGTTTTGCTTTTTCTCCTGGGAATGTGTGTTTTTGTGTGCCTATTGCAGTGTCCCTCAACTGGGTGAATGAATCCTGGAAATTCCGTATTACGTGTGGATGGAAAGATAATAAAGGATTAAATCTGAGCCCCATCGGTGAGTTTGCTTTGCCTGCTTTGCCTGGAGCAGGTAAAATGGATTAGTCCCTCCGTAGTAAACAAACTGTGCGGAGGATGGAAAAGTCAGCTGGGCTGTTTGGAATTGCTGTAATGTAATTATTTAACACAGGCATTTCCAAACTGTGCTTAGTGTACTGCTTGGGGGAGCACAAGCTGCTCTGCTGTCGTGTGTTGCCCAGCCCAGATCAGGGAATCTTGGAAGCCAAAGGCAGCACCCAGCTTCCCTTACGATAACGATTCCTTGATTAGAAAATCAGAAAAGCCCTGTTCTATGCTACATATATTTGCCTATGAGTTAAATGGGGACATCAGTGCACGAGTGGATCCCTCAAAGGCATGAGCAGGTGCCAAACTTGTGTTTCACCAACCTTTTTAAACCTGTGGATGAAAAAAAACACGCTGTGTGAGGATGGTAAGGGTAGAAGGTTTTTTATATTGAATGTCAGGAATGCAGCGTTTTGGAGCACTGAGGAGTACTGAGTGCTGCCTGCTTTTCATCTCCCCTCCTGCTCTCTTTTACAGGCAGCTGGATCTTTATTTTTCCTAGAAAAGCTTTGTGCCATGCTTGATCCTCACCTCGCCTGACAGTTCTAGGAATGTGGCATTATGTTGCTCAAGGGGAATCTGGAGGACAGTTGCTTGATGGCTTTGCATCATTATTTTGCTTGGCTGAACAAAAAGGATCAATCCAGCCAAGAGATCCCCTTGACAAGACTTCAAACACCCCCAAACCCAGAAGGACGGGTTAGTACAGTGTCCAGGTACCCCTCCAGGCCCACTGTGATCTGTTCTGATTAGTTTGCTATCCTCCTTCCCCCTTTGAAAGTGTGTGTGTGGACCTGAGCTATTTCTGGCCATCCCCGGAGCCTTGCTGTAGCGCAGAAAAAAACCTTCCAGAAAGAGACCTTCCAGGCAATACCCTTCTCCTACTTTATGTGGATTATTTCTGTGGCTTGCAGCTCTTGGCAGCCTCCTCAGGTGTGTTGCACAAGGAGATATTTCTCCCTAGCTTTTGGGTTATGCTCTACGGACTTTCATCATTCACTTCGCATTTCATTCATGAACCTGCAGCTCATGGGTTCTTCCCGGGAAAGATGCCTTATTTACCTTGAAGGCCAGCTGTTCGCAGACCACAAGCTAAGAAAAGTAAATTCCAGAGGCACAAAACGTCCTTGTTTTATGATTTCATCAAATTTCAAAGGAACTGCTGTATGAATCAGCCATACATCATCCATACCTATTAACCCTTCTTTCTTAATGCACCAAACACTGCATTAAAGATGTGCTTGCAATACATTTTATCTTTATTTTCCCACAGGTAATTGCATTTCTATGCATCCTCAAAATGTCTTGCAAACATGTCGAGGGCTTTCGAGCTGGCTGGGCTCTGTTGCCAAATTTAAACTGGAGAACGAGGGTAGAGCCCAGGGGACCCCAGCTACTCCGAGCTTTCTAGATTTAGTTCAAATCCTTCAAATTGCAGCCAAGTGAGCTGAAAGCTAGTGCAGTCCTGGAGCATGGTTGTTTATTTGCTACGGAGGAAATAGAAGTGCCATTCAGTAGGAATTGGCTCGCCAGCTTTCCCAGCTGCTGGATGACTAGCATCTCTCATGGGTCAGCTTCTCTGTGGGAACAGGGAGCACCGGTCTGTTCTTCGCCGTGGCTTCTCTTTGGCTATGAAGAGACACAGCTCTGGTAGGAGACAGCCCCCCAGGGCAGGTATTGCTCTGAGGAAATCCTGCCTTCCTCCCCGTCCCCTCCAGAGAGGCAGCTCCAACCTGGACCATCAAACTGACCCTATTTCCTCACCATCTCGGACTCTGTCCGGTCCTGTGGGAGAGGCTGCTCTTTCCAGCCAACATAACCCACCTCGTTGCCAATTCTTCTCTTTCCAGATATAGCTGGTTTAAACAGGGATATGGCTCACTTCCCTAAAGTCCTTTAATTTGCAAAGCTCTGCTTCCATCTGTAGGCTTGGTGGAGACCCTGTGCCATGGGGCATGAACAAGGGCAGAGCTTCTCCATCAGCACCCAGTGTGGGTGTGCAGGCTGGGGACAGCCATCTTTTGGGCTTGCAGGCTCAGAAATCACATTTCAAATGTAAGTAAACAGCCTATGGCCATGGGATGCCCATTGTCCTTCACTGGCTGTCAAATACTACCAAAGTTTCCACATCTGGGTGCTTTAAGATGCTTTGCAGATATCAGCTACAGATATCAGTACGGGCAGTGATAAGAATGCAAGGTCTGGAAGGAAAGGGCCCACATACAACCACTGTACACATGAAATGGAAAAGTTTACACAGTTCCTATTTAATATTTGATTGAAGCTGGAAAACCCAGGTCCCATGTTATTGCTGCTTTTTTTCTCCAGATGTTTTGGGTGTGTGCAGGTGTGAACCTCAGGCAGTCAGATGAATGGTGTATAAACCTTAAAATGCTCGGAGGCAATGTGCAGACATGACCGTTCCCATCCAAGACAATCTGTTTTTAAGACCTCCTCTGCCATGCAGCCAGCATTTGATGGGGACACCGTGGGACACCCAAGCGGTTCAGCTCTACCGGGGGATCCTCACCCTGTATGTTACACATTCCTCATTCCTTCCTGTAAACTTTTTTCAGAGAGGGACTCTAATTTAATAAAAATGTGCTGTTTACAGGGCTGCTGCTTGGAGACAGACTTTTACCATATAGCTGCAGCTGCACGACACACATCAAATTCAGAAGCAGGAGAGCCCTGTCACCAGGTGGGCTGTTACGGGGCTCTGAATGCTGCCTCCTGGCTTGTTAAACCCTAATGAGGTATTCACTTTCCCCTACCTTTGGGACAGGTCTGTATCATCAAGGTCTGAGCCCTGAGGGTAGTTTTTAGGATATCTATCTTGCAGCAGCCTCGATGGTATCTCTGAGGGGCGCTGTGGGTTAATGTTGATTCCCAGCGCAGTCCTTTACCCAGGTACCGGGCTTGTCCTAAAGGAGCACACAGAGATTTATTAGGCCCAGGGCTTTGACTTTTCAAAGCAATTTGCAGCATGGGGGTGTAGGTTGCAATAAATTTGAGACCGATGCGAATTTTCTTGGCCTGTGCAAGCTGCTGGATGCTTTCAAGGGAAGTCACGTAGTCGTGTTTTGGCAGGTAGGGACGGTGCTTTAGTTCCTCTGGGTTTGTTTCCAGGCTGAGTTCTGTTTGTATTTGAATGTCAGAAAGCTTCAGAAAGTTTATTTATTTTTTTATTTATAT
Source organism: Cygnus atratus (assembly GCF_013377495.2). NCBI lineage: Eukaryota > Metazoa > Chordata > Aves > Anseriformes > Anatidae > Cygnus > Cygnus atratus. The sequence continues at coordinate 74,582,427 of NC_066365.1, read as the reverse complement.
TTATGCTGTGCAGGAATGAGATAGGAAGGCTTGTCCAGGTGGAAGTGTGGCACTTTGGAGAGCGATAATTGGGGCTAACTGGGGAGATTTGGGGAAAGCGGTGCTTCCAGGTTGGCAGGAGGGACTGGACGCGATTTGGGGAGCCATATATCAACACTCAGCTGGGATTTGGTGACGGGACGTGTTTGTGGTGACATTTTGGGGTGACGACAGCATGGTTGTGACAGCACGCTGACTCGGGGAGGGCGTTTGCATTTTGTGTGAGGGTTTGGCCACGCTGGGGTGATCCCTGTTAGGGCCAGTTTTTGGGTTTTTGGGGTGACTTTCCATGATTTGTAGTGTGGAGAGGAGCATTTCAGGTGGCACCACCTGAGGACGGGGGTGATGGCGGAGGGGCCCCTTCACCTCACATCAGAGCCGAGGGTCCCGGCGCTCCATGTGGGGGCCCTTTCGGGGATTCCGGGGCAGATTTGCGGGCGGTTAAAACCCCCAAAACGTGCCGGTGGGCTGGGGCAGAGCCCGGCGGGCTGCGGCTGAGCCTCACGCCCCACAGGCGGCGAGGAGGAGGAGGCGGCGAGGAGGAGGAGGAGATGGAGGAGGAGGAGGAGCGGGGAGGAGAAGGGGGGGATCCTCGAGGCGGAGCCGGGGCGGGCCGAAGGGGAGGCGGCTGGAAAACAGGCCGCCGCTGGTTCTCGCCTCGCAGTGCCAGGAGCCGCCGCCGCAGCCGCGCCGGGAGCAGCGAGAAGCGGGGAGGGGAGCGAGGCGCTGAGGCGACCAAGGGCGGCCGGCGAGACCCCCGTCCCCTCCGGTCACCGCAGAGAGAGGTACCCGCGCCCCGCCGCCCTCAGCGGGGGGCTCCCCGCCGGCCTCGGGGGCTCCCCTCGGGGCTGGCGGCCGCTGCCCGGCCCCGCTGCTCCCCTCACGGGTGTCCCCGGCTTGGGGCCGGGCCGCCCGCAGCCCCCCTCCCCGGCCACCTGCCGGCGGTGAGGGGCGGCAGGGGGCAGCCGTCGCCCCCCGCCGGGAGCCTGAGTCCCTGCGGCTGAGGTGGCCCCGGACGGGGACGGAGCACGGCCCCCGGCCTGCTGCATCCCCCTGGTGCTCCCCAGATCGCCCCCAAAATGTGCTGAGGTGGGCGGCCGAGCTGCCCCCGGGGAGCAGGAGGCGGCGGGGGGCGGCTTTAGCCCTGTTTTGGGGAGGCTGAGGGGAAGCAGGTTGGGGGCACGGAGCTCGGACAAGTGGCAGAGCATCCCTCAGAGGTGTCTTGTCTTGTCTTCTTCTTCTTATTTTCTTTTTTTTTTTTTTCCCCCGTGTGTTTATGTCAGCGGACAGCCTGCACGGGATTTGTGTCGCCGCGTGCCTCTGCTTTCCCTGCCTCGGCGTCTCGGGCGATGACACGCGAATAAAGGTTAAGTAGGAAAGGCACCGTAAGCTGACATCTCGGTGTAAATCACGAGCCACGAAGGCTCGCAGCCCGCTGGTGTGCGGTGTGCCTTGTTTACACGGAGCTGTTACGCTACCGGGGGCTTGGCAGTCCGGCCGGATCCGGTGTTTTCAGCCACATCCATTGACTTCTCGGGATCGCTCCGTCTTTCAGATCGCTGTGGTGGATCAGGAATTAGTCCCAGACACGCAGTAGCGAAATGCATGAAGCCAGTTGTCACCAAACCTGACCTCAAAACAAAGCTTTTTAGCAATTTACATCCTTCATCCCAGCAGTACAGCTGCTCCGCTTGATCCTTGCTGTCTTAGCACCCCAAAAAATCCTGCCCTTATTCTGTAGGCACGCTGTCTCAAAGCCAGTTTAAAGTCCAATGTAAAGAGAGGGCTGAGGCCAGCTGTAATTATCCAGCTATGTTAGATGCAAACACAAGCTTTATGTAAAAGTGAAACCATATGTATCAGCTAATACACGTCCGCTTAGCGATCCTGCACGAACAGAGTTGTGTCCAGGGCTCTGTCCTCGGCTCACCCTGTTGATCCCTTTTCCCTTAGCCCGTACAACACAGTCCGGTTCCCGGAGTTACCAGACAAGTTTAGTGGAGGACATGGAATCAGCCTGCAAGTATTGCTGTCTTGTGTAGGAATGCAGTATGTTTCCAGTCTTTTACAAATGTTGCTTTATTGACTTACTGATAACATTTTGCTCTCCCAGGTCCTTTTCCCTTTTCAAATTGTTACCTGAACACGAGCTAATCTTTTACGGCACTCCTGTGGAACAGATGTGTGGTGTTTTTCAGTGAGTAGCAAGGTTCATATCTTCAGCTGGTTTAGCCTCTAAAAAAGACAAAACTGATTTTTCCCTTGTCCCCCTGTTCAGCCTTTTGTGGAGTGGGAAACAGATACAGACAAATACTGAGCTGGCAAAAAAAGAAGGACAGTCTTTGGTCTGACTTAGTGCCTGGATCCAAATCATTGCATCGCTACTCACGTATTTACATGGGCATCTTCGGGTTTAGAGGAGCAACTAGCTGGTATTTTGGTCCAACTGTGTGTGGAAATTGCCTGGAGATCTGGGTCTCTAAGTCCCGAAAATGGCAGCTGATCTTGGGCACTGTTGTCTTTTATAGTCCTTCTCAATCCTTAGGCTCAGCAAAGCAGCTGCCCTCAAGCTGTACCGTTTTGTGCCACGCTTTCTTGAAATGGTGGGGTGTGTTGCTGGAGCACCACAAGCACACAGCATGTGTCCTGGGAGCCCCTGCCCTTGTCTCTCCTGCTGTTGAAAGCAGTCCTGGGTAGCTCTCTGTGTTTTTTTCCAAAAAGTCTCTGCTGTGTCTTTCCCACCAAAATGTGTCAGAGAGCTGTCACAAGTTGACTGCAGAGTCTTTGTAACACATCTTTTCCTGTGGTGGGGAAATCTCAGACAACTTGGTGGGCTTGAAGAAGCTGAGGTAGAGTTTGAAAAGCTACGTCCTCATAAGCAGAAGGATGCTGCTTATGGGCTCCCTACAGGACACTTTGGTCTAGAAGGATGGATCCTACTCTTAATACTGGAGTCCACCTCAGCCTCCACTGCTGGTAGCGTGATTTGGGGTTTTTGCAACATGTAGGAGGCTCCTGCCTTCGAAGTCTGAGGGATATTCCTACACGTAGTGTATTCCTGCTGCTTACTGTGAAAGTGGAGCAGCGTTTCCTTTAAACCCCGGGGAGTGGGTTATATCGCTTCATGGTTTTTGCGACTGTCTTCCCACAGAAAAATAATCCCTTCTAATGAAATCTAAGACTCTCCATTTAATTTCCTGCTGGCCCAAACGAAGGTCTAAGGAGAATGGCAATGCTGACTTCTGAAGTATGTAGATTTACTTTGTATGATTGGGTTGTACTAAAAAGAAACAGAAATTATTTTCTCTGTGCCTTTGACAAGTATTAAACTACAGCCTGTTGTATTTCACAACTCTAACTGCTGTCTCCTTCTCTCAGTAACCATAATTAACAGACCAGAAAATGGAAAAATGTAGAAATACCCTTTCCCAGTGGCTACAAGCATCAGTCCTGTCTAGAAGTTAATGAAGTCAAGTCTATGAAAATTAAATAACTGAGTTGTTTGCTTCTGTTGGTAAGCTAAAAACTTGTGTCAGAGTGGTAAATAACGAAGACGTACAAAGACTACCTCTTGGAAATGAAGCGGGTGGCAATGAATTTGAACTCTTTGTTCTCGAGAGAGTGGCTAAACCGTCTGGCTTAAGGATCTGTCCTGCTCTGCGTTGGTGCAGAAATGCATCCGTAGCACAGCAGTAGGGTGGGAGGGTGACAGTAACCCACCATGTAGTCCCCTGGTGGCTGGTGAGCGAGGTGGGAGCTGGGTTTCAAATCCCCTTGCACAGTCAGTGTGCTGGCTGCTCCGTAATGAGGGGGTAGAAGCACAGCCGCAAATCAACGAACGCAACCGAGCCCTTGTGTTGTGGGCTCCTAAGAGGTCAGCTGTCTAACGAGTGGCATCACAAAACGGCGTGCCATTTCCACAGCATGTCGTCATGTTCCTGCTGAGGGAGCATGAAAGTTCTGAGTCGCTTTGATGATGCACCCGGTTATCCTCTGCTCTTGTCGAGGAGTTGGCTTCGATGCGTCCAGGTATTTATTCCTTGCTCTGCACAGAGGGCACGCTGGGGTATGCGCAGCGATACCGCTCAAGTTTGTGCCGGTCTCCATGGCAATGGGTTACAAATCCTCGCTTTTTGAAATCTGATGTTTCTGTGGTTTCTTTTATTTTAAGAATAAATTCCAGAAATACTGTGGGTGGGAATACGAGCTACTTAGAAAATCAAACTTCCTGGTGACTCGGCTGAGCACCAGTGCACCACGTGCGTTGCGGTGTCTGGAGTGCGTGTTGATGCAGTGCGGCTGTTCCACGGCACGAGTGGCTCTGCCCTGAAAAGTGGCTTTGTAAGAACCCGAGCTTGAGGTCCTCTGTTTGTGGCTCACTTGTGAACGTATTTTGGGGAGCCCGTGTGGTTCAGCTCCTCCCTGTGCCTTCTGAGGTTCCACTGCCACCTGTAATAAAGCCTCTCGAGGTTTAACTTGACACATGCAATTGTCTTTCCTGGAGCAGGGTATCGTCAGTGCGGTTTTAGCAGTCTCGTTCTTCAGCCGTGTGGGGCACGTGCTTTTTTAAGGAGTTCACGGCAACGTCCTTCACCTTCACCTGACCAGAGCACACCCGTCACATCGCCAAAACGCCCAGCTGTGCCACCAGGGTTTGGCTGTATTCTCTGGTCATCCTTTGGGAAGAAAAGGCGTTGGGTACCTGGGCCAGCACTCGTGAGGAGCCCTGGGGTAGGATTTGGGCTGCAGGCTGGAGGGACAGCGCTGGTGGGGGGGCAGCGCTTTGCTGCCCACCCTGGCTGCAGAGAACACAGCAGGCAGGGGTTTTGCGACAACCTGTTTGCAGGATGCAGCTGGCACTAACGTGACGCAGAGCTTTGCTTTGGCAGATGCATGGTATGTGTAGAACCAGGGAAACACAGAGTATCCTGAGTTGGAAGGGGCCTGCAAGGATCATTGAGTCCAGTGCCTAATGTATCAGTGACTTTTTTTCTCTGGAAGTCTTTAAATTCAGTGGATTTTAAAAAAGTGGTGCTTCTTTGGTGAATTTTAATTAAGCCTTGTGGTTTAAGTGCAGTTCTGTCTTTTTGCGGCCACTGGAGTTTTTATTTTTTGACTTCTTCAGGCCAGAGACGTGGAGGTTGTAAGCATGGAAGCATGGGGAGTTCTGGCACCGAGGAAGGTTGCCGTGAAGGTGGAGAGATGAGCACATCACCAGGAACAAACAGCGAGAGGGGATCAAAACAGCCCTCCCTGCTCTTCACGCCAGAGTTTGATCCCCCAGCTGTTTCAGAGTGGTTCTCTGCAACTGCGCCGCTCTTTAAGATTTTCTGCAAGTCTCGGGGAAACAACACGCCTATTGTTAGTGCTCTCAGATCGCTCCAAATTATGGCGTCTGGGAACTTGCCGGGTCTGAGCGAAGCAGACTTTGCAGCCCTGGAGTAGGGATTTACACAGAGCGTTGGTTGTCGCACGCTCCATCTTCAGAGCCTTTGCCCACATCGTCCTCGGAGACAATTTGTACCTCACTTTTGGGAGCAGGAGGTCGGAGGGAGAGAGCTGGAGGCCATGGAGCAGGTCGGTGGCAGGATGGAGGTTGCAGTAAGGCAGGCAGATTCGCAGCTGTGGGAAGTCCAGAGAGCTGAACTGACGTAAACAAAGCTGATTTCAGGAGTCTTCGGTTTAAAAAAACCCCAAACATTTATTTAATAGGTCTTGAAAGAACTGCAAAGTCTTTATAATGGCTTGAAACTTTCGTTAAAATCTGTTTTTTAAACCCACTGAGCTCAAAGGCAGGAACTACCTTTTAAGAAGTCAGAAAATGTTTGTTCTCCCGGCTGATGAAATAGAGAGGTAGATCAGTTCTGAACAATGGGTAGTTATTTATTCTTTTCTTCATAGCTCATTATTCAGCATAATGGTGGTTTTTTTTTTTTAAGTGTGCTCTCCAGATTTAGCTGAATGGCATTTAACAGCGTAGGTTGCTGGCATGCTTGGAATGACTCAAATATTGGACAGGATATGATGATGTTTGCACACTTTGAGGAGAGAAAAGGAAAAAAAGCTTTGGTTTGGATCATTTCCGTTGTGAAGTATCTACTCAGGCTACCTTGTAGCTCAAGTATCCAGAAAACACCTTGCTCTAAGCTAGGCAGGGAGTCCTGGCCTATCCCTAAGCTGGCTGTTGCATACAAAGGAGTGTTTGCCTTTCTATTATAACACCTCTCTTCAGTTTAATTCATTTTGCAGGGCAGGTGGGGAATGCTGGAGTACCAGGCTTTTTCTCCAGATCTCGTACAGGTGTAAATTCCTAATGTTGCTGCTGGACACACAGACATTTATTCTGAAACAGGATTTAAAATTCTTCTGTCCCACGGGCGTGCGTGTTCCAGGATGTAGGTGTAACCTCTTGCTTTGATCTCCTATCTTCTTCTAACAGGATTTTCTTTTTTGGACTCGGTCGCAGTTGTGGTCCCAGAGGACCCTGCCAGGAAGACGTGCATCGTTAAAGTGTCTGCTGAGCCTTTGGTTGAACTCCTGACAACCACAGATCCAACAAGTTGCTGGAAGGAGCCCTATTTTGCAAGACACTGGAACTTGAGCAGTGAAACTGCATTGAGATATTTTCACTGCGCTGTCCTATCTCTGTCTGCTTATTTCCTCTCTTGCACAAGGGCTCTCCACCCCCGTCAGGGCACAGTCTCACAGCTGGCTTACAGAAATTGAAGGCTGGGGAAGGGGTTGGTCCTCTTCTTGCTTGCCTGCTGCTGTGACCATGGACGAGAGATCCTGAGCAGGGAGCCCACCCCACTGACAAAGCCTTGTACCACCCCCCCCCCCCGCCTCGCTGCTGAAGCTGATAGCTCCAGCTCTAACCCTGAGATAAAGGTCAGTGCTTTAGGGCTTGCAGTTTACAGTCTGCTGCTCGGATTGTCAGATCTCACAGAACACTACGTGCCATTAATTAACGCTTGCAGAAACACACTGCTTCCAGTAATGCAGCAGACTAAATTAAACGTCTCTTTCATAGTCGCGGGGAGCTCGCACCATTGCTCCGGTTATACAACAGCATCTGGTGCCTCTGCGTGGACTTTGAAGAGAACCTGTGTGTGACAAGGGGGCTTTGGAGCACGGGGTCATTGCTCTTTTTGTCCCTTGATTCCCTCGGGGTGGGATCCATGTGCAGCGGGGCAGGATGCTGGGAGGGGATCCGGAGTTTTGGTGGGAGCACTGCGTAAAATCAGCTTTGCTCTCAATAGCTGGCTGCTGGGCTAAGCTGGTAGGAAGCACTGGAGGTTGTAGATCTTGGGGATGACCGAAAGGATTGCAGGTGGGATTTCTCATACCAGGCTCCCAGCCGAGCACAGGGACTGGCAGTGCTGGAGGGGAGAGGAGTCTGTAATGCTAAGCAGGTGATCTGCGAGGTTTTTTTGTTGTTAGAAGCACAGACATTTTGCTCCGAGCTTCCCGAAACGTGAAAGGGATCCGATCCTGAAGATAATTGTGAAAATATTCCAGAAGAAGAGGAGGAACAGCAGAATGACCTAAGGAAAAAAAAAGAGTCCTCCTCTGACTGCAGGGTGAAGTGCGAAGGAGGCAAAACGCGAGGAAAAAATGCAGATGGGCTCGTGTTAACAAGTGTCCCCGTGCTGTGAGATGCGGGAGAGGCACTCAGCTGTGACCTGTCTCACTGGGAGGGCTGTGCTGGGCAGCTCCTCTGCGCACACGTGTCCTGTAGGACCCGGTGGCGTGTGCTATCTCCGTGCCGTTCCTCCAGGAACGGAGCGAGAGGCGAGCACGTGGGAACGGGCAGCTGCGGCTCGCAGCACCTCCTAGCATGTCTCTGACATATGTGATGGGGACGTTAGGAAATATTCGGAAAGCTCTCGTGCTCTGGGGCTGCTGCTGCTATGTGCTGCTGTCGTATTTCTGGTACGAGCAAAGAGCAGCAGGGCCGGAAGGGCCCTTAATAAATTGTCTAATGTGACCTTCTGCCCCAGGGCTGGGTCACATCTATCTAAACTTTCCCAGCAGATGTTTGTCCAACACAGTTCTTAAAAGCCTCCGGTGATGGACTTTCCCCATCCTCCCTGGGTGATCCTGTAAAGTCCTTCATTGTTCTTGCCATTACCGAGATTTTCCTAGTTTCTGCTTCTTTGTGCAGCAGTTGAAAATCGCTGACCTTTTGTTATTGCCCTTTTGTTTTTGCACAGCGAGCGTTGCTCAGTGCCCTCCTTGCAGATTTGTGGCCGGGCTGTGGCTGCAGCTTGCCTGCAGTGCTGCATCTGGCACCTGCCAGACACACGTGGCTCTCACATGCAGACTTCGGGGCACGATGGATTCCTTCGTTTTCATTCTGGCAGCTGCACAGATAACGTGTTTTGTCCCGAAAGGTTTCCTTACGGGTTTACGTCTCTCTACCCACTGTAAAAATAGGGCGCATGCTTTTCTAGCACGTCTTTTCCCCAGGGAAAAGATCCCTGGGATGTTCACCAGCTGTCCCAGAACAGCGCCTCTCCATCGGAGGGTGAAGGTCCTTGCCAGCTGCTATCGCCAAGGCTTTCCCCACGATGAGGTGGGTTGCAGTTCGCGCAACGGGGCTCTCCCGATCTGACCTCCCTGCTCTAGTTCACGAGTGACCTTCTGTGCTCGCACCCTGCCGTGGTTACACACCGTACATCTGACCTGCAGGTACTGTCTCTTTGTTTCTGTGAAGGTTATTCTTGCATTTGCAGAACTGTTTAAGTGTGGCTCTGCAGATTGTTCTGAGAGGAGAGCTAATACTCAAATGTAAAGCAGGACAGAAAATACAGTGGATAAGCGTTAGAAACATTCCTTGCAAAGGTAAGCTGGGTAACGTCAGCCAGAATTAAAGGAGCGATCAGACATCTGCCTGAAAGTTGCTTGATAATTATAATTTTAGGGAAATGATTCCAAATGGCTGTTGTGTGACAGAGCCAGATATTTTGGTCCTTCTGGGTGAAGCGAGTTTGGGTCTTGCTGCTTACAGGTGGGCAGATGTCGACAAAACCCTGGAGTTTGCATTCCTTGGCCTTGCCGTACACCACAACTGCATTTATTTTGTCAGGGTTTATAGGGTTTGTTTTTCAGGATACACAGAGGAAGGTAGCGGTTTCATTTGAACTGTGTTAAACTGCTTCACTTTGTGGAGTGCTTCACTTTTGGGACGGAACAAATAACTTGCCCGTGTGTATTGGTGCAGGCATTTTCGCTAGGTCCTTTAACACCTCTTACACTTTTCAGTGGGAGAGAGTAGGAAGCATGTAAAAAAGGTATGTCTACATACAGAGAGCCTTCGTCCTGAGACACCTGAAGATGCTAACACCAAAATGAAGGCTGGTTGGGGCAGGTCTGAAATCCCTCTTGGCATCAACTCACATTTATTGCTGTAGAAAGAGCAGGTAAGGAGGAGTAGTCTTGATTTTTTTGTTTGTTTAAACCATCAGTACATACCTTTTTTGAACTCCCCCCTGTTTTCTTGCAGAGCTTTTGTACAATAACTCATGTAATGTGATTCTCCAGTGTCTCTTGTTCTGTTTCAAATAGCAGTGATAGCTCTAGTGTTTTCTTTCCTACTCTTTTTCTCCCTTAATTACAGATAAAGAGAACTTCAATCATGTGGAAAGTATTTTATTAACAGCTTTTGAGTCTAAAGTACTTGTTAACACTGAGCAGGTGTACAGTGCTGTAGGCTGTTGTGCAAAATCCCATGCTTAGCGTTTCTTCATGAGGATTTTGTAGAGTTTTAGAATAATGTTCTTGGGGAGTGCAACTAAATTTGATGGTGCCCCAGACGCAGGCTCCTTGGTGCCACTTCCCTGAGCTCCTCCTGCCTGTGGCCATTTCCAATACAGAGCAATATGGGGCTGGCTTTCATTGCCGCAGGGACACACTGCTGGTTCCCGTTCACCTTACTGTCCGCCAGCATCCCCACGTGCTTTTCTGAAGAGCCAGTACGTTCCCAGTTGTGTTGAGAATGGGTTTGCTCTGTCTCAGGTGCAGGACTTCACGTTTGTATTTCTCAGCTCCATAAGGTTTCCTTCAACTCGTTTCTCCAGCTTGCTGGGCAGTCCTGCCCTCCTGCGTATTCACCGCTCCCTCCAGTGTGATGTTGTCCCTTTGAGCTCAATTCTCCAACCAAATTTTAACCACCTTGTATTCCACCCGTACCGCCTGTATCTTCGCATTTGTGGGGACAGGTTAAGTGTCTCTAGGACAGTCAGTCTTCTCAAGATCAGCTAAAGAGAGAATTATTAAAAAAAAAAAAAGTGGAAAAGTTATGTTCAGATTAACCTATGTGGGACTTTTCTATGTAGGAAGAGTGCTGGAAGAAAAGGGGCATAAAGTGAAAGCATATGGGAATCTTAGAACTACTTCTTGATCTCTTTTTCTTTGTTGGTAAGCCAGTGGTCTCTTGTTATTTCCATCCTCATTGATGGCCTGTGGCTTGTTTTTAAGTAGTGATTAAAACCAGAGTGTCCAACACAGAAGAGATAAACTGAATTTTTCCTGCTGGATGTTGGAAGAAGGAGGCTTCCTTCAGATTGTGACCTGCCTGCTTGCCTGGGCTGGTCTGTTCTTTAGAACATACCTGGCTTAAATGGATCCAGCTTTGTCTCATACCTGGTGTTTTTTAATTTCTGTGACTTTGTGTTGTCCTCCCCAAGATTCTCTCCAATCTGCTTTAAAAAACCAACAAACGTATTAGTTGCACAGCAGTGAGCAAGTAAGGGCAAAACCATGCAAGGTAGAGCTAACTGCTTTTCATGGATCATCGCTGCAGGCTGAAGGTTGCCTTAATGCAGCTGTGAAACCTTGTTGAACCTCACAGTTACACTGTGACCCTCTGAAACTGCAGAGCCTTTTCTGGAGTTTTGCTACCTAAGAAGTTGCTCCCCCTTTTTGCATTCGTACCTGTGATTTCTCTTAAGCGTTTCCCCTTGTTGATGTCGGGCCAGTGTGTCAAGAGCATTTGGAAATCTGAACCTGTACCCCATAATGCTTGCAGATCCTCCCAGCTCTGAATCATCTCTTGGTTTTATGTCCATACATTCCAGTCTATCAACCCAAGCGGTAATGAAAATATTGCACAGCTCTTATGCCTGGCTGGGCCCGCTTTCCAGTGCCCTCTCAGTTAGATATGAAACCCTTGATAATTACGCTCTGAGAGCTATGTTGTCAAGCAGCCATTTTATCATGATTACATCTAGTTCATGTTTTCTTAGCTGGATCTTTCGGGAATGTCATGTGGAACGGTGTCAGAGTTAATAAAGATTGCGTATCCAAATATCCTTATCGCTTCTGCACAGGCATACAATTTTTTCCTGCTGATGTATATATCCTTTATTATTCCATAGATTTCGGAAGATAAAAGGGGCCTTACAGGTGATGGGATTTGCCCTTGTCCCCACTAAAGCTGAAATGTGTGAGCCATGCCAGATTTATCAGGACTTTCATAACGGGACAGTTGCCATATGACAGCTCCAGGAGATCAAGAGGAAACAATCGTGATGTGTTTATGGGTCCCAAACAAAATAAAACAATTACCTGAATCCAGCCTTCAAAGCAGCCTTTGAACAAATCCCAACCCTCTTTCTGCAAGGGCTGGAAAAATAAAGAACGTGTCTAATCTGTACCAGCTATCAGCCAACTGTTATCTGTGCCTACGTGCTGTTACTCAGATCTCGTTAGCCGTCTAATTGGATAATAGGCAGTACACTTCACAACTACATAAGTATATTAAACTTAATCTGCTTTGGAGCTGGGAGGGGAAGATATGCTTGGTGACAAATGGACACAAGAGGCTGGACAGGGGTGGAAATATGGCTCTCTGTCCCCATCACTTCGTTTTCGGGAACTTCATGGGGCAGAGGCTCTGTGGTTTTAGCCTTTACATTAATATTTGAGTCCCAGAGCAGAGCTGCAACACTTTCAAACTTTGCCCACATTAGCTGGGCAGCTTCACTTTTAAAAGCATGGTTGCTCTAGCTGTTAAATCCCTTTCAGAGGTGTCTTTTAATAACACATGAAGGATGATTTCATCTCTGGTTTTAAATCCAACATGCCGTAACAGAGACGCATCCTATGCATGCGTGGCACACCTGGCTTCGCAGCAGGTTCCTTGTCCTAAAGCTTATTCCAGCATTTGAAGGCGATGCAGAGTTGACAGAAAGCTTTCATGGGGGTTGGCATGCCCAGTTCTATAAATGGAAGAGAAAACTCTGTTATTATGGAAATACTCTTCCCTTTCCTTCCTGAGAAGGTGCAGTTAGTGCCTTTACCTGCTTTAAAACTTTTGAAGTGGATTGACTCTTTTCAAAGGCATAACTAAAACAGTCTGACTCTTGTAAAAGATGCGTGTTTATATTTTCCCAGCAGCTAGCTTATTTATTGAAGGACATGCGGATATGAGCACATTTCATCAGTTGTCACCACCTATTCCATATTCCCAGGAGAAGGTATTTGCAAGGGACATGTCAGGGTACAGAAGACGCCAAGGGGCGTAGAAGACTTCCAAGGGGATCTTTATCTCAAGGGACTGGGAAAACAACTGTGTGAAACATGCACTGTGCAAATGTTTTCTGGCTTCCCTTGGGATGGATCGAGAGTTTTGACACAAGGCTCAAGTTAAGCCCAGCTTCTGTCCCTGTATCTTGAGTGAGGTGCCTGGGGCTTTTCATTTATAGCCTGCTTACCTCATCGAAGAAGTATCTTCAGCTTTTCATGCTGTCCAACAGCCATCGGTAGTAGGCAGAAAAGATGGCAGTAGACCTCTTTTTCTTTGTCTTGAGCAAATCTAAACCCTGTGAAGTGTGTTTATCACCTAGCAGCTCAGTCGCCAGCTGGGCTGAGTAGCTTGTGGTTCATTTATCTGAGGAGTCTGGAGGACTCTGTGATGCTTTCTGTCTTGACATCCGTGTTGTTTTTGGCCAGCAAGAGTTACAAGTTCAGCACTTATCTGCGTGAGGAAACTGCTCCCCTGTCAAGTAGGATGTGAATTCAGAGCATACTGGCTATCCTGTGGAAAATCTTATTACATAACAAAAACCGTAAATTGCCTTTATTTTGGATGAAGGGAAACGATTGTACAGTAGTTGCTCCGGTCCATTTCTGTGTAAGCAGCCTCCCAAGCCACAAATTTTTTTTGGATGAACGAGGGAATAGCTGTTGAATGCAGAAGTGTTTGATAGTTATCCACACCTGATTTAGTGCCTGAATTAAAAGCATGGTCAGCAGGGATTTTTTTTTTTCTTCTCTTTTTTTCCAGAGTGTAATTCACATCCTAGCATCTTAATTGCTTGGAGAGGCTCCAGAAACAGTCCAGGTCCTTGCTTTCACCCCGTAGAAACCTAGCCTCCTAGCCGAGGCACTGATGGTAGGTAGCTACAGGTAACTGTTCCCTTCTGTTGCTGCATGCCTGGGCCACCTTTCAGGCTGAGGCATCCAGAAGAGGTGAGTTAGGGTGGTCTGTTGGAGGTGGTCTCCCCAAAGCGTTAAATGAGGTGAAGGCTGCACACTTGGGATAACAACATACACTGATAATCCTTTTCTTCCCCATCCTGATCTGCTGTGCACTGTAGTAAACTCCCATTCCCAATCCATCACCACCGTTGAGTTGGGCTTGACGTCAACCTTCACTTATTAAAGGGTGGAGAATGTTCTGTCGTATGCAGTTGATAAGGGAATTCCGAAATGAAGCTGGATATTAAGTTGTCAATGACCTTCTTTTCCCTTTAGCTTTAGGTGGAAAAAAATTAATGGCATAGGCTGTTTTCCTCGTCCTGTGTGGGCAGTATCTAGACATGCCCTGCACTTTCAGAGCTGTTTCTCAAGACCAAAACAACCCTTTTGGCGGTCCTGCCTGCTGTAGTTCAAGCCCACGTGCAGTAACTTGTCCATCAAAAGCCGAACACCTGCTCGGATGGTCATTAGTGTCTTCTGTACAAAACGTCTTGGAACCTAAACCGGACACGCAATGGTGTGTGCTTTCAAGGAGATGAGGTGGTGAGGTTTGTGATGCTTCTTAGTTCTTGGGGGGGATTCATCTCACAGCCGTGGCTGAGCGTAGACGAGCTGTCCTCCTGTTGCAGAGGGCTCCACGAGGTCTTCGTTAGGCCCTTCGGCACTATTTTAAATTGCCAGAGCCTAGGTCATCGAACATCTTGTGTCTAGAGTCAAGGCCTGGGCTGTGACGGACAGGTCCTTGGAAAGCTGTGCAAAGATCCTCCTGTCTCTCAAAAACAGCGGCCTCGATTTCAGAAAGGGACATTGTGAGCGAGGAGAACAACTTTCAGATCACATGTACCCAGCAAGTACTTTTCTTTCGATAGGAAGACTTGTTGGAGAATGTTAATTGAGTCCCTTTTTAAATGAAGGAGCCTTTGCTTCCTTCCCAAGTTTTCAAAACAAATTTTCCAAATACAGAGCCTATGTTTCATTCAAGTGTAAATCCTTTCTCTTTAACCTGGAAGTTATCCCAGAAAAAAAAAACACACATCCATTCACTGCAAGACAGACCCTCATGGTTGCGGTGGAAAAAATGAAGTGGATCAAATTGTCCAAACAGGAAGGCAATTAAGAAAAGACTTTGCTCAGTGAGTTTAAATGGTCTTGCTACAAACTCGACTTTATATCTCGGTTGCTTTTGAAGCACAACACAATAGCTGAAGTGTCTGCTAAATTTAGAAATGACAATTTTTTCTTGCCAACCTGCCTGCCTGTCTGGAGGCTGTATGTGTTTCAGCATGTAGTTATGGGATGGATGCGAGAAGTGATTTGAAATCCATTGGCTTGTTATCTCTTCTGACTTCCACGTTGCTCAACAGTCCTGTTGGGTATCTAATACCTTACACTAATCCCTTTTCATTTGAGGGCATTAATCGAAGTGCTTTTTTTGGCGCAGGTAGGTGCTAATGCTGTTCTACATACGCTGGAGTTGGAGTATGGAGAGGATGAAGCGTGACATGCTAAATGAAATGAGCTCCTGTCTAAAAACATTGAAATTTTACTATATTTTTAGCAGCTTATGGATAGGATTGTTATTCTGTTACCCCAGTTGCACAGGAAGGCTGTGGAAGAACAGATCAAACACAAGTGTACCCGTTCCCAGTCTCTACTGTTTACCACATGACAAGTCTTCCTGCTCTGTGAAAACTCCTTTAGATCTAAAATATCTTTTTTTTTTTTTTTTCTCTGCCTGTGCTGTGTGATTTTTTTCTTTCTGAGCAATGCTTTATCTTAATTCTGTAAAGTGTTTTGGGACACGGTTTGCTGAAGAAGAGCCATACAACCCAAATCTCTTTTTGTTTCAGTAAAATGTCTTGGTTGAAGAAGAAATGTTTTTGGATTCAGGTGTGTCAGGAGGAACGGCAGGCACCTTGCAGAAGGGATAATCCATCCGCTGTGTGCATCCCGTAGCAATTCAGGCTGCAGCTGCCTGCAGGGCATTTAGTAACCTCAAAGCACAGGAGCCCGTCTGGAAGAGGTGTTGTGTCGGAGTCTCCAGACAAAATTTCATCCTCGGGGTTTGTTTGCAGCAAGGTGCAAACAAAGCCGAAGGGGTCAATGCTGTGTTTTCCTCTCTTCCCTCTCCCACCCCTCTTTTCCCCATCTTTCACCAGCTGTTTCTACAGCAGGGATATGAGACGTAGCAGTCACTGACTTTAAGTGGGTGTCTCTGGGTGACCTGAATGCAGACAGTGTTTAGGAAGGAGAACGTCTGTGCTTTTGCACTGAAACATTAATAACATCAGAACATTTAAGCTGTCATATGCAAAACCCCGCAGTTCAAGGAGCACAGGGAAAGCACCTTTCATCTTCAAGGCGATTCTCTGGTGGGTGCAGTTCTCAGAAAGCCAGTTAGCCAGCCATGACCCAGACGTCGTCAAGATCTAAGGACATGCTTCCCAGCCTGATTTCCGCTGCCTTGGGGCGCCCGTCTGATGCGTGAGCGTGTCTGTGCAGAGAGCAGGATGGGGAAGGCTGCGCGTATCGCAGCGTGCTGGAGCCAGCCCTGCTCGTGCTCGCTGTCTCAGGGCTGGAGCGCAGTCGTTTGCATTTGACTTTTCAGCAAATTACAGCCTGGGAGAAGAAATCCCCTCAATACAGCTCCACCTGGAGAGGCACACATCTCCTGGACTCGTGTCAAGTCTCTTCCAGGCTGAATCCAATCCAGTTACTGTGGGAGTAAATCAGCGCGGTGTTTGGCTTTTCTAATTCTTCTTCTCATCCCCTAGCGTTTCTGCTGCATTTGATGATTTTCCCTGTGGCTTGAATGGTAAAGATGTGGTAACTGCTTGGGGATGGCTTGAAATCAAAGATTCAGTGTGGGTGTTGCTTTCAAATAGAGAATAAATGATGCTATTTAGAGAGCCGTGTTGCTATTTCAGGGCAGTTTGTTAGGTCTGGATTCTGAGAAGTGGTGAGAAAATATAATTGCTTTTGGGCTAGCGTGTCTCATATGGTGTGTCCTGAAATGATCCTCATGTACACATCGAGTTGGAACTGAGTGCTGAGCCTGTCTGCATGCAGACTCCTTCCCCGTCTCACCCTCCTGTTACGCAGGATGGGAGGAGAAGGAGAAGATGCCTGTTGAAACTTTGCTCCCAAGCTTGCTGCAATGAGCTTAAAACACCAAACCACAAAGAATTCCCAAATGTAGTAGGGACAGCAGTGTTTATTTGACTGAGACCCCATTGTGTTCTGAGTTGTGCAAACACGGGCATTTTTCCTATTTAATTAAGGCCGGTTTTATCAATTACGTTTCCCAAACAATTGCAGAGAGAAGGAGGGTAGCAGAGATAAGATCGCACGGTTATGCAGATGGGATGGGGTACAGCTCTTTTTGGCAGCCAGACTATGAGTTCTGCAGGAAACTTGTTTGCAGCATTGTTCTGATCCAGTATGCCAATGGTTTTAGCTTGTTACCTCTTTTTTTTTCCTGCAGTTTACTGCCTCTCTCATCTTCCTTTTACAGTCTGAGCACCAAGCCTTGCTTTGACGGGAAGCGTAGCGGTGCAGATGCCTGCCAATACCGAATGTCAGTGAGGAGCTGGAAACACGGGAAAGATTCCCAGCACTGGGGCAGCCAGAGCTTGGCAAGCTTGTGGGTCGGTATTGGTGCTCCAAGTTAACTTTGCACCAGAAATACAAGAGGCAGGCACATGGTACAAGGCTGACCAGTTTGAGTCTGGTTGTTACTGGGCCTGGTTAGCTCAAGAGCTCTGTTCCTGAGCTGCTAACCCCCTGTGTCGGCCGAGGCCAATGTAGCCAAACTGCATCTTGCTGTGCTGGTTTAGGTATGCAGAAACACAACGATTTCTACCCCAGGTGCAAGAATTTATGGCTGGGTCATGATTTTTATCGCCAGGGTTAAGGCAGGATTATCCCATTCACTGCAGCAGGTTAAATACCTCTCAGGTGTCCCTATTTTCTCCAGCTTCTCCTGACATGGTAGAAGAGTGTTTTGGCAGTATAAGCTCTCCCTGGTGATGGAGCAGATGTTGTGGGATGTCTTCAAAGCTGGTGGACCCTTGTTCTCATCTCCATGACCTCCCAAAATAAAGGGCATGCTGATGTGCCAGCTACGGCACAAGTTTCTGTCTTTGGGGGATTTCTGGAGCAGAGGATTTACTGGATTTGCTGTTGCGCAAGGAGCATGCCAAAGCTGTGCTCTCTGTCACTGCTCCGACACTCCGTTTAACTGTCCTGTGCAATACTGTAGCCTCTGGCACACGAACCACAGCGTTGCAGTGTTGTGATCTCGCTAGCCGTGTGGGCAGGAGAAGCTCCACGGCCCAGACCGCGTGGCGCAGGGAAGGCATTGTCTCAGCAGCAGACGAGCTAACCCGCTCTGAGCGACCAGAGAAGCTGCAATAAAGGGAGGAGGATGGCTCCCAGACCATCCCCAAAGATCTCAGCGAGCCTGACCATAGCTGACCCATCCCTCCATCACAGGGTGCATTGCTGCGTGTTCCTGAAAGGCTTTTGGCTTCATTCTCAGACCGCTTCTCTGGGGTCACTTGGGGATGGTGACTGCCTCCTAGAATTTGCCCGGGAGCTTATGAAGCTGGAGGAAATCTTCTACTTCTTAGTTTTCTCCCCACACTGTAGATGAAGATGCCGACCCACTGGCCAGGCTGCCTTCAACCAGCCTGGAGAGGAGCCTTTGAGGCTCCTCTGAGGGTTTGAGGCTCCTTTGAGGCTCCTCCTGCAGAGGAGCCTTTGAGGAGAAGGTCAAGATAGCCTGCTCTCTTCTCAGCATCTCAGAGCTGGCTGAGCCTGCTGTAGTCCCATGGTGCCCTTGAGCCAGAGGAATAAGCCTGAGAATCAGCCACAGGCCAGCCAATTATTTTGATTTATTTTCTTTTCTTTTCCCTCAGACGAGAAGGGTTTGAAAAACACATAATGGTGCATTTTATCGGAGAGCTTTAAATGGTGTGATTCATTCCCCGTGTTCTTGGCATGACGCTCCTTGGTTGATTTTTTGGATATCCTCGCAGTTCTGTTCGTGCCAAGCACTGTATGGAAGTGCCCCGTGGCAGACAACCTGCTCTGCCCATATGCTAGCTTTAAAAAAAGCACCTCGTAATAGGAAGTCTTTATATCACGTGCCAAGATGCTTTGGGCTTGTTAAATATATTTCGCTTGTCAACAACTATCCGATTGAAAAAGCAGCCTTGGTGCGAATCGCTTTTGAGCGAGTTCATTTGACTCAAGGGATATTTGCAAGCACTGAAACAAGTTGGATCACGGGGGTAAAAATACGCAGTGCTTTCCTGATCAAAACCACAATCCGGTGACCCTTTAAAAAAATATCTTTAACCTCTCCAAAGTGCAGAGATTTTCCCAGTTAGCAGATTTGTGATGACTTTGAGGAGTGGAGGAGGCTTGCTGGGGCAGGTGCTTCTGGAAGCCACTTGGTGTGTTACCAGGGCGCTTGGTGCAGCTGATGCAAGCCGAACATCACCGTGCAGGGGCATGGGTGCAACAAGACCAAGCATCCTGCCGTCCTCCTTTGCCTGAAGTCAGTATTGCTCAGCGGGGTTCGCAGGCTGCAGCAGCGGGTTCCCCCCGGGCTCATTAATCACGCGCGGTGCCGTGTGCTCCTCAGCGGGTTCGTATGTAAAGCCAGCACCGGGGCTCCCAGTGGCACCGAGAGCTCTGCTCCCTGCCCGCTCCATCCTTGCTGGTTTCTTGTCTGAAATTGTCCGCCCAGCCCGCTCCCCTGCCAGCTCTGCAAGTCACCTCTGGCCTGGGAGTGATGGGAACGGGAGCTGGCGGCTCCTTGCAGTGCTTCTCTTTGTCTTGAATTATTACAGATTCTGTTCTGTTCACATCTCCTGCTGTCCCTGGGCTGCTGGTCTGGTCATGCTGAGATTTGGACACTAGCTATTTGCGTCTTGTCTTGCAACACAGCTTCAAATTAGCTTTGTCTGCTCAGAAAATCAGGTGCCCAGCGCCTGTAAGCTAGCAAAAGGTCTTACCACAGAGCCTCTTTCACCATCTTTGCTGATTCAGAGATCATTTTAAAATGTCTGATTCGATGGTTCATTCTTTCTCCCCTGTGTTTTTCCTGGTTGATGGTGTTACGGTGAGAGGCTAAGGGGACAGCTGTCTTGGATCACATGGAAAATAGTGTTTCGCAGAACATTTTTATTGCTGGTGGTGAAGAACTTCAACGTTTCTGCTTCATTTCCAAGGCCAGCAGTGTAGGGCTATGAAGCGGTGCTGCTGTTGGAGCCTGCGGAAAGTCTGATGGCCTCAGCCCTGACATCTAGCAGCTTTGGGCTGTTTCTCATTCATTGCTGGCGAGGTTGTTTTGCAGAGGTGGGTCAGGGTTATCATCCTAATATGACGTGTGTGGGTGAAATGGCTTGCTGAAGGTCCCACAGACCGTCAGTGGTCACACCAGGGGTAGGAGCCCATTGTTTGTGGGGTGTGTACTGAAGAAGCAGAGCTTCTTCCCAGCTTGTGAAGACGAAACATGGTAGTTCGGCCCCATTCCTGCCTGTCCTGTGGGGAGGTGATGTTTCTGGAAGTGAGGGGGAATGCGAAGATAAAGCTTGCAGTTTTTTGTGACAAGCTGCCTGCATTCTTTGTGGGGAGGAAGGTGAGTGAAGTCAGCTCTCCATCACCAGGACCGGTGTGTAGAGGTGAGGCAGGCGGGGTAAAGGGGTTGCACTGATGCTGGAGGTGGTGGTGGAGGGACAGGGAGCTGCAGAGGAGGTGGAGGTGCTCCACTCAGCCCGCTGGGCTCAGGGAGAGGTGCTTGCTGTGGCTCACATGTCCCCGTGTGTCTGCAAGGCTCCCTGCTCCCCTTGGGCACCAAGAGGCGATGAGGAGCAAGGGGCTGAAGTCGCACTGATGGGAAAAACGGGGATGTTGGATCTGCATCGCTTGTTCCAAGCACCGGAAAGCGCTGCTTGCAAGGAGCCAGTGTTGGTGGCAGTACTGCTTGGAGCAGGAACCTGTTGGAGGCTGCTTCTGACCACCGCTTGGGTGAGCTTCGGTGAGTTTCGGTGAGCTGCCGCTACAGTCTCCTCTGCCTGCCCACGCTTGGCAGCTGCCTGCGAAAGAGAACAAAGAGCAGGACTGGTGTGGGGCTGAGCGACTCGTTCCAGCTACCCACATCCAGCCGGCAAACTTGTTTAGCCAAAAACCCCACAATGGACAAAGCCTGAGCATGGGGATGCCGAGGAAACGCCGCTCCGCGGGCTGTTTCAGCCCAGCGGCGGGAGGTGGCTTTCCAGCATGTTAACACGAATTAACCTTGATCTCACCGGTGCCGTCGGTGACACAGGTTTATGAGCTTGGAAAGCGCCCCGGTACGTACGTGGATGGCTGAGGACCATTCTCCTGCTCCTGCAGCTCTCCGGATAGCTGAGTAAACGGGGTGTGCCCGCATCCGCTGCAGCAAGCCTCCTGTTGCGCCGCAGACGCAACCTTGCCGGGCTGGTGTTTGCACAACTGGCGCACAAAGGCGATTTTTAACAGCAGCCTGCTTCGTGCACGCACGCATCCGAGTGACGTGGAGTGCTTAAGTTCAATTAATAATTCTCCTGCCTTCTGTTGAAAGGCTGCTCGTGCTTAACCCGTGCTGGTGTAAATGCTGAAAAGGTTCGGGAGCGAGTTTGGCAGGCAACCTGCCCGGATTAAGAAAGAGCAGGGGGGGGAAGAAGAAAGAGAAGGATCTCCCAGTTTGACATATTTACAGCCTGGAGAGCTTGGAAAGAGCATGCCGAAGTAACAGGCAGCAAGGATTAATGTGCTTGCTTCTGAGAAGGCTGATGAAAGGAGAAAAGAGGGAGAAGTTACAAAACGCCTGTTTGTCGTGCCGGGAGCCGAGGAGAGCACAGCTAGGGGCGACAGGCAGCGCTGAGGCCAGCACAAAAACCTCCTCCCTCTTCTTTTCTCAGCCCCCGATCTGCTCCGTCCTCACCTATGTCCAGTGGACAGCCGGGGTCTGAAGCCTGCAAAGGTGTTGCAGGAGATAAAAGCACTCCAGCTAGAACAATCCCTCCAAGCACTTCTCCCTCAGCTTAAAAAGCATCTCGGAGATAATAATTAATTTTTTTTGTTATTGCAGTTAATTAGTTGAAGGTTATGCACTTGCTCGATGCAAGTGGAGCTGCGCTGTGCAATGAGTTAAGGGTTTAAATGCTGGCGTGGCTTTACATGTGTGAAATAAAATGCCATTCTGCTGCCAGTGCATGAAGCTTTTGCATGCGGGCTCTCCTAGCAGCGCTTTCAGATAACCGTTCTGGTGTGTGCACTTGATGAAATAGTAGAGATTATTACAGCTACTGGGAAAAAAAAAATCAAATTCTGAAAATATTTGCTCTTTTTTTTTTTTAATTGTTTTCTATTATTTCCCACATTGTAGGAGATGCAGTGCACTGGGTGCTCCATGTGACGGATGCTCATTCCTGGATTGAACAGGAGTCACTGGAAGCCACCCGTGTGTGCTCTGTCTCTACAATACCATGCTGCATGTGCGTACAGACATACAGTTGTGCACGACTGCAGGTTCCCGAGGTGCGAAGGCCAGAAACTTTTGTCTTGAGCATCACTCCTGGCCTTCTCCATCATGGGGCAGGAGCGCTCCCAACACCACAACCCTACATTCTGGTGGCACTGGGCCATAAACGTCTTTGAGAGATTTGGTCCTGATTTTAAAGCTTCAAGCAATATCCTCTCTGTCTTCAGTGGAAAGTGTTTCAACAGCTGATTACTGTCACTATTAAAAATAGACATCTTATTTCTGTTCTGAATTTGTCTGGCTTCTGCTCTTTGTTGCTCAATCCTGCTTTGTCTCTGGATTAAATTAGTCTTTTGGTGTCAAGTATTCTCTGTTTGTAAACACTTTCAGACTGTGATCAGAGAACCTGCATTATAAACACGTGTGTATGTCGTGCCCCTTCATGTGTTGATGGTATCCTGAATAGTTGCAATTCAAAGAATAATAAAATAATAGTTTTTTTTTTTTTCTTGTGTTTCCATTTAGTCTTTCAAATGAAATTAGGTCCTGTCTTTTTTTATCCGAGCTCCTTTCAAACAAGCACAATGCCGTTGTTTAGGTTTCTGATTAAGGACGGTGCTTAATTCCCAGCAAATAAAAACCTAGTGGGAATAGAGTGCTCCTTCTGTTTATGCTGGAGCTGCTTGGGCTGTGTGGTCAGCGGGGAATTTGTGTTGATGGGGCATTTCTCGCTCTCCAGACTGGCTGTAGCTGCTAATATGAAGACTGTCAATTCAGCACTCTGCAAAGGGATGGAAAGTTCAGATATTGTGGTTAAGAAGGAAAACCAGGTCCTCGTGCAGGTGCCTCAGGATAGGATGTGTGAGTAGTCACTGGTTGCTTGTTTTGGACGTGCAGTTCCTCTTAACCTTATTTTAGCCGTCTGAAGCTATGTCTAGGTCAGTAAGTGTGGTCGTGGCAATCGGAGGTGATGTGTTGAGTAAAAGAAGTGGTGCTGAGGTCCTCGTGTCTACCCTGTGTGTGTCCCTGGAGGTTTCACTCCAAAGCCAGCCCCTGATCCTAGCTAAACTGCTAATGGAAGAGGCCTCCGAAAGGTGAGGCAATTGCTTCAAATCGGTCTGTAAGCTTCTTTTCAGCTTCCCCATTGTAAGACAGATACGCCTAAATTCGGCAGGATGAATTACCCTTTAGTGGTTTCTCTTCCTCTCCGTCAGCTGACAGGTCGCAGACAGCTGATGCAAGTTGACACCCAGGTAATGAAATGAGATGAGTCCCACCTCGAATGACCATTATCATCATCCACGGTATGCTGCAAGCTCACAGCTACAGCTTGTGGGTATAACACAACCTGCTGTGCAATATGAGGCAGAGTCTCAAGGAAGAGGAAGGTCTTTTTTTAGACCAGCCAAACCCAGTGAAAAAAAAAAAAGGGCAAGAAAAAAAATACAAAAAACAAAACACCACAAACTTTGGAGCACGCAAGCCTTGCTTTCAGTACGTTGCCTTCTGTCATCACAGCTACCACGACCGTATCTGGGTGAGCTAAGAATAGGAGATTTCCTTGAGAAATGTTTTTGTTTATTTTATTTTTGTATTTTTAAATTGTCTGAACCTCGGTGACCTTTTTTCTTAAGGATCCTGGAAGAATAGCCTGATCAGAGAGTATTGTTGTAGTAAGGAGGGCAGTTGGGAACAGCTGTGTTTCTCTGGCTCGTTCCAGGTGACCTGCAAGGTTTTGTTAACAAAATTGGAAAAGAAACCATGAAGTGGATAAACCTCTGAACTTTGTCATTTTTTGCTGCTGGATTAGAGGTAGAGAAGAGGACCATGACATTTGCATCTATGATATTAGTGGGTTGCCATTGTCTGTGGGTCCGTTGTAATGTAAGCAGGTAGCAGGCAATCTGTGCCAAAAGGGATATATCCAGAATATCTCTGTATTAAAAGGAATTAAATTATTTGCAAATATTTGGAAAGATTTGTCTGCTGGGAAACAGCAGTTGAACTCAGGTTTTTCCTGGAAATGTTTTTAGGGATTTTTTAAAGGGATTTTTTGGAAAGAAGTAACTGGACTGTAGTGAGAAGGGCTGAATGAAGGGTGGTGGCACCTAAGGAGGCAAGGGCAGAGTGGTGACGGAGACTGAGAAGAGGGAACAAGTCTGGGAGATGAAGTGATGAAAATACCATGAGTAGGACAAGAGGAAAGAGGATCAAAGCTACATTTTTAAGACAGAATGAAGATGTATATATGTGCTTCTTTTTAATGGGGTGTAACCCGTCTGTTAGCTGTCTCAATAGAAAGCTATAAGCAAGACAAAACAAGGGGGATTTTACTCCTTGTAAAGCTATGATTTAGTATTACACTTGTTTTTGGATGGACACGAAGTAAAATTACAGCCTCGGAGAGATTCACAGCAGAGCAGCTAATGCACTCCTTACCCTGTGATTAAAAAAAAAAAAAAAAAAAGGAAGAAAAGAAGAAACACAAACCTTTTTGGCAATCAAGAAGGAGTCAAAAAGCTGGACTATCTATGTGTAAGAGGACCTAGTAATACTCACGGGCTCAAGCCCTGGCTGGTGGCTTGGCAACTACTGAAGGCAGGGCACTAAACATAAAAAGAACAAGTGTTTTATGTGCTTATCTTACTTATAACAGCGTGTATAAATGATACTGAAATAAAGTGCAGTGGGGATTCATATATTTTTATTGTCTGTTCATTTCACAATGGAGCATGTGTCTGGTTGGGAAGCCCAAGCTCTTGCTAAATCTTAATTGCCTGCCCCTGCTCATCATACGGTAAAGGTTGTTGGCTAATTGAGGGCGGTTTCTAAATCAGGATTCTGTACACTCAAAATACCCTGTTATTTTCTCATCTGTCTAGACAGGTCACCTAATCCGGTATTAAGATGCTGAAACAGGAGGGGAAAACATTTTTTTGAAGCTTTCGTGTTGAAGAATTCACATGAGTTTGCCGAAGCCGGGATTAGGAAAGCTGTAGTTAAAAAACTGAGCTACAGCTGTTCAGGCCGTACGGAGTATAGATGGCAGAAAAGATGTTTCTTTGTAGTAGCAATTAAAATACTTGCACCGAAGGGTTGTCTGGAGCCTGGCTGAGAAGTGGAGAGTATTGCAGAATGGGTATGGGTTGAAATAAATCCTGGAGACTTTTCTAGTAAGGGTTAGTTCAGCTATGAGTTTATAATAGCTCACAAATGGGCAGGTCTAGCCAGGTTAAGATTTATTTCTTCTTGAAGATGACTGGGATCATGTATTAAGGTACTTAGCACTGGGGGTGATGTGAACAGTGAATTGTGAACTGTTCATTATTTCCTCTCACAGAGTTTTAGAGGATGCCCTCAGTTGCGTTGGGTCATGGTTTTGAAACCACCGAAAGGACATTAATGTTTGCCAAAGGTTTATAGGCTGTGGAGCTCCTCGCCACAGAACTGATGTGAAGGCCAGGAGTGTGGAGGGATTCAAAATGGAGTTGGCTGGTGAAATCCCCAGGGACGTTCACTCCACCTTACAACACCTCTTCTCACAGATAACTAGTGATAGGACTAGAGGGAATGACCCCTCATCTCTGCGTTTGTGTGTGTCCCTTGAGGGGTGGCCTTCTCTTTCATATCAGCCTCTGACTGGTGAGGATTTAATCTATATATCATGGAGCAGATCCGGACTAATTGCCGAGGGAGGCCCTCATTACCCGGAGTGCTGTGTGCCTGGTTATCGCAACCATTCTGAAAATCCCCTTTCAAAGTGGATTAAGCTAACCAAGAACAACACTCCTGTCCCAGATGAGGAATGTCCACAGGAGGAATGAATTGGCCTCAAAGCCAAGCAGAGACAAGTCCTAGGGTGTCTGCAACTTGGCCCATCTCACCAGTTGCTGTAGGAAAGGGGCTTTGCATCCTCTTCCTCTCTTATGTGTTGATTACAGAACCTTGGGGAAAAAGTTCTTGCTGCTACTTTTTCAAAGTATTTTACTGCTTTTAAATCCTGCTCACTTGGAAGTAAGTCCAGCGTCTGTTTTTGGCTGCTCGCAGCTTCTCTGCTTGTCTAATGGCCATGATTCGTGACTCTTGCCGTGGACTAGAAAGCATCGAATGCTTTACATGTTTGACTTCACCTTGGAAATAACTCTCCGAACACCGATGGCTGGCTCCCTGTGACAGATATCTGCTAGCAAAGGTTTGTTGGCCAGGAGATGAAAACGGTGAGATGATTGATGTCATGGCAGGTAGGAGTTTTTAGCGTGGCTGCAAGCAGGGCTGGCTCCCTGACCCTGTTGCGTTGTTCAGCGGCGGTTGGGACATGCTGTATTGGCAGGAGCAGTTTGCTCTGTGCTAATATCTCTTGCAGGTGAGCCCAGAGTGGATTGAGCTGAAGTTGTTCCAATTGAAACTAAACATTTTCAAAATGGTTGCCAAGAGCACCAGTAGGACACTTTTTATACCACTGCTTAAATCACTCCTGCCTGCAGTCTGGAGTCGCCTCTGTTATATAAATGCTTTAAGATCCTGGAGTAAAATGGACTGTCCAAATGAAATCATTATTGCTTTGTACTTCAATAGCACACCAGGTCATATACTACAATAGTTGGGCAATTTCTCAAGTGCAAAGGTTTGGTTCTTCTCCTGGTGATGCAAGAGAGAAGCAGGAGTCTTTGACACTGGCCAGGTGCTGGGAGAACTGGGGAAGACTTGAGAAGGAGCATCCAGCGGCTCGGCAACAGGTAGTGGCAGCATACTGCTTGCCAACTTCTTGCTACAACCACTACTTGCCAACTTCTTCTTGGACTTCTCTGCTTTCAGTAAGTGTTGGGAATCTTGTGCACACGTTGTCCAAATTGTTAGGCATCAGCTCCTTCCAGGGCTGGTGATTTCTGGGCTTGTGTTTCTCCTTCACAGACTAGGACCAGTGCCTGGTGGAGTGTGGGTCTTTGAACGCTGTGTCTTGGTGCTCTTGAGGACAGTTGTGAACTGACCCAGAACCTGATCTCTAGACATCAACATTTGTTTGTAAAGACATCCTACAGAGGTGATTCCTGAATAAGGTGTCACCTTAACCGTGAGCTTAGGCCATCCACTAAAATAAGGCAATGGGACCCGAGAACTAACAGCATGCACAGTTAAAAAATGGCCTCCAGAAGTTTGCAAAGAAGAAAATAGGATGCTGCTTGGAGAAGGAGCTGTGTATGTCGGGTAGGTGGAGGTAAACGTGTTCTAGTCGGGACTGGTATGGGTTTGAAGCTCCCCTCAACAAAGACTAAGGCTGCTCCTGATGTGGCAGGACAATGCTGGCTCTAGGGGCTGCATCACACGGATGTGAATTTTTGAACCGTCCCTTGTTGGCTTTCATCAGTTGAAACATTTTGTCTGTCTGTACCACTTCTGTAAGGGTTGGTTTTGATATCTGATCTCCATGCTTTGAGCTAAATCCTCTTTACCTAGTCCCGTAGTTAGATGATCTGAAGCTTGTGCTTTGTGGTTGCCACAAAGGCAAAGCGAAGCTTCATTACTGTGTTGTGGAGCTTGTCGGCACTGGGTATGTGGCTTTCTTTTTTGTTCTTTCAAAGCTTTTACCACAAAATTGCTGCTTGTGGAGGTTATATAAAGAGATGGGAGTCTGAAAATCCTTTGGCTTCTCTGGAAATAGTCTGCATGGTGCAAGAGGGTGGGGATTTCTGGAGTTTCCAGTAGTGGTGCTCCAGGCCAAAAAACTGTTGCATCCCAGTTTGACCTCAGTTATCCTTATGCATCCTGTTTGGAAGGCTGGTTCTTCTACACAAGCTCACTTTCTTTCTGCTGGACATCTATTTTACAGAGTTCTTCAGGATTTTTAACTGCTGAGGATACGCTTGAGCCGAGTTCCCTGAACACACTTGTCTGCTTTTTCCATAGGTTCCTTAGAAAGAGAGCTTGGACGGCATGCAAAGTTGTGAAATATCTGGAGACAGCACGGATGATCCTCTTAGTAGTGGCCTACGGAGAAAACGACAGCCTCGAATAGTAGTTATTGGTGCTGGGCTTGCAGGCCTGTCAGCAGCAAAAGCGCTCTTGGAAAGCGGTTTCACGGATGTAACTGTCCTTGAGGCGACTGACCGAATTGGAGGCCGCGTGCAAAGCGTGAAACTTGGTAAGAGCAGCATTTTCAGGGTAATTAGTAATCCACTGGACTTCATTTTTTTTCTCCTAGCAAGCCTTTGTGTTGTTATGAAGTTAATTTGACCCTGGAAACTTGCTTTTTCAGTCAGTGTGCACGCCCGAAAGGTTACGTGAGGTATGGCACTATCAGGGCTGCGGATCCTTGGGCTCCTTGCAGGGTGGCTGGGTGATTGTGGGCTCTGCTGCGCATATCTTCTGAGGGAGGGCTGCTCCAAAACAGACCATATTTCTATAAAATTAAGATCTTACCGATCATGCTCACTCTTACAGGAAGTGCTCTGTGGTAAAATAACTGTCTGAAGACAGTTTCCACCACTGTTTTCAGCTTGACTCCTGACTAGGAGCAGTCAGAGTATCTCCTGGCTAGCAAACATCTGTTTCTCTGTGACTTACATCTCTTGCAAAGGGGCAAGCTCAAAGCTATCCTGTTTCACAAATAGCCACATTCATTTCCCTAGAACAAATTTACTGTGTAGGACACTACACGCTGTGAATCAGGCCGCTGGAAAAACCTCTTCAATGTATCCTTTCATCCTGATTTGCAGCTTTCCTACCTCTGTGGATTCCTTTCTGTGTGTAATAGAGGTGCAGACACTGGATATTTTAATTCATTGTCAACTGGAAGGGCTTGTAAAATTTCTAAATGTAAAATTACTGGAATAAATGTTGCCCTTTGCAGCACAGTAGTCAATGAAACTTTCCTGGGTATCTAGAAGGGTGTTAACCTATCTCTTCTCCACAGGAGGTAAAAAGCTCTTCAATTTTACTGAATTTCCTTCCTGATTTCAATTAACTCATTCTGTTTCTAATCCAACTCTGTGTATTTAATAACTTTGGCCTCTTGCTGGCCTCCTCATTTTTTTTTAACGTCAGGTGCTTACATCACTTACTACGTTTTACTCGATAAGTTCACCACAGTAAATAAACAGCAGTGTCCTATGAACTTTCAGAAGGGAAATGAATGAAAAGGTAGTCAGACAAATCTAATCTCCAGGGTTTGAACAGGGCACTTTACATTCTGCTGAGACTTGGCATAGAGGCTTGAATGGGAAGTGTGTCCTCTACGCACAATACACTGTATTAAAAATATCCTGGATCATGTCTGCAAGAGGAGGGAAGTGTTAAAGGCCTGAAATCTTCAGGGAGCAATATATAATTTTGTCAGTGCACCTGTGAAATAACTGTGTGGTACTAGCACAGAAACCAGTTCTCTCAGCATTGGACCCCCTTCATGTTACTCCTGTCTTTACCTTTGCTGGGAATCTACCTCCTGTTTATTACCACTTGTTAACTAACACAAGGCAGGAGCAGGCTCTTTGCAAATCAGAAGACTGGAAACTAAAGTTTTAGTCTTGATCTTTTAATATTTGTCTTAGAGCTACAAACTGTCTGTCTTGTCTTTTCGCAAGATACCAAAATTATATTGCATAGGTACTGACCGCAGTTCTTTCCCAAGGTGGCTACATGTTCTGGCCCCCTGTGTGCTTCTCAGAGTCGCACGGCTTTCAGCCAGACAATTTTGGAGCTCTTCTCTGTGGTGAAGTCTTCAAAAGCAGCACATGCCCAGAGCCTCCCTATTCCCTGGTACAAGGTCAAAAGGGCTGCATGATACTGGGCTGTTTTTTTTTCCCCTCCCATACTGCTCAGAGCAGCAAGATTGCACCTGGGGCATGCAAGACCTGCTCATTTCTCCGAACTGGCTAAAACTTCCAAAAAATGTTTCAAAAGTGATTATTCTGGGTCTTCAACATACAACCACTTTGACCTGCTTGTCTAACTGGAATTTTAATGTTAGAGTTCTCTGCCCACTCCCCTGTCTGTACACTGGGCTAAAGATCTAATTTAAATCTTCAGCAGAGCAATGACAGCCCCTCAGGGTTATATCCTAATACTTTTACTTCACCAAGTAATGCTGTATCTTGCAGGGGGCAGTATTTTCCCTCAACTGAATAGAGCATGTTGCTACTAAGCTCAAGGGAATAATATGGATTTTCAGAGATTTGATTCATCATCTCTAGCACAGGTGAGGCAGAGGGTTTGTGCTTGTGGACTGTGTGTTTCATGTATGTGATCTATAACATCTATATCCACTGCAGATATTTCACGGCAGGATGCCCAAGGAATAGTCAGGGCTTCAAAGGGAAGTGTGAAAATTCCGTTGCATACTCAGAAGGCTTGCTATGCAATCTGTGCATTCCTTTGGAGCACTGCTGGTATGGTATATTGTTGTGCATAGTCCTCTTTGACTGCTGCTTGTATCTTGGTAATCACATTCACGGATTAGGAGGCAGATTTTTTCTATCTTTGTTGTATTGACTGATTCATTTGAAGTAGATTAATATTGAAACTAAAATCTTTTAAGGCCCTGGAAGTATATTAACTTTCTCTGCTTAAAAAGATGGCATTTAATTTTACACTTTTAAATGATTCATCATGCAACTTACACTGGGTAACAACTGGCTTATCTGCTTGGGAGTAATGATAGCGCGTTTCTAAGTAGTACAGGCAAGAATGACTCTTTTTAATTTGTTGGTATTTAATTGCATTCCCCACAGCTCCTGAAAACAGGAGAATCGGAATGCATCATTAATGCTACAGAGCACCAGTGCAGAGGGACCTGCTGGCAGGTGTTTTCTTTCGCAGATCAGGTGCCCCGTAAATAAGACCTACATGCAGGAGGATTGTTAGTGTTGCAGAGAGCAAGCTCCTGACATAAAGCAGCAGGCAGCGTTCCTGCTGCTGATCTGGCATGTGGTGACTCGCAGGAGGATTGCATTAACAAGGTGACTGCCACATGCAATATTTATGAGCTCTGTACCTTTGGCTGCCAAGGTACAGCAGTCATTTCCGCTAGGCTGGGTGCTCTCGAAGTGTATTTGAGTTTGCAGCTCCTTAAGTATTCACGTTTGTGACTTGATGCTGCACGCTCTGAACCACACGCTTGGTATTAGGAACACCTAGAAATCTTTGCACTCTTGAGAGCTGTAATGCATATCTTGAAGGGCAGTCAGCCTGCTTCTTACCAACAAGGCTGTTGTCTGCTTGAAAAATTAGCTAGGTGGGGTTTCTCTTTGAGGTAGTGTCTCAGCTGAACAGACACATTTCTTGGAGCTTTCACCTCTAACTTGACTACATTGGAACAGTGTTGTAATGTCTTTCTAGCTGAGCATCTATTTGCATGTTAAACAGTATGTGATGGCTGGTAACTGCAGGACGCTTTCTTCATCAAGCTGGATCCTATTAACGATCCCACTTAATCAGGCATTCACACACCTCTGCAGAGTGAGCTGCGCAGTGTGGTGCTGGCTGCGATGCTGGGAGAGCACTGCTTTGGCAGATTTTGCTAGAGCATTTAGCTTTGGATTTAGGAGAATCTGTAAAAATGTGAGTGCAAGACATGACCCAAGCTTATTTTTAGCACTTCCTTTCAGCTGCTGAACGTTTTCCTGTGCAGTCAGCCAACTGTGGCAGAGCCCTAGTGCAAACCTTGTATAAGGAAGGAGGAGAGCAGGGTTGACCAAGCTCTTTGTTTGCAAACAGAGGCTATAGGTGATGAAGACAAAGTGTGTTTGGTGTTTAACCTGACAGGGCAGCTTTTTAAAGAACCTGATTTAAACTTCCACAGGCATAAATAATAAAATATGACTCGTTCCCTCATTTGGGAAATGGAAATACATTTTTGTATTGCAGTTAGTCTAACTATGGTAACACAAACCATCTTTGTAAATAACATTCATTTTTAATCACAGGACAGGGGTCATTGGCATTGCAGGCCAACATTGCTATCCCAGGGCAGTCCCAGTTTTTCCTGCGGCTCCCTGATGTTGATCCTTTTCTTCTTGTGTCTCTGTATCTGTCCGCTCCTCTCCAAAACAGCAGATACTTGAAGTCTTTAGGTAATTTATATATGCTCTTTTCCTTCTACTTTAATATTTATTTAATGATCCTCTTATGTCCTTCTTGCAGTAGTACAGAGTAGCTTCTTACATCTCTTTTCCTTTTCTCCCTCCCCAACTCCTCACTAATACATAGCTTGAGCTGCACTGAGTGCAGTACATCCTCTGCTGTCCAGTTGTGTTCTTAGGTGCAAGATTAGAGAAGATGATTTAGAAAGGCCAAGTAGCAAAGATAAA
This sequence comes from Cygnus atratus, assembly GCF_013377495.2. Classification (NCBI taxonomy): domain Eukaryota; kingdom Metazoa; phylum Chordata; class Aves; order Anseriformes; family Anatidae; genus Cygnus; species Cygnus atratus. The sequence continues at coordinate 74,550,087 of NC_066365.1, read as the reverse complement.
GCAGCTGGCAACAATGATGGTAAGAACTGTGAACCTAAAAGATTCTGCATTTCATCTTAAGTATCAGAGGTGTGTAACTATGGTGTATCTTTACTGGAAACATCCCATCCTTCTAGCACTATCTCACCTTGCATCCCGAAGGATTGGCTTGAAGAACACTGGTATTGCCCTTGTAAAAGAGAGAAAGCTTGCTTAACTGATGTTCAAACATGGTGTCCCTGGGCAATCGTTCTGCTTTTGAATGTATACAGTTTATTTAGGGCTGAGTGGGATGTGCTTTCAGAAAAATGGGCTTCCATAACCTGTCTGCTTCGTTTACTCTCCTGCAGGGCACGCCACTTTTGAACTGGGAGCTACGTGGATCCATGGTTCGCATGGAAACCCAGTCTATCATCTAGCAGAAGACAATGGTTTACTCGAAGAGACTACTGATGGTGAGAGAAGTGTTGGCCGGATCAGCCTTTACTCAAAGAATGGGGTGGCTTATCATCTTACCAACAACGGGCAAAGGATCCCGAAAGATGTGGTTGAAGAATTCAGTGATTTATACAACGAGGTTGGTATTCAGCAGCTCTGCCAGGTTTGCCTGAAACACTAGGAGCCCTTGGTATTCCAGGTACTGGACAAGGATAGAAAACCAGTCATGTCTTGAATTTCTTTTCAAAAAATCAACACTTAGTTTGCTCTCATCTGCTTAATTATAACCGATTTGTCTCTGATGGTGCGCTTAACTCACTGTTGTTAGGATGAACAATCTTTCCACATTTGTCATCAGTTTAATCACTTCCAGCAGCTATTGCTGGTGAGATCCAGTCATTTGCTCTAGAAAGTTGCTACTTAATTGAAAGGGTAAAGGAAGGATCAAATTACTAAACAAAGTAGAACACAAAACCTTAGCAACAACCAGCTAAATATTGTAGCCTGCGACATTTTATTGACGTTATAAATACCATAGTGTGCAGTGTAGTATGCCAAAGTCAGTGCAGTAACGTAGGAATGGCAAGTTTTGTTGCATCAGAAGGGAAGGAACATCTTTCTGGTAGATTCAGACCAGCGTTGGCTTCAGTTTGAAGTTATTCTGACTTCTTTTGCTCAATGTTTACTGATGTCCTCTTCCATTCAGTGTAGATGAAGGCCTCAGTATGTGACAGAAGAGCAAAACAGGAAAAAAAATAAAACACAAAAAAATACAGAAGTAGAACCTAGAAATACTAAATAGAAGACTTTAAGATGGGAATGGAAATGCACATTTAGTGGAAAGATTAAGCTCTGCTGAAGAAGCTCTAAGTCAGTGTTAGACTCTTGGACAAAAAGGGCCAAGTTTACTTTGATGTAGGTAGGCAATGCTGCTAGTGATCCTAGTGTTTCTTCAAGAGGAAAAATGGGGCTTCTTATACTGATTTGTGTGATGAACACATGAAATAGACAGATTGGTATTACTTATTGGTATTACGTCTGCTTTCAGTAGCAAGGTTTAGTTTTAGGCAGAGTAAAGCAAAAGAAGGAGGCTTGCTAAAGTTCAGTATAATTATTCCCCACATTTTTTGTATATCATTTATGAAGCATGTTTAGGGAGGTCAACGCAGAATGTCTAGTTCTCCTTTCTGCCCAGGTAATATGACCTCTCAGTGGGTTATTTAAAACACAACAAAACATTATTATTTTCATCAGTCTGTAGTCATGCCCGAACCCTTCAGATTTTCATCTGACACTGAACTTCACTGGTATTTGACACATGGATGAACACACACTAGATTGAGGTTACTCTTAGATATTTAGTGTTTAAAAATATGTCTGAGAGCATTTAGAAAGTCATCAAGAGAAAAATCACTGTAGCCTGAAAAGAATTATAAAGAACTGAACGTGGAGCAGGAATGTGGATTTTTTGCTTGGAAAGACTTTTAATACTTTGTCCTGGGGCTCTGATCTGGAATCCATGATGAGATGGCGTAGAATTATTTCAGTTTTAGAGAGGAGGAATAGGAATTTCAAAGAAACCCATTGTGGTAGGAATTTAAAAAGTTTTGGAATTCAGCATGGAATTATTTAGGAATTCAACATGGAAGGTAATTCTTTCTGGATGAATGTAGGTGGATATTATTCATCTGAACAGTGTTTTCACCTTACTGAATCAAAACCAGAACCACAGCAAGCTGGAAAAAAAGACAGCTAAGACGTGGAGCAAGATTAACAGAAAATAAGAGTAGAAGAGAGAGGAAATAAGTGAAAATACTGTAGTGAGCAGCATTACTTATGTAAATGGAACATCACCAACTTCATGCAGTGCTCAGTGATCATCCTGACTTAAAGATGTTAAGAAAACCTCCAGCAAAGGGAGTGTGTCAGAGGCAGGCAGGCTCTGATAGAAGAGAATACAAAGATGAGAGCTACTTAGCTTTGAGATACAGCTAAGATAAAGGCTGTAACAAGGTGCCAGTGTTTTAAAAATGATTAATTTGGTAAATCTACCCTTCCTTTTAAAGCAAGAGAAAGGGGACAGCCAGTGACATGAGAGAACAACACATTAAAAGTTAATCTTCTTTACGCAACACATAATTAGCTTATCGTTGCCACAGGATATCTTTATCGCTAGGAGACAGAAAAGGATTTCACATTTATGGATTGTAAAAATGTCTACAGCTACTCTGCAATACAAAAAAATATGTAGGGGACAGCTTAAGCCAAGAAGAGGACATCAGCCAGCCTCTAATTGCTGTTGCTGGGGAGGTGCTTTCTCTGTAACCCATCAAAGTGTGCTGGAATTTCTTGTGGGGCAGCTTACAGTTTTGTTTAGCTTCTTGTCCCAGCCTCTTTGGGGTGTCAGAATGACCAATCTTTAGTGATTTAAGACAGTAGACTGTTTGTTCTTCCCTCCTCTGTTTAGGAAAAATGGGAATTAAGGTGGTCTATGTGATCTCCTGAAAAACACCAGTTAAAAAGACTGTGTGAAGTACAAGTGCCACAGTGGGTTGGAAGACAGAAACATGTGCAGCAGGCATGCAGCTTTGGGAACCTTTTCCTCTGGCATAAATTGCAAAGAATGTTTCTGTTTACATGTGCTGAGTCAGCCTGGTGCATTTCTATTTTTTTCTTCCACCACAGCTTTTTTTTTTTTTTTTAAGAGTCCATTTCCATTCCATTATTATTATTATTATTATTGTTGTTGGTAGAAATTTGGTCTTCAGTTCTGTCTCTCTACATTTTTGAGGTGGGATTTTTGGTGTTACAACATCATGAAGCTGTCCAGCATAAACAGCCATTTTACAGATCACTGGGCCCTGAGGTCAGACTCCTTCTCTGCTGCGTAGGAACTCCCAGCTCCTTCTCAGAGCCTTGGGCAGCCTGCTGCTAGCAGTCCCAACATCATCTTGTGTCATCTCTCAGCCTGCATCTCCTGTAGAAGAGGCTTAGATAGCAAAGGCTGTGACACAAACTGTCCCAAATTACAAAACATAAAAAAAGCAGCAAACACATGATGTATGTAAAGCCTAATCAAGGACTGGCATTAACAGTGGAAAATGTAGTCCTGAATGAACAGGGGCTAAACTTGACACAGGTTCAAGTGCCTGCCTTCCCCTGCACAGCCGGCTCACTTCCTAGGCACTTACTCGTGTGCTTGGGCCCTAGCCTATGCCTTCAGCTCTGCTTCTCCACCTGCATTTCTCTAGTCCCAGTCATCTTGTCATTTGGACACCCAATTCAAGAGCATGCAAAGTGCAGAGCATCTCCCTTGAGTGTTTCACTTGCATATGTGGAGTCACTGAGGTGAGGTCTGTCCCTCTGTACGCTGAATTCCCCTGCTGTGAAAGGCCGAGCACCCCATTACCACTCAGCTTTGCCTCATCAGTTCATTTGGAGAGTCCTTACTCTTTTCCAGGCACTTATCCAATCTTTTTTTGGCTGGCTTCTGCTTCTCTACAAGTTTTGCTTCTTTTTGTTTGCAGTAGCCTGGATTTTTAATAGCCGTGGGGATGCCTCACAGAAGCCTTTATTTGGTTACAAGGAAGCTGAGCAGGCTTCATTTCTATAGCAGAAAGTTCCCTACGAGAGGCTGCCTTAAGTGAGAAGCTGGTGCACTGAATCGAGGTCAGTCAAGTTCTATCGTGAGCTTGTGACCACGCTGACCTGAATCCTCCAACAGGAGAGCACTGGCGAAAATGAGCTGGGGGAAGGCCTCCAGTCCCGCAGAGCAGCTCCCTGGATTTCCAACCGCCGGGAGAAAAGGCATCAAGCCTGCTGTTGGCAGAACAGTTCTCCAGCCACTGTTGTTTTAAGATTATCCTTCAGAGACCTTGTATTTTGCAGGGCTGGCACTGCTCAGGGTCATCCTCAGTCCATTTGGTCATACCTCAGAGGAAGGGGCAAAAGCTGTGGAAGGTGGTTCCCCAGGGGGTGTGATGCCCATGCCATGCGTGTTTGTAATCTTCCCACCTTCCTCCCCACTCCTGCCAGGGTAATTTGGGAATCCTGGGGCTGGGAGGGATTTAGGACTCTGCTTATACCATGTCTGCGTGACCCACAAAGAAAAGGGATGGGAAAGCGGCCACTGAGGGCTGTGTCCGCAGCTGGGAAATGTAAATGGGGCCAGCCCATCTCAGAGTTGCCCTTCTGTCACTGCTAAGTCCTCATTTTCCTCTGCAAACAGGTATTTATGGCCAACTCCCAGATACTTCTGAGGGGTGGGAGGGGGGTGGTGAGCTTGGCTAGTTAAATGCAGGTGAAAAATCGCTGCTCCCAAGGGTTTCACAGTGTACCGGCCGGCCTGGTTTAGAAACTGTGCCTCTTTTTACTGAGGCTTTTCAGTAAGGCCACGGTCCCTAAAGGCCTGCTTAACAGGAACCCTCCCTTTAACAATCAGCTAATTAATGGCCTCGTTATCAGTCAGCTTTCTCCTGTGTGCTGCACGGTTTCTGGGGGAGGGCTGCAGCCAAGGAACCACGAAGTTTTCCCCCCTCTGCCTCCCCACCCCGTGCTGGGCTTCATGCCATCTCCCATTAAAGTCCAGTGCCTGGGCTTGCAGTACGGGATGAAGCAGGCCCAAAGGAGGTCACTGGTCCCTCCCTGCCTTTCTATTGCACCGACAGATGTCTGGCCTAGTAACAGCATGGACCTATCTCCATCAAGGTTTTTTTACTGACCGGGGATTAAGTCACTCGAGTTTTTAAGCCAAGCGAGAAAAAGACAATGCTACGGATCGTCACCGGCACTGACAGGAAGGAGCGTGGCCTGGGATGTGCTTTCCTGACCTCCTTCGGTTCGGAGAAGCTTCTTTATTTAGATTTGTGCTTCCTAAGGGACTGCCTCTTCCTGTGGTAAATGAGCACGTAGGTAGTAAACACGTGGAGGTGGAAGCCAGTAGGTAATGAGGAGGACGTTTTGGGGGAGCCCATGTTCCCTTCACAGACCCCTGTTGTGGGTGCCCCAAAGCTGGCCAGAAAGAAGACAGAAAAGCCAAAGTGGATCCATTTTAGGATTATAACCTTTCAATTGGCTTTGAATCATGATTACCTAGTTTCTGACTGATGGGATGACAGGAAAGGCTTAATGTTCACAGCACAGGGATCGGGGTCTTTCTGCTCTTTTCTCTGTAGGGCAATGGAGAATCCAGTGGTTAATAAAAACATACCCATGGCTTGCTTATCCTTCTGGCCAAGTGGAAGCTGGGTTTTAACACAGCTTTGCTTGTCTCGTGAATGTGTTATCTGCTTAGAGTGTGCAATCGGCTTAGGGAAGCTGAGCTATGTTGTGCTGATGCAAGGTTTGTGCAGCTTGTGCTTGCTGGAAGTGGTCTGGGCCTTGGAAGTCAGAAGACTTGAGAACCATGGGATGCTGAAACTGCCAAAGAGCTTTTGGCATTGTGAGATAGAGAAGACACCATTTCCTTTCCTTTGCTGGAAGCCTTCATTTCATAAAGGGAATTGGTCTCCACCTTTCTTACCTGGAAATCTCCTTGGAAAGGCTCCATGTCCAAGTCTGCATTGTATGTCTTCAGCAGTTCCACTCATTCTTCTTGTGATTTCTTCTCCTCTGCTCTTTCAGTTTATTTTACCTTTTGTCTCTCTTTCACTTATTTTCTTCTTCAATTTTCTTCTTGTCCCTTGCTTTTCATCGTCCACTCTCTTTCCTCCTTTCACTCACAGACCTGCTCCCACTGCTCCTGTGTATTTTCTCTCAGTATCTTCTCTTCCTCATCATCCTTCCAGTCTACCTCCTCAAATTCACTTTACTTATAAAACCCCAGAGAAAATCAAGCTTATGGGGAGCATTGTGATGGGAGTAAATTAGAACACTGTTCATTAGCCATTTCAAAAGAGAATGAGAAGCTCTAGGAGCCTTTGGAGGAGAGCTAGCCTCCTACCAGGCATTTATATTCAAGTTGAAATCTTCAGTATGCCCAAATTATGTGTCTCCAAAAAAATAAAGATCATAAATTTTAGTCAAACCATCTTTGACAGGAAAAACTCACTGAGCAGGGATCATGCCTCTCTACTTGTAAGAGAACTGTGCACCCCTGTGGCATGATACTGAGGAGAAGATGACTCATGTAGGGGAAACAAGTTATTAACGGGGTGAGTTGCACTTCTGGGAGGCACCTTTTAAAAGCTTTCCTCTGTTAAAAGACTCCTCTGAGTTTTTACATGGAAATGAAGGGCTGTGATTCAACTGCAGGCTCTACTGGGAATCCTACAGGCTTAAGCACTGATTTACTCCAGACAGCCACAAGCAGGTGGCCAAGGTGGATAGTTGTTTGCTTGCTTTTAAATAGGTGATATATAATGGAAAATGGGGGTTTAAAAATGTCAGGATCTCCTTCAAAGAAGAATGTTGTTAGGAAGAGACCTTTTTGTAGGTCCTGCTCAGGCTGACTGGGTGGGGGCTACTCCCATGCATCTGTGCCTGTCCTGTGCTCATCAAGTAAAATGATGATTTTGCATACAAAATTCCTGTTCTGAGTGTGTGTTACTTATTTCCTATTTTTTGGGGGACAGCAGAAAGCTAAATATGAAACTGATTTCCCCCAACCTGGTGGATTCCTGGGCATTATCGTAAAGCAGTTAGGTTATAACAGTTAGAAATAACACCTAGCAAATCCAGGCTGTCTCTGTAGAGGTGCTGTGCAGCCTGCACTTGCCTGGCTTGCTGATCCAGCTGCAACATCTAAACAGCTGGCTGAATAACAGGCTTTCGCTTTGGAAAATAGCAGGACTGCCTCAGCTGGTCTTCTGCAAGTGATAGAACGGACACACTTAAATTAATACGACCTTAATAGCAGCTTATATAATGACTTAATGGTGACTAGATTGTTGCAGGTGAGTAAGGGTGATTATCTTTGCCTGGAGGGAAGTCTTGTTTTCTTCCATCTGACCAGCATAGCTGTGGATGCAGCTAGACACGGTGTTGGAGCAGAGGGCACAAGAGGCCGCTAAAGCTGATCTCTGAGGTTTACAAGGGAAGGCGACCTGAACTTGCTGGTTTGGGATGGAGGAAAAACCATCCCGCTCGGGGCTTGGCTTCTGCTGTGAGTCACGTTGTCCACCTCCTGTCCCGTCTCTTGCAGGTCTATAACCTGACTCAGGAGTTCTTCCAACGAGGTAAACCAGTCAATGCTGAGAGCCAGAATAGCGTGGGCGTCTTTACGCGGGACGTGGTCCGCAAGCGTGTCAAGGCCGATCCGGATGACACAGAGGCCGTCAAGAGGCTGAAACTAGCCATGATCCAGCAGTACCTTAAGGTGTGTGTGCACGTTGTTGCTTATTTCTTTTTACTAAGGGCAGACAAATCTTCAACCTCAGAGACCTGGCAAAGCCTTGCCTATCACTGAGGAATTGATTTTTGTGGGCTCTGGCTGCTGGGGCAGTTCCTGTTTGTGTCGACAACTTCTCCTCTTGAGGCATATGCTAAGGCTGTAGGAATAATGCATTCACTGTTTTTTTCTTATCTTAAACTTCCAGTTTTCTAATTAGAAGGGGATTTCCTAGGCCCTGTTAAATATTCTAGTGTGATTTAAGGTCTTCTTATCAACTGAAGCTACTCTACTGTCAGCTTGTTCTAGTAATGCACAGTCTTGTGCCTTACACCAGGGACTTCTTGATCCTGCCTGAGTATCTTTTACCCTCTTCTGCCTCTGCCCATATCTCAGACACCAGAAAAAAATGTAACTTCAACACTAGTAATTTGTTGAAGAAATCCCTGGAAAGCATTTCGAAAGTAAAGCAATAAAGTCAAAGGTAGCTTGTATAAACCCATGTCCTAATCATCTTTCCTCACGGCTTCCCTAGTTCTTTTTATCTCCTTGATGCCTTGGCCTAGATGAGGTCTCTGTGGGATGAGGACTTAATGCTGCATCAAGCACTCCACAAGTAAAGTGTAACAGTCCTTCCTATTTCAATTATAATGACTTAAAGGCTTATGAAATGAGGCAGGGGAGCCGAGCGGCACTCTGTGACGTGGGTAAGTATGTGGTAGTTGCTGTTTACAGGTGGGAAGCTGAAACACAGATAAAGACCTAAAGAGTCTCTCGCAGGAGGTCTGTGATAAAGCTGGGATTTGAGCCCAGGCATCCCGAAACTGTTCTGGTCTCTCAGAGTCCTAACCCAAGAGCTTGTCTACCAGGGCATCTCCAGAGCTGCTACACAGAGGCTGGTTATTTCTTGTGTTATCCCTGTAACCTTACCCATGCAGATGATGTTAGCCATTTGATATGCCTCTGTTTTTTTCTGTTGGTTATTTCTGTGGTGGCTACAGGTTGCTACAGCCAGAGACTTTTCTGCAACTCCTGCAAATCCCTTCTCATGTGTAAATACCTGAGAGCAACAAAGCTGCTGATACTTAAGGCTATCAGATCAGAGTAGCTGCTGAGAGAAGGGGGATTAACTGCTATCTTTGATGAAGTATGGTCTTGGTAGTTGCATGTTTTTCTCCCTCTTAACTGGTTTTCAGTTTTCCTCCATGGTTGAAATAACCCCCAGCCATCAGAAGCGGCCTTTGAACTACTTTCTACAACTTTGACCTTTTCCTAAAAAGCAGCCTGACTTGTTTGCATGATGTCTTAGCTCAGCACGGAGATTCCTGCCCTGCATCAGGGTGCTCCACAGGGTGAGGGTCTAGGCTTGCCAGGCTTCCAAACACTGTCATGAAAGCATGAAAAGGCCCGGAAAATTGGCCAAAGAGTAAGGCATGGGACTGTAATATTCCCTTTGCCTAAAATTCTTAAAGGATTACAGTGTGGGAATCATTGTGACTGGTGACTTGAAGATTTTAACATCATTATGTCTCATCCGTCAGTATTGTCATTAGGAACTTACCACTAGACAGACCAAACTTCCTGCCTTTGTTCCAGGGCAAGCTGCATCTATGTCTAATGCTCTTGCTAATGGTAACCTACAGGTCCTGGATCTAAAGTTTGGATAATCACACCAAGTGAATCAAATGCAGGTGTCTCACATCTTGGTATTTCTCTTTTCTGTCTCCTTCAGTTCCTTCTGTGTCGGGTCCTGCCACCTCCTGCAGACAGTTAGCTTGCTGATTGCTGACTGTTTGACAGTATGTTGAAAGCTGCAGACAGCAGAAAGAGCTGCCAAAAGTTTTTCATGGCTCCTCAAGGGAACATTTATTGACGTTGGGAAGAGCATCCGATTATCACAGCTCCAGCTGCTGTTGTAGGAGCATCAAGCAGCAAGTCCCTGGCCAGGGCTCAGGGTTTTTAGATGCTAGGAATCAGTCAGAACTGTAACCCCCTACCATCAGGAGCAGATACATCATCTCCGAACGGTGTCTGATAGAATCACAGCCAGTACAACCAAGGCTGATGCAGTGTGTGACCATAACAAAGTGGTTTCTCTGATTGGAAGCAAGGCTAAGGGGTAGATTTCGTTAGGTCTTTCAAAACACTTCTTTGCTAGCAACAATAAGGGGGGGATTCAGGATTCCCAGTTTGTGCGTCCGCTCTTTGCCCTTGCAATGTTGTGCTGAGGCAGAATGACCCCGTGGGTTGCTGTGTGGCAATGTCGCTTCTGTCTTGCTTTTCCTTAGGTAGAGAGTTGCGAGAGCAGCTCCCACAGCATGGATGAAGTCTCGCTCAGCGAATTTGGGGAATGGACCGAAATCCCCGGGGCTCACCACATCATTCCGTGTGGTTTCATAAAAATTGTGGAGATCTTGGCCCGCTCCATTCCCGAGTCCGTCATTCAGCTCCGCAAGCCGGTCAAGTGCATCCACTGGAACCAGTCGGTCAGCAAGGAGATCGAGAGGGTGGCTGACCACAACAGTGACCTCCCCGAGGAGGACAAGGGCTCTGATGTCTTCGTGGAGTGCGAGGACTGTGAGTTCATCCCAGCCGACCACGTCATTGTGACTGTGTCCCTGGGAGTCTTGAAGAAACGCCATGAGAGCCTGTTTCATCCCCGCTTGCCCGAGGAGAAAGTGATGGCCATTGAGAAGCTAGGAATCAACACAACCGACAAGATTTTCCTGGAGTTTGAAGAGCCTTTCTGGAGTTCTGAATGCAACAGCATCCAGTTTGTCTGGGAAGATGAGGCAGAGAGTGAGAGCTTGACTTATCCCGAGGACCTGTGGTACAAGAAGATCTGCAGCTTCGATGTACTCTACCCACCGGAGCGGTACGGCCACGTGCTGAGTGGCTGGATCTGTGGAGAAGAGGCTTTGATCATGGAGAAGTGTGACGATGAAACTGTGGCGGAAACCTGCACCGAAATGCTACGGAAATTTACAGGTCAGCCATGCTCTGGTTCATTTGGTGAGTGGAGAAGAGAGGGAGAGTGGGGCTTGGGTGTTGAATAACCACTAGGAAGGAAGTACGCTAGAGGAATTTTTAGTTCTTTGGCATATTATGTCCCTGTGAATGGGCTGGGCAAGTGCTTCTAGCATACCTCCTGCTTGGGTGTGCCTGGAAGCTATTTATACAGAGGAGCTGATAACCAGCTCAGGAAGCGGTGGGCTGAAGTGCTTGAGGATCCCACATCCTCTGGTTTATTTAATCACAAATTATACGCAATTGTAAGAGCAGTGTCCTCCAGATTAGGTGCATTTTATGCTATTCTAGGGACGGGTCCCGTGATTAACCTATTTATATCTGTCTGTTACTCGTGTAAGCCAAATCTCAGCCCCCAGTGAGTTTCCAGCCTTACCTCTTGTCCACGGACCTCCAGTTAATTGAAGAAATTTGCCTTCGCAAGTGTAGCTTCCCCCTGTGCTTACAGACCATTTGCTGCCTACAATGCAGAGATCTAGAGCAAGGGACCTGGAAGCTGAGGACTACCCGCCTAATTGGCTACTGCCAGAAGAGGTTTTGCATTTTATTGCTCTCTTTAGGAATCATAGGCTAGACTGCATGTTCAAAAACCCTCTTGCAGGGACCAAAACGGAATCCTTGTCTCGGTCTGCTCAGCGGTGCGTTTGGGGTGGATGCGGAGCCCGTGGCTCCCCCGCAGCCTGCAGAGAAGCACGATGAATCAGTGTGTGCTGGGCTCTGGGCAGCTCCTGCTTCCTGAGCTGCGTGTTTTCAGCGGCGTGAGTTATCCCTACGTTACGTTGCGGTTGCACGACACGCACGAATTTGTTCCTCCTGGCCTCAGCAGGCCAGCTGCTGCCCCACGGAGGCATGGCAGGAGGCCCTTCTCTTTAGGGCCAAGTATTTCTAGTGCTGACATCTCCCAGAGAGTATAAACAACCTCGTCTGTGGCAGCTTTCCTTGCTTAACCCCTTTTTTAAAAAACAACACCTCAATTTACCCATGGGACTTTGTTTTTTTGGGTCTGTCCTAGTTTGGCAGAATGGAGTATACTCTCCCTCTTCCTTCTTGTGCTCCTTTGCTGTTGTTATTGTTTGCATGTGTTGGATGTCCCTTTCTTCCTCCTGGGACGGAACTATGCTGGCACTGGCTCATCAGTATGTGCTGCAGTTGCTGTTCCAGCTGATACTGCACCTGGTCACTGTCCATCAGGCTCTTCAGCGGTGTGAGCTCTATCTCAACCTTCTGCTGATCCCGGGTTATCTAACCCTGGAGAAATTCAGGTTAGAAGATGCAATGAACATTTCGTTCATGAGCTGAGAGATCCCCTCAGCTGCTCGAAACTGCAGGAAGAAAGCCTGTCCTTGGAGCACCCATTGCACAACATGACCTGTTCCACTTTCTGCTGGAAAATAAGCTTGTTAGTTTGTGGAAAACCTTTTCAGCTGACTTCCAGGATGGCCTTGCTAAGGTACCTCGGTTTATCCCGTTACCCTTGCTCCCCTGTTTTCCTTAGGGACTTCACAGGAGGAGCAATACCTCGAGGCTGACGTGGGCCAGGTGCCAGGCAGCCTGAAATAACACGAGTGTCTGTACAGCAGGGAGCTCCTTTCCTTAGCAAATGATCATGGTTTGTAGTCCTCAAAGCGAAATGTTCTAGAACTGCCATCAGCAGTAGCTTTTTCCAGCAGTTTATTTTTTGGAGAGAGGAATAAAGCAACCTTTTATCTGTGATCCAACTGTAGTCATTCCTGAAAATGACCAGGCCCCTCTGGTCCATGTAGCCCCACCAAACCCAGCTTTTAAAGTGCTTCCTATCACCCAACGTCTTGTTAGTCAGCTAGCTCAGTTGGGAGACTTGTCCCCTGAGGATCCCAAGCTCGATGGAAGGAGAGCCTCTTCCATAAGGTACTTCAGGGCTCCCACTCCTCACCTGGTGGTCTGGGTCTTCTTCTGAAGAAGACTTTCTCTACTGAATACAGAGAGGGCCTTATGCTCAGTAATGAAAATAGGTTGTATGAATCATTTAATGTTCACTTCACCTTTTGTAGCTTTCGTGTTCTGGGCATGAAAGCCCCCTGCTCTCCAGTTAAGACTTTAGCAACATGGGTTCCCATTTGCAGCTATATTTTGCTGGCCCGTTGCTCTTGGAAGCCTTTCCACTGGCTTCAAAGGATGTTGGACAAGCATCCTATGCTAAATCCATTCGTTTAGACCGAGTGTTATTTTATTCTGAGGATTTCTCTGTAACGAGAGGTGATATACCTCTGTGACCTCAAATTTCTCTCGCAGGTTAGTGCTGGGGCTTATCTGGCTTTGCTGTGAAAAGCTCTCGGGATTGTTCTAGCCTAAGAACCGTGGACAATTACAGCCCTTCACAACTGGACGGCTGAAAAGCCCAGCATCCCCGTAAATCTGATTAAACGGGATGCCTTCAGACAATTAGAAGTCTTGCTCTGGTTTCTTCATTGGCTAAGCTCCGAGCGTGAGAAGCCAGAAGGCAGTAATTGATGATGATAATAATCTGAAGGGCTCACTGATCTGTCAAGCTGAGGCTGGGGACGCCCTGAGGAGTCCTGCCTGTCCTCCAGCTATTTCTCTAGAAGGGAACGGGTCTCTCTTAAGGTCTGTGTCATACCTCCAGCCCCATGTGAATGCCTGGGGTATCCTCATGTCTCTCTGTGGCTATAGACACTAAGATGTGGGTAGTACCATAGATCTCTGTTGCTCTTGGTGGGATTTTAAACGCCCTGCTCTCAGGTAGACATCTAAATTTGGGAGTCTTAAATGATCAATATGAGCCGATTTTATGATAATCCACTTTATCATAATCAGTCCCATAACCAGTAAATCTATGTAGCCACATCTCCCAGAGCTGAATGAAGAGGGGATTAGTTGAGGCACCTGGATTTATCTCCCATAGCTTCACAAGAGGGAGTCAGCAGCATAATAATACGTGTCCTATTTTAGTGAAGGCTGAGGTCCTTTTTTAGGCATTTTATCTCTGTTTGGACAGTGAACGTGTGCTCAGTTCTACAGGTTTCCACATTTATATTGATTGTTACTTCTATCTGTAGGCAAAGGCACATGTTCACACATCCTTTTGAAAGCAGATTGAGAAAGTCCAATTAACTGTATTTCTTGAAAGAGTCTGGCCCTGCTGGTCTTCGTGGTTCATGTCTTGCAAACACGTTCACAATCAGAGCTTCAGTTGTGTGCTCCTGTGTGACCTTTAACCAAGGTCTTCCTATCTGGGTGCAACAGAAATGTCTCTTAATTTTTTTTGTCTTAGAAGCAGCTGGATAACATGACCAGTGTTATGGCCGTGGTCAAACACGACCAGATAACTTAACTGGTGTTCCTTAAGCTTTCCACCCCCAAAATAACGTGTTCCTCACCTAAAAAAAGTGCATAAATTCAGAAGTGCACGAGCACGGTAGTTGCACAGGAGACGCTTCCATCACGCTCATGTGCTCTGATGTGCTGGAGAACCTCATGGCAGAGTCTTTAGGGAGTTCAGGAGAGCTGGTATTTGTGCCCCACGCAGCGTGGTGCTAGGGAGGGAGGCTGGCTTTGGCTCTGGGAGCTGTACGGCTGGGTTATAACGCACCCAGGCTCCTCTGCCCATGCTCCATGTTGCTCTGCTTCTGGTGGGATGAAGTGGCTGTGTGGGGAATAACTCCCTGGTGGGAAGGCTTCTGTTTGCCTCCGTGTATACACGATACTTGGACATCCATGGGAAACACTAGAGAGATGCAAAGCTGTTGCTTTTACCAGTCTGAATGACTCCTGTATTAAATACTGATGGATTTGTACAGTTGTTGATTGGGCTGGTGACCCCACAAATGCTTTTGTTAACAAATTTCAGCCTTTTAGATCTCCTTATCTGTCAAGCCATTGTCTCATTGCTTGTAACACTGTGTGTTCCTATCGTTAATCATCTTTATATCACCATCTTACACGTTGACTCCTGTAGCGAAAATCTTCCAGGTATCTTGGCAGGGGAACATAAGAACAACGGCTAGCTACAGAAGAGGCATCAACAGCCCACTGCAGAGACTCCTTTTATTTGAAAATACAACGTGTGGTTGTTTTTCTTTTGTAGTGCAATGTGATGGATGACTGCTTTGGCCCTGCCTGGTGCTGTGTTGTCTAACGGCGTTCATGGTGTGTTCTCCTGGGCTTTCCCACAGCCCTTAAAAATCAAGCGCAGTAACTTATTTCCTTGACGCGTCTGAGAGCTCCCTGTTCTCTGACTCCCTTGGGCTTTTCACTTCCATCCCAGGCAGTCCTGCTTTGATCATTCTTGGAGGAGAGTCTTTTAGAGGCTTTGTTATGCTAAGTTCTCACTCCTGAAACAACATCCATTTGTAAGATGTACTTTGTTTGTAGGCAGTATTTATTTGCTAGTCTGTGCCATATTTTGATCTGCGGGTTAGTGGTTGGAAAGTGTTCCCAGTGTGCTCCAGCAAGCCATCCAGGTGCCTCTGCTGTTTCCAGTGTTATATTTCATAGCTCTCCTAGACACACCGTACTCCTAAAAGCAGTAGCTGGACCAGGGAAATAACCCGCTCCTGATTTTAAGGAGCAAAAGGCACAACTAATTCATTATAAACTGATAACTATAACTAATTTCATTATGAATCGTTATAAATCATTATAAATCATTAGAGTCTCAGCTCTCCTACATACAGAATTTCTCTTCGTTGCACTTCTCCATGGCCTGTCTCCCCGTTCATCTCCTGCCAGGCCAGATATGATCATGGGACACCAACAAAATCTCGGTCAGTGACACTGAGGCAGACTCAAACCAGCTGTTCAAAGTGTGACAATCCTTATTTCAGTCTACCTGAGGCTCTTGAGGCAACAGCTGGTGGACTGCCTTGGCTACAACTCTTGGATCTCATGTGCTCCTGTACATTTGGGATGGGGACAGTTGCTTATGATGCCGCTATCATTGGTTCACTCAAGTGCCCCTCACCTCCAAGTCCTACATCCTGGTGCAAAACTTACAGCAATCCAGAAACCCTTCTTCCAGCATCATAATCCTTCTTTCCATGCCACGTGCATTCCACAAAATGGTTCTGTTGGATTTTATATTCATTTTGTGGGGTGACTGGGTAGCAGTTAGAGTGAGTTCTACAAGTTTTGAGAACTTTCTGACAGGTTTTCCTATGCATATTGAGGATTTGCCTTCTAACCTTATCTCTGCACCTTTTTGGAGGTGCACCTCTTACAGGACTACCTTAACATCCTAGTTAGACTGGGCACCCAGTTAGATACCTAAAATTAGGTGAGACGAATCCCACACTCGGTCACCGCCAGGCTCGCCAAGGTAAATGAGAGGAGGAAATGCTTTGTATTTTCATCCAGAATGTGTCCAAGGTTCCCTGGAGCTCCCCAGTCTCTTAGGGACATCTGTGTTTTAACAGTCTTTCCCAAAATGGAAGGCTGCAGGTGAGATGACTGGAACTGAAAGGGATCCTATTTCTGTTATTTAGATACCTGGAGCTCAACAACAGAAAGGAGATCTGGTTTAGGGCCTCTTCCCCGTAGCCTGCAGGCTCTGCCAGGATTTATTTTCCATAAATACATGCCACTCCACAACTCGCACTGATGTTTTCTTGGACATGGTCTCACTTTTTCTCTCCTTCTGCTTTCCACCCAGGGAATCCAAACATTCCGAAACCTCGCCGGATCCTGCGGTCCTCCTGGGGCAGCAATCCCAACTTCCGTGGATCCTACTCCTATACCCAAGTTGGGTCTAGCGGGGCCGATGTAGAGAAACTCGCTAAGCCACTGCCTTATGCTGAGAGCTCCAAAACTACTGTAAGTATGGCCCAAACCAGCTCTGTGGCAAGAAGACTAACATGACACTGGGCAGTGGGTTTCCTGGGAGGCAGGTTGAAAGAGACTGTCTCTGGAGGGGCCTCCAATAGCTTGTTTTCCATTTTTTTATACATACCCCCTTGGACAAATGATGTATATAGGATTTTACCTCCTTAGTGACTGGAGGTCACTAAGGAATCCCAACACCTTAGGGATTCCCACCTCTCTCTCCGAAAGTATCAAGAGCTGGGCATCCACGTGGCTTTTGGAATCATGATCCCTGTGTTTAATGTACGTTGGCTTACTGGCCAGTTTAAAATTCCTTAGGAAAGCACAGTTTATTCTGATTTAAGGCATACACTGAATATTCAGCATTAAATACATGACCCCTGGTAATAGCTAGGTCTGAACGTTTTGGAGATGCATATTAGGAAATCCTTCTGTATTGGCAGTAGAGGGTGAGGGAGATCCAGTCCTTGCCTTAGGGGACTCATATATTTGCAGGGGACAGTGAATTTGCTCCTCAGGTGCTGCCTTTGATTTCTGGGAGCGAAGAGTGCACATGGAGATAGCTGCTGCAGCTCAGCTAATGAGCAGCAATATATTCAGCCAAACTCACCCCGTCATTCAGGGCTTTGCGTCCAAATCCAGAGGCAGTGGCTGATGAATATCCAGCCTCCAAGGAGCTGTCCAGTCCATTTCCTCCACCCAGAGCCACCATGCAACTTTGTTCAGCATGGAAATGTGTTAAAATGGGTAACAGGAGCTTTGGGAATCTCTCTCTAGTCTCAGGGAAGATCTGAAATCCCTGCCTCAGAAGTGAGTTAGGAGCAATTTCGTCAAGCACCTGACTATGGAGTGAGCTAAGACACTGTCTCACCCCCTGGGGTGTCTTGGCTCCTGAAGTTGCAGTCCTGAAAAAATAAATCCTTAACGCCCCAAAGGCTAATAATGTATGATTTGGAGGAGCAAAGAGAAGAAAGAGCAGAGAGTTTAGGTGCTCAGTGCCTTGTGCAGATGAGTCTGAGGTTATTGGAGCTAGGATGATGCCGCAGCCCTGCCGAGAGCTCTGTGCAGACGTACCAAGGGTGAGCTTGACATTAGCAGACGTGCTGTGCCTTCCCCGAGGTTCACCACACCGGGATTTCGAGAACCAGCACTCCTGTGAACACCGGTGTCATCTCGTGGGGATGTGGGAGGGCACAGAAAGTTTTGTCTCCTTTTTGCCTCACGTGTGCTTTCCGGTAAGCGCTGCTGAGCTTTCCCACTTTTCTTATCCTCTCCAGCCGATGCAGGTGATGTTTTCAGGGGAGGCCACTCACAGGAAGTATTATTCCACTACCCACGGTGCTGTGCTTTCTGGGCAGAGAGAGGCTGCTCACCTCATTGAGATGTACCAGGACCTCCTCCAGTGCCGGAGCTAAAAGGCCCCGTGTTTGCAAACACCACCAACTCCCGATTCCTTTTACAGGTGTGTGGAGGGGGTTCTTTTTTTTTTTTTTTAATTTCAGTTCACAGTAGAACAGCCTTTATCTTTTCTATTAAAAAAAAAAAAAAAGCCCTAACTGTTTAAAAACCTAGTCATCAATAGCTTCATTTCCATGTGCTGTATTGTTAACAGGGAAGGGTGCTCTTTTTGTCTGGTAAACTGTTTCTTTGTCATTTTAATTCTAACTGCACTTTCGGTGCCTATCATTTTTTTTTCCTTTCTGTATTGTAAGTGCCTTCTATACTAAAATAAATGTTGTAATAAAAAGACTGGGTGCTTTGGTAATTCCTGGAGACTCTGCTCAGTAAGTTATTACTCTTTTTTATATGCTCCCATGTTTTATATTTTATAAAAAAAAAGGGGTTTTCTTCCTTTCTACAAAATTTGGAGTAGGAGGATCTTGAGGCAGATCTGGATACTCTCTGTACTCATTCATCTTACTCACTGTGTGTTCGAGGAATTGTGCCTTAGGGACATAGTCATTTGCCTTGTCCAGATTAGTGCTGAAATCCCCCTGCATCCCCGTACATTTAACTCAGTGTGCCACCTGCCCATCAGCTGCTGCAGGCCCTTGTGCTTCAGGAAACCTTCCTGTAATTTTGCTGGGGGGAATCTGGGGGTGGTGGTCTGACCTGTCACTTGTCCTTCACAAATTCTTGAACCACATTGTGGAAGGAACGTTCACGCCTGTGTGCCAGCTAAAATGCCAAGTGAAAACCCCAAACTGCCTTGGTAATGCAGATACAGCTGGAGTATAATCTACAGCTGTAATCGTAACTTGTCCAAGTGGAAAACACCACGCAAACTGATGTGGGAGTGCGGGCAAGAAGGAGGAGGATGAGAAGATGCAATCTTGAACTTCCTGTGTGATGAAACTCCACGTTTTGCTGGACAGCAGTGCCCCAAACAGGTGAGCTTTCCATCCCCTGCCTCCAGAAAAGAGGGTCCCAAAATCTAAATGACACCATTGATGTTGAAGAGCTCTCCCAGGGAGGTCATGGCTATTCCCACTAGTAAGGAATTGTGAAGGGATGTGAAAGCATGGCTCAGACATATTATATTTGGATTAATATATATATATATATATATATATATATATATATATATAATATATATATATATATATAACATATATATAATATATATGTTTTATATATATATATATATATATATATATATATATATATATATATATATTCCATGGAACCTGTGTATAGTACCTGACATGGCCTTCAATTAAAACTCCTTAAATTCAATTATCCCTGATTTCCTCTTTGTCCAAATACACGATGGCCAGCCATGGGTTATGCCTGCAGAGTTAAGTTAAGACCTTAGGACACAGCCTCTGTTCAAGATGGGGAAGCTTAACTTTCCCTGCAGGGATGCTGCATCTCTCACGTCGATGGTTTTTACTCTGTCCAAGAGGAGGTGGCACCCCAGCACCTCTGATACACCGTGAGTATCCCTGCGGGCCTCCCTTTATGTTCAGACTGTACCCAGCTCTGTATAAATGTGCTTGGTTTGTCAAGGTTAGTTCCTATATAAACTATTTCTACAGCAAAGCCAGAGGCTGGGAGACACTGTTTTAGGGTGACCCTTTGGGGAGTGCCAGACCAGCCGAAATTTGAAGGCTGATTGAATATATTTCCTTCTTTCCTTCACTCGTGGAAGCAGTTTCTGCTCCCTGTTTCAAGCAGAGATCCTGCTGAACCGTGAGAAGACTTAAAAACCAGTGCCAAGGGTAAGGAATGCCTGGCAAGGGCCGGTTTTGAGCCTGCCAGCTTTTCTTTGGGTGATCTGGAGAGCACATCTTCATCTGAAGAGCACCTCAGGCAGCGGCCGCACTTGCACCGAGCAAGTCAAACTGCTTGGAAACGCACTCAGATGTGCTTGAGAACAAAGGCTGGAAATAAAGCTGAGCAAAAAGGGGAATTTAATAAGAAAACGCTCTGAAAATTAACTTGGCATGAGCGACTTACTACAAGCTTGTCCTGATGTGCACCACTTTGGGGAGACAACCAGGGTGACATTACTTTCTGGGTAGTAAAACTGCTTCCCCCTGGAGCCTTCAAATAATCACCTGTAGAGATCCTAATGGAGATAAACAATCCTGATGGCCCGGTGTCAGAAGTGCATTACACAAGCAGTGCTCTGGATGGAAGAATTGCTCAGAGCTGGGGTTTTCCTACTGCAACGACGTAATCTGGACCAAAGAGGCCTGCTTAGTGCAAAGTTAATGGGCCGGTGATAAACGAGAAACCATCTGTGTGCTGCGTTCAAGCTATCCCTCAGCCAGCTTAGCAGGAGGATTCGCCTTTGACCTAAATAGGCTTCCTGAAAAGAAACTCGCTGTATATTTTTAAAATGTGTTCTAGCTTTAGTCACTGAGGCATACGCGTGTGTGTGTGTTCATGTTTTGTTTCCCTCGAAGGGTTCTCTCACCGCGTGGGCAAGTATTTGCTGGGACATATGTTTCTTTGTTAACCCATAAGCCATGGGGCAGCGCGGCTGAATTGCAGCGTGTCCTGCAGAGGAGGTGGGTGCAGAGGCAGGGAACTTGCAGCTCTTCGGGGGCTGCGGCTCTTGGGATCCCCTGAACTGTGTGGGTTTAGGAGGGGAGGCTTTGGACAGCTTGTGCTGGCTTCGAGGGGACGTCAGGATTCACGGTACGTGTAGGGCAGCAGCTTGCTGTGAGAGTCCCATTTTGTCCTTCGGTGTCCCAGTGACACCTAAATCCTCAGGGGGCCTTTTCTTGCTTGGAGGCTTCGTGGCAGGAGGGCTGGAGGCTCAGGTTTCTGCTTTCGGAGCCTCCTGCCAGGCAAAGGGCTGTCCTCGCCGCACGGGTAGGTGTTTCACCCCAGTGACGTTTGGCTCCGCTCTCCCCCAGGGGTAACAGCTTCAAGGCCTTGTATACAACGAGTCCCTTTGTTAACGAGTCCGTTTGTTGCCTTATGCTTTAATTGCACGTCCTCCAGCTTAACATGAGCACTCTCTCCCAGTCCAAGCAGCCCCTGAACTGTGCAGATGTGCATCAGTGGGCACAAATGTTAGTAACCAGCAAGGTTTTGTCCTGACTTCATGAAAAATGCCTTCTGGAACAATATATATTTTCTCAAGGATATAAACCCTTTTCTTTTTCAAGTCAGCTGAGCAAAACATAGACATCAGCATAGTTTTATGATGTCTAAACACTGTTTTTTTTTTTTTTTTTCCAAAAATAAAAAAAGTTTGCAGGCTGAAGAGGACACGTGTTTAGCTGTTACCTTATCTCCTTGCATTATCCATCTGTCTGGCCACTGGCCAAGGGCTCGAGCGAGGAGCAAAGTGATGAATGCGTCTGTTTTGGCATCTGTTGCCCCAGGAGAAGCATGCGTAGTCTCCTTGTGGTTTCCTACCAAGCATCTGGGGTGGGAGTCACGTTGCTCAACTGCAGCTATTTAGGAGTGGGACGTCCAGTTGATAAATGATTTACGGAGGCTCCTTCTAGGGTCAGCAGCGAGGGAAAAGGAGGGAAAGAAAAAAAAAAACTCGTTAAGATGGTAAGCCAGCTCATCCCAAGAGACAGTGGTCTGGAGAGGAGGTGCCTGCCCCCTCCAGCCTCAGCACCAGGGATGCCTTCCTGGCTGTGCCAGAGTTGGGAAGGGTCGCAGTGCATCGGCTTTGGGATGCTTGTCCCCTCTTTTATCGCAGGAGCAAAACTCTTTTCCTGATGTTTCTGAGTTGCAGGAGTTGTGCTGCAGGAAGGGCGAGCAGTGCTCTTGAATTGGAACGAAGGAAAGGTGGAAAGTCTGTCCGGCTTCAGTCACTCGGCTTTTGCCAAGGGTTATCCTCGAGGACCCAGAGCTGGGTTCCAGCAGCCCCAGCACAGTGGAAGCAGAGGAGAAAACGGAGTCCTTTGGGCTAAGAAACCGGAAAAGCCTCAGGACTGTTGCTTTCTCCCATGGCTTCTTTATCCTGGGATATCCAAGAAAAGCTGCGATGCTGGTGGTCAGGGTTTCAAAGCTCCCTTCCGTGTGCACACAACATGATGATGGTGTCTGATTTTGCTAAATAGGCACATAAATAGGAAACAGCGGTGGGATTCAAGCCACATTGAGAAGAAGTGTCCCAGGACCCTGGCTTTTAATGAAGGGTTTTCTCTCCACACCTTGTTTCTCCCAGGACCGTGTGCCATTTAGCTCTGGGGTCTGGTGCTCAGTGTTCACTGGTAAGGTGTGTGCGGGCAGATCAGTGAAGGAGGAGAGATGAGGGATGAAGGCTGGGCTGAAGCTTCGTACCTCCCAGAGAGGTGCTTTTCATGCTCCCTTCATAGGAGGGCTTCTAATCCACATCTGCCATCTTCTTCAGGAAAACCTAGCAGGGCGAGCCCACTTCGGCTCGTGTTTCTCCCCGAGACCCTAAATTTAGCAGCTGTTTACCAAGAGCTGCTTAAAATTAGCAGCTTCCGCAGCAGCGAAGGCCACCCTGCGGACGTGATGAGGAGAGGTGACCCTGCTCTCCCTTCTCCAGCCCCTGCAGCGTCCTAACTCCTGCTGTGTCCCCAAAACGCTCATCAGTAGGATGAAGGTTGGTGGGAAGAGGATAGGGGTGCCGCGACGGTGAGAGCCACCCAATTTCCTAGAAATAATAAATGAAAGCTCGTTCTGGTTGGGAAAGTGGATGGGGAAGGCAGGGTGCTGGGAGCGGTGTCTCAGCACCCAGCCCTGGCTGATGGTGCCACGGGGAACGTGCGTGCCCGTCCCTAGCTGCCCATGTCCTGGCTGAGCCTTGCACTTGGTAGCAAGAAATATTTTAGATTGAGAATGGCTGGGAAAGATGAAATGAGTCCTCAAAGCTTCTCCTGCACCACAAGGGTGGTGTTATGGCCAGCTCCTGGTTTGTGGCTTAGCATCACCCCTCTTGCAAGTCCCGATGTGCGGTGAGTGAGTGCACAACCTGTGTAGTGTCACTGGGGGGGTTAGTGGTGCAATAGTGCAAACAGTGGAGTTTGGGGACCAGGAAACCACCCTGGTGCTGATTTGCACCAGCAAACACAGACCCAAAACCTCTAGGGAAAGGGGACTATGAGCCCCAGGGGAGATATGGAGGATAAGAAGCAGGAATTAGGGGAGTGGACAAAAGGAAATAGTGAAGTGGGGAGAAGCCGGGAGTCCAAGCCAGGCTTGGAAGTCACCTTGGAGATATTGCCCGAAAACTGGACAAATTCAGCAAACCAGAAGCATGTTCAAGGAGTGGATGCTGAAACTGCAAATGGCTCGGGGATGACCAAGACCCCCCTGGCTCTGCACCCTGGGGCTGGATGTTTTCCTCCCGTGGCCATCCCTGGGGTCAGACCTCCGGGTTCTTGGCACCAGTAAGGCTGACCTCCTGCAACAGGAGGGCAAACCGGTGAAATGTGGTTTTATGCTGCCATCTTGTGGCCTAGAAAGACTTCTCGAGCCATATTAAAAATTACCTGGCATAAAGATTACATGCATATATGTGCACATAGGTGTGAATGATGTTAAATGGGAGGAAACACAGATGTGGGCGAAGGGGCGGGTTGCTTCTTGGTGGGCTCTGCTCCTGGTCCGTCCAGATGAAGGGCTCCACAGCCCGAGATATCCAGGGGTACTGAGATTCCCTGTGTCAGGCAGGAGCTGTGGAGGTGGGTGGAATAAGCTGGGTCATTTTCAGTCTCTCAGAGCCCACCTGTGTGAGATTTTGGGCCACGCTGCAGGTCCCCTGGGGACCAGCTGCCGTTTCCATGGTGTTTTGGGTGAGGGCAGCCCCTACCTGCTTGGCACAAACCCTCAGCATCACGGCATGGCCGTGGCAGCTGGCACACAGACCCATGGGGACTTTGGCTGTCCCCTTGTAGAAGTAATCAGAAAGTGATGTGAGTGTGAGAGCAGCGATAAAATGAATGATTTTGTGTTGCTTTTCTCGCGGGCAGCGTGACCCCGGCCAGGGCGGCTTCCAAGGGGCAATTTGCGAAGCGTTTGGCAAACGAGCAGGGCCTAATGGAAAAGCAGCAGCGCAGGGAGTGATTCAGGGGCTGGAGGAATTGATTTACGGGGGCAGAGATCGCGGAATAAATAAATTAGCAGGGCTGGCTGCAAGTGCCTCGCTTGGCTGGGCGGCCGGGGAGCCGAGCTGGTGCGCTGCCAGGAGGGCGAGGGTGGGGAAGGGTTTGTGGCCCTCATGGGTGGCACCGGGGGTGCAGGGGGTGACGGCAGGGCCAGGGGAGGGGGCACGCAACGGGGACGTGCCAGCCATCGGCGGTGCTCTGCTAAAAACCACCAGCTGAGGGCCGTAAATCTCCAGGAAAACTTCAGTTTGGGGAAATCGGTGCAAAAAATCTCTCCTTCACGGTGCTTGTGTGGATGTGCTTGTGTATAGGCAAGCGAGCTTCAAAGTCCAAACTGGTGCATTCTCCCTGACCCGGGGATGTTCATCCCCTCTGTATAACACTTGGATTTGCTTGTGCTCCTAAGTATGCCCAGGAATCATTGCTTATTCCACCCTGCATTTTCTTGGGTTTCCCACGATAAAACACACCGTTTTCCTTATCAGCGAGCCCCTTTGGTATCATTTCATTAAAGATGTTTTATATCTCCTCGTATCTTGCGGTACAGCTCTGGCCTTCAGGCATATGCAGGTGGCACATGTCACCTGCGTCCTGAGCACAGCATCCCTTCTGGATCCTAAAAATGCCCCCTCACAACAAACTGGGGTTTGATCCAACCCTCTAATTCCTGCTGCCCTTTCAATTAAAACACCAATTTAATTCCCGTGTAGCTGCCTTCTGATGGGACTGCTGGGTGATTTTCCATGGCCATTTCGTGATGCCAAGCCCAAGGAAACCTTCCTGCTCTGAATTTTAAACAGCAAAGCTTTGCCATCCCCAAAGAATGGGAATATCAAGCCGCCTGCTGACACAATCGGCTCTAAATGGGCCAGGCTTTCAGCACAATCAGGACGGAGGAACGGCAGCTTTTTCCTGTAATGCCTTTTCAGTCGAGGATTAATTTTAGGCTGCCTGGATCACCCCTCCAGACAACACGGCTGGCGTATTGTGTATGGCCCCCTCCTAAATCCATCTTCTGCCCTGCACCTCACATCTGCAGATGGAAAAGCTGTGTTTGAAATAATGCCCATCCTTTTCAAAGCCCCACTTCACGGAAAGAAGTGCCGAGGCATTCCCACCTTCACAGCTCTCGGCTAATCTGTGCAGAAATGGGAAGCAGTGGGGTAAGAAGACAGCCAGAATGGGTAATGATGGGCCAGGCGGATGGGGTGGATTTGGATAAATAGCCCCTTAAATCATCTGGAGCGGGATGCAGATTTCACCACAGCTGAATCACAGTTTTGTTTGCTTGAATTGAAAACTCTTGGTGTATATACACATAAATATATATATGTATATATGCACACACTTTTGGTGAACACACTCTTTATATATATACATTTAGGGAGAGAATTACAACGACTGTCCCTCCCAGGGATCTCCTACGCAGACACTGCCGATGCAGTTGACTCTGCAGAGCAGCCGCACGACCCTGAGCTAATCAGCCTGGCTCTGAGCTCATTTCCCACCAAGATCCCTTCCTGAAGCTCTCCGGCCGTGCACTCTCCACCCTCCTTCCCGTCCCCTCGGCCCTTCGCAGTGTCATGTCCTTGCTATGCGCTGGCGTCACCGCAGCCACGCCTGCTGCTCCAGGACAAAGATTTCCGCTGGGAAATGCATGAGAGTGAAAGAAGGAGCCTTGCCGAGCCAAGCGAGGCTCCTTGCTGCTCACCCCTGCTCTGAGGACAGCTGGGATGTGTTCTTCGGGACCCAAAGCAACCCACCGCCGTCCCTCCTGGGATGGGGCAGGGTGCTGGAGGACGTGGGTTGGGGTGGATGTAGCCAGTCCATTGACCAGTCCTAGGGGCACAGAGAAGAGTTTTCCTCTGGGTAAGGAGAAAGAAAGAGAGACTAACAAGGTAGAGAAGGAGCAAGGACGTGATGCTGGGAGAGGGATCTCCAAGAGAGAGATGCTCTGTGCTGGTTGCGGGATATAAATGACATCGGGAAGTAATGCAAATTTTTATGCCCCTGGAAGTATTTGATGGGTCACTGCACTGCAAGTGAGAAATGCTGAGCCTTTTCTCTTCACCTGAAGGTAGCTGGCCGTGTCTTCTGCTCCGAAGAGTTTTCTTCTGCAGCAAGTTCCTGACCCGGTGTTGGACGTATGGAGCCTTTTTGCTCGGGAAGATTGGTGTGTGGAGGAAGTTTCTTTATCAAAAAGTGGGATGGGGGAAGATACCCGAAGATACTTTGTTACTTTGGTTAAAAAATAATAATAAAAAAGGTGAACATCTCCATGTTTGTCCTGCTGCTGCATCCCAATGTACTTTGCCTCCTGAGAGCAAGGGATGGTGTGGAGTTACCATGAACCAACATCCAGGGGGCTTTTGTCTCCTGGGTTGGGACAGAGGAGAGCCTAAGGCTACTCAGAATATGTAGGGCTATTTATATGAGCAGGAAAATATCAAGTCTTGCAAGTTCAGCAGTCACAGGGAAGAGAGAATGACACGACACACTTGTTCTCGTGTTCAGATGGGTCTTGTTTAGGGAGGATAAATTTCTGTAATGTTTAATCAGGCCCAAATACAATGTAAGCAAGGTAAACATGGGGTTTGCAGGGCTCTCTTCTTTTCTCCTTGGCTGAAATTTCTCCCCTATTTTTCAGGTCCCTTTGGGACCAGCACCTTGTGGCATGACAGGTGGCTGGTCTCCACAACACCAGGACACAAAACCCTGATATCCCTGCTCCCTTCTGCCCTCTCCCCCATGCCTGCCACCACTGCGAACTTGCCCCCAACCCCTCGGTTGGATGCGGGTTGCTTCGGCCCATCTGGAGAGAGGGAAAGTCCAATGGAGCTGGAGGAGGAGAAGAGACAGAGGTGAGAACAAGAGCCCAGTATTAGGTGAAAATCCTATGCAAGAAGATCTGCTGAAATTAAATTTATTTATTTATTTATTTATTTTGAGAGCAGACAGGTTTTAAGAGGTTCCCAGCAGCTCCTTCCCCTGGAGGCTTCTCCCTCCCCAGCTCTGCCCAGAGTCAAAATGTCCCCGTGCTGGGCCAAGAGCACATCTGTAGGCAGGTGAGGAATGGCACGACATGAAATTGGGGACAGGAGGAGGGCAGGGACCGCTTAGAAACGGTAGTGAAATATTAAGGAATTTGGGAAGTTGACCAGCAAACTGGTACCATTGAGCAGAGTTGGTTGGGACTGGTAGCACCCCAAGCAGGGTGCCCAGCCTCACGTCCAGGCAGCTGCTGAAGCTCTCCAGGCTTTTCAATATCGTGAGCAGCCAGATTTTGAATATCTAGGAGAGCCCTGCCAGTAATTTTAGGAAGAAGAGGTTAACCTCTGTTAAATCTGGATAGAGAAGGTGGGAGGCAGAAGGAAGGTTAGATGGTAGTGCAGTGGCACCGTGTTTCATGGCTATGGCACGAACTACAGCTATGCTCCTGCAGTGCCCTCAAAAGTACGTGCAAATGGGATGTTTTGTCTCCTGGGCTGGAGAATTCATGTCAGCTGGATGAAATACGAACGCCCCCACTTTCTGCAGTGGCCAGACGAGCCTGGCTGAGAGGCTCGGACGGTGCTTCGCTTGGGTCAAAGCAAGCGGTGACACATTGCTTTCTCTGCCCTCGCAAATGGTTTCAGACATCAGTCTTGGCTTTGGCTTCTCCTTGGCGTGCTGGGGAAGATTTGCATGATCACAGTTCATAGGTTGCTGTTGCTTAAAATCTCTTTGGAAACAATACCAAGAAAAGAAAAATTAAAGATAAACTCACTGCCCACTGCACAAAGTTTGTTAGATTTGTGTAAATCAGCATGGATCCACCAAACTATACATAACTCTATCAGCTTTCCCCAGGTGTTGCCTGGAGGGACTGTTTGAGTGTTGTGGACACACTCATAGGGGTGCATTCACTGACACTCTAATGTACCACAACGTGCCTGAAAATGGGTAAAGCACTGAGGTTTTAATAGCTTTAAGAAAAACAAACAAACAAGCAGGAAAATGTTGATGTTTTGCACTGGGACACAAAGCAAAGAGTCTGGGACTTCATCCAAAGACCATTAATGACAAAAGAAGACTCATGATGACGTCAAGATATTGGAGGTAGCTGGTTGCCAATTGCTCTGCATCGTGTAGACACATAGGAGCTAATTTAGTGATTATCTGCCTTCTGTAACAAGGCACTATTTCCATCTCAGTCCAGCTGATTCTGATTTTTTACATATGTTCCATACAGCTTTATATAAAATGTTCCTTCTGCTTTACTTAGCCCTTCATATTTGATGGGCAAAGACCCTATTGACACAAGGACATAGAAGATGATGAATTATTTATAGGGAGTATTTAAAGTTGAGCCCCAGATATAGAAATTGTTTCATTACAGAAGCTCACAGTAATGCTCTTGATCCTGTTTCAGTATGGAAGTTGGAACACATAAAATATGAATATAAGCACATAAAAGACGTATATAAACTGAGAGGTTCTCCCCATGCTGGGGGTCCCTCTGAGGCAACTGAGAAGAGCAATTGGAGAGCATGTATGTCTTAAAAATGTTTATGTTTTGGTGTGTGAGTGGGTTGAGAAGGAAAACAACTCTCAAAATGGTGCTTGCAGTCCCTTTCTAATCCCCCCCTGAGGCACTATCAGCTGAAGTGCTGCCCCATGCTACTATTTCAGCACAGTTTTCAGGTACGAGCTGCCTCACACTAGGGTCTCCCTCCCTGATAGACTTTGCAGTTTTGATTTTGGGGTAAAATGTAGATGGGGCAGGCATGCCAGCTCTCTGGCCCTATAGACCTGCCTGCAGATCTCTGGAGAAAAACCCTGCCATGAACCTTGAATGTCCCTTGTCTTGTCTCAGAAGGTCTTTCCTGGGAGTCCAAAGCATCTTCCAAAGCATTTGGAAGCAATTTAGATGAGGAGGTGACTGACTCATTAAGGACTGGGATATAGGGAAGAGGCTTCACTTATATCCAAAAAGCCTTAAGGTGTGACTGGGAGAATCACAGGTCACCCCTCTTTACAACTGTCCTGGGGAAATTAGTTTGAAGTGATGTTTATAAGCAGTATAATGACATGTCAGGGAGATAGCTTACGGCAGGAGAGCACGGACCCAACGGCTCATGGAGAAGAAAGACCTTCCTGAAGGAGCTACGGGGCCACAGGATGAGTGGGGAACTCTTGTTGTGGTCCTACAACTGTCCTAGGGGAAAGCAGAAGGGGATTACATGGTCAGTTATGGCCAGAAGTCACAGTCTGGTGCTTAGTCCCAGCCGTGCTGTGCTGGTTAATGGGCTGCCACATGGCTTGGAAATAGAGGCAGATGAATCCGCTGATGGCACAGAACTAATTTAGGTAGTCAAAAGCAAGGAGGAGCTTCAGAGATGCTGAAACAAGCCAAGGGAATTAACAACAACATAGCAGAGGAAATTAAGCACTGATAAAATGCAAGATAATGCTGAAGAGAGGAGAAAAAATTGAGCAAATCCTGCTCTGGACAGGATTTTCAGGCAATCTGTGCCCGCCTGAGAGTGACACCTCTGTATCAGGACAGACAGTTCAATACAAACCTCTTTTCACTCTATAATTGCAGTCAGGAAAGCAAACAAAACACCAAGATTTATAAATAGTGGGATGCTGACTAATACTGATAGTGCCTTCACATAAAAATCAATGTGCAGTCTTCAAAAAAACTAATGCCAAAACCATGCATGCGGTCGTGACTGGGACCCAGGACCTAGAGAAACTTAAGTCACAGGGAGAGGTTAAAAACATTTGTATTATTTACAGCACAAATTAGGGGCAATTTTGCAAAAGCATATGAAATAATATAGGCTGTTTCATGCCACATGAGGCAGAAGGCCATGGATGTGTTGGGACTTGCTCTTCTGCAGGTTGAAAATACAAGTTGTGTGCTCGTCACCCCAAAACATTGGGTGCACGTTGGTGGCGGCACCTCCCTGGCTCTCCGTGTTTGCTTTGACCAAATGAGCTTTCTTAGACACTTCGTCATAAATGCTGGCCCTTTTCCAGAAAGTCAAAGCCCTGGTAGCAGCAGCCATATGACAAATTTGACAGCTTCCCTGCACATTTTGAGCCATTCGGAGAGGGGTAAATAGACACTTTGCTGGCTCTTTTTTATGCAGGCACTTACTGGTAGGTCTGCTCTCATCTCAGTCTTGGTCATTTATGATTATTTGCCTTTCCTCACCTGTGAGTTTGGGCTCATGTGTGTGACCAAAATATTAATTTTGATGTAATCAAGTGTAATCTCTAATGTACTTGGCAGAGAAATCAACCCACTGGGGTGAGTTTGGCTCAGTCTGGTGGGTTTTTGTGTTGCCCGTGGCACATCAGGTATCCAGCAGGGCCTTCAGTGCCACGTCTGCCCCGTAGGACAACATGGGTTGTGCGGGCTACAATGCAAAGAGGGCTCCGAGTGTTATTCTTGTAAGTAATGATTTCCAGGTCATTAGTGTGGGTTTATTGGGCATATGGTAGCTAGAGCAGGTGTCCTTGCTGTGGTGGAGATGAGGGTTAAATTGCATGCAGGTGAAGGGGGTTTGGGAGGGAGGAGGTTTTAGAGGTTTTTTTTTTTTTTTTTTTTTTTTAGGGTATTCTGACCACAATCAAGATTTTTAAAGTGGGTAGAGAAGGAGAGACGCTGATGTGATTTGTAGCACTCCTTGTTCAGAAGGAGACCAGGGCCAGCCAGAACCATGAAATGCACAGTGTTAGGGGAGATAGCGGCAGGATCAGCAGGCTTTAATAGGGGACTGCTTGTTGGCAACCCTCCCAGCAGATCAGAGTAACTCAAAGATTTATATTTATTTCCTTTCGAGTTGATTTTACCACCTCAGATCAGGGCATTTTGTGGTTAAAAGCCGCATTTTGGGCCTTTGTTGGAGTACAACTATTTCAGATCAGAGCAACAGCCTTTCAGTAATTGCAACAATTTTCTTCTTCTTAGTTCAGTGTCATTAAGGAGGAGGATAAAGAGAAGGAGAAGAACACAGGGAATGAAGCTGAGCACCTCAGCTGTGCGAGGCAATCGGTGTCACACTGCTTGTGTCAGATTGTCACTCCAGGGAGAGGCAAATAATGGGAAACTAAACTCTGGCATCCCAAATCCCAGGTGAGAAGGGAACAGCCAAGGTGGCTGTGACACTGGAGCCCGCAGAAATGAGACAACTGATGGAAGGAGCAATATTTGTGAGTCAAGAGTGGCCCACGGGTCTGGAGCCAGCTCAGAGCATTGTGAAAGTGCAGCCCATTGTTAACGAGTTAGTACCACTAATGATATGGCTGGGCTCGAACAGGGACGAGGGAGGTGAAGGTGGTACCCAGGTGAGCTGTCCCCTGCCCTCATACAGCTGAGCAGATGATTTGTGTTCACCTTGCTTGAAAGCAGCACTTTCCAAAGAAAAAAGGCAGGGAGAATTTATGAAGGACTGAAAAGGAGAGAAAAATAGTTTTTTCTAAATAGCTGTGTATGTACCTTTATGAGAGCTGGAGAATATGATAGCACTTTTATCATAAACTTCGGTTACAATAAATAGACCATTTTACGTATCCACCGGGGAGGCCTGATGAAGATGTATTAGCATAAAAGTGACTCAATCTCTCTAAGTCTAGGTTCTTTTGATTGCGCTCCATTTGTTTTCTGCTTTTAATGACAAACAACATTCAGTCATCAGCAATGTTAGCACACCATCCTTTTCCAGCTGATGATATTTACACGCCTTTTGTTTTGGATGGGGTTTAGAGAAAGCCAAACGAGACTGGTATTTTTTGGTTTAACTTTTGCCATTGTCTGGGCAAATTCTGTTTGTGGCCCCTGAAGGACTGCGGGTCCTGGCTCCCGGACCCTGCTGGGCTGGGATAGATGCTGGGGGAGATGTTATTGACCCCAAACATGTGGGGTCTCCTGGAAAAATGGGTCATAGCTAGCTCCTGTTGTGAGCTGCCGGTTCCCCTCTTCTGCCCTAGAATTCTCCATTTTGTGAGACTCAGATAGCAAACATTGTGGTGTCAGGGTAGGAAGGCCCTTCCCTTGGACACATATTGCGTGACCTTGCTGCCCTTGTTGTCACCAGCCCTCCTGATGACAGCACAGATGTAATGAAGAGCCATGACCAGTCAGCACTAAGTCGGGTGATGAAAACCTAGGTCATTAATGATTTAGCATCGCCATCAGGGTTTGGGGTGTGCCGACCTCAGGAGTGCATCTGAACTGAAACAACAGGGACGCTGATTTCCCTTGATAGACACAAATCAAAAACAGCAGGGAAGGAGAGAATTTTTTACTTTTTATTATGGATATTTTTAATATTCTGGACAGCAGTCAATGTTTCTCGGTGCAGTACCTCCCAGAAATATGCCCGGCCAACTCTGAGGTCACCGGAGGAGTGTGATATGGCCACTCTGTAGCTTGACAGGAGCTGATTCTTCCAAGGCTTTTTGGAGCCTCTAAGCACGCCCTCCCGTTGCTTTTCTCTGGAACAAAATGACTGCTGCAAAGCTCTGCACAAGGCGTTCGTGCAAAAAAGTTGGCTTTTTGCACTGGAGCCTCAGAGGAGTTCAGCTCAACAGAAATGGCAGCCTACAGAAGAAGCCTCACCTAAAGGGAAGAGATAGATGTATGCACTCCATTTTCCAAAGAATTATAGGCTTGAGGAATAAACGAGGTTGTGGGTCTCTATTTCAGACCCTGCTCAACCGTGGGATAGCCTCAAGGTCAGCTCAGGTTGCTCAGGGTCTTGTTCAGACTCTCTTTTCTCCATCCTGGATGTACCCAGCTCCCATAGCCTCTCCCTGTGTGCATGCTCCAAGCTCCTGACTGCTGCTGTGACCTCCTTGGGACCCACTCGTGAAGGTCCTTGTGCACAGCAGCCGGTTGTCTCAGCAATTCCACCCCCTCCCCAAAAGGTCAGGTCCCAGGGGCACCGCCTGCAGCTCTACTGATGCATCCTGATCAATACCAGACACCTCCCCACAGATTTCCTCCCTGCGTGGGGAAAGAGAATACTTACTGAACTTTTCTTTCCTTTTCCTTGATTAATTATTTATGGTCTATGCAAATGTGAAGGCTAAATTTTTTTTTTTTTTTTTTTTTTTTACTTTTTTCCTCTTCAAACAGCTAGTGATGGTATTCTCACTGCTCTATTTGATCTAAGACTCTCAAAGCAGGAGGTTCATCCAGGTCCTCTTTCAACCTCCCTCACAGTGAGCTGCAGTGCACTAAGCCTTTTCCTCCTTTGTTCTGCACTCTGCTGAGAGATTCCTAATTCATTTGAAGATATTTCCAAATCCTTCCTCGGTTCTTTTGGTTCCCGATCCCTCCATTAGTTATTACCTCTCAAAGAGACCTAGGGGCTGGAATATTTTTAAGATACATTAGGTACTTGTTACCTAGTGCAGTTATGGATTTTTTTTTTTTTTTAATTTTTATATTTACCTAAACCATTAATGGGAATAAACTTATTTATGCAGAGCTTGAGTTTTTTTCTGTTCACTGCCTGTGACTTTTGTTTCTCTGTTGCTAACAGTATTTTTAGGAATACATTGGCATAAGTACCGTTTTCTTGTTTAAAATAAATACGTGACCTTCTTACTTGGCAGTTGTCTGTCACATTGGCTTTGCTCTAAGGCTGTCCATTGCTCCCATGGAAAAAAGTATTTGATCTAGTGAAGCTGGCATGAGATGCACACTGTACACAGTGTCCATACACTACTGGCCTTTGCAAATTCCTCTGAAGTGATGTCATCCACCACTCTTCCCCTTCTCTTTCCCATAAGTCAATATTGTCTTCTTTCATGAAGGTTTCATAGTGTTTACGGTCCTGGGCATAATATTCAGCAGTCTACCTAACTTTTCTAGGCAGTCATAGGGTAAGATAAAAGGTCTTCTGCTTTAATAAATCATGGAATAAACAGAGAAGAAGAAGAAAAAATTATGATTAAATAGGCATCTTTCACAGTGGAGGAATTTTATTAGAAATTTCCTTAAGGTTGTGCTGGGACCCATACTAGTCACTGTATTCCAAAAAGATCTGGGGAAAGATATAAATAGTTTGGTAGCAGTTTGCTGACAATCCTTCATTATACAGAGTAGTCAAAGTTAATTTTCAACACTTGTGGGAAAGGTTTCATGATATTGGATTGCCAGGTGATGAATTTGGTACTAATGAATGCAAAATAATGTAGATGAGGAAAAAACTATGCATAGCTGGTCATGCACTTAAAAGTAGTCGTTAGCATTCAGGAAAGATGCTGGAACTTTGTGAACATCTCAGCGCTGTGCCCAGCAAAGGTCAAAAGGGCCAATACAACGTTAGGAATTATTAGGAAAAGAACTGAGAATAAAGGAAAAGTATCATCATGCCATGTGCATAATGATGTTATGCACTTAATGGCATCCCTGGTGGAACTACAGCTGTAATAGTCATGTTAACTCTGGCCACAGATTCTAAAAGAAAAAGATATAATAGACCCAGAAAAGTTCAAGGGGAGAGAGAGAATTAATGATGAGAGTTTGGAAAAAGTTCATATTAAAATAGGATAAATAGGATAGGACTCCACTGGAAAACAGATGGTGAGGATGAACTGGATGGTCTATAAACCATAAGTGAAGTACACCCAACCACAGAGAGCAGAAAGGGAACAAATATTCATCTTGTGTCAGAGTTCAGAAGGTGGAAGCCCCAGGCAGCTTGGTGTAAAGAGAGGACAGAGAGATGCACCTCTCAGGCTGTTGGTCACTTTCCTTTCTCTTCTAATAAATCCCTCCAAAATAAATACCTAAATGAAAAAAGTAATAAAATAAAAAAAAGGACTTGTCTAACCGTCTGGCCAATTTCCACCAGCTAAATATAGCTGCAGGGGCCCTTGATAGAAAAATGAAATGCAAAGAAAATGGTCACCAAAGATAAAGTAAGAAATAAACAAGTGCCTCAGACTCTAAAGAGAAGGAGGAGAGGGGAAGAGAAGAGAAGGGAAGTGGTCTTTGCACCCAGGTTCCTTTGGTCAGCAGCAGGAGGCTCAGCAGAATCTGTTTTCTCCTTTCACCAAAACAGGTGCAATCTTTTGGCAATATTTTAAACTCAGCAGGGCTTGCCAAGTCAGGCAGAAAAAACATTTATTTTTAAAGCCAGACAGCATATTAAGACAATTTAGCCTGACCTCCTGTATAGGAAGGGCAGGAGAGCAAATTTTTGCATCAAGCCCATTACTTCTTCCCGAGCTAGAGCATGCATTCTAAAATGGTTTTCTTTTTTCCTCTCTCCAAAGCTTTGCATTTCAAAAACATCTCACATCTTTGAGAGAATTTGCTCCAGTTTTTAATTACTCCCTGAGTTCACTTTGTTTTTCATTTGAATTTACCTAACCCCAGGTTCCCGTCAGCAGCTTTATCAGCCTGTTACCTGTTGAATGGAAGAGTCCTGCTCTCCCAGATCCCAGACCACTGTTGTAGATGTGGTCTGCAGAGAGAAGAGCTCAGTTAAAGCACGTATAACTCAGGAATAAAACACGTATTAACTCAGGAATAGCGTTGTGCTAGAGGAAGGATGATTGTTTAGAGGCTTACAGGAGAAAGTGGAGACTGGAAAGGAAAGGGAAAACAGTAATTCTAGTAAATTAATCACCAGGAGATTGTTTATTCCTTTTACAGGCAACTTATTAATGCAGTCTCTTGCTTGGTTTTGGCATCCTTGCAGGGGATTTCTGGGGACTGTTTGGTCCAGACACACTTCCCCAGGCAGGCTGCGGTGAAGGCTGAGGGAGATTTTCACTGTTTCATTGCTGTTGTTGCATGTGGTCGGCCTCAGGACCAGGCCAAGTCCTAGGCACACACCAGTTGCTGGTACAGACATAGTCACAAAGGTAACAACTGATTTCAAATTGACATCAGGCAGATTTTTCTGGACCTTGCAAATTTTATCCACTGTGTGTTGTTGCTGGAGAACCTACTTTTTTTTTTTTTTTTTTTTTTTTCTGGTATGGATTAGTATGTTAGGCCCCAAAGTCCACTGACTTCGGCAACCCTTAGCAGAAGTCTTTACAAAGACAAACATCAGGTCTTCAGCTTTTTGCAAGTGCAGTTTCAAAGCAAGGAAAACTGAAGGAAGTAATTATATTCTTCCCACCAAAAGTGTTGAACTTTAAACTTATCGTATCATGTCAAAGGAATCATATTTGTTTGAAGCCATTCCTTAAGTCTGCAAGGATCATTTGGGTCCTGAATTTGAAACTAATCCTTTCCTCCATGAGCCTTAAAATGTCTTCTACTTCATATTTTCTTTAGTTTTCATAAACACAGTCTGTACTATATCATCTGTGACTTCCCTGTGCAGAACCCAGATTTCCCTATAGAACCTAGATTTTAAAAACTTGAGGTGGGGTTAATACCTGTAGAGCATTTTGCAATGAATGACTGATTCACAAAATTAGAAAATACGTTTTTCTAATTCCTTATATATGGGGTAGGGAGGAGAACATATGGAACAGCATCCAGCATAGAACAATACGCCTCAAAGGGACCTCAGAAGGCTTAGATCACCTCACCACCTGTAGCAGGATCCATCCTATCTAAAACATTACCTAAGACAAATATTTGTCTAGAATCCAGTGATGCAGACTCCACATCCTTTCTGGGCAACTAATTTTAGTAATGGATTATTGAAAAACTCTTTACTCATTTTTGCATCACCTAAATGGTGGTTCAACAGCTGCTCTTTACGTACCATCTTTTGGGTAGTAGCTTTTGTCTTGTGACATGGGACACAACCTGGGTTTGAAGCTAGTCATAGACGGAGGAGTGCTTTGGGCAAGAGAATGTGAATAAGTATTTGAAGTACAAAATATATAAATGTTCATATGTGTATCTAAGTAGACATATCTATTTAAACATATATATAAATATATGCTGTCAAAACCCCCATACCCTAAAGCTTTGAGAAGCAACACTTACACTTGCAAGCCTAAAACAGTTAGAAATGAAAGCGCAACAGCAGTCAAAGTTAAATTGGATTTGTGCTGTGAATCATTTGTTGAAAGCTGTAGTAATAAACATGCATAAAACAATGGCAATTTACTCACAGATTAACATTAGCGCTGCCAAGGTAGCAAGCCTTTTAAACCCATAAAACTACCTTGCTGTGATCAAACACAGGGTTACCCAAGGGCATTCCCTTTTTCCAATAAATAGTTTAAAATTCCAATCTGTGTCAAGGCAACTGGTAAATGACAAAGAGCTCTTTGGATAACAACGTAACTGTAGTTTCCCCGTGCATGCGTGCATGCTCGAGTCAGTGTAATGCTGGTCTTTGGGCTTTTCAGGATCTTTTTAAATTATTTTTTTTTCTTCTTCATTAATTTTAGGTTTTTGAAACACCTTCTTTTGAACTCTGGAAATGGAAACTCTCAGTTTTACAAGGATAAACTCTCTTGTGATGGTAGTCTTTGTGTAACCATGCCTTATGCTTCTGGACAGGACTAGGAACCTTCTCTTTCCAAAAACACCCTCCTGCCACAAAACAACTCAGATTTTTGGTCCATGTGCTATTAGGCTTTACTGCGTGGCAACCACAGATCTGCTAGGAGACAGCAATGGGGTTTGACCAGGCAGTGCTGTATCTCTGAGCTGCTACTTAATTGTGGTTAGATTTCAGTAAAATTTCAGAATCGATTATAATGCTTCAGGATTTTTATGTTTTATTATTTACTGATGTGATCCAGAAGATAGTAGCTGTGGAAGAAGTGT
Source organism: Cygnus atratus (assembly GCF_013377495.2). NCBI lineage: Eukaryota > Metazoa > Chordata > Aves > Anseriformes > Anatidae > Cygnus > Cygnus atratus. Next base: position 74,512,193 of record NC_066365.1, on the reverse strand, counting down.
AAATATTGATCACAAAAGCTGGATTTGGCCTTTTTTTTTTTTTTTTTTTTAATATCCAGATACTTTCTTTAAGGTCTTAGTAAGATGTTAACAATGGTCATCTGAACCTACCATGGACTTTCTTCAGATTTTTTGAAGGTAAGGGTTATAAATCCAGCAATTCTCAAACTGTGTGAAATGTCCTGCTTGTGACTGCATTATGAAAATGAAATGGTAGAGCTGGGCATAATAAAAGGGAGATAATGTTTCTAGGAAAAGCGCAAAAAATTATTTTTGATGCCTAGACCCCACCCTCCAAACCCCAAGGCATCTATTATCCGCTGGGATTGCACAAAGGAAACCTTTAAAGTTAGATAAATATGGTTTATTGAACTGAATGGAACTGAACATTTTGCTCTAAGCCCTCTTTTTCTTGCCTCAGGGGACTTTTAGATAGGTTACGATCTCTGACTTCTTCCTACCCCCTCATAATTCTGCCTCCCAGGACTCCCAAGGGACTGGGCTGTGTGGTTCATCCTGCAAGTCAGAAGTTGGGCTAACTTTTGATAATACACTGAACCACAATAAATATCTTTGTTCTCTTTTCCCAAGGGAAAAGGGACCAGAACCTAACTTTCTGCCTTCTCTTTGCCCGGCATCTACCAAGCTTAGAGATCGTTGACTTTCACTATGCCCCTCCATAAATTTTGCACAACAGGTTTTATGTCTTATTTCCTAGCCATGTACAGATGTCTTAGATAGCTTCAGATGGTTCAAATGGCATGAAACACTTATCTTCAGACAACAGATTTTTTGCCCTAGTTCCCCATAATGGAATTTAATCATCTGGCTCATAAGTAGATGCCTTATTTTAATGGAGATGTCTTAATCCATGAGCAGAAGCTAGCTAAGTACAGAATATATACTTTTCCATGGTTTTATTGTCACTACATGTGGTCTGCACCTCCATGGAGGGATATTTAGATGTCCAAAACTGGAAAAGAAATGGAAACCATTGCACCAAATGGCTGAAGTTTCTTTGGAAATATCTAGGTAACTCCCAGCCCCAGCTACAAGCCTGCCTTCTGTGGGAAGGCCTTCAAAGTCAGTCTAGTTAGGGGCTGCTTTTTAATTTCTGAGTGGTATTCAGTAACAGAAATTTCCCAGTGGGAAACTGAACACAGGGATGGCAAAATAGTATGGCCTTGTTGACCTAATACGCATTGAAGACTAACCTTGAGTTTTCAGTATATATGCCCATTTTAGCCTATTGGCAGAGAAATGAACAATTTAACCATGGGATGGGCTACCCAATGTCCAAATAAAGAATATTTACAAATTCCAATACCAGTTCAGAGTCTGGGTCCTTCCATCTGAGTAGCTGCTTTCTAACAGTAGAAACTTCAGGAGGGATAGAGGGGAAGGAAAAGCCTGCAGTGATATCCCTTGAAATATTCTCCCAGCTGACAACAATCACTGCCTCGGGGACTTTTCAGCTCAGAGATTATATAAATGTTTCCAACAGCCCTTGATGGGCTTTTCTATCATGGAGGCACCTAATTGCCCTTCTAACCCCTATAAACTTTTGGCAGATGCAATATCTCGTGGTGATGAATTCTATGATTTAAGTATGTGCCATGTGAAGAATTACCTCGCTTTGTTCATTTTGATAATTGGATTTGATGTCATTTAGTTCTTGTATTATGAGAAACAGCAAACAATCATCCACTATTTGTCTTCTCTCTGACACTCCTGATTTTATCGACCTCCACCGTGTTACTCCTCAGTCACCTCTATTTTCCAGGAAAATGCACTTTGATTTAATTGTTCTTCATACAGAAACTACCCCATATCTTTGGTCATCTTTGTCAGCCTTTTCTGAACCTTTTCTAAATCCGTTTTATTCTTTTTCAGCTGGGCTAATCAGAACAATAGGCGGTAGTCAAATTAGAGGTACATGATAGATTTATTCAGAGGTGCAAAGATGTTTTCCACGTTATTTGCCATCTCTTTCCCAGAAAACCTTAACATTCAGTTTTCCCTGTTACTGTTATCAAATATTGACCCAATGAGATGAGATTGCTGAGCCAGACTGTGAGGGAAGCTGGACCAGCATCAGCCTGGCCCCTGACCCTCTCTTTGTTATGCAGGCCATACAATGTTCTCCATGGATTAAACTGGGGGTGAGGAAGGATGCCCACAGCAACATGCCCAGGATAGCACTGTTGTTCCAAAGGCTCATTCAGTCCTTGTGACCATGGCATGGGTCTTGCTTATCAAGCCCTAGAGAAAATTAACAGAGAAGCACCTAATTTTCCTCCTGGCATCCTAGCAGGGCAGCAGCCTGTCTTGTTAGTCCATTTAGAAAAATGTAAGTGGCATCAGTCAAGAGCATCTTTTTCTGTGGGCTCACAAGAGGACACAGCATCCTCAACATCAATCTGACTCAACCATGCACACACACAAAAAAATATGTGGGGAGGCCAGGACAATCTTCTCCTGGAGCTGTGGAGCTGCAGTCAGTGACTGCTCACTTCTCCCCTGTCCAGAGCTGTCCCTGAAGAACAGACAGCCTTGGGCCACATTCAGTCATTTGCACTGTAAAGAAATATTTCTGGGATACTGTAAAATGCTTTCAGAGCTCTGCTTCTCCCCTCATTGCATTTCAATCTCTGTTATATCATGTTTCCCTAGGGTCCTGTGGGCTGGGTGTCTTGCCTTCTTTTCCTGTTGTCCCCTTTGGGCTCTCCAGCTCTGAGATCATGCCATGATCCCCAGCCCCGAGGCACCTCTGCCCGGTATCTAGATGTGCCGTCAGGCTGCATTTTGTGAAATTGATTACCCGGAGTGAGCATAAGAAATGTTATTTCCATTTCACCATGGGTAGTATTTTTGTGATGATGGAATTTTGACTTTAGAAGAAAAATGATATTTTTTTCCATAGAAATCTTCAACAAATTAAAATTTCAGATTTCATTTAAAAATCCTACTCTGATGGAAATTCTTTCACTGGACCTGCTCCTGACCATAACTCACACAATAACCTTCCCTCCGCTTGCCCTTCTCCTCTCCCATGGCTCATGGCTGCATCCATATCCCTCCTGCAGCAGGTTGTATCTGGGAGAAGACACAGCTGGTGCAACCCTGTCACCCCTGTGTGGCATGAGGCAGAGAATATCATTTTCTAATTTTTTTTTGTCATAAATTCTTGCACATGGGAATAATCCTTGTGTAATTAAAAAAAAAATCCTTTGAGAAAAACACAAGGGCTGATAATATGCAGGTTTTGCTTCCTCCCTCCCTCCTTCATCCACTACAATCTCTGTTCAAAAAATCAGACACAGTTCATGGGAATGTTTTAGACGGGTTTGTGCATGTATTTGGTACAAATAAACAAAAATATGTGCATTCTGTTTCATAGAGCTTACATCAATCTGACATTACTTGAATCACAAAACAGAAATACTCCAGCTAATAAATATGTCTGTGGATGAAAAATAAAAATCTATACATAAAAAATTCCAATGTCTGCTAAAGGAAATGTACACTTATATACACACTGTAAACAATAGTAATGCAACCCAACTGCAGTCCAGCTCAGGCGGACGGGGACCTTCTTTCCTCCTCGGATGGGACTCGTGAGAGTCTCCTGGCATTGAAGCTGCTCTTCACCATCCTCAACACTCGGCTCGTCGAAGCAGCAAGGTCTGGTGATGCGATAGGGACACAAAGCCGGCACGATGAGGTGAGAGCTGCTGGGTAACCAAGGGATGGGGGTTTTGGGAAATGGCCTGCTTGGTGAATTTGGAGAAATGGGGCCGTACCCTCCGTGGGTCACACACATAGCTGTCCAGAAAAGTCTACGAGGTCAGACCGAATTTGCTTCCTGAAGGTCTGAGCCTATTTTTCCAAAGTTGGGAGAGCTCAGAAATTATGGGATTCAGAGGGAAAAGCACAAGCTTAGATACTCTGGGTGTATTTCGTACAACACTGTCCTCCCCCTGCCAGCAAAGGCAGCCCCAATTCCCCTAAATGAAGCTCTGCATGTACAGATTCCAGTCCTGGCATGGACTCTTCAGATGCAAGGTGCTAAATGAAAGAAGGGCCCTGGCTTAGGTGAGAAGTAGGTACATAATATGCATGTGTGTGCTTAAACAGACTTTATCCTCATTTTCTCTCCTGTAGGTCTGTAAAGGATTGGGGTGGAGAGGCAGAAAAACCCCGAACTAGTCTTTCTTTCCCTTCTTCATGATTTCAAGGGACTGGAGGTTGTAAATACAAATATTTCAAAATTGGAAAAAAGAAAGAAGGAAATTTAAAAGACCAGGGAGAAGTGCAAGAGGTAATTTCAACTCACTCTTGGGAATGAGCGGCTTGCCAGCAATTGTTAAATTGGGCTGCCCTCTCCCCAGTGCCCAGTGCAGTGCAGCCCATATGTCTTGTTGGGGTTAACTGCTAGGAGGAAAATATTTGGACAAAATCTGCAGGTCTTTGTGCATCCAGTTCAGAGTCCATTGTACTGAGTAAAAGGCAGGAGGGTGTTATGGGTGCTGAGGTAGGGCCCACTGTGAATGTCTCAGCATGAAAGAAAGTAAAAAAGAAAATAAGTATACATTTTCCTCGGTTTTGATTCCCTTTAAAACTGATGACCAGCAGAAAGAAAGTCGTGTTCTCCTTGCTGTGCCTAGGACCCTTCCATCTCCTTTGATAGCCACCCTTAAGAGGATTAGCTGGATGTGCAGTAGGCACATTCATGAATATGCCTAATGGGTTTGGGGGACAGTGCTGGTGTGGACGAGTTTCCATCCAGGACATACTCAGCACCGTGTCTCCACCCTTGGGCTTCATGTTCCTATTCTTTATTCACCCTCAGACCCAGACCTCGCCTCCAACACCTGTGCATCTTGTGCCTCTGCCTGTGTCTAAATCTAATGAAAATTCTTTGTGGAAACTCTGGGGCTCATTGTCTGTCATTGATAGCAACTGTGCCCCAAACACGAGCCCAAGCAGTGTTTGGGTGACCCGTTTTCTGAGCTGCAAAGCACAGGGGCTGTGAGCCTGGCTGGGGTGGGCTGTGCGGTCACAGCTCCAGCCTCCCTGCAGACCTGAGAGGAGGACACAATACTTTTTTGAGGGGACCTCACACTCGGGGACTGTGAGCAGGGAAAACAAACAAACAAACTTTATCAACACTGCTTTTGGCCACACTAACCAAGACTAATTGCTGCTAGCCAACAAATGTGATTTGATGTGTCAGGAATGGGGGAAGCCACTTGGGCAAAGAGTTCTGAGTCTAGAATCACAGAATCCTTTAGGCTAGGGAAGAGCTTCAAGACCCTCCAGGCCAACCATCATCCTGACCTACTGAGACCCATCACTAAACCAGGTCCCTGAGTGCCACATCCACACGTCTCTTGAATGCCTCCAGGGGTGGGGACCCCACCACTTCTTTGAGCAGCCCGTTCCAGTGCTTGATCACCCTCACCATGAAGAAATTCCCCTTGATATCCAACCTAAACCTCCCCTGGTTCAATCAGACCGTTTCCTTGTGCCCTGGTTTGGCCCTGACTGGGGAGAAGATGGATCCACTAGAGGGAGCTCCCACTGCACTTCAGCTCCGTTTAAGCTGTGGCTCTGTGAGTAATGGGAACAGGCCCAGCCTCACCCACCCCACCTTCCTCAGCTACAGCTAGGAATGCATCTTTATTCCATGTTGTTTGAGAGAAACAGCAAGTGGGGATAAGAAGGGGAGAGAAAAAGACCGGGGATGGCCAACATCAAAAGGAGTTGCTGTGTCTCCACGTCACAGAGGGATGCAGGCCAGAACAAGATGGGTTGCAAATTTCTCACTGGAAAGTGAAATGAGAAACGTCGCAGGTTGGAGTTAGAGAAGAGAGTCCTGCACACCCGTTGGCATCAGTGTATATGTCTGGACTGCTCTTCTGGCCTAAAACCAGGCTGCGTAGAAGTGGCAAAGCTGTGGGCACTGCAAACAGAATGGCTGAGAGCCGGGATCCCCCAGCTCTGCTCGGGAATACCACAGTCTGCTCACCCTTGAAAGCAAAGGCTTGGGCTACAGGTCCTGTCCAGCCCTGTAGCCCTACAAGCCCCCAGCCCACTGTCTAAAGGGTCAGCTGCCAGCTACTGCTCACAACATCCGTTTGGGATGCTGCCTCTGGATGGAAATGTTATCATGTGTGCTAAGGCAGAGTTGGCACCTGTTGGGGTTCAATCCTTCCAGTAGCTTTTGTGGTGGTGTTTTTAAGGCAAAGGAGATGTCCTGGTTTCCCTTAACTGCACAGCTTCTTCCAAAGTCAAAGAGAACCATCCCATGGGAGGAAACAGCTCTTTTCCTAAGGCCATATCCACCCCACACCTTCCCCTCTTGCCACAGCTCGTTAAAATGGGATGTGCCATCGGCTCGTATTTGAGGAACCCATAACCCCATAGAAGGGCTGACCTCCCCATGGGGAAAGCTTGTACAACCTTTGGGCAACTGCATTTTATACCTGATTGCTGCTTCCAGTCTGCCTGACAGACCCACAGGTGGTATCCCTTCACGTTTCTGCTAGATACCGCTAAAGAAACCATTGAGAGCTGTCCTGGTGCCTTCAGATATCTGTCTCTCTCAGCCCACAGCAGTCTGTTAAGTCATAGGTTTGATAGTCAATGGTTTCCGTAAAGTCATGAGGGATCCCAATAGAGACAGACTCCACCTCCGTTTTGTAGGAGGCTGTCACCCCCCCTTTGCTGGAGCCACCCCGGATTTTGTTAGAAAGGCTGTTCATCTTTTCCTTCAGCTGGGTGGACGCTGGCTTCTGGAAAGGAGTGAGCATTTTCCAGCCCTTGAAGCTGAGCGTTCGCCTTTTACCGGCCCTCTCCTGCAAGGAGGAGTTAAATAGGAATGAGCTGTGCAGGGTGCTGATCCTGGGCCTCAGGTCCGTCTCGGAGCCTTGCACGGAGCTGTTCATGGAGGCCCCTCGCCAGTGGTGGTCATAGACACGCCAGATGGGACGTCTTCGCCGGTGGCATTGGCACTTGAGCAGCCTGATGAAGGCTCGCTTGAACTCCTTGCTGGAGCAGGGGTAGATGATGGGGTTCACGCAGCTGTTGAAGTATCCCAGCCAGAAGATGACCTTGAAGACCATTTCTGAGGGCTTCAGAGATGGGAAGAAAGAACCTTGGAAGAGATTAAAAGAAATAAGGTTAGAAGGGGGAGGACATGGTAGTACAGGGTAGCAAGGGTGGTGGAGAGCCCTGTCTGGAAGGCAGGCCTTGCAGAGGAGGCTGAAAGCATGATTTTATTAGGTCCTTGGCTTGCAATGCCATTGCGACCAGAGTGAAGATCTGGGCACTGCAGGACCGGAGGACATGGAGCAAAAAAGATGGATAACACCATGCTCTTGGCAGGAGCATCCTAACCCCCCACTGCAAAAGGGCTCAGAGCAACAGACCCAGTGCGGTTGTGAGCCACCAGGTCAAGCCCATAGAGCTTGGAGACAGGCTGTTAATTACGTTATGGAAGTAAACTATGTTATGAATGTTAATTATGTTAATTCCTGCTACTTGGAAAAGCTCTTTTGCCCACCCAAACCCCGATTTATACTTCTGTGCTGGAGTTTCCCGCTGGCTCTTGATGTAAAAGATGGGGAGGTTTTTTTTTTGCAGCCAGAAGATGTCAGTGTTGCTCTCACATGGCCCCATCACTTAGCATTCCTTACTCAGATCTGAAATAACTTTCTGACTCAGCCTTAATTTCTCTTAATTTTAGCTCTGGATGACAAATCATGCCACCATGTGACTGAGCGTTAATTTGTATTTTAGTAAATAACATTAGCGCTGGATATCATTATTATTTTCCCCATGCTCAAAAGCCTGGTGTCAAAACAGCAAAAGAGGTGCCAGGAGCCAGAAATTCAGGACCGAAGCTCTGAACTTCCACAGACTGCACTAAAGCTTCCCAGTGGTTTTTTTTTTTCTTCTTTTTTTCTTTTTTCTTCCTTATTTATTTATTTATTTATTTGGAGAAAACCCATCATCCAGGAAACCCAAAGCTCTGATTTCAGCAAAGCTTTCCTACACCCATTCCTAATCAGCCCAGAGTCTGCAGTCAGAGTCAGTGTGTCAGGTACGTGGGCTACCCCATCGCAGACAGATCTCAGCATTTTCTGATGCTTAGGGAGGGAAAACACATATGCAGACGTGTGGCCTAAATATCTGCCGAAGGCCAACTCAAGTCAAAGGGCTGGAGCACATGCTGGTGTCAATATGTGCTGCAGGAGGCACTGAATAAGGACAGCCAGCAGGGCTGATGTCTCTGCATGGAAAAGACCCGGGGCCAGAACGGAGATGGATGGCGTTTGTGGAGTAATGAGCAGCCCCTGGTGTTGGAGCCCACAATTTTGAACAGAGAAGTAGTGCTGGGGATGTAGTGCTCCTCCTGTGGCTGTGTTTGCTTAAAGGGATTTATTCCTTCTGGGACAGGGCTGAGATTTATAGATTGGTGCTAGGCTGCTTGAATCATCATGTTGAATTCCAACCACAGCAGAAACGCCACCCCGAGTGTTTGGTTCACCAGGAGCTAAAGACCCCAGGGGTGCTGGGGGAAATCTCCATTTCCTTAATGTCTCCTGTTCTCCACCCAGCCAAAGTTCTGAGACTTCTCCTTTCCTTGTGCAGCCCACAGCCCACCTCCAGGACACCCCCACACCATCCTGATACAATGTGGACCAGCGGTGGGTTCCTAGGACCAGCGGTGGGTTTCTAAGACCAGCATCAATTCCTCTTCTCAGTCTCAGGTCTCAGCAATAACAGCTGTGTGTGTTTTCCTGCCTGGGCTGGTCCATGCTCCATCCTAGTGGAAACCAGCCTCCGAGGCCATGTGCTACCTGCAAGGGGCTCCCTGGTTCTCAGCTCTGCAGGGAGACCTTGTGGTGTCCTCAGTGTGAGCATCTGGGGCCAAGACAGGTGAAGGAGCCCATCAAGCTTGTAATCCTACTCATACCTTTATCAGTGGAGAGGTTCTGTGCCTCAGTTTACCCACCGCAGAATGGGGTTTATTACCATCATCTCTTCTATGGTGTTGTTGTGGACCCTATTTGCAGTGCTCTTCATTCCTAGAGGAGCTGTGGCTTTATGTAGCATTTATTTTAACTTGAGAGAGAGGAAAAGAAAAAGATATGGTAACAAAGCAAATAAAAGAAGAAACTCTTTAGAAATGAAGCCAGTGATTACTGCTTGAGCCAGGCTACTTAAGAGATTGGTGCTTGCTTAAACAGCCTGTTGGCTGTTAAAATAATAATTTACATCTAGCGTTTAGTGCTTCATTGCACAATGCAGTTTCCGTACAACATTCTTTGTTTTAGCATCCAGATAAAAAAGACAAACTGGGAAAAAGCACAGCCATGACTTCCTTGAATTTCAGCTTTGGCTACTTTTCACCCTCTAGAACCTCGCATGCATCTGAAGACAAGGGGCTCATTAGCATCCTCATTACCATGCAAATAAGCGTGCCCCTTGAAAGAGATGTGTACGGGGTGCATCCATAGCTTCTTCATTCAATCACACTGGGATGAAAAAAGTGGGCAGGGAGTTCCCAGAATAGGTCACTGGCTGGTGACTTTGTACGTGCTGGAACATCCAACTGTCTTGGTAGGCAATGGGAAGCAGATCTTAGGGGAGAGTTTGGGGGTCTTATTTAGGGAATGAATAACATATGAAAGGAATTAGCCCTTGCTTTCATACACACAAGTACACAATGACATTTTGATAGAGGGTTTATGAACTGGGCTATGTAGTGGTGATTCTAAGGAGCATGGATGATGTTGGGATGCCTGGAAGAAAACACAGAGTACTGGGCACCTGAAGAGCTCAGGAAACAGATACTTCCAAGGTTCAGAAATAGAAAATGGGAATAAAACTTCAGATATAGAAATGGGGAGTGATACATCAGCACTTTAGCCTGATCAGTCAGTGTACGAGCACATTTTGATGATCCAGCCTGAAAAATATCAAAGACAGAACAGGGCATTATCAAAAGCAGAACACGGAGCCCAAATGTCGTAGGACCTGTGCCACAGTACAGTTTTTGAAATCCCAGTTGTATCTTGGTGTAGGATGCTCCCAGGAAGAGCCTCATCTTTCATATTTGCCACTGCCTGGTCAAGAGAGGCTCTGGACATCCTGCTGAGAACTTTTCTTTCTCCTAATACATACGTTTTTTATAACAATACTGCTGGGGGTTTGAAAGTTCTTTTTGAGTTTTAGTCCATAGGGCATTTTATAAAAGGTCATTTCAAATCTTGCTGAGCCTTTGTACTCATGTTGGAGATCTGAACAAGGACTGCAGGCCCTGCTGTAGCCCTTGGTAATTATCTTCAGGAGGATTAAGAAATTAAGGAAGCTGCAGATGAATTTTTAGGGGAAAGCTTGTCCCTACCATGCAAAGTGACCAGAGTCACCATCTAAATGTGATCGGAAGATCAAATTTCACTTTTTTTTTTTTTTGGTGGTGCAAAATTTGAACCAATAAGGTATGTGCTCTGAAAGCAAAAAATCAATTTATTTGGTTTTCTTACACTGTATGTGTGCCTGTATTCTGCGTATATGCCTACACATTTTTTTCCTGTCACCCTGCTCATATCTGAGAAAAATCCCATCCAAATACAAACCTCTGAACCCAGGGGCTGAAGTCCCCAAAGCTGTAACACCCTGACTAGTGGGTACAATCTCCCCTCCATGCACCTAAACACATAGCCTTTTTTTTTTTTTTTTTTTTTTTTAGACTGTTTAAGCTAGCACAATCTCGTGATCTTTCGCTGTCTGCACTTCTCCACCCTGCCCTCTCTATGACTCAGTCCAAGGTGATATCACTGGGTTGTTTAGAGAGTTGCTGGTCCCAGTGTTCAGCACACAAAAAATAAAGCAAAACAAGAAAAAAAGACAAATGCACAAGTGAAAATGGATCTGGTCCAATCTAAATTCTGGCCCTGGCTCCCAGTATGCAGCCAGAATCTGTGAGCAGGCTTGCTTTCTGCCGCAGTTGGCAGGAGCATCTTTGTTTTAAAAGGTCCCTGCTTTTACAGCATGTCCCGAATAGTCCAGGGCACAAAACTGTTGCAGACATGAGAGCAGGTGGGTGAGACAAAGAGCCAAAGACATGCCCCAGTGCTCTGCCATCATGAATGGAAATTCAAGGACCAGCAGGAACACTCAGACTGAGAAAGGGCCTTGCTGTTGCTTGGTGTGAACTTTGTATGAGGAATGGCTCTGGATACAAATAGCTTATGGAGAGTTAGACCTTGCATGTGTTAATAGAGAACTATTATTCACTACCTTTTCCAGTACAAGGGGTACCAACGAGGATGGAGGCTAGTGGGCAGTAGGCTGAAAATGAAGATAAGGGGGTGGTTCATCTCACAACATGTTCCTGCAGCAGGAGGCTGTGGAAGCTAAAAGCATTCAAAAAACGATTGGACAAACTCATGGTAAAGAAAAAATCTACCAAGGTGCAAACCCAACTATTCATGAGTTAGGAAGTTCCAGAAATTCTTACATAGCATTAGGCCCGTGGGACAGCTGAACTTCTCCTGAATGTGGCCTCAAAGTTCAGGAGGGAACTGAAACTCCCTCAGGATGTGTCAGAGCAGCAAGGCAAGAGAATTGCAGCTGGTATAGAAAAAATAAAGGGTGGAAGGTAGTGTAGTTGCTGAAGCTCCTGGCCACAGAAACTGTCATAGCCTCTTGCTTATTTTCTTTCTGTCTCTCACAAAGTATATTAATTAAATTTCATCCAAAGCAACCATGAGCTGCCACTTTCCAACCATTACCCAGCTTGCACCCCACCTCGCCATCTCCTTGTTGGACCTCCATGAAGGATGCTATTTCTGACGTGGCTGCCAAGTGATGGGAGAAAGGGCTGGATATCAGCAAGGATTTCTGCCTATGTGTGGGACTGGGAGTCTCAACTTCTGGCCAGTTTTTCATGACCTTCTCCTCCATCCACACCTGACAACTTCCTTTGGGCATCCGTGGGCAAGTCAGGGTCTCTAGAGGGTTAACGCCTCCCTGCAGCTAGCTGGTGGCATATCTTGGAGTGATGGGGGAGTTCACTGCCCTCCTAGGATGGATCCAAGAGCTGCTTGGCGTTGGGAGGAGGACAGCATGTTCGCAGTGACTCCGGCATTTTCCCTGGAGGACGATGGCGTTGGGATATCGGGTGGAATTCCTCAGGCCTGCGAGCCTTCCAGCTGTGGCCTGACCCTATAAACAAGCTGCAGATAAGCCCCAGCTTCTGTCACGCCAACGAAAACCCTCCCAAGCTGCTTGTGTGCATCTCTGCATGTAGGCATGCCTGCTCGTTCGAACTTCTGCACCCTGACCCTTCTGGGAAGAAAAGCACGGAGAAGCTACCCCTTCCCTGCCCACTGGTGCATTGCTTTGTCCCATGATGATGGTTGGCTTCTCCTGGAGAGCTCCAGCAATGCTATAGCCCATGGTAGGGTGAATGTATCTGGTACCCAGGGTAAATGTGCTGGGGCCCAGGAAAGCATGGCATTAAGGCTGAGGGCAGCTGCAAAGTTGCAAAGGCAGAAGATGCCAGCTTTGTGCGGGCTGAGGGCTCTGGAAAACATTGATATTTTCAATAGCATCTCAAATTTGAGGACTGAGTGCAGTTTGCCCGTCAGCAAGAGAATCATAATGTGGCAGAGCCCTGTTCTGATATTTACTGGGCTAATTCACTAGTCCCCGAACATGCCCCCTAACCTCTTGGCAGTACAATCCTGGTGACGTCTCCATAGCTTTCCTCTAAATTGCACCACATTGGTAGCAACTTGACTGAAATGTGCTTCATTCCCCTCAGAGTCTGCACTGGGGCTTTTCTCAAAACAGTGCTGTGAATCTGGACCGCTAAGGGCCATCACCACCATGAGGATGTTTCCAAGGCATCAAATTGCCTGAAAATTGATTAATCTGACTAAGTTTAGTTATCTAAGCAGATAGTTTAGTTATCTAAGCAGGTCCCCGGTCTCTTCTTCTACTCAGCGGCTTAGTCAGTACTGCCAATGGAAAGGATGAAGCAATCCATCTCATCCTGAAGTGTAAACCCCTACTGGCCAGGTGAATCACACTCAGTCTCTGCTGTCTGGACCCAGACATTTGGTTCTTGGGAAGACACCATGTTATGGGCATACAACATTACTGTGGATGAATTTCACCCTTAATGCCATTGGAATCTGGTGGCCTCCTCTTGTTTTAGGAGGAGTCTTGAAATCTTTTCATGCATTCCCTCCTGTGCAGGATAGGGACTGCTTCATCAGTGAACCTCCCATGGTGGTGAAGGGTGGCACAGAGAGTCACGCAGGCACATTGACTCTGCTACCTCACAGAAACCTAACAAGGGTTTTCAACTCTTAGATTGTGCAAAGTGCTAATTTGCTTAGCATGCTCCAGCGAGATCTGCCTGGACAGGAACAGTTCACTCCAGGCACTGCTCTCAAAAGGCCACCAGGACTTGACTATATATTCCCTGAACATTGCCCCAGCAGGTTCTGCACCCTTAATTACATTTGTATGCCTTCGTGCCACATCACAGGGCATACAATGTAAAGCATCTCTTTAAGACTAAAGATCCAATCTGGTGAGCTGCCACACAACACCTCCTGCTCTACCAGAGACTCAAAACTCCTGCAAGAGAGTAATTATTTTGTAGGACCACCGGGGCATTGCACAGGGCCAAGAAAGGCTTTGTGCCAGGGACTGTAAAGTACACAGTCTGCTCTAGTCTACGCTACAGCCCATGCTCTGGGGGACCGTCGTCTGGGATTTGTAAACTTTTTTTAGCAGTGTGTCTGACTCCTGGTAGTTAGCTTTGTTCCTGAGAAAATTGTAGTGATTTGCTGGGAACCATTGGGCAAACACCATGCACAAAGCTTTGTTACCCTGAACTGAATATACTGCTTTCCATCTTTTATTAGGGATCTATAAAGAAGAATGTCTTGCTCATAATAATGAAAGAATAATTAATTGACTATTAGGGACTGTAGTCTGCCACTGAACAGTAGTTGACATACAGAGCCCTGGGTCTGTAGAAGATCCAAGAATGGATTCCCATGATTTCCAAATCTGTAGCCTTGTGGCATGATCATAAAGCCATCATTTTAAACCATATCTGTTAGAAGGATGGGGACTGAGAGTTTTTCCCTGCTTCCTGATATTCAGGATGAGCTCTGTAGACCTGAATCAGGCAGGGCCAGGCAGAGCAAAGGGAGAGACACTTTGAAAAAAGAACTGGCCTTGAATACTGCAAACCAAGCTCACTTCTCCATATAACAAAGCTTTTGAAATTGTTAAGGTGACGATTTTGGAAGGGAATGAAAAGCAGGACTGAATACCTGCCTTACACATTGATGGAAGCAAAGTTGGCCCGTTAGCTCTCCCATGCCTGCAGTGAAGCTTTAAGACTGCTGCTGACCATTAAGCCCGGGCCACCTGATAAACCTGTCATCACAAGGGCTTTGCTCACAATATGGTGGAAAATATGGACAATTCAGTGTCTAAAATGTGTCGAAAATTCACTGTCAAGAAGGATGGCTTGGCCCATCTGCTGAGAAGGAGAGAGACTGGGCAGCAGGATCAGGGCCACAGATAATGCTCAACTCAACAGAATCAGTAGGAGGATGGGCTTTAAAAATGAGTCACAAGAATAATAAGACAAAGTTGTAGTTTTTTTTTATCTGGCACCTAGTGCAGACTCCCTTAAAGGTAGTATTTTTGCAGTATGTCTTACGCCTGGGAAAGATAGATGTATATCCAACTGCCTATTCCTTAACAATTCACAGATAATAGCCTGGCTCCAACCCCAAAGGGGACTTTAAAACAAACCTTAAAATCATGAGACTCAGCAAAAGGACATAAATAAAATCAGGAAAATAATAATAAAAAAAAAAAAAAAAACAACAAACCCACGTCTGGAAGACTGGCCAATTTGGCAAATCCAAAGGGAGATATCAGGAAGGTTCTTATTTGCCTGATACAAATGAGGAAAAATAGCAGCAATAGGTCTCCTGAGAGAAGGAAAAAGTCAGGGTAACCAAGCTGCATGTCAAGAGCTCTTGCCTTTCTGTCTGAGCAGGAAGATGATTGGAATTTGCTTGCTGATGTTACAGTGAGCACAACAGAGACCGCAGTGAGATTCTTGCCCGCATGGCTAAAGAGAGGAAACAAGCCTGGAGTGGACTCTGAAAAGAAAATTTCCATCTGGCTCGGGGTCTGAATGAACAGAACAGCCACTTGATGTTGCTAGGTTCCCTCCGGGGCAAGTCAAAAATCGGCATGTCATTCAGCGAGGAGCGCTTCCGCGGCTCCTTTGTGTGAAGGACGGGTGTCCCCAGCACGAGGGTCTTGCTGTGGGAGTCCTGTGTGGGCTCACCAGTGACACAAACATGATGCTGGTCCATCAGACGTCTCAGGCATGGATAACGTTGTCCTTAACTGCTGGCTGACATAAAACTCCCTTTTGGTTGGCCATAACTCTTAGGAACATGGGGCTAATGGCCCGCCAGCTGTGTCCGTAGCTTGCTGATGCTTGCGTTGTTCTCCCACAGATGTGACTTGTTAAACATCGGAGCTCAGAGACATTTTAGGCATTCTGGTGTATCTTTCTTGGCCTACTGCTAGTTGCTACCAATAGCTCCATGCTTTGTAGCCTCATGGCAGCTGGTTTAGGAACACAGGAGGTCATCACAACTACAACCAAACATCCTCCCCCCTTCCCCTCTCTGCTGTTCCTCACCCCATGGCACAAAATTTGATTTGAATGCCCCTTTTTCAAGCAGCACAAGTAGGAGCAACCCATCCACACAGAACATCACTGTCATCAGCACCTGCTGAGGGTTTCTGTTCCCTCCCAATGGACCACAGTCAAACAGAAATGTACAGGAATGTAAATTCTCACATGGGACTTATGAGAAGTGGAGGCAAAGTTCAACATGGGGTTCTTTAGGAATATAGACTTCATATTCCTATCTGTCCAACCCCCCTGCGAAAGGAGGTTGTGTGGGTTTTGGGGGAATTTCTGCTTCTTTGGGGTCCTGACCGGCTTCCATCAGTAATCCAATGAATCTGGTTTTTAGTTTTTGCTGGAAGAGGTTCCCAATAGACCTCACACTAGTGTGACATCTAATCAATGTTAGGAAATATTGCATGACTTTTTCAACTAAAACAATGTTCCCTTCGTGCACTATTTTGAAGAAATCAACAAGAACTTTATGGTCATCAGCGCTGTAATTTAGAGAGATGAAAGCATAGTGTAGAGAGAGCAGAGAATTTAGCTGAATACATATGGAACCAAGAAAGGTCCCCCATAATCAAGGAAAAGAGACA
The DNA here is from genome assembly GCF_013377495.2 of Cygnus atratus. NCBI lineage: Eukaryota > Metazoa > Chordata > Aves > Anseriformes > Anatidae > Cygnus > Cygnus atratus. The sequence goes on along the minus strand of NC_066365.1, from coordinate 74,495,831 downwards.
GCAAAAAGGATTCGGGAGGGATCTGTTGAAGATTCACGACAAGAAAGAACTTGAGAAAACCTGAGGTATTATGATGACAAACTTCCCAGCAAGGTGGGTAAGTTAGTAGAGTCGCTGCTATGATTTATCCCTCTGATAAATTGTTTGACACATATATTTCATGGAATGTCATTAAAGCTCTTTTGCAAGAAGATTGAAGAAAAGTTTCTTCAGCCCTTGCCACAAAGACCTCTGTGTTTCGGTATCTATAAATACTGAATGAACATAGCACAGGACTTTAGAGCAGTTGTTCTCCAGCTTTTCGGAATCAAAGACTGTTAATCCTCATCAGTTTTTGCAGACTGCATGGCTCCCTTATAATCTGTTTTCCATGATCCATTTACCAAGCCTTCATGAACCATCAAGGTCTGGAGGCCACAATTTGGGAACCATTGTTCTAGACCACTCGTTCTTGCATTTGTTGGCAAGTGCAATGGCACTTTGTGCTGAGCACTGCAGCTGGCTTCCTCTGTGCAACTCCTTTCAATAGCCCTAAGCACCTTCAGAAACTTTCCTCTGCAAATAACTGCTGACCCTCTGTGGCTACCATGAAAAGCCTGGCTTCAACCCATCTCCAAGACGAAATGTCCCTTTTCTATCAAGGTGTCACCTCCACTATTGTAAGAAATATTGAGAACGTGTATTATTTTTTTTCCCGACTAAATGACAAGCTTGGGAAATCCTGGAGAAAAGGAATGGAGAGGAATGATTCCCAAGCAAGTCATCCGAGTCTTGGAAAAACCACTGTGTGTGCTGGGTCGGTCCCAAGACTACTCTTTGTTTTTCCAACTCAGAAGTTCTTTTCTCTGCACTTCGTTTTCTAAGAATGTGAACTCACCCGCCCCATCCTGTTTACAAGCTCGTAAATATGTAGATCAGATTTGGCTGTGGGGTAGGCTTTGGAAGGGCTGAATCCTGCTGGGAACACATGGCATTTTATATACACTGAGGCCAGATTTGAACCACACAAAGGAAAAAGGCAATTTTTCACTGGGCCCAACCCCACACAGGAAAAATTCTCCCCCAGAGCAAAATTCACGAGCCCTGATTTTAACTTACATTGTGGAACAAGAAGATCTCACCTTGGGTGGGCGAACATCGCCCGGCCACGAATAGAGACGGGACTATTGACCTAAAAGGTGGAAACCTGTTCTCAGCTGATTGCTGGCAAAGCTCATGGAGAACTCGCTGGTGGCGGGACGCCAGCGCTCAGCAAACACGCTATCGGAGGAGGTGTGGGAGCTTCCTCAGTGCCTTTCCACCGTGCCAGTCCCAAAGACATTGTGTTTATATCAGAATCTAGCAGACAGCACGTCACCGGCCATGGAGCCTGGCACCGCACCACTCGCAGCCCGTGCCCCATCCTGGGGCTGTGAAGGATGCTGAACAGCATCCTCGGGAGAGCCGCGCGCTGTTACGCCATGGAGGAAAGGGTGGGGAAGAAAGGCTGGGGGAGGTTGGTATTTTCAGCCTTCGTCAAAAATCCGGACTGGCTGTGTAGGCTCAGGAGTGGTTATTCATGACCAGCCAGGCAATTGCGTGTTTCTTGTCAAGCCTGGTGCGGAAAATCCTCCGACACAAGCCCTGTTTCCGCACCAAGCTGCAAGGCACAGCCCTTCTGGGGTTGGCTTGCATGGCAAAATCTGCAGTTTCTCATCGCTTGCTTTTCTGACAAGAAGCAAAACTTTTAAAAAAAGTTTGTGTTTCCTTCTCCCCAGCCTGAAGTTATTCAGATGAGACAGCAGAGAGCTGCTTTATATCTCCCCCAACCCTAAAGCTGCCTTTCAGCTGATACCAAGCTCTAAAAACATTACACTCCCTAAAGAGGCTTTTTTTTTTTTATTTTCACCCCCCAGAAAACAATGGGTCACTGTAACAGGGCTCCAAAAATACAAGTGGAATGCCGAGATAACAACATCCTCATCGCTCCCAACAGTTTCTGAAGCCCTTAAATCGAAGGGATAAGATATCAGGCTTAGTGCTGCATCAGTTGCTGGCAAAGGACACCCCTCCTGATCCTTCAGCTCAGTCCTTGCCCCTATCTCCGTGGTGCGGCTCATGTCAGCTGTCTGATGTGAGAAGCTGTGCATCCCTTATCTGTTTGTGCAGCAGCTGTACACTTAAACTGTATCTCTGGGTAAAGTGAGCAGGGACAGGGTAAGGGATCAGGTTGTGACTGAGGGGCACCCTGGCTGCTAGCAGGGACCCCGGCAAGATTTTGGCCGAAAATCTCTGGCCAAGATTTTTGGTGGGCATCAGAGCCAAGGGATGTATGTGCATGCATATCTCTGTTTGGGAGGGTTTGGATGTGGCAATGCCAAGAATATGGCTAATGAATTTACCCCTGATCCTTTTTGATAGCATTGACGTGACCATGGGACATCACTTTGTGCTTTGTGGGAAAACCATGTCCCCAGAGGGGTATGCGCTACCCAGTGCTGAGTGGGGCATTCCTGCACACCTGCGACACACACAAGGTTTGTAGGATGCCAGGACTCGTGATCCAGCAATACGTGGATGGGAGTGACTGTGGGCCACACCGCATCACGGGAGGGGAGAACTGGCCGTGCCCAGACCAGAGCAGTCTCCAGGAGAGTTGGTGGCATGGGATAACCATGCACAATGGTGTCACAGCGTGTCAGTGGGAAGAGGTGACAAGCCCAGAAAACCCAAGCCATCTTTTTTTTTTTTTTTTCCTTATCTGAGACATCCACCTGGATGTCATGGCTGAATAGAAAGTAAAACGACCCAAGATGCAAAGAACTGGCTAGCTGGTTGTCCTAGCATCAGAGATGAACCTGGGACAAACAACGGAGATGCTGGGAAGAAAAGTGGCAGCAGCCCCACCACCATCATGGTGGCTTTGTTCAAACTTTACAGCCACCTGGAGTCTTATGGAGAAATCTGGAGAGAGAGAATGCAAGAACCTTGCTGCATTGCCTGGTTTAAATGCCTGCACAGGGCAACGGGATCTCTGCTGAGAAGAGATGAGTGTCTCAGAAAGCCTCATTACGGTGATGAAGCTCGTTCTCCACTGACATGCTTCCTGCTCCATCTCTGCCCTATCGCTACTTCTTTTTTAATCTCTGATTCTGAAGGGAAAGGATGGAAATTTGCATTCAATCTTCATGGCAATTTGCGTACATCCCCTGAGATATCTTCCTGCCTCTCTCTTGCCTTTTCACTGGGTAAACAAGCCTTTTTGTCTCCTCTGCTCTTCACTCACCGCTCAGAAGTAATAGCTGTGGGATCTGGGGTGCGCTCCCTGCCTTCATGTGTCCTTGACTCTTAATTGTCTCTTGGATATGCTAATTTTTCACATTCACTTCTTGTTCCAGGCAAATGACCCTAAAAGGACTTTCCACCCCTTCTTAGGAATGTGCTGCTCTTGTGGACAACCCCTATCAAGACTGGTGTCCTCCCAGGTGATTGTTACCTCCTCTTCTTCCACCATCACAAACTTATTTTTCATTTGCCACCTCTGTCTGAGGAGATTTTGATGGTTCCACGAGTCAGGGTAATAAAAAAACACGCCATATATACCTTGCTTTGCTTGTGCACTTCCAGTAGCAGTGCTGTCTAAAGGCAGGGAACCTGCAGATCCAGTGGGGAGCTCCCAGTGGGACCCCAAGGTCTCTTGGGCTGTGAAAAGAGGTCACCTGTGTGTCTTGTGCAATGAATCTGTCCCTGGTTAGAGACTCTACATTTGTTCTGAGACAGGACACGGCTTCCCTACAGTGCAGACCTGCTCTTTTCCTGCATCCAATATGTTAAATTGCCTGAATATAAGCAGAAACACAACAACACTGCCCCAGCTCCTCAAGCCTTTAGGACATAAGCTCTCAGGGCATAAGCCCTCAAGCCCTCTGCTCATCAGGCCCTGAGCAGAGGCATAGACAGAAGCTTTCTGTAGCTCCAGATTCTTACTCTGCCCTTACACACTGCCTCCAGATATTCAAAACACTGAAAAGAGCAATTTCTTTGGCAGCTGAAACCATCTGTCTCAGACAACACCAGTGACTTCAAGACTATCAACTTGCTTGTACCCAGAGACAAATAGCTTGTAATAGTGGGTGAAGCTAAGCCATCTGATGGTCCTAACATAAGTGTTATGGCACAGATTTTAAGAATATTTGCACATTGAACTCTCATTAAACTCACAGGCATTTAGCATGAAAATTGCTCCTGAACAGGAGGATTTTTTTCCTCCTAGTATCAATCCCGGTGTTAGGTACATTAGTAATATTGTCAGTTCTGGATGAGTGTGTGTGTGTCCCCTTCCCAAATAGCAGCACATGAGAACATTTTGGTGAAATGGTTCTTCAGAGAAATACATTTCTTTCCAGTAATGGTTGATGACTTGATATTTCAGCTGCCTCCCTCACAGAAAGGCTGTCAAGGCTGCTGGCAAAAAGACGTGTGATCCACCTAGGAGCAGTGATTCATAAAGTGTTGGTAATAATAATGAAAGCTCAGATAATAAACAAGCCAAGAAAAGGAACAGATGAACTGGACCAAGGAAGAGTGAAAAACGGAGGTAGCTCTTGTGGAAAACCATGTCCCAAGTTGTTGCCCACAACACAGAAGAGAAGCCAAGGAGATGAAAAATGTTCCAAGGAGCTCTACGAGATGATGCGAAGGTCTGGAAAACTTGACATAGAGCATGAGGTTAAAACAGCTTGATCTATTGGCATTATCCAAGAGAAACTGAAGCAACTTGCTCATGCATTGTGGTGACATACTGGGGAAGCCTTTTCTGATAGCAAAAGACTCTTTAATCCAGCCAAAAATGGTAGAAAAAACTTAATGGCTTGAAGTTATGGCTAGATAAATTTACACTGGAAAGAAAGCAGTCATTTTTAATAGCAAGGATATAAAGCTACTGGCAAAAACATGACTAGAGACGTGGATTCTCCATTATTTGCAGTCCTGAGTTAATGCTGAATGTCTTTCTAAGAAAAAAAAAAGCTGCTTTTGAGTAATGGGCTGAGTTGAAGAAATTATTGAACAAGGCACTTCGGGTTGCAGTCATCAGTAAATCACAGCAGCTAGTCAGAGCTTTCCAGCTTTGCAAACTGTGACCACAATCAGCAAACTCCGTTCCAAAATGAGGTGGGACCTGAATATAGAAGAGGTGTAAAAATTGCCATGCCACAGAGAGTCTCCAGGTATAAGAAGTGCAAGAACTGTTTGAGAAACAGTTGATCTGCTCCAGATACTGTTTTAATTGGAAATAGTGTTGGACTTTATTCCCCACTGCAAGGTTCTTCCCCGGGTTTGACACACATATGCTGTGATGTCTGCATTTCCATGCATTTGCTCTAAATTAGAGGGGCTGACAATGAGTCAAGCATCTGTGTCAGGAGGTTTAATTGCATATAATGAAGGTTTTGCTTCTTGGGGATCATGTCAACGTTAAATTAATTACAGAGAGCTGCAATATTGATGTTTGAAACCAGTTAGACTCCCTGCACTCTCACATCCAGAGGTAATATCCTTTGGTATGCTGGCAGTTGCCCGCACCAAACAAAGCTGGGAAGAACCAAGCACCACAGAGCACTCTGTGGGTCCTTCCTCTCAAAGCGAGCTGCTGCCACGCGCTGGCAATGTCTGTGTGGCCCTTTGGATGCCATGAGCAGAGAACAGAACCAGCTTTGAACAGTCGTTCAGGTCCCAGCAGCATTAAAGCTGCATTTCTTGTGCTGCTGAAGAAATCATTGCATGACCTGCTAATACTGCTGTGCAGCTCTGGGGACGTGACACAGCTAGTGGGAGCAGCATGGGGTGTCCTTGTGATTTGCTGTTTGGTGCCTGACCTCATGCCCTGCTTTGGGGGCCCACCTGGGGCAGGTTCCTAAGACCCCCAAGAGGAGATGAAGGAGCAGATGTATTGATGTAACACTCAATAAAGAGTTTATCTAATAATGTCCCTTTCTCTTCACCTATGAACTCTCTACACTCACTCCAGCAGAAAACCTATAACTCAGATCAAGAGATGAAAAAAAAATCCTCAAACCACCAGAACAGTATGTTAAATAAATAAATAAATAAATAATGATAATAAAAAAAATCCCTTCCCATACCTAGTGCTTTCTTTGTCGAAACTGTGCTAACACCCCCACCGAAATACCCCCTGTTCCCTGTTGGTGCAAGCTTGATGCTCTCTCCCCTCCTCTCTGTGGTTGCACCTCACTTTTGCAGGGAGAGGTGCCAAAGGACACACGCTTGTTCCTGGCCATGCCCAAATGAGGGAAATCAACCCCAGGGCAGCCCTGCCTCGTTCAAGCACTTGGCAAACTCCACGGGTTGCTCAGAGGTGCTGCAGTCCTGCACAGCAGCACCACCAGGGCTTGGGAGGTTTTGTGTCCCAGCAAAAATTGATTGCTCCTTTTCCCACCTTATTTCCTTGGCCTTTTATACCCTGCTCAATGCATGCTGTCTGTGGCCTTTTCCTTTGCCATGCTGCTGCCACCCATAAGGGAGAGGTAAAATCTGCTGAGAGCCTCAGAAATGGAATAAACTTCACTAGAAACCAGCCTAAGACTTCAAGGTAAGCCACAGGGACCAAAGCAAGTGGTGGGACGGCATCACAGCTTCTTTCCTATTTTCCCAGGAATATACTAGTTTCCCTCCAGGAGGCTTTTTCAACCCCATGTAGGCATGTCTGAAATAGGGGAAGATGTCCTCAGGGTGAGAGCATCTGTCCCTTGTGTGCCTGTCCATGTAGATCCATGCAACAGGAGGTGTGCTGTGGATTTTTCTCTTTAGTTGAGTCCTTTGACCCCAGGTGTCAGATGCTTTACAAGTCTTTCTCATAAAAAAGATCTCAAATCCCATGACTGTTACCCATTTCTCAACACTCTAGAAGTCTGACCTGTAGGTCCCTCTGGCACGCAGGACCTCCCTCTCACAACTGTGCCTATTTTTTTGGGAGGAGCAGGCAGTTATGCTGAGGAGCCAGCTGCAGCTCCAAGAGGCTTTGCAGAATTACGCGAGAGCCTGGCTTGGTCTCGCTTCTCTCCTGCCTGCCAAGCAATCACTGCTGAGGAGTGCCTTAATAAATATGCTTTACTCCAAGTGTACCTTGGATGCTGAACAATGACACACGGAGTGACCTCCTGGCATTTGTCTCTAGAGGAACGCAGATAAATCCCCTGACCCCAGCTCTGTGCCAATGGCTGCTATCTCCCAATTATGCATCGGGCCATGGAGCATCACACGAATAGCCTGGTCCTTTCAGCATATGCATTTGAACTCTGGAGTATGTGACCCAAGATAGCAGGCAACAGGGCAGTAATTACTGCTTGCAGCCAGATAAATTATTTGACAAGTAAAAAAAAAAAAAAAAATAGTTTTTCTAAGTGAACCATGCTCTTAAAACCAAATGGTCTCGGTGTGAGTGTGTTGGGAGGGGGATGAAGAAAAAAGTGTTAGGGCTGCTATGCTTGTATGTGGTTCCCAAAAGGAGGCCTGGTGCTTCAGCCTCAGGTATCTGGAGGTGAAGTCTTCCATAGCACCCCAGAGGGTTTTAGGTACGTCCTTTACACTCGGAGGGCTCAAATCCCTCCAACCTACAAAAGAATATTCCTTGAAAGTAGGGCTTATTTGGTTCCATACACTGCACACAACCATGTGGCTACCCAAGGGCTAACTCCTAAGTTTGAGCCTTTTCCGGTGTATTTTGTTTTTTCAAATATCCTCCAAGTCTGAAAACTCAGAATAGCTCAGCTGCACTTGCCCTAGTCTGATAACCTCTTTAGCACCTTCTAAAAACAACTTCAAAGCATTAATACACTACCACTGCTAACACCACCAAGTCCTAGCTTGAGCAGAAAAGACAGAGCTCCCTGGAGTGGAGTCTGGGTTGATCTTGGATCCAGGCAAACCCATTTCAGACCTGCTGGCAGATCTCTGCACAAAGCATGTGGTGATGGGTAGGCAGAGGGTATCCAACTGTACTGGTGCAGGAAAAGATGATGGGACTGGGCTGAGGTGAGTCACAGGAGAAGAGACAACAGCAACAGCAAAGGCAATTAGTCAATCGGATTGCAGAAAGTGAGTTATAGATTTGTGTGCCTCCGTAACTCTGAAGATTGCCTGGAAGAGAAAAGGTCAGATTGCAATCGTTTCAAGTGGTTATGTCCTCAGCTTGTTTCTGGAAAGTGCAGTCCCCAAACCTGTGATGTTACCCCAAATTTCCTCTCTCATGAATTTCTCTCATAGACCCAGCCAGTAGCTCAGAGCCACTGCAAGACGTTTCCTTGCAGCCTCACCAGGCAGAGGGAAGGCTGTCCCATTAGGGCACTCAGGGTACGTCCTTCTCCAGCTGATTGCTAACAGGGAACGATGATTGGGTGGACTCCTCCTGCATCCAGCTGAGTTTTATCCCTTTTGTGCCAGCAAAACAAACCTGAAGGAGCCAAAGATCACAATCTGCACCTCTCTTCTCCAGCATATTTTTCATTGGTTTGAAATGTTGCGAACTCACACCATGAGAAAATCACTCAGCCTCAGGGAAGTGGTGCTTATGTGTATGTCGTATGTAGGGGCATCCTAGGGTAAAAGGAACTGGTTACAAAGACTGGGGCAATGGAGCTACTGGGAAAGAGGGGACAAACTTTGCAAAGGTTGAAAATATTAAGTAGGATTTGAATTTAGAACTACTCTATTTCATACTCATTATATAGGCCAGATCCAGTTTCTCTGACCTGAGGTCAAGGGTGGGACTAGATAATCTCTTAAGATCATTTCCAGCCCTGGCCATCTATATTTCTGTGAAGCCAAAATAAATCATGAACCCCAATGATTTTAATGTGAAGAGATGGAATTGTTAATGATCAGTGTTTGCAGAGTATGTCAGTATATACTCAGGGGTAGAAATCCAGATATCTGGTCTGTGGGAAATTTCACTTTGATATTTGCTTTCTTTCCAAAACAGAATGTAATAAAATTTAATGAAAATTTCTGAGGAACTATAAATTAAAAAAAAATAAAATAAAATTCCAAGAACCTCCGATGCACACTGTTGTTTAAAAGCGATATGTCCCTGGCACCCTGAGAACCTCCCAGCTGAGGCAGAAATGGTTGTTATTCTGTAGAGACAACCATGCCAAGAGCCAGCCACCACTAGGTAGATCTGCACCACTGGGCAGCTTCCCTCTTTTCAAGCCTCCCCAGCCACAGGGCAGAGAAGATATGAATCCCTTTCCCAGCTACTTTCCCTAGGTTTTCCCTGGTTTGAATAAAACATGAGATCAGGGAGTGGAAATCATGCAAATCTATGGAATTTTTGAATGTGGGAGTGTGGAGTGTCTCAAAGTCTCCAAAACTAACACATTTGCAGCAGGAAGTCTTGAAGCACTAGAAAGCCCTCTCTAGAGCCAGGTCACCCAGGGCTTCCAGGTTCCTTGTGCTGGATCCAGGAGTCTTCCCTGGGTGAGCCCAGAACTGCCAAGCTTTTCAGCCCACTGGTCGCATGGTAAGAAAGCCATGGAAACTTGGCATGACAGGGCTGCCCCGGAGCTGTGAGTAGTGATTGAAGTAGAGGTTGTTAAACTTGGGACATTTCCGCTCTGTTTTCCAACTGGCATTTCCCAATGAAATCCTCCTTCTCTGGCCGGCGTCCATATGCGCTACTGGGGAATCTCGTGAGTTTGGCATCTGCTTAAACGCTTCTCTTACTTCGGGCCATTGCACCCAGGAGAACGACATGTGCTTTGCAGGTGTGCAGGAGGCTGAACCCACACCCAAATATTACAACAAGAAGGTCAAAGGAGATTGGTTTGCTTTTGCTGCTGGCTCTGGACTGCCTTCTCTCATGGCTGCCTAAATGGAGGAGGAGGGGAGAGGCTGCACAGATGGATCTTTTCTCCACCTTTATTTTAACCTCTGCCTACTGGTTTTCTTTTCTCGTTTCTAACTCCTCCTTCCTCACTTATGTACCACACCATTTCCCAGCAATTTAATGCAAAAGATGCCAATCGATCACCCGCAGGCAGTAAAACTGCCAATTTTGTACCCGGAATAGCCATTTTCAGGTTTGCAAATGCAAATACATACAGATTTGCACAATATGCTTGTGCTTTGCAGCAGCATGGATGCCATCAGACATTTCGGCCCTGCACCCCTGACTGCTGTAAGAGCCAATACTTCCACCCCCAGCCATGCTGGGTTGGACACAGAATGAAGCCATTGATTCAGAAGAAGAGAAATGACGCAAGCAATGAGGAATGGAGGTCTCTCACCCTTGATCTCTGATGAGAAAGGAGGGCAGAATGCTTCTGCTGAGGCAATTCTACTTTCTGTTTGAAGAAAGTCCTTCTGGTTGTTGGAGATGAGCAAAAAATGCCTTGACAAATGAACGTTGTCAATCAGATTTTCCCAGGGGATGTCTCCCCACTCGGAATCTCTGTTAAGGTAACTTTTGGTTCCCTCCAAAATTACAACACAGAGATATTCTGCTGAGTTGCAGAACATCCTACAGTGACCCTGGGGAGGGGGTAGGGATAAGAGCATGGTTGTCCCTCTAAGCCACATTCTTCAGATGACTCCTGGTCACTGGGGTGACATCCTGCCCAGCCCTTGCACTAAGCTATTTAAACAAGAAGGGGAAGGACTTGGGTGACATGAGATATTCCCCTGGGTGCTGGGTGACAAATCAGTCCAGATTCCACTGATGAACTCTGTCTTCAGGGAGGGGGTGGCCATTGGACTGGCTGGGAGATTTCCCCCCGCTGAGGAGACCCCAGGGTGAAGGTGGTCTCTGCCCTCCTCGTTTTCTGGGACATCCATGTCATCCATGTCCCTTGGTCATTCCTTTTGACCTCCCTTGGCCTGGTTCCCTCAGAGACTTCCCTGAGGAACAGGGGCCTGGTATCAATTAGCTGTACAAGACAGATGGCTATAATCTCCGCTTTGATGCCTTGGCATGGAGAAATCCCTGGATGCTCACTTTGAGAGTGAGGAAATGGTGCAATCTATGGCCTGGAGCTGCAGACGAAGTCAGGGATCCCAGGGGATCCTGAGAACCTCCAGGACCATGAACCTGCCCTTGTTCCTCACCTCTCATGGTGTAGGTGTCCCCACTGTGGCTCACGTAAGGAGGTGTGGGGGAAGATGTCAATGCCCAGAGCCCCAGAGAAAGACTTTGAGGTAACAGCAGGAAGAATTGGCTGCAAGGCTGAGCATGACCCAGTGCCATTGACCAACAACCAGCCATGGTGTGAAGGCATGGTTCAGTGAGGTCAGATGAGTTTAGGAGCTGAAAATCCGCTCCCTCTTTGCATGGGATTTCTTTGGGTGTGCACTCCCAACCCTCCTTGAGTTTTCCTGTCCACAGGAGCATTGGAACAGGGTCATTTCTAAAACACAGAGCACTCTGTAGACAGAATATGAGGTTTGAGCAAATTTCTTGTAGTGTGACACTGGGCATTGTCCCAAGGCATGGAAGGGGACGTGCTCCTTACTGCAGGGCACCTGTGCCCCAAATCATTCCTCCACCAGGGGCTCTAGCTCTTTGTCAGTGGGAAACTTCTGCTTCCTCCCAGCAGCTTGCTTGTGCAATGTGCAAGCCAAGAAGGGCAGACGGACCCCTCCAGCCTGGGTTTTGGGAGAGCTCATGGGTGGCTGCATGGGTGGCTGGGTGACATCCTTTCTGGCTCTCTGCCACTAACAGTCCATGGGGTTCCTTTGAAAGAGGCCGCTTGTTCCCTTGGAATAAACAGATCAACTAAGTTGTGTTTCAGCCTGGGACTTGTCCTCCAAAGGGAAATCGAAAATTAGGCACAATCAGGAAATGCCATGGTTGTTCACAGCAATACCATACGCCCAATTTGTTCTCCAACCTTAGTCCCTTTATACACAGAGATCCCCAAGAGCTTTCCAGGCTGTTCCAGGATATCTCTCCTGACACCATGCTCATACAGCCTGACAGAAAGAAAGACATATGATAATAGCAGGACAAAAATATATTGGTTGGCCATTTCATTCCCTGAGAAGTGTGCAAATTAGAGGAGACAAATGCAAATTTTCACGTAGGGAAAACTCATTAAAATGTTTTGGCCAAAGCAGATGAGAGAGAGAGAGAGTAATCTGAAAAGCAAATGCAAAGCTTCAATCCTGAAACTTTTCTAAACCAAACTTTTCCTTCAGGATCAGGGGATGGGGATGCCAAAGTACTTTGTATTGGAATTTACTTATATTTATTTTAGGAACCAAATCAAACATAATCAAAACACAAAATGAAATACTGCATTATGGATCAATTTGCAAAACAGAGTTTAATTTTCTTTTGTTGACTTAACGATTCTCTCTCTTCTTTCCCTAGATCCTAGACCTGCCGATGAAAGACCATTATCAACCCTCAGGATCTCCCTTGGGTGTTTCAACAAACTCATTATCAAACTTTTCACTGAAAACATGCACATTTTTTTTTTTTTCCCCATGCATAATACTCTTCTATGCACCTGCTGTGAATCATATGTGAAAGTCCTACACCCTAAGGGTGGGCAGGGGTCAACATTTTGCACTGTTAAGGTCCCAAAACCAAGACAATAAATTCTCTGGAGTGAGGAATTATCCTTTTGGTACGTGAGTCCCAGCTCCTACACGCATGCTCAGGGATGTAACCACAGTACAAATAGGCTTTTATTAGTAGGAATAACAAATGAATTGTTCCCAAATGATCACATTCTTGTATTCTCTCTTTTGTTTGTTTGTTTGTTCTTGGTTTTGCTATTTGTTAATGGCAACAAACAGCTTGGTTTGCTTTTCATTTGTAGGCTTTTCTGCGTGGTTTTTAAAGCATTCCCAAATTTAGTGGAAACATCTGCCTAGTGGGATGCTTTTTGCTCCTTACCAGTGCCTGGGGTGGTAAAGGCACAGCTACTGCTTAGCACTGCTGTCAGCCTTGGTGGTTTCTGCCAGAGTCTGCAGGACCCAAACTCCAGTTTACCTATCCAAATCTGGAAAAGTGTTTCTGCTTTGTGTAGGGAATGAAAGAGAACAAAAGGAGATAAAGATAACCAAGGAGAAGATGAAACCAAGGGAAAACTTGTTAGCAATGAAACTTTTCTGAGTGGCAAGCCCAGCACCAGCAGAGTCGGACAAAAGAGTCATTAAAAATGGGATGGAGACCAACAGCCACTAAGTGAGGAAACATTCTAGCTGGTGAAGGAAGGAAACAAGCTCTGGGTACAAGGATCAGCACAGGTCCCAGGGAGACATCAGTGGTGACTCCTGCTCACTGAAGAGGACTCTGGAGTGACAGCTTTGTATCTCCAGTGTCAACTAGATCTGCCTCAACAGCAAGGGGGGTAGAGAGAGCTGACCCCAGAGCAGACACCTACACTCAGTGTCGTGCTCTGCAGGGCCATGAATAATGCTCATACCTTTGCCTGGATGCCTGCCAGACCTCTGAATGGGATTTTTTTTCCATTTTTGTGCCTGAGGGTCTGAGAGATGCTTGTGAAGACAGATGGATCCCAGGACACTTTTTGGACAGCATAGGGATAAGAGCACGGGACAGCATGGCCAAGCATAAACACAGGGCATTACCAGAATGGAGATTCCTAAATTTTTCATCCAAGGGGAGCTTCTAACCCCAAGATCCTTTGCTTCCCGCTGTGAGCAACGGTGTTCCCTTTCTCCTGGGTGCTGGTTGCTGGTGGAGGTATGAAGCACGACCACCTGTATCACAGAGAGTCTGCTTTAATGCTGCACAGACTAAATCCCAGTGCCAGTTCACCTGGGAACTTTACTGATGGAATATTTGTTGGGAAAAGAGAGGGGAAACCAGGTCCTGACACCATGTGTGGCTGGCCCAGTCCCTCTCTCACTCCAGAAGTGATTTCTCCTGGACCGTCACACTTTTTTCAAATGTGTGCAGTGGAATTTCCTCCTTGGTGATTGCAGTTTGGGACAATATAAACACTCTTGATCCTCTGCAAGCTGCTGTATCCCTGGAGTGCAGGTCACTCCTGGAGAGGGAGAAGGGTGAGAGGCAGGGATTTGGAAGTGACAAGAAATAAATAGGGGGGAAGAAAAATTGACTTTCCCAGATCATTTTTGACCCAGTCACCATGGTGACCATAAGGGAGTGTTCAAGAGGCAAAATGACTCACATCTGACAGTGGAGCAGCATTTCTTAATCCACATTTCAGACTGGCTGATGGGACCTTGTGGCTTTGAGGCATGCCTCCTCCAGTGACCTGGGGAACTGTTTCCAGCTCAGCTTGACAGCAGGGTCCTTGATGTAAGGAGAGCCCCTTACACCATGAAATGGCAGTGAACAAGACCAGCTCATGAAATGAACCATCTGGTACAATCCTGAGCACATACTTGGAGGTGGAAGGTGACATCTATTTGTTTAAGCAGTCTTCCTTGGAGATCTCTGTGGCATGACTCAGACAAGTCCAACCCCAATGTTGACTTAACAGTCAGAACATCAAGCACCATAGGTTCATGGTGCAGAGGACATTTTGCATTTTCATTTCAGACATTTCATTTCATAAATTTCAGAAATTTTCATTTTCATTTCAGAATTTTCATTTTCATTTCATTTTTCATTTTTCATTTTTCATTTTTCATTTTTCATTTTTCATTTTTCATTTCAGAGGATGTGGTGCAATGGACATGGTTCATTACAGAGGACAGCCACCCATGGATGGTGGGTAGCTGCCTCCTTCTTTTTTTTTCCAGGTGGGAAGTGTGATCTGCCACTCCTGTTGCTAAAAGTAATTTCAGCATTACCACAAAGCACTGTTTGCCCTGACATGTTTGGCTGATGCAGCTTCAAAAGATTGAATCTGAAACTGATTGTGAGCACAGGGTTGGTCTCCTAAAGCATCAGTGATCTTCTAAATAAGAAGAAATACATCTGGATCAGTGGAAGAATTTGTGGATGATAAAGGCAAAAGGAAGCCCATTAGGAGAGATGAATTTTATCTTGTTCAGTGCAGCAAAGCAGAGGCTGTAAGGGAAGAAGACATCTGACCACCTATGTGACAGAAGGGTGAAAATCCAAAGAGAGAATAGAAATGCTTAAGCAAAAAGGTGATGTGGTAAAACAAAAAATGATTACAATGAGGCATGGATATGTTTGTGCTGCAAAAAGTAAATTATCGTATAGATCCAGAATGGCCTCCCCAGAATGGCATAGGTAACCGAGACCAAGGACAGGGACACACATGAAAATCAATAATTGATTTTGAATAGCATTGTGCAGTATAGTGATCTGCAGAAAGAGTCTCTGCTTTCACAGGATGGAAACAGCTGCCTGCAGTACGTACCCATCAGAGCCATAGAAGGGTGCAGACTGGGGGAGAACCAGTGAGCAGAAGAAGATGAAGAGCTATGAAGGGAGGAGGTACCTGAAGGACTGCCTTTGCACTTGAGGGGTTGGTGGGCCTGATCACATTTCTGGCCACATGGCTCTCCAAAGGCTTGTCTGAATTCTGCTGTGAGTCAACTAGTTTTGCGTTGAGTGGTAAATGCCTATTTTTGGAGCAAATGATTTTTTGTTCTGTACATTAGGTTGTTAATTTAATCACCTGTGGTTTCTCTAAGTACACACTGATGGGTGTTCAGCAAGAGTGCAGAGAGTGAAGAAACAGACCTCTTCCAGCTGAACACGTGGAATCAAACCTGACATGCTGATGGTCACATTCAGTGTAAGCACCCTCCAGTGAACCCCCTACCCTAGTTTCCTTTAATTCAGCCTCAGACACTGGGAAAATTCTGTTTTCATTGTAAATGTTTTCCCTTCTCCTGTCCTTGCAGCAGGATAATGAAACCGCCCACGTCCCAATTCCCCTGGCCTTTTGGGGGAAGTTCGCAGATCCATCCTGTAGGAGAGCAGTGGCCATGCTGCCCGCTGGGGCTGTCAGGGGACACTAATGAAACCCAGGAGGAGCCTGCACGTTGTGTGTGCTCTTTTGCGTGCTTCAGTTCTCACGTCTCAGCATTAGCAGGTGGGCAATGACTGAAAGCTGTGATGGGACAAGTTCTGTGTGCACCAAAGTATACTACAGCCTTACTATTGCTACATGTCCTAAATGGAGAGAGTAAACCCACCACTGCCAGGTAACCTCACAATCTCTATTTAAGTTGTCCAGCTGCATCCTACTTGCCCAGATACATGCCCAAGTGTTGGAGCTTACAGGACAAACAGGGACAGGACAGCCCAGTAAAGTCACTTAGATATTTTTCTTCTCTATCTCTGCCAGTCAGCAAAGATTAAGCCCTTCTTTCAAAAACTTTTCTATATATTTTCTATTATTCCTGCACTGAAATATCAGGTGTGGTTTTTAGTGCATGGCAGCAATGGAAAGGAAGGCAGCCCGACTCCTCATAGGCCACTCTTGGAGGGAAACAGCAGTCCCCCATTCATTTTTAATTTCAGGACACAGCTTCAGAGTTAATCTATGGGAGGGTCCATCTGAGGGGAACGAGCTGACACACCAAGATAGGGTACAACCTGCACTCCAGTTTATGGGAAACAGCAAGAAATATTTGCATAGGCAGGTTACCAGAGGTACTTTCCATGAGGGTTTCTCTTGAATTTCTTGGGAAATGTCCCACAGGCGGTAAAGGGCACTGAGACATCCAGCTCCCTTGCAGGCACCTACCCATAGATAGCTATACAAGAAGGCTTCACCTGTGAGTCTGGCCCTAACCCTAATCTCTTTGGTTATTTGCAAACCAGCAATAATTACGTTCCCTGCTTATCAGAGAGGCATGGATGAGAAGGGAAGCACTGCAAGGAGGCATTCAAGGAAGGGGACTTGGAGGGAGCAGGATGGGCTAGGATGTGGTTGGATGCAATGTCAGAAGACATCTCTCAGCATCTACACAGCTATTTCATACCCTTTTGCCTGGGTGTGGGCAAAACATCAGTGTGCCTGCATGTTGATACTGCTGGGTGCTCTCCTGCCTGCACCATCCCTATGAATCCACCACTTCGAGCTCCTCTGGGCTAGAAATAATGTTAGCTTTTATACAGCACCTGACACTGGAAGGGCTGGAGCCTGTGACTAAAGCCCCTGTGCACTGCTAAGGAGCTAAGACCAGCCTTAAGAGAGCCCCAAGGTGCTGTAGCCATGTGCAGTCACTGAAAAAGAGGCACAATGTGATTACTCCTAAATAACTCTGCTTTGGCAGTGCAGAAGAGAGCAAAAGGTGCAATATTTGGAAAACTCCCCATGCTGTACTCCATCCTCCCATCCCTCTGCATGCCCAGCTTTTAGCAAGGACAACACTGAACGCGAATGCTGTGACGTGCAGTTGTTCTGTTTTCTTTCCCCAAATCCCCAGCCCGAGTGCAATATCGAGGGAGGCAGACAAGCCCGTGGCAGGCTGCCAGATCGCCTTCAAAACACATCCTTGCCGCTTTCCAGATAATTCCTGTGGAAGGCACCCTGGGAACAGAAATAGCCCATGGCTGGAAAACTTTCCTGGTGTCGTTTGACAAGTCTCTCCTAGAGAATTAGGCTTTAAAGGCAGAGGTTCAAGAGCTGACACTACCTCTGAATCCAGGCCTTCTGCTGTCTGGGCTCAAACTAGGTCAACAAGCAGCTGATGGGGTCTCCACTCTTGTGCTGATCATGTCTGTGTACCCTGTGCCTTTCCAATCGCATTTCTGAAATCACATTTGGGATGGATTTGGTTGTCAGGCCCTCCACCTGGGACTCAGGTGAGGCAGTTCTCACCTAGGGCAAGAAATAGCACCATCACCATCTTCACCAGGTAGCCTAGGGGTCTGAAATTTGCTCAGAGTCCTTGGGTTTGGGGCCAGTGTCCTCTGTGATCCCTATTGTTACCCATCGGCAGTTTCTTAGTAATCTGGGAGGCTGATCCTAGGAGATCCAAAGCTGGAAAGCAGCCAGGGAGGAGATGTGTCATCACCTTGTAGTGGTGACCTCCTCCCCTCCCAGTGCCCAGCTCCAGACCATCCTCCTGCTGCAGGGAGGGTGCTCATCCCTCATCCCTCATCCCTCATCCCTCATCCCTTTCCTGGCCATGTTGCCCTACATCCCTCTTGGTTCATTGCCATGGGGAAGCACCACCATGCCATGAAGATGTCCCCATTCCTCACTGACTCTATACTGCCAATCATCCTTTTCTGACTTAAGTTATTTTCCCTCTAAAGTTTCTTTCTCTGTTAGCTTTTCCCCATCTAAATTATTTCACACAAGTTGTAGAGTTTGTCCATGCTGGACCCAACTCCAGTGCACCCCCTCTAGCGCAGGTTGGGGCCACCTTCTTTTGTAGAGGGGGCTGCCCACTGCTCAAGCAGTCTTTGCATAATTAATCCTTACAGGGGAGAACTCTTGCAGAGCTTTCTCATGTATTTTTTCCCCATCATAGACATCTACTGGTGGATTTGCTGCATGGCTCTTGTTGGTGCTCTCTCATCACCTGAGACATTGCGTTGCAAATTTTGCAGGAATATTTGGGCCTCTTTTATCCAGGAGATCAGGCAAGTTAACCCCATTAGCCATGCTAAATATACAAACAAACTGCCGAGCAGATGAGGGGAAGGGCTGATTGCAGGCCCTGAACCCAAAAGGCACCGAGCTGCTCACATCCACATTGCTGAAGGCTGGCTTCTAGGGCAGGTTTGTGCTGGAGAGCCTGGCTGGGGTCAGCTCAGTACTTGCTCTCTGCTCCTGATCCTATTTCATTGAGTGTCATAAATGCGCCTGCTATTTAGCAATGGGAAACATGGCTTGGACTTGTCTGGGGCAGAGAACACCTCTGTCACTGCAGAAACCCCTCACAAGTTTATTTTTCTTTTTCCAGCTGGGGAAAAAATAAAAGTTGTATTTCAGGGGCCTTAATGACAGAATTGTGAATTGCTTCACATTGGAAACTTCCTGGGAGGAGGAAATGCCCTCTCTTTAGCAAGTTGGCAGTTGGTTTACTGCCACCAGACCTGGTGGTTCTCTGGCTCGGCTCCAAATGCATTAGCTAAGGAGCCCTCTTAGAGAAAGGCTATTCATTAGGAGCAGCTAAAAAGCTGGATCCTGTTCCAGCCACTCCAGTAAATCCATCCTTGGGCTAATCGTGCCCATAAATTACGGTGCAGGGAGAAGTACAGTCTTCTGTTTTAGCGTGACAATTTTTATGCAGCACTGGAACAGAGAAAGCAGGACGGGCAGAAGTAGCTGCCTGGTGTGTTAACAATACTGGAGAGCTACCAAATGACTGTAGGTATGTAAGCTGTGCCTCAGTATCCCTAGCCCAAAATGATGATGAACAGTGCTGTCTCCTTCCCTAAGGCCATATGTGCATGTTCCCCTTCTTCCTATTTAGTTCTTTGAACTTTAGAGCTGTCACCACTGGGACAAGTTTGTCCCCAGCATACCTTGTGTGGAAAGATGTGAATTTTACCTCTGCTGCTCAGGCAGGTTTCCTCACCAGCCTGGAGAGCAGATGGTCGATGCAAGCAATCAATACCCACTGGAGACATTATTTTTGCATTGTGGTGGCTGCGAGTGGCATTGGAGGAAGCAGGAGGAAGAGGGTATTTGGGGATGTGTGCTCAGCTGCAGGTGGAAAGGGCTCAGAGATCTCTGGATGGAAAGAGCTCGTAAAGATAAAGACCTCAGAAGGAAGAACTCATCACTCAGTGTCCCTAATGGCATTTTAAAGGAAATATTTACAGCATGTAACAGTGGCAATTAACGGCCAAATCGGAAAGCATCTCTCCTGTGAAAGCAGCCAGCTGCTGAACTTTAATACTGAAGCAGTTCCTCGTGAACTACCCTTACTTGCACAGCCCTAAACCAGCTCAGCCACAACCAAATTTGGAGCAGGTGGGTGAACAAAAACAAGACCATAAAGGACATTTGGAAGCAGTCACATGGGTTTGAGCATTAGGAGGGAGAGGAGACAGTTCTGTTTGGGGGCTCAGCCAGCCCTCTGGCACGGGGACCCCTCAGGGAACCTCAAAGCCCAGCACATCGAGCCTGCTGGAGACCAGAAGGGCTGCCAGTCCTTTCCAGAACCTCACTACCCTCATGGCTAGGTCCAAAAAGGTAGTTATGTCTTAAAATATTTGGACCTTAAAAACGATCCAAAATAGTAGTTATGTCTTAAAGCCACTGTGAATGGAGCCTGGAGAAGACCTGGTGGCAGTGTGGACATGCAAGTCTCCTCCAGAGAGGACTAGTCCTGAGCCAAGTGGTGTGATTTCCTGCACTGTTTGGCTGGGGAAAGGACAAGGTTTGCTTCTTGAAACAGGTGTATTGATGTAGCGGGCATAGGCGTAGTGACAGTGATAACCCCAACATAGCACCTTGATGTGAACAACTGAATACTACATCCTGAACTTTACAGGGTAGGCGAGCCTACCTTTTTACAAAAAAAAAAGATGTTTTTTTTCTCATGCAGAGAGCAAATATTTTATTAGTTTGTCACGTTCTTTGCTTTACAATTATGTCCTGTGATAAAAAATTGTCTTAACTCCACTTCTCTAGTGAACACTGGTTTCCTCTGAACACATGAATGAATGGCTTCCAAACACTTTCTAGTGTATCCTAGATAATAAAACTTCTAAATGAATACTACTAAATTTGCAAAGACTCAAAAGATTGACAAAGTCAAAGTGAAAATTACATTTGAAAAACTTCTTACACTTAAAGAGCTTAATATCAGAATCATGCTCTCTTGTCTCTGCAGTGTCCCTGCCAAGACAAGTGCAAGGAAAAGTGGGTGCTCATTTGAGTGACAGCTGAACAGAGCTATTCACTGTCTCCTCATGGGTCAGTACGTGGCTCTAGGCTTGGCAAAATCACCCTGCTCAGCCCTGCTCTGAGGACAGAATTATTTGTTTCCTCATGGATATCTGAAAGTACTTATCTCACTGAGGGGACACATATTTTGCAAACATATATATTTTCCTTAACATAAATATCTTTCTTTTCCCAACTCTCTGAGAAGAGAAAGCTGCTTTAGAACCATTTAACCATCCTATCTACAAAGCAGTGCCAAAATAAACCTGTATTTTGGGTGTGGGGTCCCGAGCCCTTGTCGTTACAGGGCCAATCATACCCTTAAAGCATAATACCCGTCAGATTCAAGTCCAGCTGAAAGTGTCAGACTTTGGCAAATCTGGTCCCGTATTTGCCTTCACAGTGAGGTTCATCTCAACTAGTTCAGATGTGTGCACCTCAGAGCTGGTGGTATTTGGTCACCCTGAGGAGACACTGGTGCTTTTGGGGTGTAACTGGATTAGATAGCAGCATTAGGATGAGATGAACTGCATCCTCAAAATCCTTCTTTTTCATTTTTGGTTATGTGGAAAGCCAAAGAGCAGTTAGCTGAGGGCCATGCACTGTTGGCATCCAAAGCCAGGGACTGACCTGACATTGGGAATGGGCAGTGCAGGAGACTGCAGAGGAGCTGAATTCCCCACCAGACCCTTTTGGGTCCTTGCTTTTAAAAACCCTGCAAGTTCCAGTCTTGCCAAAATGCTCTTCCCTGCCAACATCTCAGGAATGTGCTTTCTTCTAGCTGCGTGTAGCTTCATAGAAACTGGATATATCCTGATTCCTGTCCTGTCATGACATTAAGCACCCCCTGACCTCAACAGAGTAAAATATCAACTTTCTGTTGTGACAACTGGTACTGCTAGAGCTTTTTAAACTCCAGGCTGTCCTTGTAACACTTCTTACAGGAGGAACTGAACACTGTGTTTTTCCCTGTCATCTTTCTCAGATATGTTTATCTCATTTTGCATCAGATTTGGCAGAACAAATTCAGCCTGTTACAAAGATATGGAATGAAAATCTTTACCTAATAAATAATATTTGGCACAAGAAAGTGGGACTTTATTCCAGAATGGTCCAGTAATCTTAGGAGGTACTATCAGCCCTGCCTAGAATATAGCACAATAACCCTATCAGGTGAAAATCCTGACTGATTGATCAGAAGATAATTTGGGTTGTTTCCCAAGGAAATACTTTAATTTTCTGAAGAGCCTTGAGCAAAAGTGATGTAGATATTCACTAAAGTGAGCACACTTCTAATTAAAGCCTCCAAGTAGTACGAAGCTTTTACAGTGCTACTTCCTAACATGACACAGTTGCTAGTACCTAGTTAATGCTGTTTGCTGTGGCAAAACCAATTAAAAACAAGCTGATTGCAGGAGCTTAAGAAACCGCCTTGCATGATCATACCAAAGAGCGTCCCCACCCTTCCATTCAGTCTTCATTACATCCCATTAACCAGATTATCAGAATTAATGAGTAAATATTTATCCAAATATGAATTAATGCAGACAGATCATGGTAATTAAGAGCTCCTTCCTGTAATATCCCGGACAAAGTTTTTTTTTTGTGTGCAAACATAATAAAACCTTCAGATGCAGCTTAATATAGATGCATTTAATATTATATTGCATATTTTTGTATTAGTTCCAAAATTCCTGTTGAGAGATTTTATAACATCTTGCCCATTGAATCACAGTAGTTTTAAACTTTTCAATATCTTTTTTTTTTTTTTTTTTCCCCTGTTTGTGGTACGTCTATTATAGCAACTGCCTCCAGATGCGTCAAGACTCAGCGATATAAAAACAGACGTTTGGCTTTAAATAGTTTTATTTGGTGGAGCAGTGGGTGGAATGGAAGCAGAGTTATCCCATATATAGGTCATGGGAGATCTGGGTCCTGTTCCCAGTCCCTTCACTGAGTCACCATGCTACTTTGGCCAAGCAGAGGAAGAGCATATGTTCAAACTTGGGTGCCCAAATTACAATTTGAGGTCCTTATCACTGCATCTCTTGTAACAAGGGAGACAACAAAAGCTGTATTACAACCCGCCATCTGTCTCTGGCCTTTGACATAGGGTAATGAGTAAGAAGGGAACCATGCACTCAACTGGGCTCCAAATAATCTTTTTTTTTGCCATCTATTTCCAAACACACATAGACTGTTTCCCTGTTGTTCTGCACTAGGGCGCAAGGAGTGAATTAACACCGTCAAACGCTTTGGCTGCCCAGTGTAGCCTCTGATTGTTGTCTGTGTGCCAGCTTGTAATTCCTTCCTAGGCCCTTCTGAAGGGTCCCAACATGTTCTCCCTGGAGGGGAACCCAGCTCACAGGCTGCTTTTACATGGTATTATTTTTAGATAGATGTAACCAATGTGGATTACTCATAGCCATGTCCCCTGTGCCTGGGCTATTCCTCCAGTGCTATCCCAGTGCTCTGCACCCACCCTGACTTTCCCACGTGTCCCTGTGCCTTGCCAACACCATGCATCCCAGCTATCATGCCCTACAAGTGACACTCTAGTAGGCTGCAACAAATCCCTAAAGTTATTGCAGGCACTCTGAACTGGGGGAAAAAAAGGCAGAAATCACATTTTCTTACTGATTAAACACCAGTATAATTTTTCAGGGAAAACAATGGTTTTGCCCTCATTACGATGCTTTAGGAGCAGGTCAGGAATGGTTTGGGGCCAAGTGATCTTTCCTGGAGAAAGGGAGATGGGCTGGAAGATCCATCCATCCCCCATGATTTAACTATTCTAATTTGCTATGAACCCATTTGATGGAAACATCCTGTGGTGGAAAGCAGATAAGAATTTTGCCTCTTGGTTCGGTAATGTCCTGTAAATCAAATTGTAGCCTTCCACCAAGGAGTTTTTGAGACTCTGGGTCTGTGCCTTTGCTGGCATTTTTAAGGAATGTATGGTTCCCATGGATCAGGATCAACAGGGAACACTTGACAGATGGAAGAGTTCATTGCCATTGCTCTGCTTCCAGTTTGAACTCAGGCTTTGATTCCAGTTCAACCCAATATTCAGTCAAAAATCCTTCTCCAGGCCATAGACAATTATCCTAAAGCAGTTGTACATTGCTTTTTCCATGCCAATTCTGCCACTTTCACCACAACTCAAAAAATTTCAGGAGATACAAGAGACTACCCTGACCAGCAAAGTACTTGAATGGTGTGTCTTTCATCCTCCTCTTAAATCCCACTTTTGATCGGGTCCTCCTCTGCACAACAAAATTAAAGAAGCTTGGTGTTAAGAGGAATTATGTCTTGTGGTGGGTGTTTAGGGAGTATTTTCTGGGGTCTAACAAAGGGCTGAGCTCACTCTGAAATCTTCCATCAGTGGGGAAGGGTATGTAAGTTCCCACTCATTTGCCTATCTGCCCATTTTTATGAAACTTGTAGGAATTCGATATATTAGAGACCTTTAGTACTTTCTTGAAAGCAATTGAGATTGATGAAAGAGTTTAACAGATGGTGGGAAAGGGCTTGCATGCACACAGGCAAAGAGCAATGACATAAGCCCTTGTTCCCTTAGGAAAACATGGCAAATGCTCTTCTACCAGAAGAGAATTAGATTCTCCTATCACAACACACTTGGTCTCATCTGAAATGTGCCTCTACCTACACTGCCCTCCCCATCATTCATTTTACAAATGACAGTTTCCAAAGTCTGAGCAATGCTATGTCTCTGTGAGCCCATCTTCTGCAGAATGTTTTGTGAAAGGACTACTTCTGACCTGTGAGAAATAGTATCTACAAAAATAATTTTGTTTTGGCTTGAAAAAAACCTTTTTTAACCTGGTTTGTTTAGCAGCTGCCTTTCCTTCAGGATGCAGGGAAAAAAAGCCAGGACGCTATTTTTTTAAATCATAACTGGAAATAAGCACCAGGTTCCACTGCAGACACTGGCAAGTCACTGCTCCAAGGCAAACGTAAGAGCAGGGTTTTGCTTGCAGTGAGGGATCTTTCAAGCTCTTCCTTGTCTGGGTAACTGCTGCTAGTTGGGGACAGGTTGGAGGGAGTCTTGGCTTGTGGGCTTCGCCCTTGTGTGGCACCAGCTGTGGGTGCTGCTGTGCCTCTCTCACACCAACCTGGGTTTCTGACCAAATTTGAAGGATAACAAACATGGGAGCCCACCACCTAGACTGGACTACACCCATTAACAATCAAGAGCCATGGAGGGATGTAAATCACCATCCTGGGTACTGGCTGGTACACCCCAAGGGATATATTTTCCTCTTGGGTGCTGCTGGGGTAGTGATGAAGAGGGGCTTTGCCTCCACTCCTCAGGTGGTCCCATCTGGGGCCCCACACCCTCTTTGCATGCTCCCTTGGGAACAGAAAATTGGATGGGGAGCAGGGCTCCATCCCTCCTCCTGGTCTTACCTCCTCTTGCATCATCTTGGAGAAAGGAGATAACTATTAAGGAGATAACTATATAACTAAGGAGATAATTATTTATGGGTGTTGTAGGGGGGGGTTCTGGTTCCTTGGCCCATTGCATAAATGTCTACTGAAAGGGCAAATTCAGCCCCTAACTTTTAGCAGGGTTTTCCATCAGCAGAATAGCCAGTGAAGCTCCTATGGCTGTGCTTCTTAAAGGAGATGTCATGTGTAGATTCTCCAGTGTCTAATAAAAGATTGACCTGACACAGGGTTGAGCTTCTCCTCACCTGGCAGGCATGCTTCCATTGGACTTAAAAAAATCCAGTATAGGCTACCTCTTACATCTTTACATATACTTACAGAGTAGATACTGTCAGCCAGTTAGTTGTCCCTTTGAGGGTACTTTTGTACCCTCTTCCTCTTAAGAGGCAAATTAATACTATAATTCATCTTGTCCTGTGGAGGATGTCCAAAATAGTTCGGGGGAGTCACACCTTCAGGCACTTCCCTCAGAAAGATAAAGGGGGCTTTGGATGAATAATCCTGAATGACTTCTTATTGGTGTTAACATTGCTC
This sequence comes from Cygnus atratus, assembly GCF_013377495.2. Lineage (NCBI taxonomy): Eukaryota > Metazoa > Chordata > Aves > Anseriformes > Anatidae > Cygnus > Cygnus atratus. Next base: position 74,470,053 of record NC_066365.1, on the reverse strand, counting down.
CAAAAAGGAGCTGGACCTTCAGAGGACCCTTCCAACCAGCATCTCCATGATGCTATGGCTAGCTGAGATGGAGGTGCTTATGCCTGAGACACCCAAAGTGAGATGAATTTTATCATAAAAAATACCCTTAAACACCTGGCCAACAGCTCTGAGAAGCCTCGTGATGTTCTCTTGACAGGTCTTTGCTAAGCAAAGAGGAACCCTGGCAAAAAAACACACATCCACCAAGCAGCACCACAGATGAAGCAGTTTAGCAGAGCTCTACTGCACACTCTGCAAAAGGCACAGCCCGTTAGGGTTGTCCTGTAATTACGATTTCATCTTTTGTTGAACAACCCAGCTGCTTAAAGAGTCTCATTAGCTACACAAACTGTTAATTGTGCTAAAACTCCTGGAGATGGCATCTTATGTTTGGAGACACGTATCCCAAACCCAAAAGCGAGCTGAATTATGCAGCCGATAAACAGCCTGTGGAAATATTTGTTAATTTGAGCTGATTTAAAGAAGCGTGTTTGCAGATTATTCCAGCACAGAGAAAAGACTGACAACATTCAGTGCATCCATAGGTCCTGTGGTCCTGCTATTTAATTTTTTTTAGTTATTTCAGCTTCTCAGTGCAGATGTGATAAGTATTCTTTTTGTGTAGCTGAAGTGGAAGCTATTCTGCGGAAAGAGGCACAAATGTGTGCAGGCTGACGCCGACACCGGGTGACAGAGCCAGTGCAGACGCTCTGATTGCTAAGTCCACGCTAAGCAGAGCGGGCAGCCTTTTTTTCTTTTCAGTTGACAAATTTGCTTATCCCTAAAAAGCGTATTCAGGCAACAGGCAGTCAGCAGGATAAGTCAGTCACTGATAACTTCTTAGAAATTCATGACAAATAGAATGAACAAGAAAGTCAAAACATTTCATTTTGATATTTTCAGAATAAAATAGATCACATTCATTTCATTTTAATGTGACAGCTCATTTTGAAATATAGCTGAGTGCTCATTTTTAATAAACACTTATTCACCCTTTTCTTAAATTGAGACAATATGTTTCACTTCAATCGAATTTTTGTTTCCAACCAGTGTTTTATTTCCATTAAAAATATTTGTCAATACTATTTCCAGTAGACCTTAAATACTTACAAGTTAGTCTAACAAGCAAGTAAAAAGGCAGTTCTACATAACCATTTGCAATCTTCTTTCCAAAGAGAATTGGCCCCAGCATATTTCAGTTTATGGATTTGCAATGAACTTTACTGATTTCACTCAGTTTCAGACCCATCTTATGAGCTGTAAAATCATAGATTAGACCTTACAGAAGTTTCTGTTCTCTTCCTAGATAGCAATAAATGATTCGCAGGTTTGAATAGGAAATTGCAATTAATAAAAGGGAGGTGAAATCAGAGGCAGTATATTTTTTAGTCATAAAATAAATGAACTTTTACTGTGTTTATATTATACGTATAATACAGCAGGAAGTAAAGATCAAAGCTATGTTTATAGAGAACTTGGCAAGTTGCACACTTGGAGGAAGCAAATGGGTTCACAGGAGGTACTTAAAGAATGAAGTTTGGATTTTCAGCTGGTGTAAATCATCATTTTCCTTTGACATAAGTGCAACAGTAGTGTTTTACATCAATGCAGGGCCTAGTTCAATGGCTTCAAGGGGGGACAGATGAGGTAAAAAAAAAAGGATTTTTTTCTATGGAAAAGTATTTGCCTGGTGTTTGTTCTCCATTTACAAGTATTAGAAATAGTTCAGAGGAATAGGATCCCCCACTTCCCAGCTTCATTAGCTGCAAGGTATAAAGGTGGCAATGAATAAAGGTGGCAATGAGGTTTGGAGATGGTTCCTGCAAAATTGCTCAGCGAAGGAGGCAAGTGCCTGGGGCTGCCCTGAGAGCTCAGCCTTCAGCCTGGCATCTCCCCAAACCCCACACTTCCAAAGCTCTCTGCAGGCTACAAAAATCTCCCAAGCCACATGAAGTTTGAAAGGGAAACTGAGGCACAGTCTGATGGGATTAGTCACCTTGGGTCTTGTAACGAGAGAAGCTCACCACAGCCCTGCAGCTCCCTGCCTGAGTTAAACCACAGCCTCCTTGCTCACACAGGACAAAAACCCTTAAGAGATCTGAGATAAACTCCCCAGCCACCACGCTCAGCCAGAGAGAGCCCAAAGGAAAGAGATGCAAGAAGGTGCAGCAGCTTGGGGAGACCAGACACCTGACCCACCACCCCAGGGACACCTCAGCATCCAAGGCTGCTCTGGTGCTGGTGAATTATCCCTCCGGAGGGCAGGATGGTGCTGAGCAGGCTCAGCGAGGTGTCTAACAGCCCTGGGCTCCAGTTGCCCCTAGGGACAGAGCTGTGGGGCTGGAGGGAGACCCAAAGCTCGGTGGGTCAAAATAAGTCTTTTGGTCCCCATGCTCTGTTGTTATTGACTTGACTCGAGCAAGAGGGTTTGAAATATCTGAGAAAAAGTGCAGAACTAGCTGCAATGCCTCTCTGCTGGCTGGTGTACGTGGACCTAGTAGTATGGTGGGCTGTGGGACGTGCAGGTCCCACCCTGCAGATGGTGTCACAGACATCCCTGCTTTGCTGAGCTTTGTGCAAAGGCCATCACCTACATTATAAAGTTATTTTCACACTTTTTTCCTTCTCCCCTGGTTTAGGTACATCACTCCAGAGGGTTAATCTGACGACTGTCATTATATGAGGCGGTGATGAAGAGCTCTGTGTTCCCTGCACTTTTTTGGTCCCGAGTAGCTCTGGTGCTGGAGGGGGACATTGCCTTGTGCATCACATCCCCTTCCCTCTGTGCCTGCTCAGCTTTCTCTGCACATTGAGGGCTGCATTCTTCTCACTCGGGCAAACCGGTGTGCTGGGGCAGAGCTTGCTAAAACTTCAGAGCACAACCTGGCAGACAGCCCCAAATGAGCACTCATGGCATGGGCACCTTGGCAGAGTCAGGAGCTGAGGGCACGACTCCCATGGGAGGAGGAACAGCCCTGGGACATCACCAGGACCCTTTTAGGTAAGACCTGGTCCTGCTCCAGGTCCCAACACAACATCAGCATCCTGGAAAGTCAGCGGGACTTATATTTCAGCCTCTGACATAGCTCTTGGAGGGGTTAAACCTCTCTTATCTCCAACATAATTGCAGCAGGGGTGGGAGCCCTGGCACACGGAGGCAGACCCAGGTGCTCTCCCCAAAACTATGAGGATGGGAGGCCAGGGACAGGAACTGCAAGGCTGTTTGGGGACCTCTGTGTTGTAATTACAGCCCATTTGAAAAAGAGCTGCTTCCTGCCTTCCCAGCCCGAACTTCATTAATTAAAGTGCTGAATGCAGAATAAATTCATTAAACCATTTTTTTTTTGTTGTTGCTATTTTATTCATTGGCTGCTTGCTTTGATTGATTATGTGACTCTGATTAATAAATATTGAACGAGCATTAATTAATTGAATTCATTCATTGCTGGTTTCTCCACCTATCCATTACCTATCCCTCACCTCCACGTGTGAGTTGTGTCCTGAAAGGTGTCCCAAGGATCAAGTCCCCAGGGCTGTGCCACGGGGCTGGGCTGGGGACAGGATCACTTACCAAAAGGCAGGACGAAGAAGAAGGGGAACCAGCAGAGGATGAAAACGCCCACGACGATGGCGAGAGTCTTGGCCGCCTTTTTTTCACGGGAGAACTTGAGGAGCCGCACGGAGAGGGAGCTCCTGAAGTTGTGCCCCTTGCTCCGGGTGCTGGAGAGAGGCTCCTCCAGCACGCTGCGGCAGTGGATGCGCAGCACCACCTCCATGGATTTATTCCTCTCCTTCTTGACCCCTGCCTCCAAGCTCCGGGTTGTCCGCCTGGCCACCACGTAGATCCTGAAGTACATCACCAGGATGACCATGAGGGGCAGGTAGAAGGAGAAAAGGGAGGAGAAGAGGGCATAGCCTGGCTCTTCTGTGATGCTACAGATGCTCTCGTCTGGTGGTGGCGGCTCCTTCCAGCCCAGCAGCGGCCCGATGGAGATGACCATGGAGGAGAGCCACACCACCACGAGGATGACCCCCGCCTTCCTCTCCGTCATGATGGTGGGGTACTTGAGCGAGTACTTGACCCCGATGTACCTGTCCACGGAGATGATGCAGAGGCTCATGATGGAGGCGGAGCAGCACAGCACGTCCACCGCTGCCCAGATGTTGCAGAAGATGCGGCCGAACACCCAGAAGCCCAGCACCTCCAGGGTGGCCGAGAAGGGCAGCACGGTGGTGCTGAGCAGCAGGTCGGCGATGGCCAGGTTGACGATGAAGTAGTTGGTGACCGTCTGCAGGTGCCGGTTGCAAGCCACCGAGAGGATGACCAGGATGTTCCCCACGATGGCCGAGAGGATGAAGGCGGCCAGGAAGACCCCGACGCCCACCGCCTGCACGTCCAAGGCGAAAGGCAGCGTGGTACCGTTGCCCTGGGGGGGGTCCTCGCCTTGCAGCCCCCAGGACCGGTTGGCACCGCTCTGGCTGCCCTGCCCCGTCCTGTTCCCACTCAAGCTGCCATTGCTCAGCTCAGCGAAAGTCATTGTAGAAAAGGTCCTGGCTCCATGGAGGGCGAGGAGAAAGCGATGCCGAGGCGCAGCCCCCCCGGCATGATCCCCAAGGCCCCCTCCAAGACTCGCTCACCCCCCTCCCCCAAAAAAACAAACAAACAAATTTTGGGGCAAAGCTCAGCCTCCCCCTAGGCGGGATGCCGGAGGGATGGAGGCTCAGCTCCGAGCCCCCAGCCCTCTTCAAGCCGGGTGGCAGCGCTGCCCCCCACCCCGGCAGGGCCCTCCGGGGGGGGCAGCGAGGACGGGCCCCCCCCGCTGCCCTCGCATACTCCGGGGCTGCGCTGGGCGAGCGGGCGGCAGCGCTCGGCGGCTCCGTTCGCCTCCCCGGGAGGGCTCCGGGAGGGGCGAGGGGAGGGATGGAGGGGTAAGGGGTGGGCCGGCCCGGGGGTGTCAGGTGGAGGAGGAGGAGGAGGAGGAGGAGGAAGAGGAGGAGGAGGAGGAAGAGGAGGAGGAGGGGACGGGACGAAGCGAGCCCTGGGGCAGGGCGAAACCGGCTGCAGAGCCGGGAGCTTGCAGAGGACGGAGGAGGGAGGAGAGATGGTTTTTTTTTTGGGGGGGGGGGGGCAGGGGCCCACTCGGGGGGATCGGGCACCCCCTGGGGGGTGCAAGCAGCACTGGGGGGCAGGCACCCCAGGGAGGGTGGCAGGCACCCGGGAGCCCCCGTCCCGCCGCCCGCCGCCGCCAGGGAGCAGCAGAGCGCAGGGTTTGCCCGGCGGAGCGGTGGGTGCCCCCCCGGGGGTCCTTTTTTTTTTGTGTGTGGGGGGGAAGTTTGGGGGGTTGGGGGGAAAGGAGGGTCTGAACGTTCTCGCTGGAGACCCGCAGCCGCAGCCCCCGGCTCCTATGCCCCACCAGGCGGCTGCTCTGCAAGGCTGGAGGGTGTCCCCCCCCATTGCCCCCCCATCCCCAGCATCCCACCAGGAGGCTGCCCTGCAGGGCTGGTAGGTGTCCCCAAACCCAGCATCCCACCGAGAGGATGTCCTGCAGGGCTGGTAGCCCCCCCTCTCAGCTTCAGCATCCCACCAAGAGGCTGCCCGGCAAGGTTGGAGAGTCCCTTTTGTGCCCACCAACCTTGCAGGGCTTCCAGCGAGCATCCTTTCCGTGCCAACCCTGGGCTTCCTGTCCCACATCCCAGCACCCTGCCCGCTTTGTGAGCATGGGGTGCCCCTTGCCAGTCCCTCAGAAAAGCAGAAGGGATGATCAGTGCCTTGTGTTCAGCAACAACGTGTGATCCGCAGCTCCCCGTCTGCAACTTAACCCTCTTGTAAGACTTCGGAACGGCAGCGTGTGATTAAATCATATAGGCACATATTTCTGGGTAATTTAAACCTTTATTTTATTATTATTTTTTTCTTTTTCCCACTGATAAAGACAGATCCTGTTTACACTGATTTCCTCCCAGTGACCCCGCTCTTCTGCCTCCATACGTTGTGATGGGGACTGACCCCAGGGCTGAATAGGGGCTCATCTGCTTTCTACTGTACACAGGAAATATTTCCTTGGAGTGTGTTTATCCATGATTTTTCAACTTTTCTTTCTTAACAAAAAGAAAAAAAAAAGAAAAAAAAAAGGCTTTAAAGGGCAGTCCAAGTACACGCTGAGATGATTTAACTATTGCTCTAACAGAGCAGGCGAGGTATGTTAATTCACTGGATATGAGAGTGAACAACAAAAATAATACTACATATATTCCCTTATTTTCTTTGACAATCATTGCAGGAAATGACACATTTTTGATCTTCCTCATTTCTTTCATGCACTTTTCTGTCCCTTAAGATTTCACCCTTCTTCATAGAGCTGGGTTTTTGACCCTGCTGGGAACAAGCAAAGTAAAAGAACTAGAAAATACAAGCAATTGGGAACAATTACTGTACAAGAAAAATGTTCAGAAGGATGGTTTTGGTGTTTGCTTTAAAAAAAAAAAAAATTAAAAAAAGAATAGCTCAAACACTCAGCACTCGAGGTCAAATTACTCATTTTCCTTATGTTTTGATGAAAACATGTCAACCAGCAAAATGAAGTATTGTTTCTTACTGGGGTGCTAAACTCAGCATGGGATGATCTCAACCCATGGAATTTTGATGCTGTATCTCTGTGGCTACACAGATTGATGTCTAGATAAATATATCTCATCTAATCTCTGTGGCATACAGAGATAAAGAAAATGTGCATTTCTCCGAAGTTAAGACTGGACTTCTCATGTAAAGCAGGACTTAAACCACCTTTTTGGTTGGAAAAGAAAGTTTTTCTCCCAGATGACCGGACAGCAAATGCTGTTAGGGTGAAGATTTTATCTGCCCTGCATCTTGCCCTCCTGGGTGAGCTCTGCTCCTCTCCTGCTCCTGCTGCTCTCGGGCAGCCAAAGACAACTTGCCCATGTTGCTGAGAGCTTGGAGCCGGCCAGGACCACAGGGCTTGAAAGGGATGCAGGGAGGGGAAGGCTGAGCTGAAGCAGTGCTTTTTGGTCAGGATATATGGGGCCACCTCGTGTGCTGTTTAGGGCTGAACCCAGCCATGCCTGAAGCCTCTGGGGTTGCTCTGATGCCTTTCCCCTCCCAAGAAGGGAGGGCACGTCGTGCATCAACACCACAGCTCAGCTAACGAGCATCAACTCATTAAGATCCAGTTACCTCATTCCTTTCCATCTGTCTCATTTCAGCCTAAGCTGGGGCTATTAGAGTTAACTTAAGCTAATGAGGAACAGGTTTATGCTGACGCACTCGAACCCAAATCAGAGTGTCCGTGTAGGGCTGCACGGAGGAACTGAAGTGCCCAAAGTGAGCAGGCACAGACCTTTGAGACCATCGGGCCAAGATGATCTGCAGGGTTGGAGCTGAAGGAGGTGCAGCTCTTTCCTCCCTCTTTTTTGTCCTCCTGCTGGGGACAAGCTTACCCTAGGACTTAAATTTCAGGCACATATAGCTCCATGTAGTGCTGTGCACAGGGATTTTTATGTAAAAGACAGACATCCCAACCCAATGTACGTTCATCACTGTACACATTATGGCTGAATCTTGAAAAGGGAAGGTGATTTATCAGTGCTAGAGACCACAGCTTACAGCATTTGGGTCCACATTTGCGTGTAGTCCAGATTTATACAGGCAGAGCCGTGCCCTTGGTGAACCTTTTCTCTGCCAAGGGAGATCAGCTGCCTGCAGCATCTCCTGGGTCCAGAGCTGGGAGAGAGGGATCCTGTTTGCATTGTGCTGAAGTGATGGTATTCAGGTGATTGTGAAGATGAGCTTGCCTTGCCATGGCCGGCAATTCAATGTTCCTCTGGGAAATAGGGTCTGGTCTTCGTTGTGTGTCCCTCCGAGTCTGTGTCCAGCTGGAGGCTGGCTAGCTCTTCTGGCTTCCTCTGTCCATCTGACCCCAGGTCTTCAAATTGAATAAAAAATGGGCTAGAAGTGATTGTGAGCAATGATTCAAACTTGTACTGCTGTCTTGTTAAAAGGAAAAAAAAATCCTAAAATTCACAGCTTGTCTCTCGTGGCATTGCTGCAATTTTATTTAAGCACGGTAAAAATCAGGCTACACCTTGAATGTTTATGTCTTAATTAATGAAGCGAGGAGGATAAGGAGAGGAAATAGCTTTTATTAGCTGTCTGATAAAGGTAGAGAAAAGAAAATCAGACAACCCTTTGCGACACCTACCTAAAATTGCCCAGACGTGTATCACGCTGTCCCATTCCTCTTGCCTTCCCTGTCCGCTGAACCATCCTGACCACTGTCACATTAACACCATTCCCATATTTACTGCATTTGCTAGTGTTCTTCTGTGTCTGTGTGAATGCCTCTGGTTTGTTGCTGTTGCTTGCTTGCTTTGCGTGTGTGTGTTTGTGGTTTATTTTTACCCTTTTGTTTTTCTTCTGCAGTTCTGGTGGCCATCAGTGGTCCCCAGACCATGGGTGGGAGGGACAATGGCCCAAGCCCCCATACTGCAGATGGATTTCCTTCTCCCAAATCCACCCATCACTGTGGCTTTCTCCTCCTGTGGTGCCCCTTAATGCCTCCCTATCCTCTCCATTAGAGCCTCCCCTGGTTTTCCCTAAACGTTCTTTGCTGCTATTTCGAGTCTTGCTGCCAGCTGACATGGAGAGTGATTTATTATCTTCCTCTTCTGCGTTTTAATTTAACTTTTAGGCAACCGAATAGGAAAAGGTAAAATAAAGGGAAAAAGAGAGAAAAAAAAGAAAAGGAAAGGAAAGGAAAAGGGTAACCAAGCACATTAACTCCTTCTTTCTGGTCACCCACTTGGTGCAATGAGGATGCTTGTACTGAGCCTGGCTGTGGTGGACAGTGAAGATTCTCAGAGGCAGAAACTGCTTTGGGTTCCTGGGTGCAAGGGCAATCCTTCACCCAAAATCTCAGACACAGCCTAATACAGTGGACGGAAGCCAAGGGAAGAGGCCAGGCTCTTCAGTTTGAGCAGAAAAGCTTTGAATGCCATGCTAAGGCGGGTAGGATGGGTAGATAGAATAAGCAGATAAGTGTGGTTTAAAAAGCTGGTTGGAAATGTTTGTTATTTCAGTGGAAATGTTGATGGGTTCAAAATGAAGCATTCCTTGGGGATGTTCTCTTTTGTCTTTTGCTCTTTTAAGAGACATACAATAAAACTCTTTAATTCTGAGAAGAACATTTCAGATTTGCATTTCAAAACATTTTTTTTGGGGGGAGAAATGAGCAAAACATAAGGCCAGTTACTTCAGAGGTTGCCAACAGAAGTAAAAATTAACAGAACAATTGCTAATGACCAGTTTTAAAAGAACAGTTGCTGATGTATAGGAAAAAAATAAATAATAGCATAAAGATAAATCAAAGAAGAACTAAATATATAAATAAAAATCCTTCAAAAGGTCAAAATTGCAATGAAAGGTTACTCTGTTATGACAGAAAAATATTTTTGTTGGCAGTTTGTTTCTCTTTGAGATATTTCCCTTCCCCCAAATGTCGGCATTTGTTTGTCATTGCTATAGTTTTTTTCCAAGCAGTGAGAATTTCAGACCTTCAGCTGCCTCACATGGCAGGTATGGTAAAAAACCCAAACCCAAGCCCCCCTGATCTGCAGAAGTCTGCCTCCCATGGCTGACCCTTTGCTTATAAATAAAATCCTGAGAAGCAGCTTTACAAAAAAGATGCCAAAATAGGACTTGGCCCACACGTAGAAGTTTTCTTGATGTTATTCCATCCCAGCAACCATTTGACAACCGTAAGACTTGGGAAAGTCCTTGTCCCAACAGCTGCTGTTAAATTAAATGAGGAATACAGGAGATGGATGGAGAAATGGGTCTTTGGGAAACTCTAGGAGGGGAGCAGTGTTAGCAAAGAGGATCCCAGGTGTTGGCTTGAGACTTCCCTGTGGCATTCAGGAGCAGGGGACACTTGTAGTGTGTGGGTCCCTCTGGGCATGGAGAGCACACGGTGTATAACGTGAAGGCACCTCGGAGCCTCATCCTGCCACAGACCTGTCCATGCGTCTACCTGGGCACAAGGGCACAGAAAGGATGTGGCCAAGGGGACAGCAGGGATGGGGAAGGGGGAAGACAGTGTGAAACAGAGAGGAACCTGGGGCAGAGGGTGGCATGGGATGGTCATGGGGTTGCTCTGTCAGCAGACAACTGAGCTGAGCTGTGTGTGCTAGCCCAGGCCAGGGGCGTGCTTTGGAAACAAGATAGTGATCTTGGTTTCATTAAAGCCCCAAACCTCTCAGCAAATAAGTTTGCATGATAAATATAAATAAAAATAATAATAAAAAAATATTTTATCTATAAATTCAAGTTACATTGCCATTTTCCCAGTAGCTTGTTTGCTTTCTTAAATGAACACAAAGACCTCTTATGCTTCCACCCTTAATTTAGCACAAGTAAATACAAACAAATACAAATACATGGCATGAAAATGACTGGCAGAGGCTCAGGCTAAAATTAAACACCACAAACTGGGTTCTGCTCCTCAGCTTTGCCTTCAGGAAAGAATAACCAGAATTGCTTTGGCAGCTACTTTGTGACAAAAAAAAAAAATAAATCTCTGGGTTCAATATGCATTATTATTATTTTTGAATGTCACCTAAAGTGTTAGAGAATGAGGAATAAACATTGGGCTCATTTATTTCTGTGGTATTAATCAGGTTCACAGCCTGCTCCTGGAAAATAAGTTCTCTTGCATTAATATCTTCAGTCACCAGCTTTGCTTGTTTCTTGTCATTTAGGTCCAATTTGGTGGGCTGTTTTTTCTTTGGTTTTCTTTATATTTAAATGCCATACCTATGACAGAGGTAAATATTTAAACAGTGGAAGTTGGGCTTGTACTTGCACATGGAAGTCTCGTCTCCATGAAATGATTGCAAAGCAAAGGGGGTGGAGGAAAAGAAAGCAATGCATCATTCCTTTCCCACTTTTTAATACCGAAGCAAGTGGCAATGTCTAATGGAGGCTTGATCCTGTGGCCTCTCTCAGCACGAGTAAGGGCATTCACCAGCAATCTGGGAACAAATTCTGACATCTTTGCTCCCACCAAAATAAAGGCACCATCCTGTTTTACATCTTCGGAGAAATCTGGCCCAATGTACCAATGTGCTGTCCAGCTGGCTTTCTCCTTCGTCCAGCACAAACAAAATCCCTCATGGCAGAGGATTTTCTTGCCAGTTCTGGTGACACACAACACCAGCCAGCCCAGGCTCTGTTTGCTCATGGAGTGTCTCTCCTCCTGTTGTGGATGTTTTGGGAACTTTGGTTCTACCTGGGGGAGTGAAAATGTTGGGCTGAGCCTGGCCACGTCTGTGCTTCAAAATCTCAAAGATTTTTTGAGTTTGTAGCATGGGTCCGAGAGACTCCATCTCTCCTCTACGCTTTTATTTTTCCTTCTGTTAAAATGTAACCCATCATAAAGTGGAAGCCTATGGCAGCACTGGCAGCAAGAGGAAGACACCTTCTTATCCCTGTTCCAAGACCCAGTTGATCATCTCAACCTGCCCTGACCCCACATGAAAGGTAAGAAGTACATTTCTGGGTCTTTTTGCTCAAATACTTCTGTTACTCATCTTTGCTCATGCCAATCCCCCTGTTAAACCAAAGAAGAGTGTTCCCATGAGTGATGCCAACCCAACAGTTTCCAAACCTGGGAATATCATCTTCGATAAAGAGATCACACCTGTACAAACACAGAAAGTTATTAAAAGAAGAGCATAATATCCCTAGCTGCTGGTCCAAATATTACAACTTGATGCAACCTACAGAGTTGAAAGTGGTGATGAATTTCACAACAGGCATAGCAATGGGCATGCAAAAGCATTATTCAAATGTTTGCTTTTCACATGTGTACAACAGGCTTGGTCTTTCCCCACCCCCTGGCTCTAAAGCTACTGCATGACTGCATTCTGATTTAGAGGCCAGAAGGGAACATCGCCTTTATCTTGGCTAGCAGAAGTGAGAAAACACTGCTGATAGCTCTGTCGTCTGGAGGTGAACTAGGTCAGAGTAGCCCCACTAAGAAAGGTTTTGCTAAAGGAATGACCTTACTGACCTGGCTGGGCTATTTGGATGGCAGCATCGGTTTCTTATTAGTTGTTTCCAAGTGGTTCTGTGGTCTTCGTCATTGCAGTCAGGGAACTTGGCTTCCCAGGACAGGGCTTTCTGCTACAAGGCAGAGCTGGGGAGAAGAATGGGTAGTGCTAGATAGAAATATGCCTGATACTCCAAAGCTTGAAATAGTGACTGCTTCAGGAGCCAGTGACCACAAGCAGATGCATTACCAGGTTAATGCCCATCCAAGGTTATAATACATGTGTGTTATAACTTAAATGAGATGCCTTGAATCAGATTTCCCTGTTGTTCACTGTATGGGTGTCTCTTCAGATGGGAAACGGCATGCAGCTGCAGTTCCCAAACTTCTTCATTCGTGGTTTTGCTACGGCTATGATTCTTATTTCTGCAAGTGAATTTACATCATGTTTTGAAACCGCACGGACATGGTACAACTTTACCCATAACTGTGACACCTGGCTGTTCTTAAGAAGGGGACGTAGTTGTTTCCTCTTCCTCTGTGCTGCTACTAGGTGCTGTAGACACACTGTCAGAGGGACTTTTTACCTTGGTATTTCTGATGCTGAAACTTTTCAAGAAACCACTTGGTAATTGTAGCCTATTCTCCATTTTCTGATCTCCCAGGGTGGAGGGTGGGAGATCTGAACCCCAAAGGTGTGATCAAATCTCTTTTCCCACTGCAAAGAACTATCCTATTTCCTGAGCATACCCTTCAAATTATACCTCCCAGTTGCAAGGAAGGGGTTAAAGAGAAATTTCAAAAGCATTTTACATATTATCCCCCCATTAAAGACAAAGAAACAAGGGTATTAATCAAGATCCTCCTGGGAAAGGAGCCAAATTTTTTGTCTCCGCTGTTAGATTTTCTGGATCACTGCAGCCCCCCATGAGCCAGGCTCAGTCACCTGCCCTCACGAGGCTGCAGGGCACAAAGGCTGGGGGAGATGAATTTCAGTCTGAGGATGTCCTGATAGCATTTAATGTACAAACAGCCACCATTTTACAGGGCCTGATTTTGCTTGTGGCTATCATGTACTCCCTCGCTTTTTCCATTCTGAGCATTTTCTTGGAAGTCAGACAGTCTTTGCACATCCTATGCCAGCAACGTGCCAGGTGTCAACACAAACCTCTCAGGGTACTTGGTAGGGTCGTGCTTTCTTCTGGTGATAATTTCAAGGGGTCTGCATGTGTTACTACCTCTCAGGAGAAATCCAGGTCTGGCATGCTAGTCAGGACAATCTCCCAGAAGATAATATCAGAATCAATCTTTCTGATCTTGGCTGTTAGGAATCCTGAAATCTAATGAGTCAATCAGACTGAAGACATGACTCCCAAAGACTTGTGAAAATTACTGTGGAGAAGACAGTGAATAATCTTCTTGCGTCAGCTAGCTAAAGAGCTAAATCAGGTCAAGGAAGATCAGTCATTATTAAAACCATCATCATTATTTTTAGTAGGGACTAGAATATAAATATACAGAGAGGAAAAGAAGAAAAATACACTTCCAGAAAAGTGTGTATTATAAGCAGCTTGACAGTCAGAGGGAGAAAATGGTACAGATTAGAGGCGGCAATCTGGAAAGTGAGGTAGAGAGAAATTAGTAAGGCCACATTAAAAACTGGTAGGAACTCAAAGCAGAATTTTTCGGCTCTGTTCCAGGAAGGAAATAGGATTTACTGTTTGCTGTGCAGTGTTTGGACAAAGACTTGTCCATAAAATCCAAAAAAGAGGTCCTTGCTGTAAAAAATTATGTTGCAACACTGCTAGATGGGGGAAGCCTGGAACAGTTTTAAAGTCTGCAGCTGCTTCCAGCTTCTGGTTTGGAGCAGTGGCTGATTGCATGCCACGATGCAGGAGCAAAAAGGAAAGTGCAGTAATCTAATACAGATGTTTAAGCAGTGAGTGAATCCTTGGTTTTGACAGCAGTTCTCTGGTATTCAGGAAATGACTGTGGTTAGAGATTAGTGCTTTCTACTGCTCCTCTCTCCTTCCAGGATGAAGGAAAATAAAAATGAAAAATGAATGCAAAAGTTATCGAAAGCTGAGAGGCGGTTTTAGAGTTTGTTTTTTTCCCCCACATCTGAAACCATATTTGCTGGAGAAAGTGAGAGAAGCAAATGTTTGCCTTAGGTTATATTTGTTTATGCAGAATATAACCACCAATTGCTAGAGACAACAAAGTCCAGACATCAGGTTTTCACCATCCAGGGTGCCTCCTAAATCCAAATAATTCCATGTAATGGGAGCACCTTAGCACAGCAGGGTCAGGAGAAGGGGTGAATGTAAGCAAAATTAGCACAAATGTTTGCTGAATGCTAGGAAAATAGTTTGCCTAGGAGAGCTCTTAACATCCACTCCGGTTGATTTCAGACTTTCCTTCAACACAGTGAGTCTGCTGCTGAAAGAGAGATCAAGATAGTCACCGACAAATGAAGGAAAAAAGTCATTACTGAATATCATGTCAGGTTTGATACAGGATTGGGTCTGTGTCTATGCACAGCTGTTTTAAAAGACTTTAGCTACAGAATTTGATGATGGGAAACAGCAAGTGCAACAGGACAAGCAGGGAGAAGTTGGCTGTAATCTCTGCCAGATCCATCCACCATATTGCTACTGGCTCCATTTCAGCAGAGCATGTCTCAAATAGCAGCCATTCCAAGAAGTCTAAGATTTGTCAGGCAACCAAGCAACATGTACAATCAAAAAAAAAAAAAAAAGAAAAGAAATTTTGATCACAATTAAACATGACTTTCATAACTGTATTTTCAGAGGAACAATGTAAAAGGCTTTGTGTAATGGTGGCCCACCTCTCATCTCTTCCTGTTTTATGATCCAGCTGGGTACAGTCCTGCGCTAGTGAGAAATTCTGGATTTTCCTGCACAATGGCTACACCTTGATGGTGATGCCTGTGGCACAACTGCCAGATTACAAGAATTGAGGATGGATCTCCTCTTGGCTGCAGATTAGCTGTTAAGGCAAAATTCTGCCCAAGTTGCCAAGAAATGAGCTAGACGAAGGAAAAAGGGCTGTTAATGGTATCAGACATAGAGATGTCACCGTGCCTCTGATTGCTAGAGGCTAGGAGAGCATATAGGTGCAGTTCTATCTGCTCTGCTCTCAAACTCTTTCCTAGGCAGCTGGCTGCTGTCAGGCCAGGGACTTTAGAACTTTTTCTTGTCCCAGCAAGGCCACTCTTCATATTGAGCCGCTGCATGGGAAGGTCTACTAACCTCTTTCCTCAAGGATTTCACATGAAAATAGAACTGAGACATAATTGAAGAGAAACCAGAGGTGCATCAGCTTGCTGCGGGCCAGGCAGCAGGACACTGGTAACACTTAGATCAGACCTCTGGTCTCCTGAGTTTCCAACAGAATTTGCATAGAAATGACAGACTGAAACTTAAAATATATGACACTTATAAAGGAATATTTCCTTTTGCATTTTCTAACTATAAAAATAACAAGCTGAATTCAGATTTTAAAAAGTCTCCTTGGCTTCATAGAGGTAAAACTAAATTTTTTTTGGTCTTACAGCAAGTTAGAAGGGCCGATGCTGTATGTGGTGAGAACAATGCAATACATTCAGCTGAAGCAATGCTTCAGGTGTCAGCTTCAGGGTCTGCAGGAAATTATCTCTGTTCACACTAGGCACTCAAAAACAGTGAGCTCCTGGGGTTCTGATAGATACTTCCATAAATACCTATCTATGATTGCTATAAATCAGCCCAAAGCTCAATAGAGTGAAAAAGAAAGCATCACAGAAGTTAGCAGTGGAAAAGAAAATGTAGAACATTATGACATAAATCTTTGAATATTTGTATTTTCCCACATCTTGAATACCATGTAGAAGTTTAGGATGCTTATTTCAAAGGAGATATAGGAGAACTGCAGAGCAGAGCAATAAAGTCATGCAGCTGTTAGGAACAGTCTCTCCATAAAGTCTGATTGACTAGGTTAGGAGTCCTCAGTCTGGGAAACAGATGTTTAAAGGTGGGGATAAAAAATCTGTTGGAATGGAGGAGGTGAAGAAGGACCAACTAACTGTTCCTTGTCTCTTCCAAACTAAGAACCTGAATGAGACTAATGCATGTCAGATTAAAAAAAAAAAAAAAAGACAAGGAGGTCGCCATTTATGTAACAGGTTTTCTTGTCAGAGGATGTTGTGGCACAGAAAGCATTTCCAGTGGGAAGTCTGCACAAGTATGTGAAGAAAGATCTATTGGGGCTTACTAAATGAGCAAACTGCATCAGATTCAGTAACTCCTCTGAGCTGAAAGTAACTATAGGCAGTGGGAATGGTCAAGGGAAGTGTTATGTTTTCATGCCATATTCTGTCTCTCCCTAGCTCTGCACAAGTCTGACAGAGAAACGTGTTACTTTGACAATTTTAAAGCCAGATCAGGGATCATCTCCATTAGAGTCCTTCCCAACCAAAAGAACACCTCTGATTCCTCTCTGTGCTGTTGGAGACCAATGTTGTCACCCTCAGCTTTGCCCTGTTAGGGCTGATGTGCCTCATTAACCTGTGCTGCACTATTCATCCCCTGATCTACCCCAAAGCAAGAGTATTGGGTTCTGTGTCCCAAGGCTGAGGGTGCTAGTACGGGTAAGAAGGGAGCTGGACCTGCCATCGTACTGGTGCCACTCATGTCCCCACTACAGATTCAGTAGGTGCTCAGCTCAGCTGTGGGAAGTGGGGAGGATCTGGGACACTCTGCTAGGAAGCTGCCTTCAGGTCCTGGCACAAGACTAAGGCAAAAGGTCTACAGCTTTTGTCTGAAATTTGCCATGATCACCTTCCCTTTTCTGGCTGTAAGTGTTGTATTTTCCCAGAAAGGCTGTTTCAGAATCACCAGATTGGTTAACGAATTGGAACAGTTTCATCAGAGATGAACCCAAGCTGGAATTCAGCCAAGAAACATAAATGGTTCAAGTACCTGATTAGGATATGAGCTTAAGCCAATTTGTAAGCAAAAACAAGGTCTGTGGGGTTTAAGTCAATTCTTATTGTGGTCATCATCTCAGGACATAAAATGTAAGAGAGATGAATCTCCATGTGGTTGGCAAAGATTAGTAAATGTATTGTTTCCTTCTTATATGATACACTTAATTCCTAAGTATCTGTAGGATGGCTTGAGTGGATTCTTTAGTGCTGGCTGTCCCAAAGCAATGGTACATCCTTCAAAACAATGTACTCAAAGCAACGTGTTCCTATTAAAAAATACACAGCTGAGAAATTTGCTTAATTGGAGCTTCTCTCCAGAAACGAGGTCAGCTCCACAGTAGCAAATCATAAAGCAGGGCATGACAGGCAAGGCCTGAGCAGAGCGTGATGCTTATTCAGGTTTCTGGGACATTTATCCAAATTTTGTTGAACAAGCTGACCAGCCCAATACTTGCTGATCTAATTTGTATATTTGTACTGCATTCTTGCCTCTAACTCTTGACAATCACGACCACAAATCATAATAAATACCCCACTCAGGTTACATTTTTTAGCCAGTTGCCTTCAAATCAAGAAGAGTTATGCCATGCTGAAGGCATCACATTGTTCCAGGTG
Organism: Cygnus atratus; assembly: GCF_013377495.2. Classification (NCBI taxonomy): domain Eukaryota; kingdom Metazoa; phylum Chordata; class Aves; order Anseriformes; family Anatidae; genus Cygnus; species Cygnus atratus. Next base: position 74,452,368 of record NC_066365.1, on the reverse strand, counting down.
TTGCTCACCTAGCAAATCCATAATGTTGCAAGATTTTGACAAAATGCCAGGCAGCAACACTTTCCCTAACAGAAAGTAAATTGGAAGTTTCAAAATGAGGTTTACATTTAAGGTAAATTATGTCATATTAAAGATTAATTAGTGATTGCATACAGATGAAGAAAAGTTATGGCCAAGATATGTAAAAGGTCAACAACATCCATGAAATGAAAATCCTGGCTAACGCTTTCACTGTTCTGATGCAATGAACTTCCCTTGAACTGGACAAAGTTCATCTTATTCATGGCAAAATGCTGCTGGTGAGACTGTTGAGCTAAGGATCACCACCTCTTTTTTTCCCTTGATCCTGACATTTTTAAACATAAGTGTATGGTAATATGACTAATACAAACTGTGTACGTAGTAAAAAAGCAACAAAAAATCAGGACAAGACTCCATACACACAGTGGAGGGGCAAAGACGAGAAGAGTACTGATCAGGCAAATAATGCGTGCAAGTCACATAGCTTAGTGCTTTACCAAGAGTGGCTCAGACAAGCTGGCTTTGAGCATGATATAGATGAGCATGCAAAACATAAAAAGAAACAGAAGAGATAACCCATGCAATCAGTAATGTTCACCTTTTAAACCTATCAAAACAGCCAGATCTAACTAATTTTTCTTTTATTGTTCCTCTGTCAGTTGAACACAGAGCCTTAAATTAAAAGAAGCTAAGTGTGAGAAAGTTTCTAATTGAAGCATTAAAAGAAAATTTATAGAGGATATTAAAATGCCCTAGAATCAGCTGCTAGAGGAAATACAATACAAAGAGCTTCAAGCAGCAATTAAGCAGAAAGATAAACCACAGTCCAGCCAACAAACTGGGGAAAAGCTCTTCCCCATGGAACTTGGCCATGGCCTCTGTAAAAATGTGTATCCCAGGGAGCTGGAACAGTCTTTGGGTTTCCTATAAAGCTGGGATGAGAATCACCCCAACAAACACTCCAGCGACAGCAGAGAATTGTGGAAAACAGCCTTTCCTGCTGTGTGCACCAGTTGGCTTTATTTGATGTTTGATTTGGTTTTAGTGTTTATGAGAGATGCCAGAACTGATATGCTTGTAGAAATGTCTCTTGTGTAGCAACAATTCACTCCTTTGCTAAACAGTGATTATATCTTGGTCATGTGCCACAGCCGCCTTCCAGCTCTCAGTGTGAAAGATTCATGTTTCATTTCTGAATCCATTTCTGGAAAATTAACAGAATTAGTCACAGTGATGCACATCAGTGGCAACTAAGGGATGTGAGTAAGGAATTCCTTGACCCAGATGTTTCTGGAGACAAAAGAGTACAGCAGGGTATGTAAAGCACCTAGAAAGTTCCAGATGTTAATAAGCGTAATAATGTAGTAGGCAATTACACAAAATAACCAAACATAAAAAGAGATGTTATGAGTTTTTAACATAATAGGTAGGAACTAACTGAGAAGATAGAGACAGAATACAGCTTGGATGAGACTGAAGTATTGTGGAGAGGTCTTAGGAAAAGAAGAAGCAATATAAGAGTCTTCGGGAAAATACTTCTCATCAAATGGAAGCAGATAAGACCCAGGACAGAACTGTTCTGGAGAACTGGCAAAGCGTTAAGAAATTTCTGTTAAAGGACAACATACAGATTATCCCAACATGAATGATGGCCTAAGAAATTTGTAGGAAAGTTGCTTGGCCAAGCAGACCTTTAGGGATCTCAGAAAAGAAAGCATACAGGGTCTGGAAGCTTCATCAAAGCACTAGGGACAACTTTAACAGACAAGCTCAAACACATAGGGACAAAAATCAGACAATCAAAGGGTAACAAAATGCATCAGATAAATATATGAAGAGTGAGATGAGTGTCCATGATATAGTTCCTCATCTCAAGAGGAAGATGGTAGCCATAAAAAATAGAGATTTTATGTCTTTAATTTAATGTCTTTTTTTTTTTTCTTGGATGTTATTAGGGGTTTGGCACAATTAACTTGACTGACACAGCAGTAAGAAGTCAGGCTGTAATGAGAGAAAAAAAAAGGTGTGTCATTGATTCAAATGGTCTGGGTTTGATAACATTCACATGTGTGTTTGATGAGATAGCTAAGAAAAACATAGTGATATGGTGTTGATCATTGAGAAAACAGGACTGGAGGGATGGGGAAAGGTAAGCACAGTGCCAGTCCTTGGAAAGAGGGATGGGATACTACACTGAGTTAGCATCATCTTGGTTTCCAGAATAATGTTGAAATGTTGAAATAAATATTCAGCTTGGAAGTGTCAAGAAGACAACGCAGGGTTAAATAACAACCAAAACACTCTTTTTAAAAAGAATTATCTGTTTTGAGGAATTTATTTATTTATTTATTTTGACAGGCTAATAGGTCTAGAGTATAAGAGAGAAACCATAGACATCAAATATCGTGACATAAGGCCTGAAAATTATTTCACAAGGTAGTCTCCTAAGCAATTTTGGTAAACAAGGATTAGATAATGGTACTATTTATTGTGCTGGCATTTCAGTGGAAAATAGTGAAGCATTAATAACTATTCTCTGAGAAGTACCAGACTGGATGATGTATTAAGAAACAGAAGCAGAAGTCTACTGTAGGACAGGTACCAGTCAACATTTTTTATTTATGACTTCAGGATGTTACAGACTAACGGCATTTGCAATCCATATCAACAAGAAGCAGAAGGCTACCAGCATATGAGTGGACAATGGTGAAATTCAAAACTGTCTTGAAAAATTGAAAAAAATGTCTGGAAAAACAAAGTCCAGTTCAATAAAGCCAAACATAGAATTCTAGTTCTAGGTAGGAATTTGTGCGATACCGAAGAGTGGATGAGTGACAGCAGAAGAGAAACTGGGTCCACAGCAGACATTCAATGAACACTTGTCCGGAATTTACACTGTTGTGGAAAAGGAAACTGCCCTACAGAGATGGGAATGCATAAGGGCATAATCTGCAAGACACCATTAAGTCAGTAAGTAGTTCTTATGTACTGCTTCAGGACGATAACTCGGTTTATCTGCTGGGTCCAGTTTTTGGTACCACAGTTTGAAAAAGATGTGGACCCCATAAAGGAGTTCATTAAAGAACAGTGTAAAATATCAGAGGAAACATGACCTATAAGGAAAGTAGAATGAAATAGTTGTTCATCTTGGTGAAGATGAAACCTGCTCTTGGTTTAAACTTGATTTAAGACTGACAAAGGCAGAAGCACTAGCAAAGAGATGAATTAAAGGACTTCCCAGCTGCCCTTACAAGACAGATCAGCTCCTTGGATACTTTAAAGGGGCCTGCAGGAAGCCTGTTCTCCATATTATTACATCCCCATGATCCCAATCTGCCCAGCAATCCTCTGTGTACATGCTGAGATCTTTTTGGAGTTGTGTCTCTGCAGTCTGCTCTAACTGGCTGCACCTCAAGAGAGACGATGGAAAGGTAGTCTAATGATATGGTCACTGCTAACACTGGTTTTGACAGAGAAATCCTGGCAATTCTGGTCATGAGAAAGCTTGTGGCTTGTGATGAGCTCTACTACTAATTCAGAAAGGACATGGCATAGGATTATTGATGGCATTTGGTGAAACAAGGGCTATCATTAGCTCCGTTGGCTGATCAGGTGGTCCCCAAATTCTGGATAGTGTAACATGTCTATCAAGGAGGACACAAATACCTTAAGCTGAACAGGAATTTAAAAGTTAGGTACCATGCTTCACTCATAGGACTACATTCCTTAGGTCCCAGTCCCTTTACTGGGAATGAAGAAGTCTGGCCAGTGTACTGATATTGCCCCTTGTGGGAAATGGAGTTCTGTTGGAATTTCATTTTCTGTTGGAAGGGACCTACAGAGACCACCTTGTCTGACACCTTGCTCAGAACAGGTTTTACTAGATCAGGTTGCTCAGGACCATGCCCAGCTGACTCTTCTGCACCTCCAAGGATCTCTATCCTCATTGCTTTTGTTAACGGTACTTCTGCATTTTCAGTACAAAGGCCTGTTTCTCGGAGAGACCAAAGGGGTGAAACTGAAGGTAGTTCCAATCCTATGATAATCCCCAAAGACAAAAATCAGGTGTTAGAACATGAAGATGCAGAAAAGAATGAGTTACAAATGTAAAATACTTTAAGTGTAGAACAAAAAGTGTTGGGAGTGAAGAGGTAGTGTTAATTCATCATTTCTAAGGATCTCAGTATGTACAGACAGATAACAGGGTGCTAACGTCCCAAGTTCTATAATATTTTGATTGGCATAAACAGCATAATAAGTCAGATATAGTTAGAGCTTGTTCTTACATGTCCAGACAACACTGTAAAAACTTAGAAATTTAAGGAGGGGTGAATCCTGCCAGCGCTTACTCAGACATGTTAAACTGTTGAGTTCAACACCGCTACTTTGGTGAAGAAAAGTTTTCAAGACAGTGTGCCAGGCATTTCCTTAAAAAGATTAGTTTGTAGTCTTTGGTCAACAGTCTTTTGAAAGCATATCCGATTCCCAGGCCCTTTGGAAACCTTACCTGGCAGTAATTTCATTTGTATTTACAAATGCTATAAATTATAGGTGCCACATGGACTGATATCTGCAAAAAAGGCTGTTGTTTTTCAGATTCTATGGTTAGGAATAACAAGTCCTCTTGCAGGCCAAAAAGCATGATTTCCCATTTGGAAGAATTTAAAGAATTAATTATTTGGCAGAACAAATGTACTTGTAAAATTAAGCATCAGAACACATTTTGCCCTTTGATTCCCTCTAACATTCTCAGATAAACCAACTTACCCCAGATACACAAATCATATACATCAGATGTCTAGCAAGGAAAAAGGAATGTTATGTGTAAATGAATAAAAACTCTGGATTTTGAGAGTAAATAACCTGAGTTGCCTGAAATCTTTTGATCCACAGACAATTTAAAAATGTTTGAGGTGATTTTTTTTCTTTCTTGTTTTTGCATGTTTTTCCATGGTTATCAAAGACTTTGTGTCTGGAGTATGTGAGAGCTGTTCAGGGTCGGTTTGTCAAAAATGGAGTACATACATCCATTTCTAATCCAGGGATCCAGAAAATATCACAATAACATGGTAGAGCCTGAATTCATTAAGAATTCCTGCTTTCCACCACCACTTTGAAAATCCTAGCAAACCATACAAGGAGGATTAATGTACATACCTATATGCATTTTTAAAAGTTATTTTTGCTATGGTCCTGTTTACAATAGATTGCATCAAGCAAAATAATTTCTTGCGTAATCTGGGAAAAATGGGCAGTCAAACAACTGGAAGTCATTGAAGCCAAGAACTCTGGCATCCACATGTTTTTTTGGAAACACTGAAGATTCCTAAGGTAAAAAAGCAGCTCATTTATGGGACAAGTGACCTGTTTTACAGGAGGGAAAGTCACAGAGGATACATCCAATAGTGAAGAAAAAACTTCCAATGACAGTGATGAAAACAGTCCTTTTAGTCCTCAGACCATTTATTTTGTGACCTATCTCTAACCTGGATAATGCTGCAGGTGACATGCTGCTTTTAGTCTTTATTTACGAAGTAATCGTTTGAACTGGGTATTTTCAATATTGGACAGCCCAAAATAATGACTATATATAGGTACAGATTGGATCCAACTGTACCCAGAGGGATTTCTCACAGCTCATACTAATCACAAGGGTTAATAAGGTAGTGATAAATGAATTAGGTGCTAATAGTGTGTGCACCGTAACTACAGGTTTGTAATTCTGGATTTGTTTTTCATGATCACCCAACACAAACCACACTGCATTGACATTGACATTGACAGAACTTGCAATAGGGCCAGGAATAACCAGATGACTGTGTTGCTGCAACAAAACACTTCTGTTCAGTGAAATGTCTTCCAGACAAGGGTCACTCTGAAACACTTTACAGCATTAAAGCCAGAGCAAACAAGAAAGTGAAGCACAGCTTCCCCTGAGGGTTTTATGCCCTACCCATAGCTCGGCATAAAGGGCATTTTTAATGCTGGTCACAGAAGATATGGATAGTCTTAGTAGCCTACTGAAAACAGAAAGTGATAGATGGTGAAAAGGTGAAAAAAAAGGTGAAAAGTGAAAGGTTGTGATGGGGAAGGTGAAGACAAGGAAAAAGTAAAACATGACAATCTAGGTTTCTGTGCTGGCAATGAGGCTTCTAAGAAAAAAACAAGTTAAAAACAACACTGAAAGCATCAGGAAATCTTAATACCTTTTAGCCAAAGTTTGGATAGAAAGTGGCAGGGAAGGGTATGAAAAACAAATACTGGACAACTTCATGGTTTGGTTGCAATGGTTAAGGAAATGGGAAGGGGAAGGAGATGAGGCCAACTACTTTCCTGATGAAGAAAAAGGTGAAGTCAATCATACAGTCTCTCTCCTACATCTGACCTCTTACTTTTACACAACGTGGAATATTTTTTGTCAGAAAAAAAAATGTAAAAAAAATCTTTGGACATGTAAAAGAAGTTGTAGTGGTTATTTTTATAGGGAAGTTACAAGATGAACTCAGCAAATTGTGGGCAGTTAATAGTCTAGAAAGTTCAAAAAAGATGTTTGATCCTACAGAAACAGAAATTCTTGTGAGAGCAAGCTTCTTTCTTTAGTGTAATCTGCTTTACATTGCTGGTCCCCCTATATGTTATAAATGAAATCATCACCTTTGTAAAAGACGAAAAATGAAAATGAAAAAATGAAATCATCATCTTTGTAAATATCAGTTTATGTAACAGAAAACCTAGAGATGGTAAGGAAAGCACATCATTTGAATCATCCCTTATTGCTGCTGGAATGGGACCTGTGATGGTCAGCATGTAGCCTGTCTGCAACATTGGAGCTGTGTTTTATGGACACGACCACCAGAAACTACATCACTGTACAGAGCAGAACTTCCTGTGAACTGTCAATGCACAAGATTATTCTTACAAATTCCTATCTGTTCATAAATTGGGGTCAGCAGCAATCTAAGCTGAGGCACAGGTTATTGCAAAGGCTCTTGCTCAGATATTTCTGGCAATTTCTTATATGGCCACTAAACTTTGTTGTCACTGCCAATTACAAATTAAACACTATATTTAGCTTTTAAAAAAAATTAAAAAAGAAGAAAGAATCAAAAGACAACAACAAAAAAACAGCTCTGCAGAGAACGTCTGGATCTCTCAGAAACGGTGAGGTTTCATCCAGCATCTGGAACCTCAAGAGCAGTGCTGGCAGCATGCTGCTTGCCAGAGAGCAATTAATTCCTGTGCTGATACAGTGCCTTTAGCACATATCAACACAAGGGATGTCAGCGCCACGTTTGTTTAGGTTTAACAAAATGGTATGACCTGGAGGGAGAACAGCCTTCCAGAGCAGACAGGCTGGAGCAGGTAGCCACAAATCACTGAGATTTCACATGGTGGACTCACCTGTAATAAAGTTCTTCTGCGGTTCTGTATTTTACTCCATGGGCATGTAGTTTAATTTATCAAGCTGTAATCATGCCAATATTAATTATCCATAATGAGTCAGTAATGCAAAGTAAAACCTGACCACCAGGGAGATATTAGAAGTGATGTATCTATTTTTTATGTGCATATTAATCTGCTAACTTTGACTCTAAAGAGCATTGTTAGACTAAAAAGGCACTCATTATTAAAATCAGGGCTGAAACTCATAAGGCAGGAAAGATACTGAATGATCTCATGTGGCAACTGACTTACAAATATTCATTACTAACAACAGTGAAAGGCAATATTTCAAGACTTTAATTATCAGGTAAACAGCATCAGGTTAACTTGTATTAATCTTATATTTGCTTGTTTTCTTGTGTGACTGGCACATGAATTTGTTAACATTTGTCATTTATAGCAATTTAACACAGATGCTAAGGTGAAAGAGTAACTGAGGTTCCAAGGTAGGGAGGGAATGAAATGACAACCAATATCTACTTAGCAGAGTGTATTTAAACTAAGCAAATAACTGTGAACCACAACCATGCAATGTTTTTCAATTATGTTTGACTATGCTGAAATTGCAGCCTTTCTCAGACTTCAGTGTGATATCAAGCACATGACTCTACTGGTAATGAAAACAGGGATGTTATGTTAATGAGTAACTAATCTAAGTAAACTATATATTTGCTGAGTTCGAGATATGTAAAGTTCCTCCATAGAAAAATAAGATAAGACTATAATCTAAAGTATTTTAGGAATCCTGTGGCAGCATGTTTAGTGTAGTCTAAAGGGATAACCATATTTCTTTTCTGAGCACCCATTTCTGAGCAGATTTTAGGTAACCCTCGTGACTTTGCTTCCAAAGGAGAGCACTATGTCTAATCCATTGCAAAGCTGCCTGTGCCTTTTACAGATAATCAAATAGACTGAGCCTGACACTTCGAAATTTGGGGTGTCTTTCATATTGAACCATGCATTTATGCCTATTAACGTAATATGAAATAGTGTCATTTCACAGAGGCTGATAAGCTGGAGCGTAGAGATTGTCACAGTCCAGTGGAGAACAATAGAGAACTTATAAGAGCCCTTCAGTGTACAGCCAATAACTATTAAATAGTCAAATACATGGGAGCAATTTGCAGAAGAAACCACTCCATATGAAATAATGACAGTCTCAGCACACAGGAGGTGAAGCTCAAGATAGTTACAGACAGTGTTAGGACCACTTACAAGGGTTAATGTCAAGGCTGAGATGCCTTTGAAAAAGCATCATCTATTAATTGGCTCAAGATAGGAAAGCTTTAAGAAAGAGGGCACATGAGCAATGCAGAGCCGCAACAAGCTGCCAGTCAACACAACAGTAATGGCATTATAACAGGAGCTTTGCTCAAAGACTTTGAAAGACTATGAGATTACAAAAGACATGAAGGGTTTGAGGCAAAAGCCACATGCCTAGGAAAAGTGTTGATGACTTGTAACTCTGCCTCCACCGATTCTTCAAGCAGCCCTTTGAGGAGCACACAATAGAAGGAGGTCAATGGAAAGTGAAGCAACCTGCTTGGAGAAATTTTGTCTGCATGCTAGAGCACAGGTAGGAGTAGCACTATCTCTCATGAGCTCTTAGAGTGAAGAGAGAGCTAATCTGAAAATGAGAGTCCTACTAAATGATTGCAGAGCGGACAGGGAGAGACAGGGCTCTTGGTAAGCTTCCAGTTGGGAAGACGTAAAGAAGTCTCATATTCTCCATATGGTGGAACCCATGGAAGAGAGTACCATGACTAGGACTTGTTTTCCTCTGTTCATGAGTTGTCTTCTTGTTGCTAATAAGTACAGCAAACATTTCAATTAACTGTCATGAAGATGCGCTTGGAATAAATCAAGTTCTGGTCTCTGAGGTGTTCAAGAGTCAATATTGGAGCGTCCTGCCTTTGTGCAGGCAGCCAATTTCTTGGGTAGATAGATGTCTTGGTGAAAAGATGGGGTCACAACTCCAGTTTCAATTTATGAATATTCACGGCTTTCCAAGTATACCACTTTTTACCCTTCAAAGCCTGTGTTTCAGCAACCAGCACTGAAGGATAAACACATAAATGATGGTGACCGAACTCTTATGTAAAGGGTCTTAGCTTCCCAATTACCTGGGTGCGGATGAACTGAGTGTTTCTGAGAGCAATGTGGAATCTGGAAATGCCCTGAGACTTCCTGTGTGCTTTACAAATCCTTGGCACTTCAGGTGCAGGGGTAAAACCTATCTTAGTCTAGCAGATACAGACACACCGAATTATGGTCATGTTGGTCCCTCTAGGCCAAGCCTGGAAGTTCCTGCATTTTAGGGAAATGCAACTTCTTTACATTCTATACATATGGAGAATACATTAAGGGTCTCAGGCTCCAGCCCTGTCAACCAAAATACTTTTGTCCCAGCAAAAGACCGCTTTTAAAGACAGCATGGCCGACAGCATTCACTCTGTTATTTTAAATTGTTTATACATTCAACATCATGGAGCAGCTGAGCACCAGGTCTTGGTATTCACGCTGGAATCCATTTTGGAGAGGTTCACCCATGTAGCACTTACAGAGGAATTTCTTGGTCTCAGTCCAGAGCAGTTACATTTGATCCAATTGCCTGGGCTGCAGAACAGCTCTGAGCAGACCCCCGAAGGGTCAATGACTGGTTGCATTAAACAGCTAGAAAAATGGCTTTGTGCCACAAAGTGCTGAGCTGTAGTAAGTAGCTGTTATCCACCGGAAAATGAGACTAATTATTCTGATATGCTGATAATGATTATCCCTGAAATGGTTTCAATCCGTCAGTTGTCCAAAAGACTAGACATGTATCCAAAGCTATTTGTCCCTTCCATCAGCCATCCAACCTAGCAATCGTGATTGTCCCTTCAGCTTAACCTTTTCCAGCAGAATGGGGAAATGGCCAGGCAACAGAAGTGTCCCTGGCGGTACCTGAACTAAACATAGGCTCAGAAAGTTGTTACCTTAAATTATATTTGCATGCACAGTCATAACATTCTTTTATTATCCATTTGGGTGAGACTCTGAAATGGCTAAAAAAAAAGGGCAAAACTGCAGGAAACCAATTTGAAAGCTGTGCTTCATTGCTCCAGAGAGAACAGGTAATGAGCTCATGCAAGTCCGTGCTGGGATGTGTTCACATGATGAGATCTACACGCTCAGATTTCTGTTTTCTCATGGAAGTCAAAGTTCAGCATTTCCTGGCAGGTGAGAGCCTCCTTAATGCTGTTGATTAACGTAGAGAATTCTGGATGGATTTCTAAAGGAGAAAAAAAGAAAAAGAAAAAAAAATAGTCAAGGATCTTAATTGCTTCAGCTGTAACATCTCTACTGTTTTTCAGGATGGTGCCTATATGATAGCGTCACAACATACTATTACTGATGACTAAATAATAACACCCCCCCTAGACTAAGGTAGCTGAGCATGACGTGGAGCTTCCTGGGTTGACGATGGGGTCTAGAGGATGTGGTGGGCTGGGAGACCCCAGACACGACTCCACGACCTGAGCGGTCCCTTCCTGCTCAGGGTTCCTATGAGAAAGTCCTGACCTCCCTTTCCCTCTTCACACACCATCCCCTTCCTCCTCCCAGTCTGCACAAAAGAATTGCCCAAAATTCAACCCAGCCTGAGTCTACAATGGAAACTTTTCCTCACCAAGGATCTTGCTAAGCTTCATTTTGCTTTCTGCCTCCAGCACCTCTCTCATTCAGTAGAAAAGTGGAAAGAGATGACTTTTCACATATATTTCATTTGCTCTTTCCCCAAAGACCCTTGTTTTATTTTCTGAAAGTCAGAATAATTCTTGCCCCTATTTTTAAATAAATATGTCTGCCTGTGAGCAAAGTCATATCTTGGGAGTTTTCAAGAAAAGTAGAAATTTTGGGGATGTATGAAAAAGCAGAGAAAGAGCAGGGGAAAAGCTAGAGATAGCATTTATGTGTTTTTTAAACTTGTTGCTGCCTTCTTTGCTCTCTTTCTTGCTGCCTCTGAGGAATATTTATCCACAGAGTGCTTTAAAAGAGCTTGCTTTAGTAAACTGTTTTTTGATGTTGATTTTTTTTTTAATTAGTAGATCTCACAACTTTTTGCTTCATCAAAAATAAGGCAAAGTTCTTTACCTCATTTAACAGTAGAACAACTGAGGCTCTTGCTGGTGAAGTGAATTGCCCCTGGTCATGTATTTTCTGCCATTGTCAGTGCTGGAAAAACAACTGAGTCTTTTGAGCAACGCACTGCCCACCGTGCACCACTGTCTGAGAAAGCAAAAAATACCCTACAATCCCCACAGCACACCTTATAAATAAATGCTCTGTAACACATTGACATAAAAATGGTGGTTTTCCATGCCGGAAAGGCCCTTCTGGCACTTGGTGATAGCAATCCCATAGCCACATCTAAAACACCTTTGCATCATCAGTGCCCTGTGGCGCAATGACTACCATGGCCTGCCAGGTTCTGCCCATGAGTGGGCACAGATCAGGGGGAGCTGCAGCCCTGAAATGGCAGAAGAATTTGGGAAAGACAGCTTGAAAATTAGCTTTATGCATATGCACAGACCCCTGGGGAGGTGACTGCTTGCCTGAGGTAGTCACAATGAATGTTTCATGGACCATAAAGATTGTGAGGCACCATTGCAAATGTGTCCCATGAGTTCCTTTGCAACACAAGGCAAACAGTACTTGTGGCATTCAATGCTAACTTCTTTTTGACTCTACTGAATATTTATTTTATTTTATTTATTTTATTCTATACTATTTTTAATCAAATGTTGATAGATATAAGACAGGGTCTTTTCTGCTCATTTAATGCTGTGGCAATGCTTGCCCAAAGCTGCAGGACATGGAGATCAGAGTAAAGAAAATCAACCCACAATTTGGCACACAAAAAGTCACTACTTCATTTCAGAAATGTTAAGAGGCACTTAAAGCAGAGCAGGGGGTACATCCCATCCCCATCTTAAATACGCTTTCATTAGCTTTAAAAATCCAGTTGTCAAGTTGTCACTTCTGTGCCTCCCATTTCATCTGACTCCTCAGTATTGTCGATGGCTATAAATAGGGAGGGCATCTCTGACCACACAGCACTACAAACCCTCCCTGGTGTCTGTCAACAGCCTCTAAAAGATGCATTCTTTTATTTTTTTATTTTTATTTTTCCCCCAGAAGAGACATTGGTTTTACTGGTGACTTGTGTTTTTCCCCGCTCTTGTACATGATAAGAGAATAGAGACCATATGTGGTTTTGATTATTATTATTATTATTTTATTTTATTTTTTCTCCCTTACTTCAGGGGTCTCTGGAAGCAGAAACGAGCAGCAGAGATATATAAAACCTCAGGGCAAGTCCTGCTTTCTGCCGGTGTGTCTTTGATCCCGAATGACAAATGCACCCTTTGTGATTTTGCCCGGCCACCTTTTCATGACAGATGTCTCCGGAACAAAACTGGAGTTAACAAAAATCCCCTCACTGAAGAAGCTACTGCAAGCAGAAGACATTTCCACCATGCATCACTGCAGACAGCCAGGATTTGTTCATCCTTGTCTGAGCATCTCTGTGCCGTACAAAGACCTAGTTTGGAAGTGCTATCATACACTGGTGGATTGTGTTCATCTGAGTCACTGAGAATCCCAGAGCTCAGCCTCCAGCCCTGCACACTCCTTGATGTGGTTTTACCCTGTGATGGTGCTTTCCTAGACAGCACAGTTTAAGGGGATGCCATCAGCTAAGAATCATTCCCCAATAGGTAGGACAGACAAAATCATCCTGTTTGGAAGAAAAGACATAAATATGGTGCAAGGTGTGCCTCACAACCAGATATCTGTGGGCAACTGGGTGCTCAGAACCGACTGATCGCCTTGGGGCTGGGAGTTTGTCTGACTGCATGACTCTTACTTGACTGCACGACTGCAGGACTCTCGGGCAGATGCCTCCCAGTTCAGCCCATGGCCTCTCCAAGCAGAGGGGCACAGGACAGAGCAAAACAATGGAGGGAAGCCATAGAGCTCAGCTCTGCAAAAGGCTAGACCAGCCTTTAGGGCGGTAACAGATACGCTTTCTATTTCAAGAGTATTAGCTTATTCTGCAATAAATTCACAGGTGTCTTCTGCACCTCGGTTTACACAGAAGTGAAACAGAGACAATGCCAGGCTATAAGGACCGTGCATGCTGACCTGGCCATTAGTGGGATTGTTCTGCTTTCGAGATGCTCCAAAATGCTATTATTGATTTTCTGCATCATGTGGCAAATGTTTAGCACAGCTCTTGAATGTCTGAAGCCCTTTCATGCTTGGAAGAAAGCATGACTGCTGGAGTCCCATCTGCAACAGAACAGAAAGGGCTCGAAAACCATTTTCAATAAAAAAAAAGGGAACTTTTGGAAATGAAATCTTTTATTTTATCTCCTTATGTTTTTAATTTGCCAGACAAGTGGGAGAGAAGTGCTGAGAAAGACAGTGGTGTGAACAATAACAAGGCAAAGATAAAAGCCATGCTCTCCTCCTGCTTATGCTTTAATTTTTCTTAGCCTTTAGCTCACATTATCATGTACATAGCAGTTTGCCGTTCTGGGCTAAAAAGGATCAGCAGAAAATAAAAGCTCTGTTTCCCTAAAGAGCAATAGTAATCGTGTGGTTAGAGAGAATCTTGCTCAGATGGAGGAGATACAAAGAGGGAGCCCAGATATTGCCCAGCTCTTCTGAGTGGAGAATATCTGATGTGAAACAAGCTACGGGCTCCAGTCGCATCACAGAGGCACTGGGGATCAGTTCCACCTAGTACTTTAATGAAAATTTTTATCTTCCATATGACATAATATCTTTCAGACTTTACCCTGCTCGTCAAATTGTGTGAACACTGTTAAAAAAAAAGGGCTAAATTGTTTTAGGGCTGTCACAAGAAGGTGGATGACATGCACAGTGTGACGGCGTTGCCTTATTTCCTTAGGAAAGTATGCTGAAAAGCAACAGAACTAGTTCATAGTATTTTTTCCTCAGTTTCCCTCCTCTACTGGGACGCTATAAGATTTCCATTGTTTTCTAGAGCAGAGAACAGAAACTCCCTTGTTACTACAAATCAATACCATGTAAATGGATTTCATTTTATTTAGTCCTTAGGCAAATGAATGATACCCTCACTGGAGCTATTTTACATGTCTGCAAGACATCATTGGAATTCTTGAATGTCTGGCCTTCCACAGGTCTGGAGACTTCACAGAGCTCTGCAAAAGTTTTCTCACAATGTCTGAAGCTCCAAGAAACTCCTCAGACCTAGAAACACCATTGTGTCATCAATAACTCAGCTTCAATAAGATTGTCTTCTTCAGTGCTGGTACAGCCTATTTCACAAGTCACCAACCTCTTTTGACACTGTCAGAAATGATTAATATTTCTGCAAGGTGGGCTTCACAAGGAAAGACTGAAAATTAAAGCCTTTGGTTATGTAGTTTATAACAGCAGGAAGAGATGTAATTGAATGGTACAAAAAATATGACGGTGCACTGAGCACACTACAGAAATAGTAGCTGGTTGTTCAGCTAATCTGGGAGGTATTTTTTCCAGGTGCTTTTTTAACAATACATGAGCCATCTGTGTAACTCATTGCCACAAATTGTTATTGAAGCTGAATCTTTAGAGGATTTTAAAAGTTGTAGACAAGTTGTAGTTGAGTAATCATATCTATTGCAACATAATCCGAAACGATTTTCACTTTGATCTGGAAGTTAGGGAGTCCCTGAAGTATTACAGGATCTATGGAGAAGAAAAACAGAGAGCTTGCTGTTAGTGAGTTTCTGTTTGTTATACAAAGATTTGTACTGATGCAGGGTAAAAAGAAGTGGCTCCCCCAGAAAATCAGCTTGAAGGCCATTGACATAACATTGGCAGGTTTTTGTGTTGGGTCTGCGGACTGAAAATTTGGAGATGAACTTAGAGCACAATAACAAAATGTGTTGCAATGGGGTGAAGTGCAAGCAGGTGAAGCTACTGAAACCTTCAAAGAGGTTTCCAAACCCAAAGCCCCATATGAGGGCAGATATCTGTCCTTCAGGAGGTTACAAGGTAGCCTGAAAGTATGACACAAAGAGGAGCAAATTGGTTTTGTGCTGTTAAAGATCATTTTGAATTTAGTGGGGTGGGAAAACCTCTATCACATTCAGGATTGGATGGTGGGCCAGAGAGCAGGGATGGGGAGAAGGAGGAATTTGGTCTTCAGAATAGGGAGCAGTCGAAGGTGGTGTTTAAAATTTGTGGCCCAGCTGTAGGACAGACGCTGAACCAAGCCCCTAGGATGATGCCCACCTTCATATCTCTGCCTGCAGACGAGGAAAAACTGCTCGATGGATGGTGAGTGCTACCCATAGGGCCAGCTGGCTCCCCTGAGCATGTCTTGGTTGGAGCCTCTTCAGAGAGGCATCTGGGGCAGGAATGGGGTGTATTGGGCTCGGAGAACCACAGAGGCAAGGGGAGCAGAGCCTAGAGACCAGCTTGCCCAGCACAACTGCAGCATCACTTGGCAACCAAAGCTGCAGGAGTTTTAAACCTGCACTGATGAATGAAATCCTGGTGTTCAACACAAAGAAAACCCGTCACTGCACGTTGACCTCCTCCCCCAAACAAATTAAACGGAACAAAGAAACAACCCAAGATTTTTTTCTTTTTCCAAGTATCTGTTTTGCTTCTGAAGTGGAAGAACATGGTCTGTTTGTGCACTCTGCCTTTAAAAAGACAATGAGCTCCCTTATAAAGAAAAATGAGGAGGATGCAAAAGTTAGTGAAAATGACACCCTGCCAGGCACACATGTAAGTATTTTATATTGAAATTCACCAAGCAAAAAAGAGGAAAAACAGAAATTTGAGATTATTTCATCCCCCACCCATGTTTTGAGAAAACAAGCAAGTCCATCTGATCAAAAAGTCATGCTCAGAATGAAAATACCATTTTGTGAAAGATTGGCAGAAGAGCTAAGGTGACTCTACCAAAGACTGATCACCCTCTGAACGCAGTCAGGGCTGCAGGAACAGCGGGGTGGCCAGGCAGGCTGTGAGGTGGGAGCAGACCCAAGGCCATCCATCTGTCTGCAGTCGTGCCATTTTTTTGCACTTTTCCAGGGCTTGGGGATTCCTACCCTTCCAAACCCATTTGCTGAGAGCTTTATAGTCAGAAAGATCGCCTGCATGTCTAACCAACATCTCCTTTCCTGCAAAGGAATCTAATTACTTTGTGTCCTGCCCCAAAGAGTATTTTTCAGACACAAAGCACAACTATCACAGTCTTTTTATATGCAGTATTTTTTTTCAGAAAGGCAGATTATTATATCATCCCTTCAGTCTTCTTATTTCCAGACTGAAAAAGCTCAGTTCTTTTCATTGGTTCATTCAGGTCAATTTTTAACACACCTACCACTCTTGCTGAACCCTGGACTTCCTCCAATTCATTTCTGACTTCCTTAAAGAGAAGTCTGCTAGATTGAATATGGGAGTGTAGACAAAAGTTCGCCCATTTCAAGGCAGAGAGAATTAATTTCTTCTCATATCTAACACAAAGCAGTTTTCAAAGAGCCCAAGAAGGGATTTATTTATTAATTTATTTATTTAGCAACAGTGTGAAAAGAAACTGAAAGGGGACAGACAAAAGAAAAATTCTTTTTATAAGTCATGCCATCACCTGCAGCAGTCTTCATCTTAAGATGCTACGGATGCTCAACTCCTATATGGCTTCAGAAAAAAGGTGGAGGAATTTATGGAATTAAAATTCACAGAAGAAACATCTTCCCAGGATTATCAATATATGACACTGGTCCCGACCAAGGAAGATTTATCCTTTTATGCTTGACCCATCCTTAGTCAGGCCCCTTCCTCAGTTGATTAAGACTTTGTGAATCTCTGTTTAAGTGGTAGATTTAATGGTCTATTGGGGATGGCCCCTTTGTTGAGGGACTTCATCTTGATACAGAAGAACTTCTAGAGTCTTTGTGCCTTACTTGGAGTAGTCTGACTATTTTCAGATTACAAATACTGAAGAGTGAAAAGCAGAACATGCAGTTCATACGTCAGCATGTCTACTTCTCTGCTCTGTGTCTGCAACCCACTTTCTTCCTTACTTAAGGAAGTTTCCTACACCTGTAGGCAAGCAGAGACAAGATTATTAGTCCTCTAAAGTTCACCCACCATAGGTATTCCAGTCTTGATGAATGGTCTCTCTGCACTTAACAGCATCCTCTGCTTGCTGAAACAGGAAAAGAGCAATTGTTGCAATCTGGGTTTGGGCTGCTGGAATCATTAGGAGGAAGCAACTTCATCTCCCTCAGTTCCCCTGTGCTTCAGGAGGGTTTGGGTGTGCTGATTTCAGTTGGCCCTGTGCAGCAGTCAGAATCCGCCTTGATGGCTCTGCAAAGACTAAGCCCACAAAGGCTTAGGTTCAGAAGAGATCAGCTCTTGTTGATACAGTTATAGCTGAGGTTCGACGCTGTGACATTTCTCCTGCAGCCTTCTTTTCTCCTTAAAATGCTGGATAAATTCAAATTGCCTGGGTCTTTTGGGTACCCAAGTAAATGAGGGAAGATCTGTTGTGCCACAGTAACACCTTGGTTGCCACAATGCTTGTGCCTTCCTGAGTTCGGTAGATTTAGGAATCAGCACAGAGTCTTTCAGACATCCTAAGTCAACATTTGTGAAAGCAACTTATGGGAGATGGCAGTGGAGAGAAATTAACTGTTCCAGCAGCAAAACGTCTAATGCACAGGGGAGTGAGAAAACCATTTCTGCACAAAAGGGGATGATGTTTCAGTTACAAGTTAAAGACAAAGCAGTAACCCAGAGAGGAGGAAGCAACCACAAGTCTGATAGCACAAGTCTGATAGCACGTATCTCATGGAAATCAGCACAGGCTGTAAATGACATTGAAAAACACTTAACAGCAAAAGAGATCCAAACCCTAGATCTGTCATTTCTTCTGGGAAGTTTTAAAAACAGCAAGGAAAAAAACAGTGTGCTTGGTGTTTTTCACAGAATGTCACAGTGGGTGAAAACCAGAGATTGTCCATCAGTGGCAGGAGTGCAGTTATCCTCCAGGGGTTGTGGTGCTCTTGGGGGAAGAAAATCTATTAGAGTTTACAGCTATACAAAGAGAGACACTGGCTGTTGTAGACTTTCCCTGGTGCAGAAGTCCTCAGCCTTTTTTATTTTTTTTTTTTTGCAGGTATTTCTACGTTTTCTGCAGAGTGGCAGATCCTAAAATAGCACACTGAAGCTTGCTGACAATAGCTTTGATTTCCTAATTACTTTTCATGGGCTCAGAAGCAGGCCACAGGCCACATTTCCCCCTGGGATTTGTAGACAACAACCTGAAGGCAACTGATAAGTTTATTAAAGTATCTGCTGTTACTTCAAAGTCCTGGAGTTCCTGAAAATAGCCTAATGATATGTGGTTAGGGGGAGGAAATGGTTCCCCACTCTACTCTTGAATAAAGCTAGTGGGACTGTGATGCTGTTCATATGTTCTGTGGATGATGGGACACTGCAGCATGAGCACCGTTAGTTGCTAGCATGGCCAAACAGCACTAGGAAAGGAGATGATTCATGCCTCAGCCTGGACTAGTAGCAGAGCAAGTATGCCCCTGTTTACAGAAAGCACACAGACAAGCCCTATATTAGAGGATTTTGCAGTATTTAATCACAAGAGGCAATATCGTGTCTAGCTTAACCTCTAGCTGACAGTGGAGGAAGGACTTTCTCTGTTGACTTTTGAACCGATTCCAGTAGTTTGTGTTTTCTTAAGCAAGTACCTTCAGCCACATCACCCAGGCATGATGGTGAGACTTCAGAAGAGAAGAGGTTGTTTGCCACCACACTTCAAAACTTGCCCTTAACTCCTGCTGTTATAACGAAAAAAATAAAATAATAAAAAAAAAGAAACCAAACCTTGGTTCCATTCAAAAGTTCTCATTGTAACTCCAGAACCTAATTATGCATCTTAAGAGATTTAAAGGATAGGGTCAGTATCTTCTCTGCTAATCTAAGCACACATTGAATGTTCTCAGTTTGATCTTCATTTAGACTGAGAAGTACTTTCAGATCCAGGGGGTGAATTACTCAGACCTGCACTGAAGTGAATAATTTACTCTGTCACAAATGAGATCTGGTCTCTCAGGAGCACCTGGTGCTTGCTTTTGCTCCTGCACTTTTCTTTTCATGCCTTATGGCATAAATCAACACTAATGTCAGTGGGCCAAAGTAACTGGCCATACACATGGAGGAAGACAGTTTAAAGATGTCCCTGATTCTGCATCCTGTGTCTGATTCTCTGGTGGTACCACCTGGAGTAAATCCCAATTTGGTTACACCACTGCAACACAATTGCAGTTGTGGGGCTGATATTACTCTGCCCTTCTACTAAAGAGGCTGTGAGCAGAATGTGGCCCAGCCTTCCCCACTTTTCTGGCACAGGCATAAATGACTACAGAAGGCACATTAATGAACCAAGTAGGGTGAGTCTGGCTCCTAGGATTTCTGCGATCAGTGCCTCTGTTGGAAAGGTCTTCAGCTAATCTGTATAATTGCAAAGCAATATATATACTTAGGGATTTCTGGCCCAATTAAGTTTCATAACAGAATTTAATAAATGGAGGGTACAGGGGACTGTAGTTGAAGGGAGGTCAGATTATCAAGTACTAAACAAAGAACTTATTTCCTTAGGCTGTGGTTTGTGTAAGAGATAGCATCTTTCCCCAGCCTTAGCTATTACCAGATGGTTTAAAAAGAAAGAAGCTTTCAGGATCTCAAAATTGGACTATGAGCCAGAAAAATGTTTTTGTTGTTGGTCTATTTTGACACTTATTTCAGCTGTACTAGCTGACCTAAAAAAAGATGTTGCCAGCACTTTCATACCTTGCATTTTCTGTGCCCTGTGGCTGTTGCTGTTACTTCTATCACCACTTTGCCAGATATACCACTGCCACCATCCTATGGTGGACCAGCAAAGAGTGCCTGGTGTTATGAATCTCACAGCTTGGACTTTACAGGTGAGTGTGAGAGAAGAAAAACAATTGCCTGCCCTTGGAGCAGTTTTTCAAACTCTGCTCGTCAAGAAGCCCTTTGCCCAAGAAACAGGATGCTGTTTCTTCTCTCATCTTTCCCTCACTGCACAGATTGAAAGCACAAGCCTTTGTCTAACGTGAAAATGGATTCTGGAAAATGTGTTGCTGATGGCAATTTTGCAATGCTGAGAGGAATATAAGCTAGGAGATCAGCTCTTTGCCATCCATATATTCTATTATATAGCATCACTGGCTTGATTTTTTCTGAAGCTTTCAGCCAAATGCTCACCTGCTCGTCACCTACCATCAAAGCAAGACTGCCAGAAGAGTTCATCTACCATTTAGACTCTGAAAAAAAAAAATATCCAGAATTCCTCTTTGTCTTTCTGCTTCTAAGCCAATCCTTTTGAAAACCAGCATTACAGCCAAAAGTAAGAGCAGGGCTATCTGAAGTCTCCCAGAAGCCAAGGCAGGCAGACCTCTGTGTGTATACCAGAAGATGTACAAGGATGGGTTTTCAATGGGATATCTTCCTACTTCCCTGTAGCTGTAGTGTCTGTGTTTTTATTTCAGCAGTCCTCTTCTTTTTCCTCTAATAGTTACCACATCTATGGCCATTTGGATTGAGAGATCAAGGGAGAGATGGGTTTGGTACAGGGTGAGCAAATCTCAGCTTGGTTTCCCAATACTGTAAGAGTCCTGAACACTCTGCCTATGAAGGTGACCTTCCTCTGTCACCTTAGGATAAATTTCTATTTGTAAGATTTCCAAAAGAAAAGGAAAATCAGCCTAGTACCAGTGAAGTTAGAGCACTAGTCCTTGATTTTCAAGGCAGGTAGCACAGTGGGAAACACTGCCAAAGCACTGATAATTCCACATCTGTTTGCAGTTAACAGGTCCCAAACCACGACAGCAAAATCAACAGAAAAGAAAAGAAAACAAAACAAAAAAGAAAAAGAAACCCCACCTGCAGCAATCACAGGCAAACACATCGAACCGATTTCAAAACTGCTTTGTCCGTTCTCTTTGTCTTCCCACAGGCTGAGGGGCAAATACACAGTTTCTTGTACATTTTGTAAGAAATATGAAGCAATTCCCAGAACAAGACCAGGGTTATGTTTCCTGGGGTCATTTTGTTTGCAGTACCTGGGATGAAATATCACTAGATGCAACCTTTCCCGACCCCTTCCATCTGCTTGCTGGAATACACACTGCAAAGGGAGATCTTCCCAAGGATGTCAACAGCCTGATGTTTCCAATTTCCAGCAAAGTCCTTAATCACCCTGGCAATCTGAATTTGGTTAGGACTCATTGAACTCTGAGCATTGCACTTCAGGGCAGATTTTATTTCTCAAAAGAAAGCATTTTTGCTTGGTCCAAAACTTGCCATTTTCCTTGATACTCTGTTGCTCTCCTATTGCTGTGTTCTCTCTGTTTATGCAAAATACTAATGAGGAATTATCTCAGGATCTGGGTATCATCCTGAGGATGATTGTTTCTGGGAGAACATAGTCTCTGAGCTCAATCAAAGCAGTTTGGTTTGCATCATAGTAAGTAATTTCGTTTTGGTTGTTTCCATACTCTCTTGTGTCCACCAGAACCGCCCTGGTAATTTCCAGGAGCCATCACTGAGATAACTCTTGTTGTAATTCCTTGATGTTTTCACAGTCAGACTGTATCATGACTGCATCATGACACCCTACAACCAAAAAGCCAGAAAGGCAAAGAAATAGAAGGATATTTTGGAAAGCAAAGGGCCACCAGAGATTCTTGTATGTAGAGGTTAATATACACAAAAGGTGTTCAAAAGCAAATATCAAGCACATTTGCCAAGTACTCCAAAATAAAATAAAAAGTGATTTCTCAATAAAACTTGTTATTTGTTTCTACACAGGGTATCCTTTGTGTAATCATTAGAAGCTGGTTCAACGTGGAGTTGAAATAAAGCTTGTAGACAACCTGGCATTTCCCTATCAGTGCTTCTAATCACAAAAACCTGCCACTTTTCTGTTGAAAGACGTTTTTCATCTGTTGCTTCCCTTTCCCTGAGCCAGAAGGGAAGACTTACAGGCTGGTTCCTGTTGCAATCTTATCCTAAAACCAAGACAGCAATGAACCTTTCCCATCTGAGTGGGAGCCTGATAATGGCAACTGTCATACTTTGTGCAAAGAAAGCTTTGTCATTGCCTGCTTTGTTTTCCATCTGAAGTGTTTTCCTGGTCACCACTTTCACTTCTGCCACTGATTATGTTCCACAATTGCATAAATTAAATGTTTTATGCATTCCTTGTACTGTTGGTGCAGATTTGGTTTCCAGATGGGGAAAAAAATACGCAAAAAAATTAATAATTAAATCATAAAGCCATCTGGATTTAAAGGCAAAGGCTAGACAAACCTTAATACCTGCAGCGGCTGTCCCATGGGGTTACGGAATAGCTCTGACTTCCCCTCCACCCTTCCGAGGCCAGTCTGAAAACTCACCCTAAATCCCAGGGACAATGAAAATGAGAGAGGCCATGAAGATCAGCCTTCCCACGGAGCCAGCCCTCTGCCCAGCAATACTCACTCTCCCATCTGGCCCAGTCACGTACAGCTCCTGCGAGCTACAATCAGGCCAACAAGCAGAACACACGGGTGGGAGCAGAGCAGCTCCTATGAGAAGGATGCCAGGCTACACGGTCAGAGTGACACCAACAAGACAGTGGCAGGAATGGGTCCAATGCCTCGTGAATCAATGCTGAGGGGGCACTTCCATTTCTTGGAGAAAGAAGTGCTATAGAAGACTGAGGGGATGATGCGAAGTATTAATCTACGCTCTAAAAGTCAGCTGGTGAAGGGTTTTTGCTTTTATGGTGGTTCCAGACAGATAAATGGCTATTATTACACGCCTGACAAAGACAGAGGAGTTGAGTGTGCACAAGGTGGTAACACCAGCACAGGTAGCACTTCCTGGGAGATCTGCAGAGCACAGCGATTTACAGCACTGCTGCAAGGCAATGTGAATTCTGTTGAAGGCATGCTAGTGCCTGAACATTCCCTATCTCTTCTGGTCAAACAATACGAGACGTGGGGGTGGGTGAGAATACAAGCTGCCATAATCCATCTGTGCCCAACAGCAGCGCATACCCTGTGACGGATGAGAAACTTTCATGCATAACTTTCCACCTGTTTGTTTATATAGCTTATTCACAACACTTCTGACATAAATAGCTGGGAAAAATAAAAAAGCAGGATTTTCTGCCTTGGTATATGAATTACCTATAGGTATCCTTAGAAATACTTTTTGATTTTATGTATCTATGTTATTTTCACTTGCATTTTGTGCCCACAAACATTTCATGCCATCATAGTATGCAAATTTGCTCTACCGTAGTTTTATTTTATTGTTATTTTACGTACTCCTTGCATTGTATGTTGTTACATAAAACTCTTCTTTCTTGGAATGGCAGCTTAGTCTCTTTGGTGGGTGTTCCTTGAACTTTATTCACAGGCAGTGCCTGGGATTCAATATAAATGACCATCAAAATCAATGGATCTGCAAAGAGCATCACACTGTTTTTGGCAAGCTAAGGAGCTGCAGGTTGAGAAGATTACTGCAGCATGGTGTTAAACAACTTCTAACAGTGTAAAAGCATCCATAAATGGCAGTTCACAAAGGAAAAAAATGGGTAAGTTCTTGGATGTTTCAGTAGATCAATAAGATACTGTGATTTCCAAAGACAGCAATTAAAAACTTACTGCCTATGGAGGAACACCTGATGTGTTTCATGTTTGGCTCCATAGACACCGCGCTGTAAAAGCTGCATGAGTGTTAGAAGTGAGGCACTGTCAATAGGGAACGAGAATGTATATGTGTGAAGATATTCAGGAGCCAATGTTAGCCACATATTACTTCATTTTGTACTAATTTTCAAGTCTATGCAAACCATTATTTACAGGGAAACCAAACAGAACCTCTCTGTGGGATTCCTATTCCTCTATCTTATCCATGCCGAACTTTCTCTGTGTTGTCTGTGTTACATTCTCTTGGTCATCTTACAGATTGGTATTTTATGCATGTTTTGCAACCTTTTCTGTTTTCATGTGATCAGTGAATTTTTCAGTGCTTGAACTTCACAAGAAAATAAAAATCACGGACAGGCAGTGCTGAAGGCCTCCCGCTGCTTGGGGCATGTTCAGTTTGGAAGTGCCTGAGATCCTGGGGAGAAGATTGCTGGTACTGTGCCCAGCCTAGCACTTCTTGAACAAGAAAATGAACAAGAATGATATAATTAAGGGTTGTCTTTAGGACATTCCTCACCACCTGACCTGCTATGCAGATTTATGGTTATAAATAGGCCATGAGCAAAAAGCAAAATATAAAGTCATCAGTTTAATGGTGTGTGACCATTTCACGTTCCTTCTTAAAAGGAGGAAATTCCTTCAAGTGGAATGTTCAGCGAGAACACCCAAAATAGGACCTTTTTTTCTTCCTAGCCAGCCTTGGCTTCGAGCTTCGGACTCCTCCCAAGCATATTTCATGTAAGGCTCCAGGCAGTCTCGCCCCAGTCACTGGGCACTCAATCGCTTGTCTGGGCTGCCTATGCCAGGCTTGTTTGGAAAGACAACAGGTAGACAGGCACACCGAGGACTGCAGCCCAGGGTCCCTTCCAAAATCCAAGGGAGCTCTTTCCTCAGCCAACGTGTGATCTAGTGACATTAACGAATAGCTGCATTGCATTATATGGGGTGAAACGAAAACTACGTTTGTTTAGTCAATCGTATCAAGAGACTAGCTCGTGGGGTGATTGGAAGTACTGAGCGTGAGTCACTGAGGTCTCACACAGTCCTTTGCGTAATGACTACATAACTAGAATCTCAGGCTCGTTTGTGCTGAAATAAATAGTCACGCCAAGATCAGCTTATTGGGTACAACTGTTCTGTGACCCTGTTTATGAAGACATCTTTGTTGAGCACAATTTTTGCCTGTCACCTCAGAGGCTAAATAAAATATTTTTGCAATTTCTTTTGCCTGAGGCCATGGGAAAGCTTTGCAGCTCTGGAGGGACAGAGGCATCAGGTGCAAAAAAGAAATGCACAGAAGCTGAAGAACTCCAAAACCTGTGGAAAAGACAGAAGCAGAGAACTGCAGAAGAAAGACTGTAGCATGTGCAAATATGGAGAGGGCCATTTCTAGTTTTAACTTGTACCCCTTTTTCTGTAGGGATAGACTGAAATCGCCGTAGAACAGAAGAACCAAAACAGCTTTGCCCAGTTCAGGAGTTTTCGATGTTAACATCCATCAGCATGACAGTTCACTAAAGTGGCACTACTCAGATACAGAGAGCTCCAAAACTCAAAACCAGCCCCAAACAAGGTCCTGTGGCCCAAATACAACTGGGGAAGAGGAGGACCAAATGGGGGCTGAGCATCTGTATTTCCATGCTTGTGTTGGAAAAGAAAGCCCTCTGCTGTAAGACATGGAGCTACATCCATATAAAGCAACTGCACTTTTGCATGGAGGGCTGATACAACTGATGGGGAAATTAACCCAATTTGGCCCATGGGACTGAGGAACTGGGGAAGCTATATAACTGCATTACAGATGTACAAATAAAATAATAAAAAACAACAACAACAAAAATAAAAGCAAATAACAGAAATGCTAGTTTTACTGTATATGTTGGGATGAAAGTATATTAGTTGAATGCACAAATTGATTTCCCAGGAGAAGAAGAAGGATGAACATAAGACTGAGGTACATCTACGTCTGCCTACCTGCTGATCTGTCTGCAGGTTCTGTATAAGGCACCCTGCTTTTGTGGATCATGGCAGAAGAGAGCTATGAATTTACAAGGATCTCACGGGTCTTTAAGAGAAGCCGTGAGCCACTTATTCCAACCCTCATTTCCTGAATGTCAGGACATGCTGCAAAGCCCAATGTGGAGGTAAATCTTGAAGAGAGACTTGAAAAGTCTTTTGGCCTGCTGGGTTTTACAGATTTATCGGAGATAATTCTTTGGGTGGAGTGCTACAAGATAGAGGTGATTCAGCATAAATGTTTTAAAGTGTGAACTTCCCTAGAGCAAAGAAAAGTCAGGCTGTAGTCTTGAACAAGGGTGCATGACAAAAGGAAAAGAGGATAGGATTATCAAAAAGGGACATGTGGATGACAGAAGTGGGTTGTCCCCACTGTCTGACTCAAATAAGATGCAGGAGTGCAGCAAAGTCCTTTCCTCTTCTGTTCTCTTTCTGTTCTTAGGTTAGGAGCAGAGTTTCATCACTCCTATGGATATTAAGGCTCCAGTCTCTACTGGGATTTCAAGCATTGCTGTATTCCTGATGAATGAGGATCATTCCTCTGTTGTCTCCTATGAACAAACCTTATTTCTTATCACAAAAGTAGACATAATTTGGAAACTTCCACCTCTTATTGTCTTTGCTGGTCATGTCTATATATTTATCTCCAGCGAGCAGCCCAAGCATCCTGACAGCAGATGAGATGTGAGCTATGAAAAAAATAGTGTCTTGGGATTTTAATCTTCCTTGGGACATTTGCTTGCAAACATCTGCATGTTTGTGCAATCTGGCTTCTTGCAGCACAAACTCAGTTCTTTAGAAACATTTTGATGAACCCTAGGACTGGTTTGACTCTGGCATGGCTGGTTTTTCTGTCCCCAGAGCAGGGGGAGGGATGGGAAAAGGGGGTGATTTTGGCAGATGCAGGGAAACTAGCTCTGACCTTCCCGTCATTTCAGGGTAGGATATTAACAGAGAGATTCCCTTGGGTTTCATCCACACCATCCTCGCCTCTCTGCATTGACAACAATGTAAACAAGAATGGCTCCAAAACCCTGAAATCTTGCAGCTGCATCCTCCAAATAAACATGTTAGCGAAGTCACCTTGCAGGTTGATGTGGACAGAAGGCAACCAAATCTGCCAATGCCATAATTAAAGGAGGACTTGGAGACCCCTCAAGACAGGCTTAACGGAGCAGCAATAGCTGAGGTAGGGACTGGCTGAAGAAGAGCTGCTTTGCAAGTTCCCTAGCACCTTCTGCTGTCCTTTGGCAATAACTTTCTGTCCCTCCTGGCTGGCTCTGAACAGGCACCACAGCTCAACTGCTCAGCAGTCCTGCTTTCCTGGCCAAGCACTGCTGCTCACCGCCATCCTTGGTATCTCGATCTACTAATGATATTAAATCTTGTGAGCAAAAATTTATCCGGCTTTATGAAATCTGGAGTGACATACACCCTCATCAAGAATTTCACATTCTCCCATAAGGATTTCTTAGTTCCTTCAACCATTTGCTGCTGAGTTGCACAGAATCACTATTCTCATTTTAGAGATACTGCATCAAGGAGAGGTTACATGGGAGTATTCGTCTCCCTTAACGCTTTAGAAATCTGAAATGAGATGTTCTGCTCTACACCACTCACTGTGACCTCCCATTAGAGTGAGACAGGAGAAATTGGTGCCTGCAGGGGAGAATTCATCTGACAGGCCTTTGGTAAGACAGTTTAGGAGGACACGTATCATCCTCTACCACATCTCTACAGGTTCTCACGGAGGCTAAAGAGACCGGAGGGTGACCCAGGGTCCCATGATTCTTACCCAGACTTACCTGCTGAGTCTGGAACAGACCTAAGAGCCCTCAAATCCTCATCCTTATTTTCCAAGACTACTCAGCTTCGCCTCAGCACTTGGTAGCATGCTTGGGGATTTATGTGGAGATAGTCATTTGACAGTTATATTCCTAGCTGAATAAAGTCAATGTCTGCCTTTTACCTTGTTAGTAGAAACTAAACTGCATACAATACTGCAAATATGGATAATAAGGATTTAAGTAGTCTCAAGCATTGTCAAACTGCAGCAAACAGCAGCTATTTCAACAGAAAGCACCTGCTATTATGCTGCTGAGCTGTTATGTTCTCAGTGCAACACTCTGCTTTGGTTGTGGTTTCTTTACTGGCACTATGCTGGGTTATTCTGCTCATTTGAAAAAATACTTTCCTGTATTTAGGTTTACTTTGAAATCGGACGCAGTCTCTCATGTTAGATTCTCTGAGCACCTAAATCAAAATCTAGTAACTGTTGCCTTTCACAAAATCCTCGCTTGGCTCACTTCAAGGAAGCATGGATTTACTTACTGTGGAAAGAGAAATGGGGAACATGCTTCTCTTTTCATGTTTTCTGTCTTCTGCCTGATGGGATGTGTTTGGCTGACAGATGCAGACATGGAGGATCTTCTTCCCCACCTCCTCCCCCTTGTGACCTCAGGGGTGCCTTCTTAAAAGACGTGTGCCCAGAGCACGAAGACCCTGTGGAAGACCCAGCAGGACAGATGAGGTGAAATGAGAGGGAGATTCTGTCTGATTTGGTCATAAAATAACAGCCAGTTCCTAAATAGCCTGACTTCTGCAACCTGCCTCCAGTTGTTGATCTCTCTTCCTCTTGATGTTACTGTTGATGTTCACCAGGTTCTTCTCTTCCATTATCTTGGACTTCACACCACAAGTCTTCACCTCCCTCTGCATCCATACATGAGGAAGGGAGATGTCCATACTGCTGCCCCTCCTCTCTCCCTGCCTTTGCCCTTAGCCCTGGATCATTTGACCTGAAGAGACGATCTAACCTTTGGTATGGGTACCTTGCACCTTCTGTCCAGTCAGAACAACTCAAGAGAGTAGCGAGGGTGAACAAAGACACAAAGACCACACAGCCAAACAATGTTTGTATGGTCTAAAGACAACAAATCGTGAAAATTTAAGTAAGTAACATCTGCTCCTCCTTAGTGTTTCCCACTCGCTTCATCTTCATCTAACCAAAGTCTACTGGGAGTCACTGCAAAGAGGAGCTTGAGGACAATTTAAAATCACAAAGCAATAGTCTTGGGGTTTGGGTCAGGTCTGGGACATCAGCAAGTCCCACAGAAACATTTTTATTTGCTGGGAAGGAAGGGTTCAGAGACAAAGAGCTGAAGTGAAAGAAGTGCTGAAATCCAAGCATGGATAACTGATGCCCTGTTTGACTGGTTGAGGAGAGTGACTGGAAAAACAAACTGATATGCATTTTTTCTCAATATTTTCCCAGATGAAGAGGATTTATAAGACTGCTCTACTTTCCCATTTTTCAAATGGCAATGCTGAAAACATCAAAATACAGATAAACCTGAAGAGCCTTGCAATAAAACTTTTAATTGTTATGAAGTTCCCTTTTGAGGCTAAATTTCACTTTCAGCAAAGTTTTCTATTTTGAGCTGTTTAGTTTTACTACTTCTAAAATCTCAACAGTATTTTTTTTTAATTCATTGCATATCTGAGAAAAAAAGGAATGCTTGTAATTTACAAATCTGAGTTGCAGTAAACCAAGTTCAAGAGAGATTGTTAATCTTTTCAACAGATGTGAATAAAGCATGTACTTTCAGTAGATGGAAAAGCATTTATTTTTATTTATTTTTTTAATTTTATTTTATGCACTGAAGAAAACATCTGGCCTACATCAAGGCATGCGAACCTTCCTGTTACATAAGGACCTGGCAAGGTAGACTTAATGCATAGAGCCTAATTTGATTCACAATAATTAAAGTTCAGAGAACATTTCAGTGTTAATATTCCAACACAAGATTGGAATGAAAATTGGAAGACTGAGACTGTATTCCTTCTGTAATGAGCTTGTGTCACTGCTCTCACCAGTTAGGGATGAGTTTTCACCATCCCTGCTTGCCTCCTACCCTGTCAAGGGAAGCTCAGCTCTCTGGGACATGGTGTGTTGCAGAGGAAATCATCTGGCTTGTTCTGCTATCTTACCATATGCCCAGGCTTCCCTGCACTTCTTTGTACAAGTACTCTGCAAGGTCTTTAGAGCAAAGCCCTTGCCAAAGTTTTCTACTGCTTTCTAGGATGAGACCTTGAAACAAATTTGGGCCACTTTCTGATATTGTTGTGCTGTCAGCATGGCTTCAGGAAAGAATGAAAATGCTGTAAGAGTGTGGAGGTTGAGTAACAACGTGAGCTGAGCATGCAATAGTAAAGACTTTCTCAGAGCTGGAAAAAGGAGGATTTGGAATCATAGAATGGCTTGGGTTGGAAGGGACCTTTAAAAACCATCCAGTTCCAACCCCCCTGGATGAGAAGAGAAATTTTCTCAATCCCATCTTTATGTCCTTTTCCCCTAACTTCCTCCTAAAGCAGTGCAAAGCTCTTCACAACGATGGTTCTGTGTTGGGTAACTCAGGGTTTTCCTGGCAGCAAGTGGGAGACATGGAGCTTTCTTTTTTCTCCACTCGCAAGGAGCTTTTGATAGCCTCTTCCTTTCCCCAACACAGAGATGTTTATCCTTTACTAAAATCTGACTCTGCCAGCACTGTGTTGCTTTATGTACTCTTCTAAGACAAAAGCAAATCAGAATACATTTTAACCATTTTTTTCCACCCCTAAACTTGTTTTTTATATAAGAGGAATTGATATCTATTCTGTCTGATACAAATATGACAGTCCCCTTTCAGAGGAACCACCACCAAATGCTGTCTCAGGCCCATTTTTTATGGTGCCTTTGCTTTCTCTGACACACAAATGAAAGGTAGGGTAATAAAGTCAAGCTGTATAATTTATAAATAGTCACTGTTTGGCCTATGAGTAAAGAGTGGCACCTTCACCAGCAGGTAATGTAGCAATTCAGAGATGAGCTAGAGGCATGATCCTTGTTAAAAAACCTTTTCCAGTGATAAATGGAAAAGTGAGAAATTGCTCTAAAAGCTGAACTCTAGCTAGTCTGCTGCAAGCTCTGTGATGGGCCAGAGGTTATAGGCTGGAGTTCTTAGTTCTTAGCCCCATCTCCTCCACTGGATGACCCCAACCTGGTGAAGAAGGTAGGTTTCTGAGAGGGGCATCCTTTGCAGCCCTTTTCAATTAATTCCCAAACCTTCAGTCATCCTTGGGACATTTCGAGCCTTGCTGGGGGCTGTAGCCAGTTTGGGTGATTCACAGGGTCCCTGATGGATCAGGCTGGGGGACTGACGTGCAACCAGAATCCCCTATCCAAGCACAACCATGTGCTGCCTGACTTGACACCATCCTCTTCACAAGACATTTCCTCCCCAGCATGACTGTACCTGAGCTTTCTGTGTAGCTAATCTTCTAGTCAGCCTTTTGCCCAAGAGATCTGAAATATTGTTTACAGTGCAAGAAGACCTATTCCTCTGTGGAGGCAAGTGGCCCTGAACAAAAATCCCAGAGGATCTACTTTGTGCCACCCCAGTCCCTGTGAGGAACTTCATCCTAGGTTCGTAACTACGAGAATAACTTTCTTTAGCTGATGGAGGTGGATTAAACAGATGCAGTTAGGGATTCAGGGAGCATGAATGTGATCCTCCGATTCCCCATTCTAAGGAGCAGTTTTCTTCCACAGATAACAAAGAACCCATAATCTGCAGTTATTAACCACCAACAGTGGGCTTCATAGAATATCCCTGAGAAACAGGTTTCTTCACCAGAAAGAAAATTTCTGGGGAAAAGTAAAACCCTGCAAAAAAATTAATTCACTAAAAAACTTTTTCCCATTGTAGAAGCCTTGATGGCAGAAGTGTTGCTACAACATCTCAGAAACACTCTATGTAGTCAGGCTGATTCAGAACAAGGTTATTCATTTGCTTCAGGGCAGCCTAAAAATCCTCAAACACCCTCCAGCTTCTCTCTCACAAAGTCTTTGTCCGTCTTCCTCCCTCCACCTCCAAAAAAAAAAAAGAAAAAAAAAAGAAAAAAAAAATGAGAGAGTATTTGGCTTTTTGCTGTGCTTTATTCAGCCTTTTGGATATATGAACTCTGAAATGCACACAGCGATGGACTTCACTGGTACTGTGAGAATCAGGCCTGTCAACGTCATTGCCTGATTTATCGACCATTGACCTTAGATACATTGCAGCTCTGCAGCAGTCTTGTCTGCCTGGCAGATGTGGCTTCTTGGTTAAATTTGTTGTGTTCAATAGCCGTGAGTACAAAGTACTACACGAAGGCAAATGATGAGATATCTTCTCTGATACAGACAAGGATAGAGAGCCAAGTCTGCTGAAGCTGAGATGCATTACTATCATCTTGCACCAGCTGAGCATCTGGACCTTGTGATTTCCAACCTTCTCCAGCTTGCACAGCTCTAAAATTATATTAGCAGAGTTGCAGGCATCTGCGTAATGAATTTCAGCAGACTTACAATAGGTAAGGATCTTTCCCACACCCAACAGAGAGGTCCATGAACTGCAGCTGGAAACTATTGAAGATTCAAGACCAGTGGTTTTCTACTTCTCTAACACTGACACTAATGTTAATCCAAACAAACAGACTTCCAATTTCTCCCAGAGGAAACACAGGTAGATACCAAACCCCATTCTTTTCAGTTACTTTGTTCACAGGGTATTTTTAGTCTACCTAATGGTCTTTTTATGTACCCAGAATGTTTATTAAATACATTCCTTGAAGTGATGGACTTAAGGAATTTTTTGTAGCTTTTACTCACTCCAGCTAACATGTTACCTTCTTGCAATGGCAATTTTACACATCACTCTGGAAATCTAGGCATGATGTTATTACATTATTTGCTGTGCTCAGAATTCAAGAATTAACAAAAAATCACCACATCTCTCCCTCTTCTGGAACCAAACTCTTCCTATCAATGGTCATTGCAGCACCAGGGAAATGCACAGGAGAAACAGAGAGAGGAGCTACATCTGCTTAACAAAAAACTTCTGTGCTTTCAGAATGCATTATGATGCAAGAGGTGCTTACTATGTCACTTGGTGCTTTCCAGGCTGTGTCTCTACCCCAGGTCCTCTTCACCTATTTCCCAGGCTCCTACCAGTTTGATGAAGTGAAGATCTGGAGGATATGGAGGAGATCATACTTCATGTCCCTCAAAACTCAGTCCTGTTAAGCAAGGGGGAGAAAGCATTCATTTGAGGCAGAGGGAGATGCACAGGAATGTCTGGATATCAGATAAAGCAACTGACCAGTGAGCTAAAGCAGTCTTTACCTTCTGAAGTAAAGTTACATCTATATGTTTAGCAAGAGATGAAGGGCAGACATTACGTATGTGATCACAAACACTTATGGTACCTGTGGTAGAGTTTGTAACCTCGCCTTGTCCAAAAGTGGTGTTTCCATAACCACATGATGAATCTAACACATACCTACTTGCAAATTCACTCGATTGGATGTGACAAGTGCTA
Organism: Cygnus atratus; assembly: GCF_013377495.2. Taxonomy (NCBI): domain Eukaryota; kingdom Metazoa; phylum Chordata; class Aves; order Anseriformes; family Anatidae; genus Cygnus; species Cygnus atratus. The sequence continues at coordinate 74,418,662 of NC_066365.1, read as the reverse complement.
CATCAGACACAGAGGGAGTTTCCCCCATGGTCTGCCTTCATCAAGCTCAAGAAAGGACAGCAGGAAACACCCCTGTTACACAGTAGATTTGCCCATATATAAATGTTGTCAAGCTCGAGCTTGGAGAGGGACATTGGACAAAAAGAGAGGACTATGTTCAAAGGGTTTAAATTCTACCTAGACCTTCTCACTGTTATTTATGGTCTCCTCACCAAAGCATTGTGGGGCTTTAACACCCAGAAATGGTACATGGCACTGAGTTTTAAAATTATTCTTTTTCCTTTTGGAAACACTTGAAAATTAGTTTTTAAAGCTCTAAATCATGAAGATCCATGTCATTCCTGGACACTAAGCCACTTCTGAAGTAGTGGCATATCAATTTGTGGCAGGGGACGGAGTGAAAATCTTCACTGAAACACAATCTTGCTGAATCCACTGCAAGCATGGAACAATTCTAGATTACATTCTTTCTTTCTTCCTTTCTTCCTTTCTTTCTTTCTTTCTTTCTTTCTTTCTTTCTTTCTTTCTTTCTTTCTTTCTTTCTTTCTTTCTTTTTCTTTCTTTTTTCTTTCTTTCTTTCTTTCTTTTTTCTTTCTTTCTTTCTTTCTTTCTTTCTTTCTTTCTTTCTTTTTCTTTCTTTCTTCTTTCTTCTTTCTCTTTCTCTTTCTCTCTTCTTCCTTCCTTCCTTCCTTCCTTCCTTCCTTCCTTCCTTCCTTCCTTCCTTCCTTCCTCCCTCCCTCCCTCCTTCCCTTCCCTTCCCTTCCCTTCCCTTCCCTTCCCTTCCCTTCCCTTCCCTTCCCTTCCCTTCCCTTCCCTTCCCTTCCCTTCCCTTCCCTTCCCTTCCCTTCCCTTCCCTTCCCTTCCCTTCCCTTCCCTTCCCTTCCCTTCCCTTCCCTTCCCTTCCCTTCCCTTTCCCTTCCCTTTCCCTTCCCTTTCCCTTTCTTTCCTTTCTTTCTTCTCCTCAAAAAGCCAGGCAACAGCACTATTATTCATTTGTAAGAAAGTAAGCACAAGATTTACTCTCTCCTGATCTTAACCTCCAGGCTGTTTGGAGATTTGAAACTGCAGCCTGGCAATGGGCCAGCACAAAATAGTAGCTCATCATTTGAGCGTGTTTCCAAAGGAAAAAAAAATAAAACAAAAACAAAACAAGCAAACAAACAAACAAAATGAAATAAGAAAGCTCCACCCATCCTCTCTGTAATAGTCATAGTCATTGAAAGACTCAGGGCTGAGTTCTTCAGCAGAATTTCTAGCAGACGTTAGAAAGCTGTGGATATATAAAGAGGGGACGCCGACACTCTCCACACTATTTCATGTTTCCCAGTAACTTTGCTTTGAACATAAGAAGATATGAGGGGTTCTCTCTCTTTTTTCCTCACATGGAATTCAGCAGGTGGATAATAAAAACACAGCTTACAGACCAGATCCAGGAAAATGGTCATTTTCAGCTCATAAAACTAATCTCTCGTATAAAATAACTGGAAGGAAATGAGTCCTCTAGCTCTTGTAAATATTGGAGCACCGCTTTAGAGCATTAAAACTACCTTCTTCAGCAGCTTTACGAGTATCTCCTTGGCACTCGCAGAGCTCCAGACCATCAGCTGGGCTCAGGAACTTATACAGACCTGCCACCTAAGCCCACCACATACCAGGGAGTTCAGGGCCATGGTTCAGTGACAGAGTGTTAGGTGGTCCCATTGCATGGCTGAGAGAACTTCCAGTCTTTTCTCAGAACTTCCTGAGCATTGCATGCTTAGGCTTGCCAATTCACCACTGGATTAACATTGCCTTTGTGTGAACAACGTCTTATATTGCACTGATGAGTATGGCATGAAGGGCTTCAGGAGACAGGGCAGGCAGGAAGGACTAAGGCCGTGGACATCATGCTTTTGACCCTGAAGAACCCCGAAGCATTTTCCAATGTTTAAACAGTGCAGAAATGCAGCTGCCTGAGGTCTAGGAACTCCAGAGAATAAAATGACATAAACCAATCCAGTTAAATCCTAAAACATAACATGGAAAATCAAAATAAGACATAATGCGATGAGCTTTATTTTCATTTCAGATTAAGGTTGCTAGTAAAGGCGGGTGTAGAACGGGTCTGCTAAGGGTTTACTGGTGCAACTTTCTGCATACAGTACAAAGAAGTAAACTGATTTTGCAAATCACAGGCCAGCTTCAAAACAGAAGGAAAGATGAATCTATTTATCCTTGTTTCCACCTTTAAAAGTATACACAGAAAAAAGCATTTGTTTTACCAAGAAAGGTTGCTCTATATGAGAAAACACCGATTTTTCTTGTGGAAGTGTCAAAGATGTGATGCTTAATATCACACAGTTTTTCTCCTGTTTTCTCACAAAATTTCTGTTAAAAAATACGGCAGGAGATTTGCTGAGATCAGGTGTTTCCTGAAAATAGTTTTGTTTGCACTAATTGGTGTACTCCCCATGAAAAAAAAATTCCAACCACCCTTACTTTTATCCAGAGAAATTGTTGTCTTTGGTAAAGTTTAATCAATTGAAACGTGTGATAAAAGACAAAAAAAAAAAAAAAAAGGCACTCTATTTGTATAGAACAAAATCTTACCTTGGCAATGAATGACCAATCTGAATATATGTTTTTTTTCATTTCTTATGCCCCTAAAATTGCTTGGTTGAGATCATCAATCATCAAATAAATGAGTTGTTATGTATTTAGAATGAGCACAGTGCTTCCCCTGCTGCAGGCATATAATGAACCAAAGTGTTACCTGGAATAAGGAGGCTACTTGGATTTACATCAGCTATAGCCTTTTGCCCTTATCTTTATGCATTTACCAAATAATCCATCTATGTTTTGTTAACAGATGGCTTTGTGGTGTAATTTGGGTGTCTGGCCTTTGCAGAGGCCTCTTAGTAGATTGTGTTTTGAATCAAACTGGGATATAGTCTGGCAGCCAGGGAACAAGTTGTGGGGTGGAGGTTGGTGTAAGCTGTGGGAGAGGAATGGTCCATGCAAGGACATGGGTGGGACAAGAAGGACCACAATGAACTGGAGAAAGTTGGTTAGGTGCACCAGGCTCCAGGGGATGCGAATTGTTGGTAGGGTGACAAGGCAGCAGAGGGGGTGTATGGACAACGTGGAATCTGTCTGGGAGCACAGCAAGAGTGAGTCAGGAAGATATGGCAGAATTAGGATATTAGTTTCATGATGGTAGAACCATTGCTCATTGAAGCAGAGGGTTTGTGTTAATGAACACAAGAAGTTCTCTAAGAAAAATGGAAAGGGAACATCAGAGAGATTTAGAAAGACTATGTGGGGATGGATATATATGCTTAAATTTCTATACTTGGTTAGGGCAGGAACAGAAGGTCAAAAAGTGCATTATATGTAGAAGTCAGTGTGGACCAGAGGGGAAAAAAACCCACATTCTTATTTTGTTCAGAAAAATAATTGCTGTTTGCTAAAGCTGTTGCCTGCTTCCAAATCCAGTCTAGCCTTCAGGGATGATGGCTCTCTCTCTTCTGTTTGCTTTCCTGCAAAGCATAGTATCTCTTCTTGACTTCCTAAGATCCCACCAGGAGTCTCAGACACCTGTTTTAGTGACTGCAGAAATACTAATGCAAGTAATTACACGCCTCAGCTTTGTGCTCTGAGCAGTTCACTGGGTCCATTATATCTACAAGCACAAAACTGCATCACCAACTTGTTTTTCCTTTTGCATCTAAATGAAGACGTAGTCTCACACAGCATCCCTAAATGTGTTTCTTCTGTGATATCTGTGCACTGACATTTGCAGAGCATAAAGATCTTTTCTTATACAAACGAAATAATAAGATATTAACATACAAAATGTTAGTTTTGTTCTGGTCTAAATCCCACTGACAAAAGTCTGGAATTGTACTACTGAAACCAGTCCAACAAATAACCTCAGTGAGAACCAAATCTGTCCCTTTCAACCGACATCCACCTTTTACTGAAAAGAGGCAGTGTTGTTTTCTTTACCACACCTGAATGCTGTTTTCCTTTCTTTGCTTCTTATTGTCCTTTCCCCATAGTTCCTTGAATTTCTGGAGTAGAATGAAGACAATTCAGAGGGACAGCTGTGTGTTGTGGGTGGTAGTGTGGGTGTGATATATGCATACCACACAGGCAAATAGGTATATATAAATTGTGTAAATAAAACACTGACAGACTCCTTTTGTAGCTTGGTTCATCATCTTGTCTTACAACTTGGTGAGATAATTTCACAGAATGTTTGACATCAGTTTGCTACACATTGTTACCATGACAACAGGTCTTTCTCACACTTTTTGTTTTGGTTTGGTTATTTCTTGAAATATCATCTTCAAGAGCTAGCATTATCTGAGTGACGCTTCCCTCCTACCTGCCTTTTTAAAAAGGAATTAAGCTAATTAGTCAAAACTGCTTAGCTGAAAAGACATCACTTCCCCTTTCTGGTGTTTTTCTGTTTTTGTTTGACAATATGAGACAAAAGACACATAAAGCCCCAAACACCCCCAAATCCTGAAAATCTTAGTGCACTGAGTGGAATGGCTCACAGAACTTCATGTGCAGAGCTGAAGCAATGGTGGGAACCGGGGCTTCCTACCCCCTGTAGGAAGGGGGTACTGATTTACAGCCAGTGGAAAGCAGGGGAAATACCTTTGTTGATTTTCACTCTGAGGTGACCGAGGGTGGCATTTCCATAGCAATCCTACAGATGAGGCAGGGGATCTCAGCCGTTACTACTGGCAGCTCCTATTAATAGTGTTTCACAGCCTCCCAGCACAACAATGTGCTCTTTCTGAGCAGAGGAAGAAGGAGATCTATCTGGTTTGAGGACTTAGAGGACTGGGTGTTTCCCTTCTTCTTCAGGTCCTGATGAACCTGTCTGCAGGCACTGAAAGGTTACCCTTCTGTGTCAGTGGGTTTTAACCTAGGGTCTTCACTGAAATACATGGAGAAGTCAATGTTAACCAAGGGGCTCACTGTAATTACCAGGATTTTGGATTTAACCCCCTCAGTCAGGGCAGGTATAGCACTGCTCTGGTTTATCATGTTCTGACTGTTCAATGATTTCTCCCTAAATAAATCCCATTATACCTTGCTTTCATATTTCATCCCCTAAATGTTATTAAAACTAAACCCTGCTCTTCAGCAACAATGCATATTACATGGAGTTGCAGTGCAGGTATGAGGAAATTTATCTCATGACCCCTAACATCTTTTGATAACCTACAGGCTGACTCATCCTCCCTTCTCTGCCTCATAGAGTGTTATATCAGAAGGAAAAATACAGCAATGGAACTCATGTGTTTGTGAGGAGACAAGTATATAGCTCAAAAATGCAGAATTTGGTGGCAGGGCATGGTTTCGTACCATTCATAGAATCATTAAGGTTGGAAAAGATCTCCAAGATCATCTGGTCCAACCATCCCCTGTCCCTAAGTATAACATGCAGCCTTTCCTTAAACACCCCCAGGGATGGTGACTCCTGCCTGGGCAACCCATTCCAATGCCTGACCACTTTTTCTGAGAAGAAAGGTCTCCTAATTTCCAACCTGAACCTCCCCTGGCACAACTTGAGGCCATTCCCTCTTGTCCTATCACTAATTATCTGTGAGAAGAGGATGGCCCCATGCTCCCCACAGCTTCCTTTCAGGCAGTTGCAGAGAGCAATAAGGTCTCCCCTGAGCCTCCTCTTCTCCAGACTAAACAACCCCATTCTCTCAGCTGCTCCTCATAGGTTTTGTGTTCCAGGCCCTTCACCAGCTTCGTAGCCCTTCTCTGGACATGCTCCAGGGCCTCGGTGTCCTTCTTGTAGTGAGAGGCCCAGAACTGAACACAGCACTCGAGGTGCGGCCTACCCACAGCAGAGTACAGAGTTCAGTAGGAACCTTCAACACAGCACCAGCACTAAGTGAAAGGCTGTTCATTTAATGGCCTAAATATGAACTTGGGGCCCATCCTTCCAAAACTGCAAACAGCATAAGCATGTCACCAAATGGCCAGGCCTGTGGATGCCTAGGGATCCTTCCAAAGCCTGTGAAGGGAGCAGATACTAAAGGGAAAGGAAATAGTGAGGGTTTCCCCCAGGGGACAAACACACAGAGTATCAGGAAATGTTTCATAGCACTGAAAGATATTTGGCTGCAGAGCCGACTCCCAGAGGAAGTCCTCTTGGAGGATCTCCAAACTATTGCATGGGGCTGTACAAGCTGCAGGGGAACACGCTTCAGATAACATTGTTATTGATCATGTTTGCTGTGATAGAACTAACAACCCAAACCAGCGCTCAGTGCATAAAAGGCCCTGTATGAATATAATTCAAATCCCACTTCTCAGTCTAACTGGAGATGGAGTTGAGCGACTCCAAAAAAATTACTTTAAGCCTGAGGTTCACAGAGGAGATATTCTTTCCCAGCTGCCGTATGGGTGTGATCACATACACAGACTGACAGCACTGGCTGGAGCTAAGAGCAGTGGCTACAATCCCTCTCCTCCAAGCTATATCCAAGAGTAAAGGCAATTGTTACCTTTTGTAAGCATTAGTTTGAGAGTTGCAACTCTCATGTAGAAATTGGAGAATATGGCTGGGAATATTCTTCTTAACCTGGCACTTTTAATTTATATCTCCAAAAGCAGTGTCCAGGATGCTGGGTAGTGGTAGGCTGGAACACAGCTGTGATCCTCTCTGTCCCTTGGAGTGGGCTACCAGCTTGGGGAACTGAGGAGGAGAGACAGAGAAGCTGCAGGAACAAGACCTCTCCCTGGCTTACCAGCATGCCCTGAGAACCTTTGGCAGAGCTAGAAACAAAAAATCAATGTATATTTTCATAATTTAATTGACAACTGTACATTCTTATAGACCCTGCTCAACAGATAGTTCTGGTGGGGATGGAGGGATGGGGACATGTTGGGAGAGAAACAGACAGTTTTTCTTGTAGTCAGAGGAAATAAAAGCATGTTAATACAGCCGGGATTTATGAACAGATAATGCAGAGCAGGATTTTTTTTTTTCAGTCTGTTCATAGCTGTGAGATACCAGCCTTGCTTTCAGCGGCTTTCTCCCAAGGCCCAGCACAGTTTTAACTAACCAGCCTCCTCTGCATGTCCACATAATTTGGGAAGCGTTTTACAGCAATGTGGACAGTATGTGCTTTGCAGTCATTTTCAAATTATGTCTGCCGCAGTTGATGGTATCACAGAGTACTTGGAGTGGGAAAAGACCCTGTGCAAACAGCAATTCTGTGCAATCAAATGGAAATAGCTTCTGGCCCAAGTGGACTGATCGAGCTCAACAGTGCAATGTGAATAACACCAGCACAGATACATCATAAAATTTACCACAAGTATCCTGTTCCACAGTGAAATAGATGAGCATTTGCTCTTCCCAAGTCCTTTAGGCTGATCAGTAGTTTGGAGAGGTTGGCTCAAAGGAGTTAAAGGTGCTGGTATCGCAAGATAACAGTAAATGAAATAGCTTTAGCAGCTTTCCCCTAAGAAAGCATTGGTCTTTTATCAGGATGACAAATATTAGCAGTTTACTAAGATACACACAACCTGGGATTTTGCTAATCCATCATATAGATGCGAAAATAAATTCATCTCATGATACTGGACATAACAAGTAAGAGGGGAGTTCTGAGAGCCTCCAATTATGCTGAGAACGATTTTCTTTGTGATCTTGCATGCAGTGAGGGTGCTGTGTGACCTTAAATCCTCTCCTATTACTGCTCAGAAACTCCTCATTTGCAGCAGTGTTGGTAGGTACATAGTAAGATGGTTCATGTCTTAAGATCAGAAAAAGCAATGTCTGAACCATTTATGACTCGATTTCTATCAAAATGAACTTATTTGTCTAAATTTGGTGCTACAGCCAAGTATAAATAGAGTCTGTCTAGACAGACACTATAATGGAGAAATGAGATAAAAGGTTTTAACTGTACCAGGCTCCTGACTTCAGTAGACCAATCCAGAGTTATTTCTAGACTGAACTATGCTATCAAGAAAAGAAAATGGAAATGGTTTATTATGCATTCATATGTTAGGTTTCCATTACTTGGATTTAAAAAGTCTGGGAGATTAGATCCAAAATAAAATAGGGGGGTGGGGCACAAAACTGTTGCAATAGCAAAGGTAAAGGGGAATAGTCTGCTGTGACTGCTTCTGTGCCCAAATCTCCATGTCAGGCATCATCTCAGAATGATACCGTGACACCAAGCGCACAGTGAAGAAATATCATTATAATGTCTCTGCTGATTTAAAGCATTTCAAATTTTGGACAGCTGAACTGAGAGGTGAACTATCAACAGGCTGACAGATCTGACACTACCATACAGACAGGTTTGGGTTGGCCAGGCCAGTTTCAGGCCTGCCCTTTCTGGGCAGTTCCAGGGCAGGGACTTTCCTGTAACTAAACCAGGAAAGAACAGAACACTAACATCATCAACATATGATTTTCAAACAAACTTGCCCAACAGTGAAACTCTGAACAAGAGTTCAGAGGTAGTAGGATCAACCTTACACCTTCTTCTGTCTTATATTCCATCCATTCCCCATGGGATTTCTGCATTTGTGACTCTATTCCACCCCTGTGGGAAACAATTTCCAATCAGCAAGGGGCATAAACACCACTACTTTCCTGCACCTGCCTCATTTATAAACCGTTTTTCTCTGGGGATTTAAAAGTGCAGCACTTAAGAGGCCAACAACATTTACTGAGGGTGACAATAAGGTCGTGGTGGAAAAAAGTTGAACAGCATGAAGCTGTTGAATGTATGGCCAATGCTATGCTTTGGCATACTCATGAAAAAATAAGTTGCATTATCTTGAATGCAGCCCTAATTACAGCTTAATTTACTCAAGCCTGATATTTATACCTCAATGAGAATACTGAAAAGAAATCTTTTTTTTTTCTCTTTTTTTTTCTTTTTTATAAAAAGAAGCAGCAACAAGTAACCTTTAAACTACAACTTTAAGCTAGAGATATAAAAGCTTTCTGTCTTCTGCTTCACTATGAGAGTTAAGAGTTGACTTGGTCTCATTTCTGCAAATCTCTCTCCAGAAATACCTTCTGAGACAGTGCATCTATTTAACCTTCAAGAAAAGGATACTGTGATAAGTAGAGGTCAGGCTAGCGTGAACTGTTGGAGAAATTCAGACTAGAAATAAAAAATATTTTAATAGTGAGAGCAATTAACCACTGGAACAACTTCCTCGAGACCTCATGATCCTTCATGAGCTGATTTCCTTAATAAGAGAAAGTGGGTTTTTTTATTATTTCTTTTTCTTTTTCTTTTTTTTTTTTTTTTATACAAGATATGCATTCCCTCAAAGGGAAAGATTAGGCATTGTGTCTCCTGGCTACTTTATCTGGTACGGCTCAGGTAGTGCTGACTTAGGCAATGATACAAGTGTTTTTCTGGTCTTAAGTTTTATGGCTTAGATGTGGTCCAGGTCCTCCTTGTGACAGTTCTGTAAGTTCCTACAAGTTTGAATCATGCCAAGAAAAAGCGGTACCTTCTGCTCATACTGCTTTGACATGAAAGAAATCTTTGCCTACCTAAGGGATGCTTGTTGTTTGGATGCTTTCTTATTTTTATCTGTATGTATCTGTTTTATCCTTGTGCAATACCAGATCATTGGATCCTCTAGGTTTTGCTACTGTCTGTCAAACAAACAAGAGCACACTGATATTGCAATCAGCTCACAAAGCCAACAGGAACCTTGTCTACCCCTCTACTAGCAAGTCATCATATTTCCTCTCATTCTGCAGGTGACTGGTACAGATCCATCTGGTGTCTCTACAGTAATGCTCCTATCCCTCAACAGAAGGCTCATCCATAACGACAAATGGGAATGCCTTCTGACCTGCACTGTTCCCTGGACCGTGCCTTCATGTTGTCTGAGAGAGCACTGTTTGGCACAGACCAAACCCATGCCAGACAGAGAGCATGGTAACATCTGAACGTGGGCTAATGTTGGAGCCTACTCCATGGTCCTGTGCAGTACAAGTGACGTGCCTTCATGACCACATCCACATTACTTTAACCTGTTTCTTCCAAGAGCTTCTTGGAAGTCATTATTAACATAGGATACTCTTGTCGAAAACTATAGCTGATGCTGTTAATGTCAGTAGTTTACAACAGCCCAACCCAAGACCAGCCAGCTCTCAGGGGCTGTTATTTCATTGAAGTAAGGAGCAGGATGAGAAAGCTGAAAGAAACTATTCCATTCCTTGCCCGAAGTGCTCTGCAGAGGTGTTTCTGGGATGCTCTTCCCACAATGTTCCCAGGCAAATTATTGAATTATTGTGTGTTTAATATCTTCTCCAAGCCATTTTATCAGGAGATCTCAGAACAAGTCGTGTTCATTGAGGAAAACAACAACAACAAAAATCCTCCCCTGTTTTTAACCTGGGTTTGTGCGAAGACTTTGTTTGCAAAGTCCCAAACTCCCAAAACAAGTGATAAATAAGTCAATAAGTTAAATAAGTCACAGAGGGCAAGTTGGGGTGATAATTCAGGTCAGCCTTGTTTTGAAATCATCATGAAATTACAGGCCTGAGAATGGGAAATGGTAGTAAGGCTAGGGTAAATAACAAAGTGATTCTGCTTGAGTCACTGAATATACACCAATGAGAATAGATCCTATCTTTTTCTAAAAGAGGGAATTGCACATGCCAGAAATTGCACTGATTCCTTCAGAAGTGATCATGAGAAAAGTAGCAGAGATCTCACAGGATGATGTTAGCATGGGGCTTGTCTGATATTACTCTTAAGGAGAGTTTTGCTGATTTGTGCCTGGCCTTAAGTGCACGTGGGACCTAGCCTTGATTTTGCTTGCATAGATAAGAATATGAAACCAAGCTCATGCTGTCTGATGACATGAAAATGATAATAAAAAAAGTTTGTTGGGCTTTCATAACAAACAAATCAAAAAGATCTCTCTCTCTTTTTTTTTCTTTGTTTTCTTTTCTTTTTTTTTTTCTTTCTTCTTTTTTCCTTTGATGTAGCTTTTAGTCTGGGCAACCAGGAGTAGAAAAATCACTTTCAGATGTGTCCACATTCTCCAGATTGCACGGTATTGTGCAGATAAGGTGGCAGGCTGAATGACTCACTCATCAGCCAGTGCGTAGGATAGTGCATGCACAAACAAGTGATAGTCCCAGAAGACATCCCTAGGATGAAGATTTAAAAGTCAGTTTGTTTCTATTTAAAGTAGTCTCAGCCAGATTGTAAAAATAGTTCTATACCTGCTCTTGTTGGAACTCTTCAGAAACCCAAGTGAGCTAACAAATATCATCTAGAAGTTATTTATTCAGAAAGTTTTTAACTTCATGGCAAAACTACTTTGAATATATAAGGTAATTAGGAGATTTGGGTGTAATCCCCTACCACAGTAAGGATGGCTCCATTTGTCTGAAATGATGAATATTTTTAAAAAGAGCAAAAGTGACATGTTTCTGCAACACATTTACATATCCCTGATTGTCATAACATTGTAGGAGATCAGAAAGTTGTTCGTGTGGGGGACAGGCTGATTCTGGTTATTCAACAAGAAGTTTTCTATCAAGAAAAATGAAGTCTGATTTTAAGTTATTCTGGAATCTGGGTTGTGGGAATAGGTTGAAAAAACCCAATGTGATTATTAATCTGTTCAGCAAGATGATGGATTACTTGTTAAATCCTTTAGGTTTCCAAAAATCAGATGGAATAGTGTCTCCAAAGAAGATATAAGAGTTTTGCAGATGAATTAACACAGGAAAAGATCCAGGATTTTGCCACCAATCCAGTGAATTTAGCTGTTTAGTAGAAACGCTTAGGGATAGTCTCAGTATCCTTCAAGGCTCCATATCCAAAAGCAGCTATGGAGGTTTGCAGTGTGATCTGGAGTGGGGAAGGTGCCTATAACTGAAGTTATTTGAGCTGTCTTGCCAACACAAATGGTCTTTTTCAACCCAACTGCCCACTGCCTGAGCTTGGACTGTGGTTGCAATTAGTACCAAGCTCTGAATACGTCAGAGGAAGACTGAAAGCCTCAAGTCAGGGAGAATCATAACACTACCAGAATTGAAGGAATTACATGGATTTAACCTGGCTGAGCATATGAAATAAGCTCTTTTAATCATTGCCTTTTTTTTTTTTTTTTTTCCTGAGGGGATTGAGGGCTTTGTTTGTTATTACACATCACCCTTTAAATAAAGGTTGTAGGAGAAATGGAAAGGAAAAGATGAGGGATGAAATTCTGAAGGTTTAGAAATCCTTCAGAAATTCTGACTTCCATGGAAACAGGATTTTGTCTCTGATATACTAGGCAAAACCAGAATTCTATCACAAAAAAAAACTGTAGCAAACACTTTATGAAATCAAACATACTCCGTTTTATATCCGATTTCAAGGTGTTGTCTTCATCCAAAAAAAGAGATGTCTTCCATCTGAAACCTCTAGCACAGGGGTTTTCATGGTAGTTCCTCTTTCCACAGTAAACTTGATGATTCACCAAGCAGAACCTTTAAGAGATGGCAAGGCTGAAATGTGAGACTTATCACTTCAAGAAAGTGCTTCTTTCTCTCTCTGTTTAGAAGGACAAACATTTTACTTTTCTTCTGTTTGGTTGTAGGAAATTAAAATGTATTTTTTATTCATGTTACATCAATGGGATCTATTGAAGTGTGGCAGTTTATTTTTAGGATGGCTGAAGGGTTATTTTCAGAATTCTCTGTCTAAAAATACACCCATATATTTGAAACACTGCAAAATCTTGGCAAGATCCATAAATAGAATATTTAACCCTTGAGACCCCTTTCTTAACAGAAACCTTTGAAAACCAGCTAGCCCTGGCTGTGAGCCATTCGTGACTAAGAACAAGATAAGCATAGCAGTTAGGTGTCCCAGACCAGGCATCAAGCTGGAGATATAAACCAGGGAGTGACCAGGGTTGACCTTGTTTGTTCTGTGAGGTTCTTATTGTCCTGAAGGCATATTCCAGAAAAAACAAAATTTTGCATGAGGGCTGATTAGCTCTGAATAGCCCTGCTGGTCAATAACCCAAGGTCTCTGAGAGAGCAGTCTTGCCGCTCAGAATATGGTGCTTAAAGCTGCTTCTACATGACATTTTATGCACCTCACAAGCTTAAAGTGCTTTTAGCCATGCTTTGTGCACATACAGGCCTTAATATATGAGGTTAGGCCTTGAACTCTCGTCCTCTACAGGTGTCTCCGAGCAATAAAGATTTCACACAAATCCCAGAGTTTTCTCCATTTGCTCCATGGTGCCTTAAGGCTTTAGCTGAGCTTGATGTGCAGGAGCCAGAGGGACTGCCAAAGGGAATTACACCAGAAGCTGCAGCTGAAACATGTACACCGCTATTGGGAATGCACTGAGATGTTAATTTCCTTGCTGCACCACCAGATGAAGCCCTGCAGTGAATGCCTATCATGCTTGTTCCACCGGAAGGCCTTGAAGGCCTTCAGGGCTTCTGCAATCCTCTGAAATGATTTATGTGTTATAAAAAGGGCCATATGTTAAATGTTACTTACTGTGTTCCTAGTCTAGAAGTGCTTTACTGACTTTTCTTCCCTTCTGCAACATCCTGGTGTCTATCTGCTTGCCCTTTCTCCCCTGCCTGTTAATGTTGTTTATTGGATTTGGAGATGAAGGGACTCCCTTTAGCAGCTGTTTCTTCTGCCAATATCCTTTCCTGAAGATTCATATTTCATGTTCAGAAGGACTATTCTGGAGAAGCCATTTTTATACCCCCACAAACTTTTTGCATGTATCTCATTATCAGGAGCCATGAACTGTGTGCTCATTTGCAGCTCTGGCTACAGCCTAAACAATCACCTGATGAACAACCCTCGTGGATGCTTTATGGTTTCATGAGGTGTTCTTGTTCTGCTTAACAACAATGCTTGGGTTTACATGCCATCACTGGATGCTCTTGCATGCTGACAGCTTTGGTTCGGCTGAGCACTGGTCTTGTAGGAGGCCACAATCTGCTTTTGCTTCCCCAGTCCTTGCAAGTCTCTCCACCCGTCTGAGAGGATGAGGTTCCTTGTCTGATGTCTTTCTTTTAAAAGACCATCAGGAAATTTTCCAACACTTCACTGCACAGGGACAGGGAAGAGGTTTGCTGGTGGCCTGGCATAAAATAAAGCTCAGATTACATTCTGGTGCTTGATATTGAGGTATTTTCAAAGACATACAGATAGGGAAGGAAGGATTTGTCCCATTCTTACATCTCAGGAATCCGATGATCTTACCAGCTTTCTGGAAGTAGTCAGAAAAACTCATGAGAAGGGAATTTTGTTCACATTTTGTGAGGACATTTTCAGAGTAATACAGCTAGAAACAACCTGCCAAAAGACAACTGGGCATGAGAGAATCTGTGGATATGATACTCCATACAGAACAGTGATTATCATATCTCTTTGACAGAAAGACTTAAACAGTCATTCAGAATACCCATGGATGAGGGATTCCCAGCTATTTTTCAGAAGTGCAGTAACTGATCACCAATTATGTAATTATTTTAATTGGAGAAAATTACATGCCTGGCACCCCTTAGCATTACACCTGCCACAAGCTGTTAAGAGTCTTGTGGTCTGATTCCAAGACTGCTTCATTTAAAGCATGAGTATTCAAAAACATCACTGCATCATGTCAGCCCTCTGTCATTTTTGGTTTTGACTCTAGCTGTGTTGTGTTGTCTCCCTGAGAGAGATTCAGCCTCATATTTTCTCCTCTAACCTTCTATTTTTTTTTATTTTTTTTAAATGATAACTTGTAGTAAAGCTTCTATGTGAATCAGAACACAATTCAAGGACTGGAGATAGCTCTCTCTAACTTAAGTCATGGCTGAATGCCAGGAAACCCGTTTCTCTATGTAAAGACTAAAAAGAGAGGAAGAGGTTAGTTCATGAGCAAAGGGAGCCTGGTTTTCTGATGTGTGCCTTTTGTGAACATTTAAGTGGTTTCTTCTTTCAGACAGGACATTAAAGAGAATCTCCCTTTTCTGTGTGGTCACATAATTACAAAGCTTAAGAAGTTGTAGTATCTCTGAGATTGGACTACTATCCATCCATAAAGTTCCTTTCCCTGAAGTTGGCTTATAGGTTTAAAAGATATAGGATAAGGGGAGAGTCTGTAGGTGTTAGTTTCCTACACACGTTGGGCTCCCAAAAGTCTTTTTCTCTTTCCTGTGTTCTCTACAGGCTTGAAGAAAGATGGCCATCTACTGCCAGCTGTAAACCATTTATTAGAGGGACGTGCAGGAGCAGCTGAAATATTTGCTTTCCTGAACACAGCTATGGCTTTTTCTTAATTCAATATTGCATTAAGAAGCATTTAAGGAAAGAGAAACAAATTCTTTCTTAATCTTCATGAGCTTCACACCCTTGTTCCTCTCCTGACTTAGACAAACAACTAAGGACTAGCCAATTTTTGTCCCCAGGCAGCTTGATTTAAAGTTTTTAGAGATATTTCCAAGGATATGGTTTTCAGAGCACATTTTTCATGTTTCAGGGAGTGCTGTCCACACCTGGGCAGGGTATCTCAGTATACCAACATCTCTGCTGATGATCAGTCCTTACTCTGGCTGTCTGAAGAACATTGTGAAAAACCCATTGTGGTGGAAAATCCTTGGGGTGCAGTGTCATCCAAATAAATGGACAGTGTAAGAACATCATTATTCCTTTGTAAATGCCAAAAATGTAAAAATACGCCATCAATCTGCTGAAGGAATAGAAAAGATTGAAACAAAAACAATTAGAAAAGGTTCACTATGAAGCACAGCAGGAGGAAGGGAGCCTGAAAGACTTGCTATGTAATTATAGACTCAAAGAGAATTTTTAGCAAGGAAGGGGGTGTGAATACAGATCTATTCATGTGTGGATAGAGAAATCTCCATAAAGAAGCACTTTTGACCATAAATGAGCATTCATCAGTGGAACTGTTAACATAAATTTTCCTCACTTTTCAAAGGATAATAGTACCAAGGGATGATAAAGGTGCTGGGGGGACAAGGATGATGTGGATATTATGTGGATATTGAGGTACTGAAAGGGGGATGGGGGAAGTGAAGATTCAGGAAAGAAGAAAGAGAGAGAGAATTTAGGGTGTCTTCTGCTGAACTTTCACCTTTGCTTCTTCCTCTGCCTTTCCACTTTTCCTTTATCTTGTCATTATATGCTGTCCATTTCTTGTATGTCCATAACATCTGGGAGGAGCAAACCTCATCTATACAGGCAGAATGGTGCTGTGTGAAAGAGAGCCCATCACTCCCTGCTCCGAGACACCCCCAGACATGGGTGCATGCAAGAAAGGCATGTCTCATGAATCCCAGTATGTCTGCACAAGGATCTGTGCTCCACACCTCCTATTACCTCTGTCTTGCACTTTCTGTGCTGATGTAAGCAAAGGGCCTCTAGGGTCTAAGGGGGAAAATCATTCCCTGAGGCTTGTTTGAATGGCATAAGCATCCCAGACCCTTCCTGTCCCCAGCCACAGGGAAGTCTTCCTTTTGGCAAAGTAAGGTCTATTCATGTGATGACTTTGGGTATTTCATCCACAGCAGTTGCCAAGTGTTTTTGCCTCGGTACATTAAGTATCTAAGCCAAGTGGTGCCCACACTGCCAATACAGAGACTGACTGTGAGGCCATTGCCTCCAGGACAAACATCTCCCTTCCTGCAGGGCCAGTTAACTCTTTGTAGTTTCAAGGTAAAGATTTGACTTTTCAGTATGGTAGACCAGGGAGAATAAAGTATATGTTGATGAGAACACGAGACTCTTTATGTCAGTTCTTGTGCTCTTTAATATTCTGAAAAAGGAGACTCTTGATACTTGTTTTGTTCTGAGGACACTGTGATAGAGAAAATCATCCTGATAGGCAATACTGCTACAATGAACCATAACATCTCATGCATTGTTTTCAGAAGAAAAAGGTAAACAGTTTTGTATTACTACCTAAAGATCATATCGTGCTAGATTTTTCTAAAAAAATAATAATTACATGAATTGCATTTCTTTCGTTATAAACAAGGCTGAAAGATCACTTTATTTGGGAATGGAACGATGTGCAGAGAAGCAGTCATTCAAATGACTGCTGAATACGTGTTTTCAGCAAGTACATGTGTGTGCTTTAAATGTCATGCTTCTCTCCCTTTCACATTCATTCTCTTTGACATTCAAAGACTTTTATGTTTAAGGCCAGGACTCACGTGGACTCACTGACCTGTTGCAGAACAAAGTCAGAAGGAAGAATTTCACCAAATTTTAAGATAACTTAATGTTTGAACTATATCACATTATTTTAGAAAACTATCCTGTCTTGATTTAAAGACATGAGAAAAAGTGACTTTGGTATGTCCTGTGGTAAACTGACATAATCTTTAGTTATTTTGGAAGGCAAAAATCAGAGTCTTGATCTTTCATCTGAATTTGCTCAGCTTCCCTAGCAGATATTTGATCTTGTTCTGAATCTTTCTGATAAATGAAAGTGTGCACTCATGTCAGAAATTTTTACTTAGCTTGGCCAAATGCCTGGTATCTAGAGGACTTCTATCTTTTTCCTGGATAAATTAAACTAAACATCTATATTTTCACACGTGCATGAACTTCAATGCCATCTGAACATTAGAGAAATATTGAGAAAAGTATACAAGAATAGCTATTTCGGCACATTAAAGCTCACATTGACCATGAATTTCACCATAACTATTTTTTCAGAAATGTTGTTCTTTCCTGTTTTCCTCCAAGCATCCTAAGCATCAGAAAATGACCTGTCACCGTATCTTCGCTGCTACTCACTTGCTATTGTCACTGTGCTTCACTGCTATTGTCATTACAATCCCTTGAAGTGAGACATACAGAGACCCTCTGCATATAATCCTAGCACGTGTGCTATGCAGTACTGTTATGACTGTATACAAGAGCAGGAAAGTCAAGAGAAAACTAAACATATTTTCTCAGTCTTTGCACTGAGAGGTGATCTCTCTCTTTATTATCAGAAAGTTAAAACCTAGCCTGTCAGGTCCTCACAGATCAACAGCATGCAGAATGTTCCCTTCCTTATCCTCCAGCACTACTGATGCATGCTTTGAAATGCTCTGCAAGACTATTTCTACTGGTACAATGTTCTCATCTGCTTTGTAAAGAGGTCATTTTTCAGCAATATCTTTAGCACCAACTGACCTAAGGCCACTGAGGAGAGTGTTTCCGTGCAGAGTCGCTGATATAGTTGTGGTTGTGCTTAGGGCAAAGACTAATCTGGCAATCTACAATGAAAATAGAGTCATAAAATCTGACTTATTATTATTACTGCTCTACAAATGATTGCATAACGTCACCCCACCATACCCTTCAAAATAGCAGCATAGCAGGAGGAGGAACAGCTGCTGTGGTACTTTTTCGGTTGAGTACATACTGGGGAAAACTAATTCTGAACTCACTTTGACTACTTTCAAGGCAAGATCTTTCCAACACTGTATGTTTTCCAAATTTAATTTTACGATCTCTCTGGAATGGGAGATGTAGGAAATGGTGATGTGCTTTTTGAGTAGTTGGTGCACTTGAAGTCAAAGTGTACCTTACTCCTTACTTCTAAATGCAAATGAAATCCTATAATGGTGTATCAAAGTCATAGAAATACCAAAAGCTAACAATTTTGGATCTCTATTTGTTTCTGTTCTCGTGTGGAGTAGAGGTAAAATAAAGCCTTCTATTTTTTAATGAAACTTTTTCATGACATCATCTGAAAGAATATGAGTCAGCCAAACAGATCACAATTCTGACTTCAAAACTTTTTTTCCACTTTGTGGAAACAAAGTTTCCTCTTGACAAAAGATGTTCAAGAGGAGCTCAGTCACTGCAACCACGGGCCCTGGCAAGTGTGCACTGGGAATTGTCACTGCTGAACACCTTCTAGAACAAGGCAACTGGGCATCAGTCTCTCTGTTTAAATTTGTGTGAGCAAGGAAAGAAAATTAATTGAAAGGTTTTTGGTCCTGTAAAATTTAGGTGAGCAATTTTCCAATAGAGTAATTGATTGTAATGCATGAGCTGGCAAGTTTTCCACATTACCTTGTCAGCTTGCTTCATCATTCTATCCTGGGAAAATCAGCTAGGGCTAGAAGATAAGCATAATAGAAGGCCAGGTAAGAAAAACAGGTGAGCTATCAGTAAGGTTTTTTCCAATAATTTTATCCATGGTTATTTTTTTATAAGGTAGATATTTTTGCTCCAGAACCTGGACTAATGCAAAATTATTTTCAAAGTATGTCATATATCATATGTAAGGGGTCATTGCTAATTAAATTTCTATGCTAATTTGCACAGGCAGGCGTGCATTTCACTAGGTGGTATAAATTTAGAAATTATTTCAAATCCATTAATTTCCTCTGTTACAAAATAAAACAACTGCTAAACCAGTTAGGCTGATTGCCAGTAAAATCTAGACCACGCATGATAACCAGCAATTCACCAGTTCTGTCTATTGTTTTAGGAAAATACAATCATTTCAGAGACTACTGCATGAAAGAAAATTTAATTGCATTTGGTAGATGTTTGTACTAGTAATTAAGTATGCTTAGCCAAAAAAAAAAAATCTATCTATCTATCTATCTATGTCACATTAGAGCTTTGCTGGCTTCAGCTTCCAATGCACGGCTACATGAGACAACAGGAGATTATCAGAAAACTAGAGCTTGATTCATGTCTGTGTATTAGTGAGATGCAGAGCCAGCAAATCCTAGCACCCACATGATATAGAGGGGGATGAAAACTTATTTTCCAACCTCAGTCACCTGACCTTGGTCAGAGTTACAAAGGTTAACTTACTCTGTCGCATACATCACTTGACAATGTTATTGCTTTTCCTCCTTCAAAAAACTTGAAAAGGAATATCATTTCCTTAATGTTTTTATTAAGATAAAACACTAATGAACTACAAATGGATAATCTTTAGCTGTCAGTGAACTGTATATTTGTTTGGACAGGTCTCACTTTTTGAAATGTCTGCAAGAAGTTTCCAAGAAAATTGCACTGTTTCTTCCCTCTGAAATTAATTAATGTTTTCATCTCCTTGTCCTCAGTGAAATACAATATAGAAATATCTGTCAAGGATCAAGACTCCAATAAACTAAATGCTGAACTGAAGTCTCTTAAGCACAGAAGCCATTGTGCATTTAGTTTTACATTTTTTGCATTTAGTTTTTACAGTAGACAGCTCACAGCTGGCAGTGGAAGAACTAAGAGTGGCTGAAAGTGTAGGAGGTGGCTAGTACAACTAGTGTTACCTTAGGACACTTGCACACCTCTTTAGTAACACAACTAGCCCATGGACAGCAAGGCATCCTTCAAAGTGATCTACACGCAATAGGAGTTGGAGGATTCCAGCAGAGGCCCTGGAGTCTTGCTGTTCTCTTCTCCCCTCCCCACTACGATATTTAAAAATATTTATCTCTAAACTTTTATTTTTTTTTCCCAATCGTTGCTGTTCAAGCAGCCCCAAGAGCATTGAGCAATGTGGAAATGGTGCACAATGAATCATATGGTGCCTTCAGCCAAGGCGCTTAGCAAACTCCTTGGTTTCCCCATAAGGTCTTTTCATTATCCAGGGATTGTTCTCACACTACACGAGCGGTAAGCTTAAAGTTACATCTGCTTTGCTGACCTTGCCTGAAGACTGAACATTGTTTGCATGTTCTCTGACTTAGAACACTCTGTATAGCTCCTGTGCTGAAATGGGAAGGAAACATTTTTCTCTATTTCCTGTGTTCTGTGTGAACTTTTCCATTGTAAAATGTGTTTTTGCTTGTTTGTTTTTGCCTTTCTTTTTTTTTTTTTTAAACATAGAAGTTGACTGGAAATCAATATTTTACATCTGTTATGTCCATTTAGACTTCACCTGCAAGAACTCTGTAGTTTTCAGCTGGTACAAGATCTTTAATAAAAAAGCAAACCAACGGCTAATGGAGAAGGAGGAGACTTGGGAACAGCCATAATCATCACTCATTGGATAACATATTATTTGGGATATTAAAGTGCCTACTGCAAAAGACTGTGGATGTATCACTTTCAAGACAAACTGAAGGCTAAAGGAAATTTAAAAGCGCAATGTCTTTTTTAAAAACAAAATAGGTTATAAGTGACAAATGCACACCCCCGGCCTATCACATCTCTAAGATTCAGATGCTGTTGTGCCAGGAATTTAGACACATGCTTACTAAAAGACAACTTTACCATGGGAAAATTGCCATCTACATACAGAAAACAGACAGAAATCTGTGTGCACTTAACCATTTCTTTTTTTTTTTTTTTTTAAAGCCTTTTCAAGCAAGCTAAAGCAAGCTAGATCCAGAAGATGTTCTCAGTAAGATTTATCTCACCTAGGTAAAATTTCTTGAAGATAGATACTGTGTCTAGTCTTTGACAGGTTCAATGGGGATAAGGGAGAAGGGAACATCTAGAAAGTTGTGGATCCTTTACCTAGCTTAAGATGCAACCAATTGTACTCTAGAAGAGCATTTTTTCTGCACTGACTTTAGGTTAGATGACAGTGTTTGTCAGAAGGCCAAAGCCAAAGTATTTTAAACTTAGCTAAAATAGGTGGAACGAATGCCTAACAGTCACAATACCTAACTTGGAGTTTTCTGACCCCTGAGCTTGTCTGTTCAGCAATGGACCCTTAATATACAGGAAAAATGTGTAATGACTAGCAAACTAAGAGTGGTAGATGTGATAATAAACACCGAAGTGAGCTGCTTGTCTTAAACCTTTCCCTCTCTATAGTTTTGGTGTATGACTTATACACCAGGAAGCCCTTATTAACTGGGCCACCTTTGCTGGCATTCCTGTACATATTTGCTTTTAAAAGAATGAAACAGGCTCTATCCACTCTTCATGTGTCATAGAAGGAGAAGATAATTGCTACCTGCTTTCAAGCATATTCTAGAAAGTGGAAAACCGTCCAGTCCCTATCATCTGTGGAGATTCAAACTCTCTTCTCCCATGAGGTTCCATTAATGGATTTGTCAGCAGACAGCCTACATGTTGGGGGGACAGGGGAGAGCATTCTTTGCCTGTTGTATTGAAACCGAGCCTTTATGCAGCAGATCTCCCCTGGATCAAAGAAGGGTAGCAGGAAAGCCATCTGCTAGCCAAACTTGCGTTGTCACCTGAAATGGGGAGGCTGGTTTCCAGTTCCTGTTCCAAGGACTATTTATACCTTTTTATCTAATGACTTTGAAAGGATTGATTATGATGACGTCGTGTCCTTCCTATGCTCCACAAATAGGTTAGAAGACCTGGAACTAAGATATCGACTGATTCAGGTTTGAGAGACAGAAACTGGAGCCAGTCTGGGGATCAAACACCGATCCTGTGTCCATCCGACTATAACTATGTGACAGAGGGGCAGGAAATCTCTCACTCTTGGCTTTTCAATCAAGCAACATTTGCTGGAATAAAACCAAGT
Source organism: Cygnus atratus (assembly GCF_013377495.2). Classification (NCBI taxonomy): domain Eukaryota; kingdom Metazoa; phylum Chordata; class Aves; order Anseriformes; family Anatidae; genus Cygnus; species Cygnus atratus. The sequence continues at coordinate 74,396,198 of NC_066365.1, read as the reverse complement.
TGCAGTTAGAGGCTGGAAGAGATCGCATGGACACAAGCTTGAGGAACAAGTTTCTTTCCAAAGTAAATGCTTATGGAATGAAACTTGGGTTTCCGGTCATGGGAACCTCTTATACAGTGAACTCTTATAGAGTGTGAGACATGGAGAGGCTGGGCCTTTGTGACATGGATCTGCAGTCTAAGTGCTGTCAGGCACACCATTTTCTCTTTACATTAAAGGCCATTCTGTTTCTTATTTACCACATGAATGGGAGAAAGTTAGAAACCCATCAACCAAGTTTACCAGAGAAATACTAAACAAAGAAACCATTGATCAAATCTTGCTTTCAGTGAAGAATTCATCTTGAAGATAATTACAATTTTTTAAAAATGATGAACTAAAAATATACACAAATGAAATAACAATGATAGGTACTTCTTCATCTTAGGTACACTGCTAATTGGAAAAGAACAAAAGAAAACAAAACAGCTTCTGGAAAAAATTATTAACATTTTAACAGATATAAAGTATTTGCCACACACACTCACCTATGTGTGCTTTCCTGCTAGTGCTAAGTAGCAAGCTCAAAGACAGGTTTTAAAACGTATTTATTACTGAGCTCTTTCTTGTTTCAGCTTACTGCATCTTGCCCAAGGTCTTTGGCACACAATCAGCAATGTTTAAATACAGAGGGCAGCTCTAAGGTACTGTCTTACTGTCCTGTGTAGGGACCTTTGGAAGATTGGGAAAGAATCTCAGAGCCACATGGAGAAACTGGGCAATCCAGAGGAAAACTGAAGTGGAAGAAATCCTCTCACCCTGCACAGTGTGATACTTGAAGAGCAAGGACGTGAACATGCTGGGGTGAAGCTCAGGAGGATGAGTCAGGGACACACTCTGCCAACATCCTTTAGATAGGAAAATCAGCTGGTAGGCTGAAGAGAACAGCAATTATAATTCGGCAACAAACTTAAAGGCAAAAGGATCTGAATTTCCCTACTGATTTTATACAGAATAACTACAAGTAGCACAGAGATGCTGAAGCTTAAAATATATTTCTAAAACAACTGTAGGCAATATCAGGATTATAATTAGGATTACTTTATCTTTTGAGCATCTAAAGATGATTTTTATCTCACATCTGTTATAGGATTAATAGTGGCTGTATAAAACATGGTACCTAAGGGGCCGTTAGCATACTATAGGGAGTGTAGTTTGTCTTCAAACCCTAATTCTCTCTGTTGTTAAAATTGTAAAATGTATCATGTCCATCCCTAGCACAAATAAAACAGGCTTGCTTAAGCAGATTTAGACTAAAGGAGCCTGATTAATATGAATTGTTAAAAGATGATGCAGAAATCATAACTAATTTTAATGATTCCTATTAAAAAAATCAATTAACTTTGAAAGAAAAAAGATCTGTTTGAAAGTAAGAGAGCTGCTAAGTACCACTTTCAATAGTGTATCCAGGCTTGTCATAAGTGCATTGTATGTGAAAGCAACAAAAAAATCACACTACTCAAATAATGTCCCTTACTTTCACGTATATTTGTGCACTCACACACAGAGAAAGTTTTCCTTTTTCCCCACCCTAGAAAGATGATGACGGTACACTGAAGATGCACGTACTTGTTCTGATGGAAAAGCCAAAAATCACTGGGGAAAAAAAAAAAAAAGGCTGGCAGGAAGCCATGGAGATTGTTTACTTTGTCCCCCTTTGAGAGGTGTGACAGCCCTGTCCCCTTTCCAAGGGATTCCTCTCGCTGCTGGTGCTCTGGCTCCCTGTAGACACAGCTTTACCCAGAAGGGTGTTGTTGAGCCGCAGGGCAAATGAATTCTTAGGCTCAGGATTTTGTTCATGTTTTGTTTTATGACATGCCCTCTCCAGTGACAGGAGCATAGTTTTACCAATTAAAGTAATCTATGGAAGCCAGGAAGCAGGGAGGACTCCTTGTCCCCATGGCTCTCCCTGTCCCTGCTGAGGTTTAGTAATGTCAAACATAGCTGTGGTGCTGCGGCTCCCGCAGGGGGGCTATTTAAACAGCTGCAGACTCCTGGGAAAGGCCATCCATACAACTCATCCGCCACCATCTGACCATAAATATTTGGAGCTGGCTGCCCACAGCCAGTATCAATTAAGATGGACCTTGGCAGTCCTGACCAGACAAGGCACATTCCTGAACAATTGCTGCTTTCTGCATGATGAGTCCATTCTCTCCCCACGGAGAACATCAGACTACACAGATATCATCCATACCTTATCTACACCAAAATGTCCAAATTGCATACTGGGCCCGAGTTAGAGAAATAGATTTGGTTGACATTTTATCTCTATAAAATAACCTCTCTCTGTGTCTTTTAAATCTTTTTTTCTTTTTTATTTTACAGATCTTTAACCACATGACAGACTACCCAGATCACTCACGGGTCAATACAATTCTACAACTTTGTAGAATGCCCAAAGTTTCCCTGTGCATGGAAACTGTCAGGAAAGGGGTATGATATCCTACAAGTTGCTGGATCTAGGAAATACTAAATTCCCGGTTTCTTCTTCTCAACTTATTTAAGCAGGATTCACACGGCAGTGGTAATCTATAATCTGTATATTATACACTGATTTATAAATCTAAATATTAAAATTTAAAAATGACACTTTCTAAATTGTCTCCAAACTTTTATATTTTTTCTTCAACTTGTCTAAAGATTATAGACCCTCGCTATAAATAAATGTGTTGTGTTTTGCAGCAGAAGCTCACAGAGAAAGGTGTATATTTTAGAGAAAATGGATATTCCAGTAGCTGAAGTTGCCCTCTCACTCACTCAAGGCAGATCAGAAATGATAGGATATCTTTATTAATGTTTTTTCTGTCAGGTAAGTACAGTTAACTGGCAAATGAAAATTGTTCTGCGATTAGCACTGCCTCATGCGTGTGCCAGTTTTGCTATAATTGACCACAATCACTTTTCATGTCAGAACGTGCAGAACAATACTGTCTTTAAAAATAAATGAAGGTATCTGAGCCTAGCTTTTTGCTAGGTATGATAGTCAGTCCTTTTTCATAGAACATAAGTACTCAGATATTGCAAAGGTTAGGTCACGGCAGTGCCTACATACACCTTCAGACAAATCAAGCAGATTTATGTTTCAGAAAGTCTGTCTGAGGCTTTCTGTATCCATCAGGTGTCCTCACTTATTCCTGCTGTTTCAGGGAACTGGAACCCAACTCCAGCAGAAAGATTTTAGAGAGAAGGAAATGGTAGAGGAATTTACCCATAGCAGTGTTTTTCCTGGTCTAGGAAGTCTGGGAAGACAAAAAGGAACAAAATTCAAAGAATCTTTCAGAGGATAAGTTGCTATAGCACTGAAACATCCAGCAGACCCCATCCACATTTTAATTAGCCCATGCTGGGCCAAAATCCAATGCTCTTGCCTGAATGCATAGTTTAGTACACCAAGAGCTAAAAATATATTTCCTTTCACTAGAGAACTTATGGCTAATATCATAACAAAACAGCTCTTTGAGAACTGGGAAAAAGTAGCCTGAAGCAAAATGCTGTTTTCCTCTTTCCTCTTCCCTTTTATTCAGTGAAAATGTAAATCATTCAGACAAGTCTGTATGACAGGAGCCACAAAGAATCAACACATCCCTTGACCAAAAAGTTTTCCTCAGTCTTCTTCTAGACTAATATGGGTAATTCAGGTCAGAATGTCTTTACAGAAAATTGTTCAAAATATCTGAACATTTTTGAGGTTCCTTCCATTACTCTGTGCACTCTGGGATTCACCATAAGCAGCTTGACTCAGCCGTGTCAAAAACAAACAAACAAACAACAACAATAAAAATCACAAAATCCTGCAGATATTTAACTCCAACTTGATCAGTTGATCACAGACACATGATCTGGATGAGCAAAAGAACTCAAAATGCAAGTTCCTCTGCCTCCAAATCATGATTTCAATCTCTGTTGTTAGCTTTACATCATCATCTTTTGCAAAGATACTGGGCAATTTTGGGCTTTGCTCATGAGATACCCACAGTTTTGCACCTGCCTCAGCAAGTCCTGTATCATGCAGCTTCTTTCCTGCTCACAAGAGCCGAAGGCAACTAAGGTCACCCTAATCCATGATTCATTGACCAGCTGTGGCTGCTGTTTGTGATGCAGAGTAGAAAACAACCCATAGAGCTGTGCTTGCATCTTAGGGGAAAAGTACTTAAAAAAAAAAGGAAAAAAAACACAACAACAATAACAAACACACACACACACACACACACACACACACACACACGCCACCACCCCAAACCCCAAAACAATACAAAGCAAAACACCAAGAACCTCAGATTAGTGAGACCTGCTCCACCTGTAGCTTTTTGATGTCCCCTTCTCTCCTGTATGATACCTGTGGCAGGTGTATCATCAGTCAAAAGATCAAACTCACTGATATCTTTGGCACATTTGGGAAATGCAAAGCTTGCGAGGCCTGACAGGGCTGTATGGTTAAAATAAATCCTAACAGGAGGAATATTTGAAGTCATATTTACTTAAAATATTTAAGCTAACCTACAAATGCTGTATAATTTGCCTTTTTCACCAATAGGTGGTGCCAATAATTTATGCATTTGTATCTTCTGCTGGGCAGATGACTCAGAATAGATAATTTAGCTGCACTGACTGTGAACAAACCATCTGCAGGGAAAAGTTTTACCCCAGTAAACTTCTGGGAAAAAGTAGATTTTGTTGAAGTAGCCACAGCATAGAGGTGGAAAGTGGTGAGAAAAACCTTATGCTTCAGCATGAGTCTGGCTGAACTGGCTGGCTAAACTGGAATAGTCCTCCTTTGCGTTATTGAGAAAAAAAATAAAAATAAATTAATTAAGCTCTTCTTAGCCAGGGAAAGATCCTCCTCTGCACTAATCATCATGGGACTTTCAGATATGCAAGTTAGCCTTTACCCTTACTTTTGCACTAAGTCAATAGGAGTATGTCTGAAAGGTCAAAAGGGAATGTATTCTTTCATTGAATGAAAAGAAACCAAAAATATCCCTTTGTTAAAGCTTTTTACATTAAAAAGCCACAGCTGGCATTTCTGGTGGGGTACGTGTCAATTTTAGCTGGACAGCAAAATGCTGAGGCTTTCTTCTTCAGGATGAATATTAAATTCCCTGTTTAAAATAACTGATACTATTGTTACTTGTTTTCTGCATTTTGCTGGGTTAAGCGTCTTCTTGAGCCATTCCTACTGCAAATTTGTGATCTTGGATCAATATTACAGTGTAATGAAATGTCACAAATTACATAAAAGATAAGATAAGCTTTGAAATATGTTTAAGCAGCTTAAATATTTTTATTATTTATTTTTTTCAAGGCAACATATTCAACACTTGATGGTAAAAGGAGGAAAAGATTGGAAGATGCCAGGAAAAAAAAAGTGTGCCAGAAAGCAAATTCGAGAAGCCAAATTTTTCAAAATTATGTCTACTTGGCTTTGGAAAGTCTTTATCATTAGAGGTCATTAGGCATAAATTTGTTGAGGTATGCTTGAACATTTGTAGAAGTGACCCCATTCCCTGGTAGAAAGTGACATTAAACAGCCAGGATCCCCTTCAACTCTACTTGTGTGTATCACAATACAAAGGTAAAGTGAAATTTTCTCTACCACACTGAGTCAGGATGAAACCTTCTCCTCCATAAACCTCTGACTCATCTCATTTGGAAATATTTATTTATTTATGTATTTTAATTTTTGCTACCTTCTCATAGAAAACTTCTCATTACGTTGTTAGTGTTGTAAAAAAAAAAAAAAAGGAAAACAAAAAAACACCACCACCAAAACAACAAAACAAAACAAACAAACAAACAAATAAAAAAACAACAAAAAACAGCGTTCCAGCTCCTGCACTGAATGTTGGGGATGGGGAAAACTTGTCCTTGTGGCTTTATCAAATAATATTTACTGGTCTAGATCCTTGGGTGTCAAACCTGGAAAACACAGCAGTTTCTTTTGTTGTTGATAATTTACTAGTAAAATAAGTTTTCCTATTCCCTGTGGTTGAGTCACAGTGTACCAGACAGCTTTTGCCAGCTATTTTTGTGTCAAACTGCTTTGACAGCAAATACATTTTAAAAATAAAATTGTAAATTCACAGTGGGAGAGTGGTTTTAGGGAAACAAGCCATAAACTCATACTCACCAATGCAAGACCATTTCTACCATTAAGGCAATGGATCTAAGTGTTAGACAATTCACCATCAGTGTGCAAAGTGGAATTATAAGAGACATTACAACAATGATTAAATCAATACATCTATTTGTGTCAGCGATTAAAATAAATCTGTAGGGGTCTGGTCGAGGCCCTAAATATTAATTACCAATTTCTAAATATATAGCAGAAGTGTGAAACAGGTTTTCAAGGGATGGATTGTATTTCATTCTTCGGTCTCTCCAGTCTTTTTCTTTACCCTCACTAAAGTTAATTTCACGCATGAAAGTCTTCAGTTCAGTAGCAACCTCCCTATGCTACTGTGACCCTCTGCATTCAGACAGAACAATAAATTGGAATATCCAACAAGTGTCAAGTTTTTGCTTCCCCCTCTTCCAGTTCCTGACCCCAACTCTGATAAAGCACAGTATTTTTTTTTCACAGTTGAACTCCAGAGAATTTTGGCGCTATAACCTCTCAAAGCTTCCAAAATGAAGACAATCTGGTGTCCATGGCTGCAGAAACAAACCTCCCCAGACATGCTCTTAATTAAAAAGGAATTAATCAAAAAGGAACTTTTGAGCATTGAATTTAATGGAGTTTTCCTTTTATACAGCTACAGGTCTGGCCCTGTATCCACTGCTTTAATTCATTTTAACTGGAGTATATCTTGCTAACATGGCATGCTGCTGCATGTTTACCTTTTATTTTTAACCTACATTTGAAAATAATAATAGTATTTTACCTTTTTAAAATATCCAGTTTTGTCAATCATGTGCAAAAATTATCTGAGGTAATACTGAATTATTTATTTTGGGTAGCCTTGGTGATGTTACAGCTACTTTGCATTTTCTTAAAATATCAACCTCTCTGCAGTTCCCAGAGGAGCTGTCTAGAGAAAATCAATGAGCTTCAATTGACGAAACGAAGAAGAGACTGAAGAGGTGATGTTTTCATGTACGTAAATTGTAAAGTGTATTCATCAGAATGTGGAGAAGCAAAAAGCAAAATTAAAGTCTATGGGAACTTTTCAAAATCTAATGAGATTCTCTTTCTCCTGTAGCAAAAAAATATGCAAGAGGCTCATGGAACAAGGAGGAAAGTCATAAATGCAATTTAATTCTCTTTTCCATAGAGAAGCACTAATCATAAACGTTCTATTTTAAGTGCATAACGAAAGTAATAAAATATATGCACTGCACAAGAAATATCTTTCATGGGTAAACTTTTTCATCTCTAAACATAGTAACTCAGTACCAACTCTATTAAGCCTGTGATCTTTATCTGGAACATCCAGAAGACGGATATTCTAGTCCCTCATATTTTACCATCTCAGGGACATTATACAGAGAAATAATTAGCTGTTGACATGAGACAACACTAGAATCCAGTTTTCAAAGGGCCCCAGGAGTTGTATTTGTCCAGAACTGGGCTTTTGGTTTGTCTGGGGTCTGTTTTGTCTTCCAGCTAGCAAGATGTGCCAGCTGCCTTTGGAAAGCCTCAGGCAATCCAGTCTCCGGCCTGAGCAACCCTACAAATCCTGTCTTCAGCATCTGCCTCATGACTTCCAACTGTCCTTGCCATACTCTCTAAAGACATTCATTAAACTTTTGATAGTTTGGGTCTATAAATGTGATATCTATAGAGAAAAGGTCTCTATCAAACCCAGGGACAGATGAGGCTAGCACAGTTGCTAGCATGTCCTATCTCCTTTGACCTGCCCGGCTGAATCCACATCTTTTTGTAAAGGCACACATTGTGAGGAGTTGTAGGAAGACATCATAAGTTGCCTGGCTTAGCCTGGAATATCCCAGGCCCACCATCTTGTTATACCAAGCTGTTTCTTTTCTTCTGCAGGTGAATGTATTTTGTTCAGTTAATGTTGTTGTTGAGATCTACAGATCGAAACACCATTTAAGAAATGGACCTGTAACAAGGATTGTTAGTGCGTGAGCACATCTCTGAAATATTATCACTTTCATTTTTAAGAACCCTACAATCTCCCATCTCTGTTTTGTCATGATTAGCAGGTGTGTGAGCACTTTGCTCTCTGTCATTGTGAGGAGCAGAAGCGCGAATCTCTGACTCCCATCAAATAGCTATTTTCTACTCCCTGTCTTTTTGGGCTAAGATGAAAGGAACTGTTAAAAATAAATACATGTTGACTCTGAGCTTTTTGATTAAACATCAAATGTAAGGACTAAATTTACATCAGCACAGTAGTGCACAGCAGTAAGTTGTGTCCCTGTGTTAAATGTGTGCCATATGGTTTTCCAGCCTGTTTGAATTGACTGAATAAGGTCCCAGTAACCACACTATCATTTTTAAGGCCATTGCCATCCTATGTAAAACAGGCTGTGGGGTCACTTAGTAAATCTTACATGAATTTCCAGCTTAGTTAAAATCTTAAATGAAATTATTTAAACATATATGTAAACATTTATATTTAAATTATATATTTATGTTAAATATTTATAGTTAAATTTATATTTAAATAGATAAATTTTAAATAAATTTTCATATAATTGTGATTTTTTGCAATGGAGGAACATATTGTTTTTACATTAACATTCCCAATCATTGAAATCTGCAACCTTGCTTCTTCACCCCCATTCCAGCTACTGGATCTTGTAGTTTAGGTGGAAAAGAAAACCGAGTGGCTGTCTCCCTTGTGTACAGTGAGTCAAGACATAGTAACTGCATCACTTTGCAAGTGCCTAGAGTGTGTTTTCCAGATCCCTTGGCAAAATGGTCTCTATACAGGAGCTCAATGAAGAATATGAAATCTCTCTGCTACCAAGATCCTAGATCTGGCACATTACTTTATTTGCCAAAACATGTTCAGAATGGAGAAGAGAGCATGAACATAGGTTTATTCCCTGCTCTCCCTTCTTCAGAAGTTCAGGTTGGCCATAGGTGACTTCATTTCTCTACCCAGATCTTGAACAGATCTGGAACAGAAGAGAATGAAATTACTGAGTGCCGTTACTACTTATTCCTAGGCTGCTGCTGTGATTACAAGAAAGAAAGAGACTCACAAATCCTCCCACTAAGGAATCTGGCTGACTTTCCATCCCACTCAAACCCCTTCATTTATGATGTGAAGTTTTGGGCCCAGGACCTTTCCTACTTTTTGCTTTCTCTGTAACAACTGAGACTTTTTACTTTCTCTATAACTGAGATGAAGCAGACTGTGAGGCCAACACTAAGACCTCATATCTAAATATGAGCCCTCTTCTCCACTCCTAGTATAATCCTAAATGCCTATGGAAATGTAGCCTTTGATTCATCTTTCCTCCTACCATCTGCTGATGTATACTTAGAAAAATACCAGGATTGGGTCTTGTATTGCCAAAAAAAAACAAACCACAAAATGTGGTATTATGTTCTTATGAATCAGATTGAAAGATTTTTGTGACTTTTGTTTCAGGAACACAGTCCTCCCTTTATTTGATTGATGAAAGCAAACAAACAATAAAATAAGCAAAAATTCCAAGTGAAAGGCTTGTGCTAAGTCATAAGAGAAGATATAGTAAATAGGTGGCTATTCTGCTGAGAACAGTGGTGGCTTTCAAGGTAGGTACATCCATTCTGCTGGTTACTCAAAGAAGATCACTTCCCACTGAAGGGTAAAGAAAACTATTCTAGGTTTTGGGCCCTAGAAAGCAGAAATGTGCAGGAAAATGAACAGGATGAGAAATCCTAGAAAGACAATGCACATCTTGTGCTGGTCTGGTACACTTTGTTCTTAGATTATGGAAGCAAAATGAGACCTCATTAAAAGGTCAGCTTGGAAAGAGAGGAAACAGGCCAGTTCTCAGGAGACATTTTTGTCAAATTTCCAAGAATACAAATGCAGCTTCATCTGAGAAAGGGCCCTGCTCAATATAATAAACTTCAAGAAAAGAACAGGCAGGCGAGAACTATGTCACCATGTTTTTCTTTCTTCTGCGACTCACATCATGGCTGCTCTGCCACTCTAGCAGTGTTCGCTCCCTCAGCACCTCAGTACACCTCTCTCAGATATTTCTGGTCATCATCCAAGCCTCCACTTTCTCCTAACTGAATTACCCTTCTGTCTTCTATTCAAATATTATCACTCTTCTGGGAGAGATACCACTTTCCAGTCCTTCCAAGAGATACGAATTGAAGAGTTCATGCTTCAGGCTGTGCTTTCATGGACAATATCTAAGCAGGAGACAGAAAAGAGCTGACTCCACCCTTTGTTCCTCTCCACTGACTCCTGGATTTGCTGAGGAGCAGAACTGTCATCCCTTTGAAGGGAATATTTAGCAATCAAACAACCGTATCTTTTTACTAGACCTTCTCCAGCCACTTCTAGAAAGGCTGATAACCTGGGGAGGGAGGATTTGAGGAGTTCAACATCTTAGAGATTTGGGTTTTATCCCTGTGGATTCCAGAGACAAGCGGTAAAAGAGAGGTGCTAGCATCTCCGTACCCTCATGTGCATTGTGTACAATTGGCTTAAGTGAAGCCAGCTGAAGAGTTTAGATGATACAGTCCAGTTGCATCAGAGATTTATCACTTTAGGAGTGAATCTGAGTTTCACTTCCATGAGTGTAAATCAGAAGGAACGCTACAGTGAATAAGTTTAAAATCTGAGTAAATTCAAAGAAAAAAAGTATAGACTACAAAATTTTACAATCAAGTTAAAGCAAGTATATCAGCATGGGATGTATGTAAGCAAATATCCTTTTTTTTTTTTTTCTGAAATGTTTAGGTACACAGAGATGCACATAGAAGACACTTTCAAAAGTCCCCAAGATCCTCTGTCATGCAATATTGCAGAGGGAAGGGGTCACGTCGTAAGAATTTTGTTAAATATCACAAAAACACATGGAGCTGGACAACACAAGCACTCCCATGTTCCTGAGAGTGCTCATCCTAACTCCTTCATGGTTAGCTGTGAGTGTAGTGGGAAATGAGAAAAAAAAAGTCTAATGGTTTGAGATCAGTACAAAGTCTGTGGAATTGGAGGGTTTTTCTCTGTGGGAGTAAAAGAGAGATGATATGTATGCCCTTGACTGAAAAAGGTACTGAAATGAGGAATGAGACAGATCAATGAGAAAACCAATAGAAATAATCTGCTGAGACCCCAGCAAATAACACCAGCTGAGCCAGGAAGAGGGCTCTGTGACATAGGTCCTTTCAGCCACCAGCATCTTTGATCAGAAACCTGAATCAGCTTTAAAATGTCAGTTTCCTAATAGCAAGTTCAAATTTCAAAGCAAAAGCAGAGTTCATGGAAAGACAAAACTCCCTTTAAAGGTTAAAGGAAGGAAGCGACAAGGTTTTTTCTTTTAATGCCCTTGTTACAAATTATTCTGCTGAGGTTGAAAAGCGGGAGTGAAATGTTAACTCTTTTCTCTTGCTTGCAAGGAGGAGACATTCGGCAAGAACTTGAAAGGTCAAGGCCTGGCAAAGTGCATCTACAGAATACAGTAATATACTTTGTGTTTCCCCAGCACTTTTCACCCACAAAACTCCCTGTATATACATGGGAGTTCCTGAAGTGCTCTGGAAAGTTAGTTGAGGAGATGGAGAACTCGGTCTTTGTAACATGGACCATAATCTGCAACTAGGGCTATGTCAGGCCAGTTTTGCAATCTGACACCAATGTCAGTGGCCATATTTCAAAAACTACCCAAGAGTACCAAAATTTTGTTACATACTCACTTGCAAACTGTTCCTGGAGCTGATTTTGACTGCAGTGGGGAAAGCAGATAAGGTACACTCTTGTAAGAAGGTACCTGAGCAGAATTTCCTTGCTTAAACTTCTATTTTGAGATCTTCTTCAGAATCACAGAATCGTCTAGGTTGGAAGAGACCTCCAAGATCACCCAGCCCAACCTCTGACCTAACACTAACAAGTCCTCCACTAAACCATATCACTAAGCTCAACATCTAAATGTCTCTTAAAGACCTCCAGGGATGGTGACTCAACCACTTCCCTGGGCAGCCCATTCCAATGCCTAACAACCCTTTCACTAAAGAAGTTCTTCCTAATATCCAACCTAAACCTCCCCTGGCACAACTTAAGCCCATTCCCCCTCGTCCTGTCACCAGGCACGTGGGAGAATAGACCAACCCCCACCTCGCTACAGCCTCCTTTAAGGTACCTATAGAGAGCGATGTGGTCGCCCCTGAGCCTCCTCTTCTCCAGGCTGAACAATCCCAGCTCCCTCAGCCACTCCTTGTAAGCCTTGTTCTCCAGACCCCTCACCAGCCTCGTCACCCTTCTCTGGACTCTCTCGAGCACCTCCATGTCCTTCTTGTAGCAAGGGGCCCAAAACTGAACACAGTACTCGAGGTGCGGCCTCACCAGAGCTGAGTACAGGGGGACAATCACTTCCCTAGACCTGCTGGTCACACTGCTTCTTATACAGGCCAGGATGCTGTTGGCCTTCTTGGCCACCTGAGCACACTGCTGGCTCATATTCAGCCGACTATCAACCAGTACTCCCAGGTCGTTCTCTTCCAGGCAGCTTTCCAACCACTCATCTCCCAGCCTGTAGCACTGCTTGGGGTTGTTATGCCCCAGGTGCAGGACCCCGCACTCAGCCTTGTTGAACTTCATACAGTTGACCTCAGCCCATCGGTCCAGCCTATCAAGATCCTCCTGCAGAGCCTTCTTTCCCTCGAGCAGATCGACACACGCACCTAACTTGGTGTCATCTGCAAACTTACTGAGGGTGCACTCAATCCCCTCATCCAGATCATCGATAAAGATATTAAAGAGGACTGGCCCCAGCACTGAGCCCTGGGGGACTCCACTAGTGACTGGCCTCCAACTGGATTTGACTCCATTCACCACAACTCTTTGGGCCCGGCTATCCAGCCAGTTTTTAACCCAGCGAAGCATACGCCAGTCCAAGCCACGAGCAGCCAGTTTTTTGAGGAGAATGTTGTGGGAAACAGTGTCAAAAGCCTTACTGAAGTCAAGATAGACCACATCCACAGCCTTTCCCTCATCCACTAAGGCTTCTTCAGCCTTGCTGGTCTGCAGGAAATGATGTTAGTCTCACTACCCCATTTCACTCATCTTTTCCAGAATCTTACACCTCCCAGAATTACTGAGCATATCCTTAAAGTATCTTTGCACAATACAGGTATGCTAATATCATGAGTTTACAACTGGGAAGCTGAAGTAGACCAAGGGCGTAAGACTACCAGGAGGTATAGACAAAATTCTTGGATAGCCCAGAACTACAAGTGTAAAGCTCTAGTTGTAGCTGATGACTAAGAGACCTCATATCACTTGGGGGTCTCAGCACAACTTGGGAAAAACTGGGACCTTGCTCTTCAGTGCCATCTATTCTGCAGAACCAGAATAGCGTCTGTCTCTGTCAAAACTAGACCATGCCAAAGAAAAAAATCAACTACTAGCGTCATTGCCCTGGATTTTGCTTTGTCTATGTGGGTCATCAGCTCCACCAGTGAATACCAAATTTCATCATACTGTGCATTTTCCAGGTTCTTTGCATTCATGTGAAAGAGCACAGTGAGTTCACAGATCAGAATGCTGGATGGCATATGTATGACTAAGTATGACTATCAATAGTAATATATTTCACTCTCAGATTGTTCTTTGACTGGATATATTTTACCCAGAAAGCCAAAACCATTAAAAAATCTCTAAATCCATAAAAAATCTGCATGATGTGTTCTCATTTGGTGTAAATCAGTGTGTCTTCAGTAACAAATCTGGCCCTAAATCAGGGACTTTTGATTTTCTAAAATAGGAAACAGGAAATGACAAACTATGAATTAGAAATAGATGCAAACGATGTAATTAGTTATTTCTGTCAACAACTGAGAATTGGCTGAGTATTATGTCCAGAAAACCTCAAATATATTACTCCAAAACTTTTTCCAAAACAGGGTTGTTTTCACAGATCCTATTGGAAATCCAAGGGCCTGAACCAAGAAAGGCAGTTGCCTGATAAAGGGAAGAATACTGTTCACAAAGCCTGCCTTCATAGATCGCATGTATTATTGCCATATAACATCACAAAGCTGAGAGATGGTGACCTGACTGAAGTACCTGGAGGAGTGTACCTCATTTCCTGAAGCCTTCTGCTTTGTTCCTTGTCCTGAAATCTGCATTTCCAATCTGCAAGATCCCAATCTGCGTCATTGCTCATTTGCATGAGTGTGTGGGTTCCTGCAGCACTTGCTGTAGCCAAGAGGATTTAACTGAGGAAATGGAAAATGCTGTTTGCTGGACACACAGAGAGGGAATATTCCAGCTGGCACTGTTTTCTAAAACTACTAAAAATTTCCATCAGATTCAGAACAATGAATCCATCTTTCAGCAGCAGGGACCATATAAGTAGTCAAAGTAGAACTTCATCTGCATAAAACTGGGGGATGTGGAGGGGCTTGTGGGGAAGGAATAGGAACATCCTGACAAGGTAGCATCAGCTCAGAAGGTGGGATGGGGTTCTGCCCTCGCAATATGGTGATGAGTAATCACAGGGAGAGAGCAGCAATGAGTCCTCCCTTGGGTTACATTGAGACCTAGTAGGGTTGTCTCCTAAATTACAATGTTTTTTAAGTTCTGTCCTTAGCTTGGAGGACCTGCAGTCACTTTTCCACTAGACACAAATTGGGCCAGCTTGCTCTAAATACATTACCTCAAGCCAGGCAATGGGAAACCTGAGGAGTTACACCATGTAATCCAGAGAAAAAGGGACAAGAATCAGCTGTTCACTGCAGGCAGATATCCTGTCACAGCTGTGGCAAGGTGGACTGGAGCCAAGCCAAGCTATGCTAAACACAAACAAAAGCAGTTTGACTGATAACTGCCCTCTGACACCTCTCAGGAGGAAAAGGGTCACTTAAGAGCAAATCGATTCTTCTTCAGCTCCTGCTGAAGTGTGAATCAGCCAAAGTATATGAACAAAATGTATGAAAAGGTGCTGATGAGTAGGTGCAGGCTTACCATGACTGACTGTTGTCAGGAAGGGATTTCCAGTAATAGGATTCCTTGTTCCATCTTCTACAAGATAAATTATTACGACTAAGAGAAATTAAAAATTAGTATTTTGCATAACCTGACAGGGTGTTGGGAACCCCATGTTGGTTGTGCCACCATGATCCACAATCAAAATGGTCCATTATGAAGACCAACCTCTTTCTTCTCCCTTTGGAGGAAGCACAGACTTTGAAAGTCGGTCATAAGCTCTCTCTATTTGCTTGGACGGTAACAACAATATTTGCGTTGAGAAGCATTTAGATAAGGCTATAAAGCTCTGTAAACCCATTGGTTATTTGGTTTATTGCAAAGATTGCTGGATAGTATTTCAGAGTGAGTAACTCAGACCTTAGAAGCCGTACTGACTACTTGCCATATGCTCTGGCTTTGAAACTGACAAAAATGTCAATTTTAGAAGTTTTGTGGGCTGTGCTGATTTTAGTCAACTTTAGGACCATACTTGTCCCATTTAGTAATTGCAACCATAACTGGCAATAACACATAAATCTCAGTAATGAAATTCAGACAAATCTCAGGAAGAGAGATGATTGAAAAACTAAGCCTGACAGAAACAGAGGAATTGGGAACACATAATTTTCATGGTCCTTCTTCTCCAAAGTCTGACCATTACACACAAACAGGGAATTTTTCACTTGGCAAGGGGAAAATCAAGAGAAAAACTCGACTAGAAGCACTAGATATGATATAAAAGTTGTATGTCAACAGGAAACCATTGCGATAGTAAAATCTTGCCCACTTTGTGTGCAATATTTGCAGTTTTCTCATGAATTCTTAGGGCTCATTGTAAGCTTTATACAAAACTGCGTAGGACAAATTTGGAACTTCTATATCCCACAAAAGACACTGTGAAAAGCTGCTACAAATTTTTCTTCAGTTATCCATAAAACAATGTAATGTTGATGTCTCAAATAAAATTTAAATAATCTCCCTAGCCTTGGATCCATATCCTGACTGTATGTACATTTTATGTAGGTACTTCTTGAATGAAACACTGTTTTTATCAGATATCTTGACAAGAAAAAATGAACTTAAGTTGCACCAGGAAAGCTTTAGGTTGGATATTAGGAAAAAAATACTTCACTGAAGGGGTTGTGAAGTACTGGAACAGGCTGCCCAGGGAAGCTGTTGAGTCACCACCCATGGAGGTCTTCAAAAAACATGTAGATGTACAGCTTAGTGACATGGTTTAATGATGGACTTGACAGTGCTGGGTTAAAGGTTGGACCAGATGATCTTAGAGGTCTTTTCCAACCCAAATGATTCTATGATTCTGTGAATTAAATTCACCCTGGAGTTGTGTCTGTTAATGTTAAAATGTCATCTTCATTCGGCTATTTAAAACTACCTGGTTTTGCTCATGGCAGTACTTTCCAGCAGGGTTGCAAAAATATTCTGCATATTTGATACAAAGAAGGATAGTCTGGGAAAAGAAAAGGAGGAAAAGAAAATATAGAAGAATTATGACTGGAAAAGGGTATATCTCAAGCCACATTTGTTTACACCTTTTTTAAGGTCATTTTCTCTTTCTCCCCAGGTAGGAAAGCTAGCGTCCTGGGAGACTGAACATGTGATGATAGTGTCACCATCACCTCCCCATCTTTGAGAAATCATGAGTGCAGCCTGGGAAGTGTGCTTGCCTGGAAACCTAACAGAGTAGCTGAAAGCTACCCAAACAACCACAGAGCAGACTTGTTTGTCAAGTGCTGGAAAGAAGCCAGAAGGGGGTGGAAGACAGAAAAGAAAAAAAAAAAAAAAAAAAAAAAAAAGGAGGAGAATAGCTGTTTGTAGGAAAAAATAAAAATAATTGTATTCTTCCTTTGGACTGAGAGGCAGTTCCCATCTGCAGGATAAGTTGGCATTAACTTGCTGCCAAAATGGGACGTGCGCTGCTCCCTGATGTGCAACACTGCTGCTAAGCTGGAGGAGACCTGCCCTCTGCCTTCAGTCCTGTAGCCCTGCAAAGAAATGCAGCCAAGCCTGCTTGCAGAAGGGATCGTGACAGCAGAGAGTTGGCAAGGCAGCATGTGAGATCTAAGGATATATTCTAGCAAGGATATGCCTATTTCTTTCAAAGGAGAATGAAAATATCAAAGGTGGGATTCATCTTCTGTCATTTTAGTTGTCTAGAAGGTACACATCTAGTCTAAGCGTGCCACCCAGAATCCCTCTGCAGAAAGGGGAAGGGTGGGAGACCTCCAGGGGTGACTCCAACATTTGTCCTAAGGCTGGTATTTCAGAGTTTAATTATTTTCTGGAGGTGTCTTTTCCTCACCACCACTTTTCAAGGCATATGAGATTAGATGTGTGGGACAGTTTTTTAGACTGAAAGTTTGGTGGGATCATTCCAATACATAGGACCTGATTTAAACTGCCATTGTTAGCTGCTTTCTAGTGGATGCCTACTTTAGTATTCACTCCATTATCTTCAGAGGCACCTGGAATATCACTGTGCTTGATTGGTCCTGACCTCAACTGGTTAGTGCTCTCTTCAACTGAGACATCACAATAGTTTTAATTATTCTTATTATTAGTTGTTGTTCTTGTTGTTGCAGAATCGTAGTTATAAGGACAAAATTAAGTACACACTAAAGAGTCTGCATGCCTCACAGATAAAATAATAAAAGCTATGGAAATTGAACATGAGAAAAATATGCAACAAGCCACTTTAGAGTTGCAGGTAATCAAAGTTATTTTCCACATGAAACAAACAAAAACACCAGAGTGACCAGTGAACATTGTGATGATGCTGAATTTCTCTTTTCTTTTTTTTTTTTTTTTTCCTTTCTCTCTATTTTTTTTTCTCCAGTGGAACACAAAAATCAATGGGATCAATTTGTCTCCTGTGGCTCATTGACTATGGTTTGATGTCAGAGCTTGAACTTCATTTTTGGGATAGAAAGGGTTTTCTGAATAGGGAGGTTTTGCAGTGTTTCTTAAAGACTACCAGAACCTTTATCTTAGCTCCCTTTTCCATTCTTCATGCTACCTCTCTTCTGCTGAAGTAACTCACAAGAAAAATAAATAAATAAATAAATAAATAAATAAACTAAATAAAAAATAACTCCAACAAGTTATGAATAAATGTAGATAATAGTAAGAGAACTCTACCTATTATAAGATATCACACACTTTTTAAGTAAAGAAAGTCTACCCTCACCTCCAGGCTAACTTAAGGTTACCTGCCTGTCCTTTTACATTAAAAAAATCCCTCTGCCAGACTACATTTGTCTTTGCTGCCTCACATAGCTCCAAACACACTCCACCGTTAAGCACAGCTCCTGTTTTTGTTCCCAGCACTACAATTGCCCAATCCTGTCCATACAGACTGTGGGTTCAAGTGAGGAGCGGTGTGAGTAGGTTCTGTTATGGATTAGATGAGACCACTTAAATCACATTTCCTGCCCCCTGGAGTGTTTGTTTAAGATAAGGAAAATCTTTTGGCTGTCTTTTCCAATGAGGGCATGAAAACTGTTGCTATGTATAGGCTGGCTGGGGAAAATGTCAAATCCTTATGGCACAGTCTGTATTTTGCACTGTCCCCCAGACCTCTTCCCCATTTGGTTGTTCATTTTCTTTGAAGGTTCTGACAGCCTTGCTAGCTACATTTTCTTCCTGTATATCTACCGATTCTGATGCTCAGTTTGAGATAACTCTAGGACTCTCTTGTCATTAGTCATCAATCTAGAGGAATGTTTTTTCCTCTGTGTAGGATGAGAACTGATCTTCTTCAGTGCCTGCAGATGCTCAGATAAGTGCTACTGTGTCCTGTAAATATGCACACAAGTATGTCCCAAGCTGTGTGCTTTTAAACTTTTTTGGTTCTTATGAATTAATGAAAAACTTTATCCTGCCAAGTATATATATTTGTATGTAGGTTGTCAGGAGAATCTCTGCTAGACCAGTAAGGATGAAATAAAATAGAGGGTGTTCAAAATCTCTCAATCATGAACTATTAATACTAGTGTGGAATTAGCAGCCCCAGAATCAATCATTCCCAGACTCTTCACAGATATACACAAAAACAAGAAAAGAAATAACAAGGATCTAAGAAATGCCCATTTATTTTAACCACCCGAATAATGAGATGGAAAGGGCTCTCAGCAAGTTTGTGAACAATACCAAACTGGGGTGAGTGGTTGATCAGAGGGACCTAAACAGGATGGAGAAATGGGCTGAAGTGAACATAATGAAGTTCAAGAAAAAAATAGTCCTCAGTATGGGGTGGGATGTTCAGAAGAATGTAGTAGACATCCTTGTAGTCCCTGGAAACACTCAGTGGAAAAATGTCACTGATCCACTGTTGGCAATAGTCTAATTTGCATTGAAGAAATGATTTTAAATATGAGCAGTATATGTTCTTGTCAGAAGTTGTTACTGTACAGAGGGGACCCTTGCACACAGCTTGGCAACCAACCCTGTACAGTGAATTTCGGAAACACAACAAGGAATCCTTCTATTCCCAGTAGATACAAATGATGTCAAGAAATTCACCACCTGCTTGCAGATCCAGATCCAAAGCAGATGTAAGGAAGAGCAAAGGCTATTTCTGTACTGACCTCCTATCTCTGGATGTGGGATGTGGGCCTTCTCAGGCTCAAGGAGGTCAGGAGCATGCAGGTATGTGACTTTCTTTGCTGCTTCCGAGCACTGTAGTTCAACCACCAGCTCTATCAGTGACCCAAAAGGTCTCCTTTGATAACATTAGGAGCTGGTGGTCTGCTGGGCTTTAGCTAGGGTTTCCTCAGGACATAGAAGCTCTTTGGCAATATCTGAGCCACAAAAGACAATTTGCATGGAAGCCACTGCACACCTTTAATTGTTCTCATTTCCCTTCTTAGTAGCTTTTCTATTTATAATATATCATTTTTGCACACTGAGCGGCAGAAAGGCTTATGGTATTCAGAGTGGGGAGAACCATGAATTTATATAGTGTCATAATGATCTATTTTTCTTTCTATTTCTTTCCTAATGATTCTTAGCATTTGATTTAGCTATTTTTTTTTTTTTTTTTTTTTTGATTACTGTTGAGCTCTGAGATGATGTTTTCATGGAACTGTTGTTATATCATCAAGCTCTCACTAGAGTAGTAATGGTTTGATGAGAGCCCGTCAGATTTGTTTTCCAGTATTCACCTTCACATTTGCCTCCCCCTTCACATCACATTTACCCAAAGTGAATTTCTTCTGTGATTTTATTTCTCACCCAGTCTTGTAGTCTTTTTCCAGTTCTTCACAATTGGTCCTTGTCCTTATTGCTCCAGAATAGGTGTATATCAATTGTAAATTTTGTCATTCTCACTGTTAAAGCCTTTTCTAGGTCACTAGTGAATGTGCTCAGCAGTAGTTTCCTACAGTGTCCTTTTTGTTACTTCCCTCCATTATGAAAGCTGCTCATTTACTCCTAAAATTCATTTCTTATCTTTTAACCGTATCAGGACCATCTCTCCTGTCATTCTTGCATAGTTTATCTTTTCACGTGTAATAACAGAACTGTCCTCACAAGACATCTAAAGTGGCTCCTGTTGCCCTTTAGTGAATCTCATTAGTTTGTGTATTCTGTTGGGCAGAAAAACAGGTTCTCGTCCTTGCTAAATTTACTGAAATCCGGAATAAATCTTTAACACCATTTTTCTTGTGATTTTTGGAAGGAAAAGGTTTGTGGTTTAGAGGTTGATTTTTCCGTGTTCTGCTCATGCCTCACTCAGTGCCTTGAAAGTTTCTTACTCTCACTGCATACATATCCAGAGAAAATTCCACTCATATAACAAACAGACAGCTATATGTCAAAGCATGTCCAGGCCCAGATTTATCTTGCCTCAAATTAATCTAGATTTTAACCCCAGTGTTTTTAAGTTTCCTCTACGTTCTATGGAAAAAGGGTCTTTTCCTCTCCAACTCTTTTCAGATAGAAGGAACACCTTAAAAGGTATTTCTCTCTATTGATTTCAATGACAGTCTTGACTTAACTGATGAGTTAGTCCTCAAATGTGGCTATGATTAATACAGCTAGCCCCGGTAATAAAAATTATGCTATGTAGAGCCTCAGTGAAGGGAGCTTTTCAGATAACAGTATAGTTTTGCTCAAATAGTTTTGCATTTCATGAAATATCTTCTGACAGAACTTTTCTGGTCAAGAGATATACTGTGTCCCATCTTTAACACATGGAGTTATGCTGAAAGGAGTCTGAGGTACAAGTACATGAAGAGATAACTTACAGCAACCTTCAAGAAGTAAACGTTCAGTGATAATTGTTGCAAGAACATTGAATGCCTCTGTGGCTCTGGAGAAAGAGTTCTTATAAGGCAAAGCATCACTGTTGCGTAACTTAACCAGAAGACAAACAGCTATCACAGAAATGCTTCACACAACACTTCTGGTGGAAAATGAAACTCAGTTGGAGAGAACGATCCTGTTATGCACGGAGATCTGAATCTGTCTCCTCAGACCACTAATGTGAAAGTCAATAAGAATTCATTTTATAGCACTTATCACAAGGACTCTGACACATCTATGTTTCCAAAAGCATAAAGTATTGGGATGGGTTACAGATTTGTAAGTCTGCAGAAACCTAGCAATAAATTTACTGCTGTTCTTTTTAAGGCTTTGCTGTTTTTACTTTGAGAGTTTCCATCAAAAGTCAGAAATACCCAGAATTAAAACCAGTTCTAGCTGTGCTTACACCTGCTGCAATTCTAGCCATGCTTACATCTCTGCTGCACCTCCATTGTGAGAGATGATAGATCTGGCTGAAGTATTCAGACTTCAGGAGCTCATGTTGCATCACTTGGGCTAACCTCAAAGCCTTACTCATCCTGGGAGACACCCTGTCTTATAGGAATTCTCTTCAAGCAGATCCCAAATCACTGCTGTTTTGGTAAGCTGCATTTCCTTTTTTACTGTGGAGGTGGTTATAGCACCTGCATTGAACAGTAATGAGGGAAGCCCCACACCGCAGGACACTGTTCTCTTATGGACTAACAGAATTGCTTCCAGGATATACAAAGTCTTCCAGAAATATACTAGCTGAAGATCCATGCTGGGACAGGAAATATGGCCTTCATGCATTTATGTGGAACATCTTATATTTACTATTTATATTTATATTAACTATCTTTAATGCAAAAATATGTAAATCTTTACAAGTGGAAGTGGTCCAAATAATAGGAGCAGAAGAAAATAAACCAGCAAAACCCAGATGCAATCAGGATAGCTGAATGGGCTTAGAGGGGGCAGCTGGGCTGGGAGGGGTAGCCAAGAGATTTCCATCCTTGAAATCTCTCCTGACTGCTGCAGGGGCGGCGATGAAGGGGACACTACCAGCTGTCTGGATCCAGTCACTTCCATAAAGGAAAGGGCTTTCTTAGTCCTGATTTCTTTCTCGTGGAAGATGAAATTCAGTCCTCAATCTCCACTTGAGGATAAATTGCTGTAACTCCAGCAGGTGTGCTGATGCTTTCACCTTACATTTCATCTGCTGAAGACTGCCCTGTCTTCATTAGAGGTATCATAGAACATCCGTGCTATTGCTCCATCTAAATTATGCATTTAAAGTTAGGTGCTTTTGTGTTTTCTTGGCATAGAGATTTCTGAGTGTACCGAGCTGACTGAACTCTTCACAAGAAAGCTGGCAAACCCTCATGCAGTCTGTCCTTTAATGACTAGATAAGTAGCACGTCTGATCCATAATCTCTTCCTGCTGGTTATTCTCTGGCAGCAGTGCATAAAATGAATATCACAATAAGCTCCTGGAGGGTTGGCAGTGTCTCCATTGACTGGCTCTGGGCCTGATGCTCCAGCAGCTGGAGTAACCGCAGAGAGCACTGCATGAGGGGGAGCACTGCCATCCCCAAAGCATTTCCCAACAGTGGAGTAATTCTCTGACACACTACTTACTTGTGAGAGGTGTTAGAACATCCAGATATTGCCAGACAATACCTGAAGGACATTAATTGCCAAGGAAGGAATAGATTGCCATAGGCAACATACTTTTCTGAGATTAAAAGCATTTTATAAAAGTAGGCAAACAGATGGGAAGGGATGAAGGAAGGAGGATGGATGAAAGCAAAATAAATAAATAAATAAATAAGCCCAAGGATATATTGGACAGCAATACTCTTTTGCAAGACTTTCTATTTAGCTGAAAACTAACGCTCCCCCTCATAATAATAATAAAAAAATATAATAAAAAATGTCACCAGCCCTAATAAATACGTACTGCAGCCAGTAGGCTGAGTAAGTAAAAAAAATAAGAATAAAAATAAAACCCATCTCATTAAATTGCAGAATTTCTGGGCACTTTACCAAAACTTAAAGATGTTAATTGAAGAAGACAATAAAATCACTATGTATAGTGATTATGACTGCAATATATTATTCATGGAGGTTAGCTTGTTTCCTCTGTCTCTCAGCAGCTACCATTACTTACACTCAGCCTGTCATCTTGGTCCACTAGCCTAATGAGCATTCATGTTTTCCACTTCCTTGCCCAAATTTGAAGTGTTATCATCTCTGGTGTAAAGTTTTTCTTTCCTTCCTTCCTTCCTTCCTTCCTTCCTTCCTTCCTTCCTTCCTTCCTTCCTCTCTTTCTCTTTCTTTCTTTCTTTCTTTCTTTCTTCCTTCCTTCCTTTCTTCCTTTCTTCCTTTCTTCCTTTCTTTCTTTTTCTTTTTCTTTCTTTTTCTTTCTTCCTTCCTTCCTTCCTTTCTTTCTTTCTTTCTTTCTTTCTTTCTTTCTTTCTTTCTTTCTTTCTTTCTTTCTTTTCTTCTTTCTTTTTTTCTTCTTTCTTCCAAAAACTGGTTGCAGAGTCATTCCTCAGAGCTCTGTTTTTTATTGCCCCATTTGTCTTTGCTGTCATTCCTTTGCAGTTGCTGTTTTGTGCCAAAAGGTCTTTTCCTCTTCCTCAGCTCACTCGTTTTCCAGTTTGTTTTCATCTTTAATCATATTGTCTCTTCTAGTGAATTTTCTCTAGTTTAATACAAATTATTGAGTAATTTTGTATCATGGATAGCATTAGATGTACTGCAGTTACTCATCCAGAAAGCCCCATTGTGACTCCTGTAGTAAATATTGATTCTTATACATTATAAACTTCCATGTTCCTAGGTTTAGCGCTCATTGGTATCATTCACAGTAACACCTACAAGATCAATGTGGGAGGCTCATGCCATCCTTCTTTTTCTTTTCCTTCTCATGGCTTAGCAAACAGTATTTCAACACACTCTAAATTCACCAGATAGTTTTCAGGAGAAATGAATGACCTGTGCATGGATCTGAGGTGAATGTTTTAGAACAGGAAAAGCTTGTGTGGGTTAGGATGACTGGCAAGCTGCCTTCTGGGGACAGATTTACTAACAAAAAGGAAGAAACTCTCTTTGTTGCATGGGATTATCTGCTGGAATCGAACATGGAGAAGGAGGAGAGATGCTCTTATATTTGAAAGCTTTGATAGGTATAAAGCAATTTTAATAGCCTCTCAGAAGTCAACCAAAGATGTACCTTTGGCTTTATCTGTGTTCCAACAAAATGAGGAGGATTAAACATGCTGATTTTCAAGAGGGAAGTACTTTCCTTAGACTTTTCTAAGGGCTGTCCTGTGGCTTCAAAGCTTCTGTAACATGCTTTGTGAGCACTGGCCAGCAGCATTAGTGACTTTCTCCATGCCCAGGGTGACCTAGTGTCCCAAGAACGTACTTACACCTGCAGTAAGGTGCCAAGTACTTGCAGCCGTGCAAATTTCAGAAACAGTTTCCCCCTTACATCTTTGGAGTGTGCAACTTGGATGCTAGCAAATTAGCAAAAAAAATCACATAATTTTCCCAGGACCATCCTGATCACAAGAAGGTATGTACTTGGTTTTCTAGCCTCTTCAACTACATCATTACTTTGTACCAGTATGATGATCCATAATCTAACTAAGCCATTATATGGTCCTTCTAAGGTTACTGGGTCTGCAAGCACACTTATGCCTTTGACTTGAAATGCATAAACAAGTCTTTCTGAAACCCATGAACCAGACATCCTTCTGCAGGGAATCTACCTCAAACCTCATTTGTGCTTAGGGAGTGTAGTCAGTAAATAACTTCACTATCTGAGCATGGTTCGAATAAGCTTTTTTCTTAGACTATGGATAATTATAGTACGGAATAGTAGCAACATTACTGGGAAGACATAGACTTTTATTTTAAAAGAGCAGGCAGTTGTAATTCACAGGTGTTTCTGAACCAAAAAAATGAACAAGCCTTGTTGAAGATAGTGGGCACAATTATGACCAGTAAGGCCTGGTCATTTCAAACACCAACAGGAATTTTTTTAGATAGTTGTCCTAAGGCCAGAGAAACAAATCTCATTAATAAGAAACATTGGCCTTAAATAAGTGATGTATACCTATTATCCCAAAAGGATATATTTTATTAGTCTTAAAACTAATAATTTCTCAAGTATAAAGAAGCTGCTGTCTGCACCTGAGTGCTTCACCTGTATGTGAAATTCTTCATCCAGCCAGGATCTCTACTAGAAATACACAAGCTTACATCAATGTAAAATATTGCAGTTACTAACTTCAGTTTTTAGATAAAGTTAATCTTCCCTTTGATGCATGAGTTCATATAATGTCTCTGAAAGAAGTATACAAATTTACAGCAATGCAATTTGTCCCATCTTCTCTGCCTGAAATGAATTATCTAGGAAAAGGGGAGAAATCAGAGTGAGCACTCATGAACCAGTCTGTATCCGCATGTCTATACTATTACTTTCAGCATTCAGGTGCATTTTTTCATTTTTTATTTTTTATTTCTTTTTTTTTTTTATGCTGCTTAGTTTTAGAAATCTGGGCAAGTATGTGAAACACTAATAATGCAACAAATTTGAAGGGACCAGTCAAAATGCTAACAAAACAAAGAAACTCCAAGGGTCCTTGGAATCCTATTTTGCAATTAATGAGCTGTTGTTTCCATTCACTACAAGCATCCTGTAGAGCTTTTCCTTTTTGTGGCAAAAGCACTGCTGACATCAGAAGAGACAGATCAACCCCCTGAAGCCATTTTATCTCCATCCTCCCCACAATAGCACTGTTTCTACAGAATAAATACTAGAAGGTCAAATAGCTATAGGTGTCCAGCTAACTTCCCCAGACCCTTTTCTTATTGCACCATTAAAAGGGGGTGGCCATTAGTGTTGATGAAAGAAGCGGATCTGCACCCTTTACTGGGAAAATCTATGCTCTGAAAGATGAAAAATGCCAAGGCTATTATTTAATGATAAGATTCATTCAGTCTTGTGGTGTGGGCTTTCAGCAGTTCTCCAGCAAAGGAAACTCTTTATCAGGCACCTGGAATATATTGTCCCCAGGGACTTTAAGATAAGAAAACACATTCTCAGCTTCACATTCAGCCATGGTGTGATTTGAAGGGTGATAACATTTCTCCAGCTGATTGTGAGAATCATTCACTTTTTATTCAGCCATATCTCCAAGCCCCCTTGATCAAGGGTCCTTTTCCTTTCCATCAGGCAGCATTGTGTTAAATGTTCCTGATTTCCTTACATTTCTCTCTTCAGTACTGTTATCTCTAACTTAGACTATCCCAGTGTTCAAACATAGGGTCCTTATTTTACCTTTGTAGGAAGAGAAATGGTAGAAAACAATTCTGTGATGGGTATTTAATGTATTTCTGGGAACTATATATTGCTCATTTAAAGTCTAAACTTACCCTTTACTAGAAAGTTAAAAAAAAAAAAAAAAAAAAGAAAAAAGCAGAACAAGAGGGAAGCTGCAATTTTTCAACACTTGATGTAAAACCCTCCGCTTCACTCTTTTCCCTGCCTTTATGGTTTTGTTGTTAATGATGTTTCTAATTGCTAATTGCTCTCATCAGTTTCATCTCCAAAAATCTCAGTTGAAGTTACTCCTATGATTTGAGAAGAATGAAGCAGTTTTTTTTAGGACTGCGGTGTGTGTGGAATAAATCATGGAATTGTCACTTCAAAAGTCTTTTGTAGCATTTCATGTTTACATACAGATACCATTTCAATAGCATCCCAGAATATTTTAATAGAAAAAATGATTTATTCTGATAGCAAGTATAATTCCTGCTAGAGAACAGCTAAATTCAGAATTTTTTGTTAAAGTTTCCTTCTGAGGCTACCCCCTGAAATCTACAAGGATGTGGAAGCCTTCGAGGCTCTCCAAGAACCACCCAGCTTTAGAGAAGGAATGAGACAGCTTGCAGGAGCTGCAGAGTGAGGTAATTATGCACCTGACTGCTCAGTCTTGGCAGATGATGTTGAGTTGCCCTTCTAAGACAGACTGAAGTTCACAGTTACATGCATTTGGAGAAGGTGAACAAAATACCTACATCAACCTTACAAACAAAGTGTTTTTCACACACTGCAAACTGTTAAGGTGTTTATGCATAGTGCTGCTAAGGTTTAATTTCAGAAGGAAAAAGGCCGAGGAGGACTGATCATTTCCCTGTGTTCAAGAAAAATCCATTACCAAAGTTTATGGAAGGACTGGTTTAAAACCAGGTCTCAAAACATGACTTTGACTATAGTGTGCACTTGCCAGTATGTCCAATTTATCATTAAATTCCTTTGCCTTTGCCTAGAAACACTTCATACTGCATACTGAAAAATAAATTTAAAATTAATGTTTTAAAAAATCTTTGTTTAGAACTCTTTTTTAAACACAAATTTGCTTATTCATATAAAGAAAAACTTCATTTATCATGAGCTCTGTAGAAGCAAAAGAATGTTGTATATTTTTATGTTTTCCAATTCTGTATCACTGACAGCATATTAGAAAACAATATTTATTTACTGTGGGCAGTTCTTACATTTGTACACTGTTCAGTGTGTACTTGTCTTTACCCATAATAGAGGATCCTTGGGTCAAACAGGTCCCCGAAACAGAGTTGAAGGACCTGCTGACAAGAACAACTGAACAACCCCATTCAGAGGACAATGAAGTATCACTGAATATAAGCGCTGACGTATAGTTATTATAATGTATATTTACTACAAACTCAGAAAACACCATGTGGGGACACATCGTTAAAGCCGTGAAGCTGATGCAGAGCAATTTCATTTTAGCATAGAGTTCAACATAAGGAGTGAGTTTTTGCCCAGTCTGCATCAAGATAGATCACTTCTGTATTTCCGATTCCTCCCCTCTACAACACAGGGTTTTCACATTATCAAAATAGCCCTTTTCTCAACAGTTCTATACATGTGGTGACATTTGTTTCCAGTGACACTAAGGCCTTCTCTAAGTCATTATTATCCAAGCAAGAACCACCACGCTGAAGCTATAGTCCACATTTTACCCTTTGAGAAACCTTTTCTACACTCAGATACTGCCTTAGAGAACAATGACCCAGTAAAAAATGTGACAGATACACAACTGCCAAATGGTGATGGACAAATGTTAATGACATAGATTTCCTGTCCACCCTTAAATATAATTCCACCACAAGATGGTCTATTTCATTAAAAACATAATAAAAAAATCTCAAAAATTCTTATTCTCCAAAGACTGAGGATCATGCCCAAGAATCCCATTTCCTGTTTGTTGCTATCAGTGTATTGAACTGTGCAGAGTTTTCCTCCAGCCTTGGATCAGAGGCCACTAGGATGTCTGATTGCACAATGTATTTGGTCACTGTTCACAAAGCATCCCTACTGGAGAGATCCCAAATGCCCTCAGAAAAATCTGCTTCCAGTTTCCTATCATTTTATTTAAAGCATCCTGCCTGTGAATTTGCTGTCAGTATAAAAGCATTTCATGAAGTGACCCAAAGTCATGAGCTTACCATGGCTGGTAATTGGCCTCACATCAACTTGTTTTCGCGTTGACTAGTTGTCAGTGACTCAATTAATTGCAGATTCCACTCTTACTAGACAACATTGGCAGTGTCAAGAAAATTTGAGTGAGAATAATGAATTATCATCAGATCTCAGAGACAAATTCTTCTTAGTGAAAGCGTCTCACATTGCTTCCTTCCACAACATGCTGGTTCTGTAGAAAAAAAGGCTTCTTTTGGTGCTGTTGGTATTCTCACTTTCCTTCCTAAACGCTTGCCTCACTCACTTGACATAAGGAATATTCTGGGCATCAACCATGCTATTCTACAGGGCTTGTACACAGTAAATGCAGTCATTGGATAGCCTGAAGAAGCATTACACTCTCTTATTACACTATTATAAGACATAGATGGAGAAAGAATTTGGAAAGAATGTTTGCTTTTGAAGTTAAATCCTCAAACACTGGTAAACATTGAGAAGACTCTTTCTATATGACATCTTTCTATATGACATGAATGTATGGAATGACAAATATTACTTGGAAGAAGCTTCTGGAGTTCTCCAGTCCCAGGCAAGTTCCTCAGGGGGCATGAATGCACATTGGCAGTGGCAGGAGGTTGCTGGTATTTTGTCTGCTGCTACAAGAAGACTAGTTACAGCAAAACTTAATCAAGATAGAAGGCTTTCTTTGCAAGGATAATAAACAAGACCTGTGCTTGGTGATATAGGTGCATAAAATGTAGAGCTTGCTACTGTCCCTGCCAGCCAGTCTGCCATAATCTCAAATGTCTTGTAACAATGACGTTGATTTTTCTGGTTTATAATTGAATTAGGAACATGTCTGGGAAAGTTGCAAAAGATTGTACCTTAAAGTTGGATATGGCCCAGCTGTTAGATAGTAAATGAATAGCTCTGGGGCTTCTTTCTGATTCTGTAATTCTTCAGATGCTGAATCCAGGCTCCAAACTGAGGTTAAAAAAAAAAAAAAAAATCATAAATGAGATCATAAATGATTTTACAAAGGAAGAAGGGAGTTTGAAGTGTTGCAATTCCTGGTGTTCAATGTGACAATCAAGAGTGTAGAGTGAACAACACTTCCAAGAAAACATCTTAGTATAGGAAGTCAAACATCTCCAAAATCAATTGAATTTTCTTATCTTGTCCAGTCTCGCCTATAAGAGTATTGTACTGAATTCTACATATGATCTTTTTTTTTTTCTTGATCTTCTAGACACAAAAGAGATAAAGAATATATTTCATATTCCTCACTGTGCTACATGATATATTATTGTCACAGCTCCAGGACTCATAATACAAGTATCTTTGTGAAATGCTCATATCCCCACTTCATTTTTTCCTACCAGTCAAACCTTGCTGAACACTTACAGGCCTTTGCTATACCCCTTAAGTAGGAAGGTGCCTTACAAATAAAGGTGAGATTCTCCACATTTTCTATGTTCACAGCTAGTGCAACAGCAAGAAGGACATGCAGATGTGACTTACCTCCGATTCATCTGAATTTTTAGTAACATACTCCTGAAAAAGAATGGTAAATTCCACTGAATATAAACCAGTGCATTAGCAGAGAGAATCAACTTGTCATATAGGAAAGCTTTAACTATTGAGGGCATCATATTCATTCTACAGTTAAACAGAATTGCTTCAGATTCCCTCTACCAATTTTAGGACATTTACTTCAAATTTATACTCATGCATTTGGGATTGTAATCTGACACAATGTTTTCATGTAAAGCCTCCCCGGTACAGTGCTCATTTTCAGAAACAGTCACACTAAAATTCATTTTCTCACAGAAACCAAGAGTGAATCGAAATATAATCAAGTAAGATGATTATAATTAGGGAAAATCATACCTTTGGAAAAATACTTAAAATAAAGTAATTCTCCTTTAGCATGGGGAAAAGATGACACCTCCCATGGAAAATAACTAAGCTTCCTGGGAAGGTGTTCTTACTTTGCTTGTTCTGTGAATATTGGATAGATGAAAAATAATTTTATACATACAAAGCAAATGCCACAATAAGAGCAGAGAAACTAGGTATGGAAAAATTTATTCTAGCTTCATTCAGACTTTGACCTGGATTATTTACTGAATTTCTGTGCATTGACCTTGAAAACTATTAAAATGGTAAGCAAAAACTTTTTTCAAAAAAATTCTATGTAGTTGAGCTATATGAATGGTCCTTCCTCAGCCATTACTATGCCACAATGATACAGAGCAAGCAGCGTGCTGGAAGCAAATCACCCTTTGCTTTCTCTGTCAGCCTGAAGAAATAAGTCATTTTTGCTACAGCTGTGAAGAATGACAGGGGCTCACTGGCAACCTCAGGCCCTTCAACCACGGATTAGAGACCATTCATCTATAAACACCACACCTAAAGCAGCAAGAGCCACAAACTGGTTACTTTTTCTCTCAGGTTTACATGTGTCTTTCTCAACATGCTCCGAGGAATGGAGAACTACTTTTATTTTATTTATTTATTTTTTTCATATCTAAGAAGGACTATTAGCAAAGTTGCTGGAGAACATATTAATTGCCATACAACAATTTCTATACTAAAAGTCTGAATTAGAGTGTATAATTTTGACAATTTAATCTGAAAAAAGGTTATATAAAGACCTCACTGAGGAGGGTTACCTACAACTGAAGAAACTCTCTAATGAGTTTGTTGTTGTTGTTGCATTATTATTTTGAACACTTTCTTGGAATGTTCTTTTACTTTTGAATCATGAAACCACACGCATACACACAAAACAGAAGTAAAGTAGCAGTAATTTTCCAATGAGTAAGAGGAAACACGTTTAGAAAACAGATTTATAGCAGCTTGTTAACTCTCCAGCTTCAAGGCTCAGGACTAATTTTGGCTATGAGAGTTAAAGAGATTTCTTGCACCTTCCTTTACCCATGCTCAAGACTGATTGCTAAATTACAAGCCTAGCAATCTGTACTTTGTTACTGGGTGTGAAGATTGCCAGCTTTGTTGCTGCTTATCAGTACCAACGACCACTTTCCATCTCTCCAGCATACTTCATCTTTACTCTTAAGGAAGAGGGTTAAAAAACAAATACACTGGATGGTTGCTAAGCAGCTTGACAATACAGATCTTTGATAAGATCCTCAGCATGCCAACCACTTACCAATATTACCTGCTCTTGGAAAAAGTCATATTGTTGGGTGACAAAATCTCCCAATCTCTCTCTTCATATGTCTCTGCTGGGCTAGAAGTGCTGAGGAGCAAGTTGGAGTAGCTAAAGCAGATGATTTTTATTCAGACTACTTTACTATACTAATCTCAGCCATAGTTTTCTATTCACATACAGACATTGTGTTTATTTTTATTGCATCACACTTAAATATAATATTTATGACAGATGCATTGGGAATATTCCACAATACATCTAAGCAGTTGAACTCATTTAAGTGGTGCAACTAGCCTTTAGTCAGGAAAACTAAATTCATCATACTCAATAATGACAGGAGTGAACCTGAAAAGGGAGAGTATTCTTTTTCTTCTAAAGATGTATGAATTTCTGAAGTTGTGTTAACCTGTCAGTAAGGAAGAATGTAAAATTCCATGCAGTTGGCTTACCTGCAATGGAGACCCTTCGTTTATTCATTCTAATTGATTATCCAGCAATGAATTGAGGTCAACTATTTTTCTGTTTCTGTCCTAACTTCTCATAAATGTACTTTGTGTCTAGCATTGCAGGTGGTAGTATAGTAGACAAGTCATCTGGCTTTATTGAACGAGTGTGAGAATCCTTGCAGGAGAAGCAAGCTGGCCTCTTTTCAAGGAAATACATTTCTGAGACAGCAGTGAGTAGTTATCTTGCCTAAGGGATTTTGGCCAGGAAGGAGCATCTGCTGTGAGAACTTGCCTTGGAAAAGCTGTTGAAATAAGCCACGTGAGAAAGCTTGCACTTTAGCATGCAAGAGCACAGTGGCATGGAAGGGATCAATGGAAGGGGACATGGGAGCACAAGGTCAGGGAATGGATACCCTATGCCATTTTAATACGGTTCCAGTTCCACACAAGACCCTTGTTTATCATTTACTGTTGGTTAATTCAATGCCTTCATAAATGCCTAACTAATAGAAAACATCTGGCTCAGAGATTTTAGAATATGTGAAAGTTGATGTATGTAATAAGATGGCAGTTTTCTCTTTAGAATTAGCTCTGTCCCAAGCTACTTTCAACTACTTTTAATGGCTAAGGAGCCAGAAGATTAGAAGAACAAGGCTGACCATGCTTTTGAGAATCCTGCGAGAAGCTGCCAGCTGCACAAGCAGGTGCTGATGAGTTACCTTCAGTGCCTGATCAACAGGTGTTTGAAAGGGAGCATGGTGTCTTGGTGATAGCACTACAATACCTGGTTGTTGGTCAAGAATGAAGGAACTAACTCAGACCTGAATATTACTAGATTGGCATAGTAGACAAATGGACTTCAGGAGAACAGAAAGCAAAAGGTATAATCAAGGCACCACGCAGCATCCTCACCAAAATTTCCATCAATAACTTTGAGCCCTTGCTCATGCTGTTTTCCAGCCCCTAGGTTTCACTGCAAAGGGATCAGCTATAGATTGTGGCTCAAGGAGGAAAAACACAACTGTAAACTTGTCCTCTGTATTCTCTTCCTGTGAAAATGTTTTATTGTGATCTTTCTTTAAAGACCTGGTTACATGGCACTGGGAGATATTTTTAGAGTCGATGTTTATGAGCCATAGTCCAAGCTGTAGTCTTGTCACCAGCAGCCAAATTTCTAAAACAATGTTTTATTAAAAATTTTCTTCACATCTGCTTCTCTCTACTTTCCTTATTGTAAAACCAGAGATGTTGACTGGGTTTACTGAGGACTGTAATTTGGCCCATAGTCTACCAGAATTTCTTTTGAGATCTTTTAAGGTGAGATTCCAGTATGATCTATGTCTGTGGCTAGAGCAATTGTCTTCATTGAACTTCATTCCCCATTTTATGGGAGAATACATGCTTATGCTTGTATTTGACCACCTCCTCCATAGCCTCATTGCAGTCCTCTCAGTGAACCCTGTA
The DNA here is from genome assembly GCF_013377495.2 of Cygnus atratus. NCBI lineage: Eukaryota > Metazoa > Chordata > Aves > Anseriformes > Anatidae > Cygnus > Cygnus atratus. The sequence continues at coordinate 74,362,136 of NC_066365.1, read as the reverse complement.
CTGTTGGCTGGGCATGCAACAGCCTGGATGTGCTTTAATTCCTATGGCCAACTCTCTTCTCCTTAATGACAGCTAGTGATACTGTAGTCAAGCTGAATTGGGATGCCTTTTGTTCTTTAAAATGATAGCTGTGAACATTTCCTTTGTGGTTAGTTTCTATTAATTTTTTGCTACCGTTATGAAATCCACTTGGTGTCTGGGACACATTCTCTCCTACCAGCCTATTTAAATTGAGCTGATTCAAGACCTCAAACTTTACCATCCCCATTCTCATCAAAATTTGCTTTGTTGTTGTAAAGGCTTGTTTACAATCCCCTCCTGTACTATTCCCCATTAATGCAGCGTGTGTCTTTCTGGCACGACGTTCCATATTTTGCCAGTTGATTAAGGCAGAGGAAGGGAGCTCTGTAAATATTGCAGCTCTTCTTGGAGCAGCAACCACTGAGTGCTCAGTCCCAGAGGATGGGGAAGGGCTCCGATGCCTTTCAGTGAACCACAGTTCCCGCACATTCCAGCTGTCAAGGCAGCCATTGGCCCCTTGAACCAGCTCTCAAATGAACGTTTTTAATCATCCCCCCGAGCCCTTTTCAACAGCAGTTGACTTGTCCCAGGAAGCCTCAGTTACACTCTTTGCAAAGGAAATTATTAGCGGGTTTGTTAGTTGTTTGTTGTTGCATGTGTGGGAACAGTTTACAAAGACAGTGCAGGGTACTTTTCCTTCGGGAGCCACTGGAAAAGAAAGTTTAGAAATTTCATTTGCAAAATGAGCGTTTTGGATCCCTGAAGAGCAAACATTTGGTTGTATTGCAGGATATTTTTGTTACTTCAGATAAATGAATAAACACACTGCTCCTGACACCTCTTTGCCATCTGCTTGGAGGCGACTGTAAGACGACTTTTGCTGCTTTCTTTCAGCAAAAAGTCATCTTACAGTCTCATGACTCAGCAGCATGCAACTCAAAGACATGATGCATACCTCATCAGGCCAGTCATGTGGGGAGGAAGGTCATGAAAAGCCTAGGATGCTATATGGACCCAGTTTCATGCACTTATGTTGTCCCCAAAGGCAGCCAGTCTGCAGTTTATGCTTGGACCCTAGCAGTGTCAGGACCCATCAAGAAACGTCTCTTGATTAGACATCTTCTACTGAATCTGTCCTCATGGTGATGCTGGGCAAATGAGACAGTATACTATGTCCATAGGCATGACATGTTACAGGTCTTGGAGGTGTAATAAGAAGCCGAGCATGCTCCAAATTTCCCTGTGAAAGCACATACAAGTCACTTAAGAGCTGTTTCACCATGCATTTCTGACCAACAAATGATTTGATATAGAAGCAGGCTCAGGGCCACTCGCTCACAAAACTGCTCCTAGGATCCTTTTACACATGGCCTCTGTGCTTGTAGGCAAGTACTTCCTGGAATGTCTTGCAGAAGGGACTATGAGCCTATAGGACTCAAATTCATTTACAAAATATCCTCCCCTGAAGCTGATTTAGGTATGCTCACACTGTATGTGCTCTTGATGTCTTTTCCATCATTGACTTCTATGATTTTGTATGGCAGAAAGGAGCCAGCAGGTACTTGGAAATTATTTTTTTTTCTTCCACTGAAGTCGGTGACAGTTGTAAATATCCTCCAGACAGGCTCTACCACCACTACAACAGCAACTATGTCACAACAGTAGAAGATATCTCAGTAGGATGAGATGAGTCTTGTTGCTTCTGTGAAAACAAATGTACCTATAAGCTCAATTTCAACAGACAGTGACATATAAGATGAAGGAAAAAACAACTTCTTCCCCCCCCTAAAAAAGTACTTTTGAATTTCCAATGCTACAGCATCACACCTTGAAAGCCAGCCCTATTAATCCAACTGCTGATTTCCTCATAATCACACAGGTGGTTACTTTGCATTCATTTATGGAGCCTATTACTATTACAAAAAAACTATAGCAATTGTTGTAAGAGAAGCCCAGATTACTGTTTGTTTTTGTTTGTTTGTTTGTTTGTTTACAAAACAGTAATCTGGGCTTCTTTTTCTTTTTCTTTCTTTTTATTTACTGTTTTTTGTTTACTTTTTTTTTTTACTGTTTTTCTTTTTCCTTCTACCCAATCCAAAGGAGACATGAGAACAAAGTTCAAGTTCACAGTAGGAAGGAGGAAATAAAAAAGCAATGATGATAATCAAAAGAGCTGAAGAATCCTAATTTATTAGTATCAGTTTGTCTTGCTGGGCAGGATGCATCACCTTTATTTAGGTTTTCTGAATATTGACAAACTGACTTACATTCTATCACTCAATCTTAAAAAAATGTCTATTAACAAGTCTTTCATGGGTCATTTTCCAATTTTTGATACTTGCTATTTTATAGCCTATTGTAACCACATTTGGAAAAGCATAAACTGCAGAGAAATACATCAGTGCCATGCTGCCTTTTCCCCATGATATATAACCTAGCAGATGGCAAGTGGCTCAGTCCACACCCTAGATCCTGCAGATTGATGCTAGTACAAGGAGATCAATCTCATCTACCCATTTAAGCCTATGTGGAATTTTGTATTATGTCTCAAAATAAACAGAATAAAATAAAGCTATCAAAATTCTAAAACAGCACTAAAGAACAAGTTTTTTTTTCCTTATTATTATAGTATTAGATATTTTGTTCTGCATTGTTAACATTTCTGTGTGTCACGTGCAACAGACTTTTATTAATGGAATTTAAAACTCACAACAAGGAAGAAGCATTTTCAATTTTATTGTTGACTGTTCCCAGCTGAGGAACATGTCAGACACAATATAGCTTTGCAATTACACAAGACTTTAAAAGATGCTGGCAGATGTTTTGAGATTTTGGCATTCTGTATCAGTAAGAAAACAAATGCATGACAGTTTCCCATCGAGACAAAACAGAGAACAGGACAGAATATTTTTACTATACCTATATTCTATGTCATGAAACCTACTCTACTGTTAAATATTTTTTTCTTCTTTGCTGAATTTTCCAGTAGTACATTGGCCAATATAAAAACAGATGTAGTTAGAAATCACCCTCAGCTTTTTCTTGTGAAATTGTATAAGAGACTCAACTCTCTAGTAATAGCATTTTTCCTGCAGTGCCCATTAGTATAAAATAAAAAACATTAGCCTTTAAGGGTCCTACACTCAAAAGCACAAGGGAAATCCAGGACCATCGAGTGTAGCACCTTTATAACACCTGGCAAGTCAGAATCTTCCAAAACTACTGGTGCTAAGATCTGTTTTCCTGTGAATTTGTTGAATTCAGAGGGACAATATTAACCTGAAATAATTATTAAGTTGTTGACTTCACTAAGCTGGAAGAGATGATAACATGTTGCCTTGAATCAGAGTACAGTTAATTAGTAGACAACCCCATCTTTCTCACAAGCCTAGAAGTAGGTCACTGTAAGATGGCAATACAACTTGAAGAACTGAAAAAAATAAAAACAAAAAGAACAATAAAAATGATTTTTGATGTATTTATTGGAGGGCCCACATATTGGTTCTGATAAACCAGACTTTGGGGCAAATACTTAGATATTTAGATAGATAATTCTTAGATTAGATAATTCTGACAGGAAGAATCAAAGAATGTGGGCCACTGCTTCCCACCAAGGTAATTTTAATACTGTAGCCATAGTGATATAAAAGACTTAGCTAGTCTCCTCAAGAAGTTTCATATTCTTTTGTGAAAAAATGAATAAATAAATAAATAAATCGGGGATCACATATGGGAAAATGGTCCAGATATTATTATTTTTAATCTTTGGGTGAACCAATGGTGCATCTTACATGTGTATGCTGAAAGCTAAGGATATTCTGCATTTCCAGGTTTTTACTCCATGCTTCTCCCTGTATTTCTAACCTAGACATATTTAACTTTCCACTGGATCACATACTGTTAATGTGTTCATCTGTTATTTTTCCCAATACTTTTCACATTTCCTACCACTATTCACTTTCCCTTGCGCATCCTTGATGTGTGAGCTGGCCCGCGCTTATACTCTGAGGACAATTCTTTAGGGGCATCACACCCCTAGTCTGAAACCAGTTATAAATGGGATAGCAATCCTCAAACCCTAATACTAATAATGCACAAGAGAGAAAAACAGTCAATTCTGCTCTTAAATATAACAACATTTTCATGCTAACATTCTTTTTGTATCAAAATGTGAATTGGCCTATTTTGTTCAACACAAATATCCATTCCTACTCATTGTTGTACTGAATTGCATTAAAATTCAATATACTTAAGTGTGGATATAATTTTATTTGGTGTACAGACGTGTCTTCTGAACAGTGGAATTAACGAATGATATACAACCAGTTAACTTACTTGAGTGGATCTACTAATTTATGCCATTTGAAAATTTAGCCTGGTGAGCAACTTCATTTTTAGATACAGTTGCCGATCAATGCAAGAGCATTACCCCAAATATTTTTTTTGAATATCCTTATTTCTCTGTGCTTGTATCGGCTTTTTAATCTTTCACACCTTTCTCACAAAGGGAGGATAATTAGTAGGAGAATTTCTCGTTTACTTTGACTGCTGTTTCAAGTACTGCTGGAAGAAGGAATAATGATCTTCCTCTAAATAAAAATTTGTTTCCTAATAAAAAAGTCTATTACAATGTCATTAAGAAATGCACATGGATGTGTCCTTTGATTCTGTGTGCTTATATATTTGCAAATCCCACCCTGCACTGGCACCACTGACACAAAGGTTAATGTGACCTTGAATCAGAGCCTATTGTACTTTCCTGCAATTATTTCATCTTTTTATTTTCTCTGCCCTCAATGAATAATGTAGGATTACCTCCATAATCAGTCTACTCCACTTGCAGTCCTGTTTCAGAATTCTTCATAGGGAGCTGAATGCCTTTCTTTCCTAGCAGTGTCAGAGGTGAACAAGAAGGCTTTGTACTAAACATGCTGCTGACTAACCTGAACTTCTAACTAAAATTGTTCTCTCTCATCATCTCTTATGAAGCCTTGCTACTGCTCTAGGAGGACACTCTAATCGAACTAACCTCTGCTCCCTTAGACATTTTTTTTCCTTTCTCTCTCTCTCTCTCTTTTTTTTTTTTTTTTTTTTTTTACAGGAAAAGGAACTATAACTTTCTGAGAGCATCTTCTTTTACAACTGCTTTGCCTGAGGTTACTGAGAGGTTTTTAGTTTGGAGATGAGGCTGCAGTAGTGGGACTACATTGTGTTTGAGCATTAAGCAATGTCCATAAATCTTTTGTATTTGAAAGGAAACAGCAAAGGCCTTCTATTGTGAAGCAGTTTCTAGAAATTAGTGGTGTTGGATAGCCTATTTTTTTTAAAGTGCTTATTGCCTGGAAATACTCATGACCTGCTCAAGGGATAAACCAATGGGACACGAACAAATCTGCATGTGGCAAAGTCATTATCATGGTCCTCAAGGCCAACATCTAAATGCTGTTCCTCCAAATAATGCATGAGGGACACTTCAGGCATGCCCAGTTCTTTGCATTTTGTGGTTTCCCAAACTGCATGGAGACCATGGCTGTGGGCACACCAAGGCCCCATGCCTGGCCCATGGCAGCCAAGAATCCAAAGGGTGCTCTGATGGACTGGAGGTCTTTTGAGTTTTACAAATAAAGTTTTAGATTCTCAGCAGCTTTTATGCAATGGACACAGATGCAATGGACAGAGAACACTGAAAATATATCAACTTTGAGCCTGCAGTGGCCACACTGGTAGGTACTATTTGGAGTAACCTCATAGCTCTCTATCTTCTCACCAATTAGCACCTGAATGTCTTTCTAAATTGGAGGTGGCACAGGAAGACATGAAAGACTTGAAAGGTGCTGCTACGAACACCCTCTAAGGGATAAAAAATCGGTGCTTAGTTCTGGCTAGTCACGCTGCTGTAGAAATATGAATTAATGCAACGTCCTCAGTGAAGCATAGCTCTTGTGGGACTGCGAGACCAGGTTTGAAGTGCTGAACACCTGCGGTTATCCGCACTCAGGCAAAAATTCATTATTGTAGACAAGGGAGCCAAAAGAAGTTGGTTTGTAAAGGATGAGGGTTTTATCACATGCCTTTTTATTTTTATATCCAGGAGGAAGTTAAAGCAATTTACACTTCCTTTGTCACCACTGAGGCCAGAAGAAGACAAGAATACTTTCACAGAGCAATTCATTCCATCTTGTTTAAAAAGCACTCTCAGGATGAGGTTTGAGGCTCTAAAATTTACATACTGAAATCCAAAAAGTCCTGTCATTAATTTTGCCAAGTACATGACTGATATCATTGCCTGTGACACACAGTGAAATAGCTAAATATCAGGAATGAAGAAACAAAGTTAAAGGTCGAAGTTTGTACAAGAGCAGACAAAATATACTTGTTCTGAATGACTTGGCATTTTAAAATGGAGAAATTAAAAGCTCTTGTGCCAGTTGAGTGAATCCAATTTTCTAAAAGGACAGGTGGGACATGCACCTCAACTATTTCAATACACCAGGTAGAAGTTTGCTATATTTATGGACATGGTTATATGCTATGGTTTCATCACAGGAATGACTGATGTATGAATAACTTGGGAGTTTTTTTTTTTTTCCCTAGCTTTATATCAAACCAATTTGGTTTCCTGCCCTCTATGAAAAGTATGATAGAGAAAGTGTCCTTGCAATACTGATATGAACAAGTCAATGCCAAAAGAAATGGCAGAGATAAACAGGCCTAACTGCTATGCAATACTGTATAAACATATACACAGTAAACAGCAGAAGCCAGACCTGGCAAACAGAAAACAAAAAAAGAGTCAAGAACTCTTTGAGGTTATTGAATAAGCACCTCAGCTCATGCTAAAAGAATCCATGTAGGGACGTAGGGCAGTAATTAGCCTTTTTAGAATTACACTGTGGCTGTACTTAATGAATCTTTTGCCACCTAATCAAGAAACTCATCCTGACATTTTGCAATGCAGCTAAATCTTCCCACACAAGCTCATTTATCTGAAGAACTTTATTTCTAAACCTCATTGAGGTAAAATTAAATTATTCAACAAGTCCATCTAATTTTTCCAAAATGTAAGAATATATTCTTGTTTCATTACTTTTAATATCAAGTATTTATTCACCAGTTCAGGCATCATCCATCACCTCTTATTGATAAAACATTTACTTTTGATCTAACCAGCTTCACACAAAAATATCAACAAAAGTGAAATGAATGTGTTAAAGCTATGCTGAGTAAAAGCAACAATTAATCTTCTTTATTTATTTTTTAGATATCCTAAGAAGTTAATCTCATTTATATACTTTGTGAATAAACTTTTAAGAAGAAAAATAACATCCATTTATATTTCTCATTTTCATTGACTCGCTGTTTTAAAAAGTGGTGGCATTGAAATGTCATGCACCTGTGTGACCTCACAGCCATTTTAATAAGCTAATAAAGGTTAGCAACATCCAGTGTGTAGTATTTGCAATCACAAAGTAATAAGAAAAGATATTTCCCAGAGGCATCGTGCAATCTCTATCCATAGAGATTTTTCAAGGCTAGATTGGATAAAGCCCTGAGCAGCCGGATCTGAATGTGGAGTTGACCTTGCTTTGAGCAGGAGGTTGAATCAGAGACATCCCAAGGTCCCTCCCAACCTGAATTATCCTAGTTTCTGCTTTGACATCGAGATCAGCCAAGTGTTTTTTAAGATGATAAAACTACTGTCCAACCTGATGTTTCCTTGGTCAGTGTCAGTCTGAAATAAAACAAAACTCATACCCTATCACAAGGGAGGCTGCCCAGAGGTGAAGCTCAACTGTGTTGAATGGAAAGTGTCCTACTGATTATTGCGGGCAACTAAAGGTTAGCTTGCAAGCAGCAGACTGTTACAGTTGTACTTATTCCACTTTATAAACAGTGAAAAAAATCTTAAAAAGGGAAAATGTAAGGTTTAAGAATTTTTCTCCTTATCAGTAACTCTCACAGACATGTATTTATGAAAAGTGAACAAGTGAATCATTTTTGTGCTCACAAGTATCAAATAAGTAACTTAGCAGTTATACGCCTGGAAGTCCCCCCCCAGCATTTTCTAGAGTGAATGCTATGCGTTATTAAAGCGATATAATTGCAGAGAGCTGAGCCTCCTTGGATTCAGAATATTCGCACTTTTACTGGAGGACAAGGAAAAATAACTACAAATATTTGAGCAAAAACAAGTCTCAAAATAGGAAAGGCTAAAAACTCTTCTTGCTGGCCTAATGAAAAACACTGTTTTGCCAACTATTTACAGTTTTACTGATTCTGTGGTTTATCAAAGAACTTGCATGCTTTTTGGTCACTGGCCAAAAAAAAAAAAAAAGGCTATAATTTTTTTTTTCTCCCCCTTTTTCTTTTGACAAACAGATTGTGGGAAAATTTCTGTGCAACAGAACATGACCAGAGCTCTGTGTGTAAAGAGGACTCAATGGCTCTTCTGATAGCAAAATAATATGTGAAGTATTTGCCAGAAATCAATCAAGACTGTCATCATCATTTCTTCTTGGTTAAATCTTACATTTTTTTTCTATTTTTTCACCCATTTCTTTCACTGCTCACAATACTCTTGCCAGTTCAGTGATATAGTAGTGCATGTATAAAGAGTGACTTTTTTTTTAATAATTAAAATATATTTCTAGAGCTAAATGGAAAGAATTAAATTGTAATGCAACTCTACTTGTTTTTAGGATTCAGCCATATATCAGATCATTTGTATTTTAAAAATAACGCCTTTGAATACCTTTCATTCAATAGGCTTTCAGTTATCTGCTTCAAGAAATACCACCTCTCCACTCCCCTACGGCTAACTAAAGCTTTTGAAATAAGGAAAAATTGCTTGTATTTATGAAACAGGTAAAAAATATAATAAGGAGCCCTGGATGACATGCTAATGTATTTGAACATCAGGATAAATTTTTTCACATACAATTGCAGTTATAGAAAAAAATAAATCAATAATAAGCAACATTAAGATTTGTCCAGGGAACCTTTATTCCACCCTCCTGTGCATACGCATTAGGAAATTGTTTTTAATAACATTTACAACTAATGCCTCCTTTAATGAATGGCTACTTATTCATAGACCATTTTTGTGTAGTATCTGATTAAAGAGGTGACTCAAATTAAACAAAAGCCTTGCAAAAATCAGAGGAACAGTGATAGGTGGAGGCACCCACCCAGGCAGGAAGAACAGAGCGCATTGAATGGGCAACTCCCACGACCAGCAAAGCAGAGTAATTAGACCATTGTCCTTCCTATGAAACCCACCAGGAGGAGTCAACCAAAGGAACTCTCTCCAGAGCTTTGCACAACTAATAGGCATTATTGTCTACAGGGGTATAGGATTTTTAAATTTTTTTTTTTTTTTTGAGGAATGCAGGAAATAAAGTTTGAATAGAATTAAAGTTGGAATAGAGATTTTAGGGGATGTACAAAATTTATTATGGGGTGTTTTGAGGAAGAGGAAACTTTTCATCTCATTGGCCTGGACAGGGAGGAATCTGAGTCCCACTGTCCACACATTTAGGTAGCTCATGTTCTGCACCTTCACATAGCTTTGAGCCTGTTTAATTGGTGCAAGTTTATCCATATCTCCACGACCACTTCTGTGGAGTTCACAGTAAAGAGTGGTGTAAAAACAGTGAGATTAGATTCCTGTTTTATAGCCAGAAAAGTTTTCTACCTCTAGCCAGCATTCAGAAGCCTGATTTTCCTGAGTGTTTGGTGTTGTTACAATACTTTTTATGTTCCATCAGGCAGTCACAGCTTACCTACCTCGGGAGCAGTTGCCAGTATTGTACCTTGATCTTGGGCATCCAATAAGTGAAGACCAAAGAACAGCTGATTAGAAAAGTAATGTCTTGTCCTCCATGAGAGAAATATGGAGGAAGTTCCAGGTGATATTTATAAATGCCATCAGTCTCTTTTCCTCCTTGGATGCCCCATTCCTTACAAACCTTCTGCAAAGACAGCAGCTGCTTCTTCACCAGCCCACAAAGGAGAGCACATGTCAGGAGCAGCAGCACAAGGCATGGTTTTGTTATAAGAAATTGCTGGAGCTTTACACAGAGAAAGACAAACCAAGGTAGACCGTGATGACAGAAAATTTTAGCTTAGTCTGTGCTTAAAGTTTGTCCAAACAGAAGGAAATTCAAATTTGGGTCTTCTGAGTACAAGTACTGGACTTCACTAAATGAAAGATATACTATCATGCTTTGTAAATTTAGACTGAAGAACTGCAGGATTTAGTGGTCTTCAGAGTAAGTTTGCAGGCATGCATTTATTTACTTATTTTTAAAACAGATAGTAGGGAAATTTCATCATATACCATTTAACCTTTTTGTTCCACAAAATACAAAGTTATTCTATGTTATACAGAAATAAACTGCTTCACACGTCTTTCCCTTACTTTGGATAGCTGCTTATCTGAAAGGAAAAAATGTGAAAATACATCCTCCAAATTTCTCCTTCTGAAGTTGTACATCTTTTCTCAGGGAAAGAAAATTCAAGATATCTTATTCTGACAAAAAACAAAACTGAGAACTGAACTGTGGAAATTCCCCCCACATATGCGAAAAGAAATTCACAGCTCCCTGCATTTTTATTACAGTAATGCAGCATCCCATATGTTTTTAACTTTCACGTTCATCTGTTCCCTTAATGAGGGCAATAAACCCTTGTTTTTTCTGAGATGTTCATACAGAAGCAAATTGAGCATTTCTCAGCTCAGAGAGAAAGGAAGATTGATATTTGCTCTGCCTGGTAGAAGTTGGAAAACTAGGAATAGACCAGAAGTGGGAATGGCAATGGCAGGTGCATAACCTCTCCTTGCAATGAGAAGTCAAACAGTGCAAAAAAACCCACAAACAAACAAACAAACAAACAAAAAACCCACAAAGTCACTCGAGGTCACATTAATGAGGATAGCAAATTGAGAAGTTCACCACAAACCCAGAGCACGCTTTCTATTTGTCCTTACTCTTGGTGTTGTCTCAGATTGTTCATAACTGGTGAAGAGAACCCAACACCAAACTGATGTTGTTCTGCACAAATAGTCCCTGAGAGCAATCAGCTATGCTGGCAGCAGTTGCCAACTACAGAACAGATAGCAAAAGCACCCAGACTGGTTGGCTGCAGTAGAGTCCAGGCTGGGTTACAGAATCCTTCAGAATAACAGCTTAAGTTAAACCCTGCTAAACTCTGTGTTGCAAAGGCAAATCTGATTTTTAACCCCCACAGACTTCATCCAGCTCTAGCAAAATACTTTCTACAAGTATTTACAGCTGCTCATATAGAAATTTGAAGTTCTGCATGATGTGCAGAGTCACCACAAATTGCCATTGCCATAAAGCAAAAATATTTCACCAAAACTTTACTTAAAAAAAAAAGTGTGTATATTTATTCATTGTTAAGGTATTGGCAGAACAATTGACAGCTAAGATTCACATCCAGTGAATTACATTTGGCACGTATGTGCAGTGTTTGTTTAAGGCTGTGAATCAATTACATTCCCTTCTAAAAGCAAAGGAGAAAAAAAAAAAAGAAAATCCTGCTAGGCAAAGGCTGCACAACCAGACTCTGGAGTCAAAGCAACTTCACTTTCCAGTCTTTTTCATAAAATTCATCTGCAGTGGGAGATAAGACACATCTTGTTTATGTTTTAGGACCTTGCTTTTGATTCAAAGACTTCCCAAATCTGTTTCTAAAGGAGATGGGGCCATAGGGAATTTAAGTCTCTGGAGAGAGCCTGGCATTTCTCTCTCCTTGACTGTAGCTCTAATTCAAAAGCTCCCTGGAGTACGTAGGGCTGTGGGTAGGAAGGTGATGGATACTACCAGCTGTTTCAGAGGATCATTTTGCCAAGCTGCCATTTTATACTGAATATATTGTACTTACTGCCACCAGAGGGTGCAAGGAAAAAACAAAAACAATGAAAACAAAACCAGTCAGATCTTCAAATTTGGAGAAAGTTATCCCAAAATACACGTGAAGAAAGATTCAAGAGATGGCAGGATATTGAGGGATAAAAATGTGAAATTGTTTTCCTTTGTCCTCTGACCCTAGGGCCCTCCTTTTTTCTTATTTCTCAAGAATGTAACTGAAGACTACTAATAGTTTATCCATATTCGATGATGGATTTCTGGAATACCCAGACATTGGAACAGAAGTCACATCACTCTGGGAGTGAAGACTTGCATCCCAGATGTCATGAGACTTATAAGATCACAACCACATTTCTAGAACTATCTGCAATCAAATCAAGCCAAGAGGAAAGGAGATAATTTTGTTATGATCACAGAAGATATTCATTTTAGAAAGGAGAGTAGGCAAAGCAGTGCCTAAATGGAAAACCTTCTAGACTGACTACATGTCCTAACACTGAAATAAAGCTCAGAAAAGGGAAATACAGGCCACAAACTGACGTGGCTCAGGATGTGCTTATACTTTTGACCTAAGTTTTTAACTTAATATTATATGCACTATTTAAAGAATATCTATTGGTGAAACAAGTGCTATGAACCCCAGGGTTTGCTCCAAAAAGAGACACTTACCTGGTTCATTTTATTCAATTAATTACAAGAGCAGCCTCATGCAAAGCACGGTCTAACTAAATCCATATAGCTCAAGCAATTATCTCTACCTCAAGAGCCTTATTGAGCCTCTGTGCCAGAACCATTTGCTTCCAGTCAGATCTATAAATTCCGAGAAAGTTTTGTTTGACACAAGAAAACTGTGCTTTCACTCCAATTTAGACTTAAAAAGATAGAGAAACTTAATTTTCCTTACTGAAAATGTTATTGTCTTTAAAGATTTAGTGCAAAAATATCCTTCCATTTGCAGTCACTTCATTAAAACAGCATCTTCCAAGCCTAGGAAAAAAATCAGGCATGCTACTTAAGAGTGAAATGTAAGGCATGGTGCGTATTTGATCCAAAAGGCAAGTACCAGGAAGAGCAGAGCTGATTATTTATTACCTATATTAGAAAACACATCTGGATTTGACATTTGCTTTAAGTATTGCAGGGCAAAGAGAAGCTATTTTGGTTTTCACACCCAGGAATTAACTACTGTAAGATTATCTTTTATCATAGCAGTTCCCTTGAAAAACTGCTATTTAATGGGATACAGCTGGACATCTGACAAACAGTACATTTTTGACTGTCTATAGGAAGGTCTCATTTCATTCACAAAATTCAAATACTTTTAACACCAGCTTGATTTAATCACTGAATTTATTTTTCTTATCAATAATTTTGGATTCTGTTCCTAGATTCTTTTTACAACAGAAAAGTCAACTTTAGTCCATGGGAAAAATAGTTAAAAATTAGTGAAAATATACTGTCTTTGATGAATTCAGATGGCTTCCGCTTTCTGAAGAGAAAACCGAAATTTTCTTTCAATAGGTCATTCTGAGTTTATATAGCCTATCAGTTTGGTCCATCCGTGCTATTGAACTGCTTGGCATGTGGCCTCAGAGTAAATAATCAGAGCACAAAGCCCTTGACTGTATTGCACTTCGTCATAATGTTTGACAAGTGTTTATATTGCAGTGAATGAATCTGGTGTACATTCTTTTTGGCATCTCTCCTCTGCGGTTTCTGCTTTAGGAGGAAAAAAAAAAGAAAAGATGTGCAGATGGTGTGACAGCAGACTCCTGCTCATGGGAAGAGATTTTTTTTTTTTTTAAGGCATTAAAATCTGACATTTATAAAGCATCACATACCATGAAAGGAGCTTTTGCCTCCATCAGCAAATTGTCATCTCATGAGAAAGCAATTCTTTGAGAGGTGAAGAGTGAGAACTGATGCTCAGATGAGATTATGACTATGAGGCTTCACGCCTTCATCAGCTAAAAAATACCCTGATGATTGGGCATCCCAAAGTTATTTTTGAGAATCTGGGCACACTGCTCATCTCTTTGAGCCTGGGCAAAATGAAACTGTTCACACCAGAAAGATGCTTTAGCCACAGTTCCAATGAGGGTAAATGGCAAGATAATGTCCCCCATATAACACACCTGTGCTGAAGCTATACAGGCACTACACTTACAACAGTGAAGAAAGAGCCCTTATGAGTACCCAGGGCACTGAACAAGACAATAGAGAAAGGATGCTCTGAAATCAGTGAGGTTTGGAATTTTATTATCAAGAAAAGTGTGTTTGTTTATTTGTTTGTTTTTAAATAAATAGCTTCATCTCCACCAGAAGCTCTCAGCTTTGTTCATAGTTTTTAGCAAAACAGATTAACATACTGAAGATCACAGGCAGAAGAAAAGTATTGCTTTGTTGCTTATAAATCAAGAAAACTCCTTAATTATTATTTTTTTTTTAATTGCTTAACTGCGTCAAAATTCTCCAAGGGGTAAACTTGGTCAATGAACTAAGCTTGACCTTTGTAAGAAAATAAGACCAACTGTATGACTTCTCTATTTTTTAACTTTAAGCTGTCTCCTCACGTGATTTTTATCAGCAATATGGCAGCCAGTTTGCTGGAAGCAACCCAAATGTTTTGTGCAATAACATTTTCATAGCCTGTTTAATCATAGCATATGCATGTCTCCAGCTTGCATTAAAAGCACATATAGGCTTGAATTCCTAAGTCAGTCTTCCCTGAGGTCCCCATCACATTTTCTGCCTATAGGTCCAGGAGCCTCATATAGGCTCAGGCTTGGTTCCTGGAGTAGCTGTGCTGGATCACCCCTGGCTTCCTGACAGTGATTTATAGTCTCTTAGATGTGAGATGGTTGCAAAAAGAGGCAGTACTGATGTACTGAAAGGCCTCGTGTTATTTTATGGTGTGAATCCAGATGGTGACACCCTTACAAAAGTCACAGTAGAGCAATGGCCAGCTCCAGGAACAAGAATTGGGTGATGGAAGCCAGGTCTGCCATGAAAGGTGCTGTCTGAGAATTTTAACTGCCTCCATGATAGCTTTGGGTCATAAGCATGTTCTAGAAGCATTCCTTGTGTACTATCCAGGCAGCATTTCGTAATTATGAGAAAAGTTAACTTCTAGGTCTCTCAGATAATGTAGACAATTTACTTGGTTATTCCTGAAAATCTGTAGTATTACATTAGTCAGCTGTTATATCAGGACAAAAATACATCACTTATATCAGGAAATATATTTTCAATAAAT
The DNA here is from genome assembly GCF_013377495.2 of Cygnus atratus. Taxonomy (NCBI): domain Eukaryota; kingdom Metazoa; phylum Chordata; class Aves; order Anseriformes; family Anatidae; genus Cygnus; species Cygnus atratus. Next base: position 74,346,965 of record NC_066365.1, on the reverse strand, counting down.
CCATGGAGAACTTCCCAGGCACCTTAGCAGTATCCTCATTTCCCCCTGATTAAGAAATTATAGCTGCAATTAACAAATTAACAAATCTTGCTAAGAGCTGCAAAAGTGTAAAATATTTCACTAAGTATCTACATCACAGGAATTTGTGTTCTGCACGTTGTCCTCAATGTTTTTGTTTAAAGAAAGTAGGGTCAAAACACTATTCTTGACACAAAATACTTGGTGTTATTTGGGAGCACAGCAGGGGCAGCTTACAGTGATTTAGTACTTCTCACTTGTGGACTCTGCTCAAAACGGAGCCACAGTAGTGGTGATATAGTGCAGGGTGTAGTCTCTGGCACCAGCTGGGACAACTGCCCCTAGCACAAAGATGCTTATTTTTCCCCCCTCCATTCTCCTTTCTCCTCCCTCCTCCCCCCACCCCCCCCCCTTTTTTTTTTTTTTTTTTTTTAAATCAAAACACGTAGCTGCAATTCACAGAGTCCTTGACAGTCTGGAGACAAGAGCTGACAAACCCACTTCGGCAAGGGAAATCCTCATTTGTCAAAAGGAAGAATTTCTTTGCAGTGGGGCAGTCAGAAAGAAGAGCCTGTCCATCAGCTGTGGAATTCACACCCTTGGAGGCTATCCAGACTCCCTGAGCAACCTAATGCAAATCTGAAGTTTGCAGGGAGGTGGAGGGGAATAGCTAGTTTTGGAAGGCAACTCCTCATAGGACTGAGAGCTTTTTAAATCTTCTCCAAATATGTTAAGTTACAGAGATCAACATCAGGCTGAAGGGTTTATCTTTGTCTCCTCATGTTATCACTGCTGCAACTCTGAGTCACTGACAATGAAGTTTAACTTTGGGCTATGCCTGTAGCACTGAACTGAATAGAAAATTTAAACTCTGCTGCAAATCCTACATTGATGGGGTTGTTTTGCCCTTGTTTTGGAAATAGATCCTTTTTGGATGCAGGGAAACCAGGACCTGCAATTCAGGCATGGGACAAATAGGCCCAAAATTCTTGTGTGGGCTAAACAACATACACTTCACTTCTTTTTCACTGAACCAAGGACAGTCCTTTTATTCACTGCTCATCTCTCCTCCCTTTACTTCCATCTCCAAGTCTATTGCTTGCAGCAAAATTTTCTCAGGATGTTACAAGCCTCTGACGTACTGCCACAAGAGGAAGCACTGTCAAGAACTGCTGAGGCATGCTGAGGAAAGATGAATTTGTTTAAAAGGAGAGAAACCGTTAGGGCAGTATGAATGATATATCCCTAAGGATTAGTGTGAGAAACTATTGAGATGTAAGGAGCTGGTGGATTAGGGGCATCATCTAAATAAGGGATTCAGTGTGTGTGTAGGAATATTGAATAGGATCCTGGGTGCTCTAGTCCCAGCTACAAACTGGTTTTGATACCAAACTGTCTTCTCTTTGACCAGCAGCCCTGTTGCTGTCTGGGTTAGCCTACAGTACAGACAGCTTCTGCTTAAACAGCAGCACAAGACAGACACTTTAGGGAAAACATTGCTCATGAGAATACAGACATAACGTGCAATTTTTGCAAGGCTAGGAGCTATGCAAGTTTCTGCATAACAGTATATTAAATCAATTGGCACACAGAGCATGCAGTGGCAAAATGCATTCATATAGGCCAATTCACCTTCACTAACAAGCATCTCACTGAGTTACGTGTCCCTAAATGCAATACATCACAAGATGACAGTGTCTAATATTGTGGGTTATGTGTTGCCTTATAAGACACTGACCCTGAATGCATAACTCACTGGTTGCCAGTTAATAATATGCTATTAATATCAGTAAATTTCTTCAAATTTTATTATAATTATGCAGGCTGAGCAGGTTTTTTTTGTTTGTTTGTTTTTTTTTTTTGGTTGCAACATGATTTTTGGTGGAGAATGATAGCTTAATGGTTTGGGTAGTAAACTTAGGCACTTCCGGGGCAGAAGTTTGGAAATAGCTGTAGGGACTTTTGGCACTTGAACAGGATAGCACTGAAAAATAGGAGCAAGTCAGAAATGACATGGAACCTCTCTCCCTCTCCATGAGTCCATGATACCCAGCTGGCTAGATCATGGCAAGAATTGGATAAAGTAGCTGTGAAAATCCATGGACCCATTCCTTGGGGCAAGGATCAGACAGGATCAATGTAGCATGCTGGATAGGGTTGACCTGAGCTAGATGAAGCAAGAAACAGTACGAGAAAACTGAATGTTTGGCATAGTGATGTTGGTTATTTACCAACACCTTTGAAGAGGGGAAGATAAGATTTGGAAGTTTTCCTGTGCAGAGGACTATCAACAAATGTGTTTCGAACGGGTGCTAAGAGCTAAGTGAGAGGTGCACAGGAGGCTCTAGGGTTAGTGCTGCTGACAGCAGTGACTGCTGCAAAGAGGGCTGAGTGCACCCAGAAGAAAAAGGACAAGAACTGAAAAGCCTTAATGGCATTCCAGAGTGAGGATAAAAGGTGGAACAGGACACCCATTTGGATATAGAAAATATCCCAGGGTCTGCAAGGCCCTTCTTGGGCATGTCTGAGCAGCCTTACTGAGCCTCTGTGCCAGAACGTAGAATGAACTTTGCCAGGAAAAAGGGAAATGGTTTTATGTGTCTTCGCAGGTGTAAAACAAAACTGCCACCTTCTGGAGGATAATGTTTGGTTTCACAAGGGGGTTACATATTTCTAAATCACATAACGTTATCACTGAACGGAATAATTCAATTAAACTTTGAACAACTGAAATCAAAGCCAAAGAGAATATGACCCTTATATCATCTCTGTCAGAGAAAAAGAAACTGCTGAAATAAGATCACTTGCACAAGAACTAGGCAAAAGTTACCACATTTCCTTAATCGGAAGAATTAACTACTGGAATTAGAATACTGGAAGAAGAACTGGAATTAGTCACCTCCAACAAATCCAGTCAATTTGGCAATACAGGAGACAACCAGTGGCAAAGGAAAATGTTTGGGAAAAACCAGTCTCATTTAGATTTAGAAGGTAAGCATGGTAGGGTAATATTGGGCTAAAGCAACAAAATCCATATCTAATCTAAATCAGAATATGTCATGTTTCAGAAACAGAGGTTAATGAGATTGACAGGAAAACCCAGATATTGCCATTGTTAGGGGAAGGAACAATTGAGGTCTATATGGGCCCTCCAAGTGACTGGCATCAAATGAAGCTTAGAGCAGTAAGGAAAGACATTTTATCAATCTCACAAGCAGATTGCTCTGGGAAATGATGAAAACAGTAAGGAATCATAGGAAAAATTAAAGTCCTATCACATACTTTAGATATTTTAAGAAATTCTTGGTGGAGAAACACAAATGGAGAACCTTTGAGCATGATTCCAAAATTTCACAATGGGAAAGAATCAGGCAGGGCTGATTTGCAATGAGGTATATATAAACCATAAAACTTGAATGTGGATTGAAATAAAAATTGCTCAATACTACTACAGTATTAGTGTTTTTGTTTGCAAGGAGCAATAACGATTTCTTAAAGAATTTATGCTATTATATCATAATTACTTTTTATGGAAATGCAAGCATTAATGTCTGAAGTGAAGGTGGATTGTGACAGAAAGTTTTTGACTGATTGCTAGGAGAAGATAAGCTGCCTTGCATTATAAACCTATGAAGCAGAACAGGTTTAGTGCAATAGTGCAAAAGATCAGGTCTAAAAGAGTAGGATTAGAGAGTAAGGTGTACAGGAAAAAGACAGTTTAACCAACGAACGCTTGGTTAAAACTTCTGTTACTACGAGGCAATGCAATCTTTTTGGATTACAACATTGTTAAGTCAAAAACAGAGCTTTATACCCCCAAAAACATTTTCAGCAAGTCAATAAATACCTTAGCAATTGTTAGATATATGGCGATAGAAAGCACCTATATTCTTGAACACTATTAGAAGTGTAATGGATGAACATTGGCTTTTTGATTCAAATACCACCAGCTGAATTTATGGAGAGACAGAACATCATTTGTACAGGTTTTAGAGTCAGAATATTGTCCTTATCACTTTACAATGCATATAAGTTCTGGATGGATATTAAGTGGAATGAAATGCAATTTCCAAAAAAGCCTGACTACCTGATTTAGCCTACATGAACTGAAGAGTTTTTTCCATGCAATGTAGACAATCCAGGCTCTGGAGCAGATGGCCATTTTGATGAGGGTGTTGAGAGGACTCTGACAAGCTGTTATAGGAATTTTAACTGAATAGCAGCCATGGAAGAGAAGAACCATGATTTCATAGCCAATCCTCCTCTAGAGAGATTGCTAAACTTGATGGGGATAACAGTGCATGATCATTATAAGAAGGGTTTGCCTTCAAATTCAGGGACCTGGGGAGGATTGCCAGAAGGAGTGATATAGGTCAACATGCATCTTAAAACCATTAAAGACAGGGATCTCTCACTCTCAGAACTGCCTTGCAAGGAGCAACCTGTTGTGCCAAAACTCCAGTACAGTTCTGACCATGCTACAGGACACAAAACTACCTTCTGCCCCTCTACTCAGACAGTACTCATGTCACTGTAGACTTACACATAGCCACAAGTTAAGGCAGCTCTTTAGACACAAACCCCCAGTTAGATGGGCAGTGGCCACAAATAACTGATGGCCCACATTCACCTTTGAGTCACATGCACGTCTCCTGCTTACCAATACTCTTGTTCCTGCTGGACACTTTGGTCCCAGTTACTATTTTATCTGCAGTGATATTGCTAGGGAATCTGGCAGCAGTGATGGCCAGCAACAGGGGGAAGCAGCACTTTCCACACCTCTGAAGGGTTGTTGCTGGTGCCTCGGTTGCTTTGCTAATGAATCATGTGAGACTCATGTATCCTGGGGAGGCACAAACCATCCTGGTGTTGTGGGATAGGTGGTTAAGTTACTGAAGCAATCAAATCCAGAGTGGGAGGGGATCAAATCAAACAAGCACTGAAGGGGAGAAATGCTCCCCGCAACAACAAGACCAAGAAAATATCCAGCAGTTTCAAGAAATATTTTAGACAAATATTTTTGTTATAAAAGACTGTAGTGTAAATCCAGTCCATTTCTCCAACAGAAAAGCAGCAGACAAAGGGAAATTGGACATGAACTGTTAACAAATCTCAGACTCTGGGAGCTTGCAAAGGAGTACTTCAGGTCTCCTCTCTAATCCTACATGGTGACAGCTCCTTTCTGCAAACCATCTGTTTCCCCATTGCCTGTCTGCCCTCATCTAAAAACATGTAGCCAACCAAATCTTGTTTTGGTAGATGTGTTGGCAGATAATCAAACAGGGTTTCTAACCATCATCAAGAAGCAGCAATTAGGAAGACCCCAGAGCACAAGGTGACTGCATCGACAGTCAGATCAGAAACGTCAGATGCAGATTCCCCTTAAGGGCTTAGAGCTTTGGGAAAAAAAAAGAAAAAAAAAGACTAGTTCTTGAGTTTTGAAAAACCCTACTTCTTATGCTTGCAGTTAAACAAGACAGCAATCCACAGGGAATAAATTTCTTTGTGTGTTCAGATGAATCAGTGACCAATTAAAAACTTAGTAAGAAATAACCTTACTCTAACCTCTGTGTTCAATCCCGAGACGTTTTTAAACTGCTTATAAACACGAACAAAAAATACACCCTGAAATATAAGATGACTGTTTAACCAGGAGATGGGTCAATTTTTTTTTATTTTATTTTTTTGCTATTAGGTGGAAAAAATGCTGATGTGAAAGACTTGGAGGGAATATTAAAAAAAGCAATGGCTGAAATGGGACTCATGCTCCTGAATTGCATGGAAGAGTCAAACTTGCAGCCACATGTTAGCCACCCATTTGCCCTTAGCTTTGGGGATTTAAGGCTGTTCCTAGGAGCCTAAAATTGAATTTTCCTGTTCATACCTGGTAAGAGCTATTTCAATCTCAATAGGGCATAACTATCTAGCAAACACCAATCAGGAAAAACGTATTTTTCCCCCAAATCTCCAGACAAACTTGACAGGACTGTTTTTAGATCCTTGATTTTGCTTAAGTACAGGCTCAGGCTCAGGCTCATGCAACACATTAGTATTGACTCTTACTTAAGAGGCTGGACACTACCAAGTTCACTATCTACTGCCAGCAAACAGGAAATTTACTTTCCCTCACTCTCAATAGTTAATCCACCAAAAGAAAACCACGTCCTTAACAAGACACCCAGTATGTTTAGATTGTCAATAAACTAAGGCCTTATGGTGAAAGTACCAAGTTAAGTTTCAGGATAATGAATAGTTTAATTGCTACCACCAGTGTGTTTGTTCTAGTGCTATTCAAGTGAACCTTGAAAGAAAAGAAGGTTCTACATTTCTTCAAAGTATATTCAATTTGTTCCCCAGCCCAACACCTGGGGGAATTTCTTCAGACCCTAGAAGTTTTTGCAAGAGAAGGAAGACAGTGCTGTGCATACACAAATACATACAGGCAGTTAAATCATTGTGGGGGATAATTTGAATGGCAGTTCAGCAATTGAGTTTAGTGGCATTTGTATTTTCAAGAAGTAAAACAGAATTTGCTAGCCTGAACAGCTTTTCTATCTCCCAGAGAAGAAAAGAATATATACACTAGAGGAAGACTGCAGGTTGAAAGCATTTTTAAAATTCAAATTAGCTGAATATGTTTGTCTAATTTCACACAGACACAATCTGAGATAAGGTATTCAAAGAAGAAGCACACCTAACAAAACAGTCACTGGAGAGACCCGCAGCAAGTGAACTAGATGAAAAATAATGGTTTTGATTTAATTCTAGTAAATGTCATTTTTGAGATTCAGTATTTTCTGCAATGCCTCTAAGGGAAAGCTATTTTGCAGCTTGTCTTTCACTTCACTAACAAGAGATGAAAAGAGAGAACAAGATGTTTTCTTCCAACTTTGAAAGCACTATTCCTAGACTAGGGTCCCAGGTTACTAACAGGCACTTGTTACTACTAAGGTAATTAGAAGAGGACACTATAACCCATGGAAGCTATGCAGACCAAGAAGAAAGCTAATAAATTTGGTGAGCAAGAAGTCCTATTTTCTCTTCCTCTTAGTTTGTCTCTAGAGGTCTTTTTGTGCAGTGCAAATCCTAAAAGTCCCTAAAGCATTTTAATTCTAACTAAAAAAAAAAACCCACATAAAGATTTTACACTGTCTTATATTGCAGGTAAGCCTGTTGTGTTCTCATATTCAGGACTGAGAATGAATACTCAAATGCAGGAAGATTCAGCTAGATGTTATTTGCTAAGGAAAATAATAAATTGGAAATCATTTAATTCTGCATTGGACACTGTGGGATGAATAGGAGTTCAGAACAGGCTCAGGTAACCTATAGAGAGCTTGGATAGTAAGAAGAAACTGTAGTTTGCTACAATAAAATTAACATTTCTGTGCTACCATAAAAAACAACAGCTACTAACCATGCTAAAGAACTATTTGTTCTGTAGCTATCCTATCTTTTCTCCCTTCATCTGTAGACACAAGCAAAAAACGTTAGGAGTAAGGCACTTGGTTCTAGAAAACACTAATAAAAAAAGCTAACAATTAACTCTACTTCGTATTTTTTATGAACGCTTTCATTATACCATAAGCAGAATTACTGCATTTCTGCTTATGCCCAAACATACACATTTACAGGTAGCTGAATTGACCTTCAAGGCAAAGGAAATACCTCCAGGTGTTCTCTATACATAATAACTTGACTTAATAATCAATTATCGGAGTCCCTCCCCTGTGGGAGGGGAACTTCTCTCATAAATAGATTCTTCCAGGTCAGTAGCCTTTCTATAATGTTTTTCTGTTCTTTGCAGGTATATGGGGAAGGCTAGGAAAGGATTGAGGTGGTTATGAGAAGAAAAGGAACAGCTGAAGTTTTGTTTGTTCTTTTGCATAGTATCTCAAATTCATTTCTATATCAGCTGTTGTTCAACATTGCCTGTTAAGCATGAGCCCTGTAAAGCATGTGTTTTCTAATAACAGAGTACTTTTAAGTAGAGATATTAGTAGCATTGATAAATTTTTAGCACTATTAAGCTTAGGTACAAAGGAGAAGGAAAACAACTATTGCTAAAGAAAATGTTAAACATAAAATGATTTTAAGTTGATTAAAAGCATTTTACTTTTGAGTGCTATCAAGGTAAGGTAAAGCTCTCAGTGCAGGTAAAAGTAAATTCAGAATTTGTCAGATCTATCAATAGTATTCAGTGTTTAATGTTTGCTGCAAGTTTGAGAAGAAGTAAAAGTTGGAAAGATGTTGAAATATTCTGAACTCTAAGCTGAAACTAAGTTTTTCAACTTGCTGAGCTGCAATCATCTTTAAAATAGAAAAAAAAAGTACTAGTCTAAGAGTGAAATATTGCGTCCAAATGAATGCTCCCTGATTGTATAGCGTTGATTTGTAGCTTGCTAGAAATTGTTTTACATATTTTATTTTAAAATATCAATATGAAATGGTGTTTTCTTTTCATGGATCGTCTTTTTGAGGTCTGAAGTTCCTTATTAATTGTTAGAAAAGTTAGGTACATCATTCTCAGTAGTTCTTCATTTGTACTCACTAAGAAAAAGTGTTTGTAAGATCTCACTATTCATTGTCTTGTTCTAGACATGATCTTTGAACCATGTTCAGGTGCTGTGAGACATTATATTAGATAATGATGAGAGTGTCTCCTGTTGTTTACTACATCCATGGAATTATTTCAAATCCTAATTATTTCATCTGACCAGACAATTAAAGAAGATTGGATGCTTTTGTTTTGGCATTTGAATTCTACTGTTGCAGCACCTTGGTTATCTGTCCCATTACAAGAAGTTTTGAATCCCAGGTACGGAAAGAGCAGGAAAAAAAAATCTCACTTTTTTCATATACTTTGTAGTAAATAAGTTGTTGAACATGAGTATATGAAATATCAGTATATAAATATTTGATTAAGTTCAAAACTTAATTCCAGACCTCCTGGGTGGTTATCCACCAGTCTGGAACTGGAGAGCATTGTGAAAACCTACATCATTAAAACAAAGCACAAAGCTCAATAGTTTGACTATTCCTTGAAACTATAGGGAAATGCATACAAATAATTCCTATTTATTGGAGGAAAACTTTATTTGCATTTGCCTAATGATATTTGCATAATGTAATCAGCATAATTAAACATACTGTACATTACAAATCAGCATTTTTCTTCACACAACTGTTTTTGCTGTATTTTTTACTGTTAAATGACTTTTTAAGGGTGCTGGTATGCAAGCTCTTGTGAAATTTGCAGTCCTACTTTGTTTTTGAAGAAATTAGTAGTCTCTATTGTTTGATGTTCTAGTATGTGTGACTATGTTAAGAGTGCTCTTCTCAGAAATTAAAATATACCAGTGCAGGACTGACCAAAGCAAAACCATGGAGTAGCACAGTGAGGACTTAAAACTAGGTGTTGAAGCTGGAGGAACTCAGATCCCACCCATCACTACTGTATCTGCCCTCTAGGTGTTTGGCTACAAGCTTGTAGTAAATGATGCAGTGTGGATCTGGTTGATCTCAGGCTGTATTTGTGGAAAAAAAAAGAGAAGTATTAGACAAACAAGGAATGATCCTGGCACAAATGTTCTTCCCAGAGGCGGAATGATGTCTACTGCAGGATATCAGAGTAAATAGTCTTGTCTGTTTTGGATTTGAACTGATTTTTTTTTTTTACTGCTACTGTTGCTCATTGAAATGCTGGAGTAAATTTAGCCCAATGCAGAATGGCCAGCTATGGTTTTCAGCTATCCCCAGTTTATTATTAAAAATTCATTAAGCTTTCGTCATAAGTATCTTTGCTTGTTACTTTACATTTTTCTTCAGAGGTAGGAATACTTTTTATGTATGTATGATTGCAAGTTCAAAACAAAATATTGAACTGAGTCTTACAGTAAAACTGAATGGTGACTGTGGTGGTCTGATGTATGTAAACCAAAATTTTCCTTCAAGAGTTGTTTTAGCCCAGCCTAAAACACCCAGGACCTGTATCAGACCTCTTCTACTTTGAAATTAGATGCAGTTTACACACTGTCCAGGACTTCTAATTCTCTAATTATGCTCTAAGAGCTCATAAAGGATAATCTTCTTTAGTGATCCATGTCCGTATTTAAAAAATTGCAAATTTCCTGTTATGGAATGGCAACTGGACTTCTGAAGTACTTCTGCATTGGTTCTTGTTCTCTGCATAGGTTCTTGTTCTTCTCTAGAGATTTACACAAATTCTTAAATACTGAAAATTACAAATACTAAATCAAACTGAAAACCACTGCCAGTCTCAGCAGTGTCTGTGAAAATCCTATTTCGAAACTGGGTTCATGCTTTTATGAGTTGAGATGGAGCTCTAGTCCAACTCTGACTTTGTCACTGCATCTTTCACTAAAATTATTCTGAACACTCAAATGTTGTCATCTCTAAATAGTTTGTAGAGTTATCTTGTTTGTCACTAATTACCCAAATTAATGTTTCTAGCTACTCATCAGCAAGCCTTCCTGAGTACTAAATTCCTTCATTTATTGAATAATGTTATTAATTATCCTGTAAGCATCTAGATGAATGCAATTTCATCAGTGTAATATGAATCACTAAAAAGTTGTATGGCTTAATTCTACCATCAGCATATAATTGCATCACTTGCTGCTCTTGCCTCCTGCATGGCTTGTTCAGCCAAGGAAGTCAAGGCTTGAAGTGGCATCTCATTTGGCAGCCTGCTTGGGTGTTTGTGTTCAGATACAGCAGCAATGTTCCCCTTTAAAAAGTTAGAAATATAGGTGCTGTTGACTTCCTTTGACCAATCTGTCTTTTGGGTAAAAGAAATAAATCTGTTTCTTTGCATCATTACGGAAAAGTCCTCCTTTTTGATTATATGCTCAAATGTCTTGATATCAACAGAACCTCCATTTCTTCAAAATTCCTGTCCATCGTTACTTACTGGTGCTCTTGCATTATTGTGCTGATGCTAATAACTGTTCCGCAGTGATGTCAAGAGGCAAGAGCACTAACACCCCTAATGTAATGAGTATTACACAAGTTTCACAAGTCACAAGTTTCTAAGGGAAATTGGCAGCAGTTGAAGAACAGAAAAAATAATTAATTTTCACTGCCCAATATCTTATCCTGGTGACTGAAAGCAGTTAATAAAATAAAATTGTGTTGGGGCCAGGAACAAGCCAGTGGTCATACAGATAGTCAAGTTGTCAGGAAGCAAATCAGTACGTCATTGTTCTATTTGCTATTATGAATGCACATTACATAGCTAGTTACTACTCGTACTACTAATATCAGTTAATCTGATACTATTTACCTAAATTTTATTATTTACCTAAATCCAGAAATCTAAATATGAGGCTAGTAGACCAGCCAAAGCACCCTTTGATAACTTGTGGGAGAAAGAGGGGATCTAATCTCTTGAAAGTTTTTTGGAATAAAATGAAAGACCTGGTCTATGGAGCTACTTATTTCCATTCACTTTCATTTTGGGTACCTCAGCAACAAATTTAGTCTGGTTATTTATTCTTTGAGCCTGATCAGAGAAGGACTATGATTAGATAAAACTAATATCATTTTCCTACCCTGTAAGAGTCCTAAAGTGGTATAAAACATGTAGCAAAGTAAAATATTGGATTGGCAGACAGGTTAGTATTCTAGATCAAACCAATGTAGAACCTAGCCAGGACTGTTTCACACAGTGGTAATATCAGAGGAGAAAAGACAAAAATAAGTTACATTTTTTGTTCATTATGCTCATCCACATACAGAGCCCTCAGAGTTCATGATGTGAAATTCACTGTAACTGGGATAAGAGTTTGTTACATTTCGAATGTTCACAGATAGAGATAGAAAATTAGGGCCATTTCTTTGGAGAAAAAATTATATTTCAGATGTAAACCTGAGCAATGATTACTGTAGCTTTCTATCACTATAATTTTCAGTAGTGTGGCTTGCAAATGTTTATTTTTGGATCTAAAATTCTAAACACCAGTCTGTGGCAGTGAGTTACATAGTTTATAGATCTCAAGAAGCATTTCCATCGGTAATGTTTGTCAGCTGGAAAATTTGTTTTATTTTTTGACATGATAAAGGAAGAATAAGCTTTTCTTCTAACTTTTCAAGTCTTCTCAAGATTTAATGTGTTTTCACTATAACTTGTATGAATCTTTTCTGTAAATAGTTGAACAATCTTTTAGTCTTTTTATGAAATTTTTATTCCAGGCTCCTGATCATTTTCCTAAACAATTTCTGAACCCCTTGTGATTCTGCAATACACTTGAGAAAGTTCTTTTGTATTTTTTATGAGAAGTAGAATAACATCATCTTTAACTGTAGCTTTTAATTTAATCTGCCTTCCAGTTTCCAAGTATTTTCAGTCTTTGCTGCCTACCCATGACATTTTATTCCTGTTCTGCGCATACTCCTCTGTATTTCTAAAGAGAAGACAGGATTTGTGTTAGCTACTGCTGAGATCTTGCATTTGGACATCTTAATCTAAGTAGATATTACCATCAGAGGAGGCTGTAGACTTGCTTCCTGGAATTGTCTAAGATCCTTGCCTTAAGATGGAAATATTTAGTGCATGTATAAGAAAAATGGAACTGAGAATAGGAACCTTTGGTGTTTGACTACTGACAGGAGAAAACTATCTGATATACTCAGTATAGCCAGATTTAGTGTTAACATGCTGAATTCTTTGCTTTCAAATATTGAAACCATATGTATAGTCAAAGTACCCATAAGGGAACACCCATCCTATTTCCTGCTCCAAGACATGATCACATCTGTTTACATTTTCTAGCAGATGACTGTCTACATGTTTATTTTTAAAATCCTCCAAAGTCAAATGCATAACTTATCTCTTTTAGCTGCTTAATTCACTTGTAAGTTTTTAACTGTCACCTGACATAATCTCCCATTCTCCATTTTTTGTCCATTCCCTCTAGCAATATCCTCTGTCAATGCAAAAAGCAGATTCTCTTTGCAATAGCCTTTCAAATTTAAAAGTAAATATTGCATTGCTTCCTCTGTCATCTCTAGGTTATCCCTTTATAGAAAGAAATGAATCTTGACTTTCCCTTTATAAAATGCAATTCAGTTGTTTCTTACATTTATCTTCTAGTTATTTAGAAATAATATGGCTATTTTTTTCTGTCATGTCACTGGGAATGGAAGTTAGAAAAGCTCAGTCTATAATTGTATTTCCTTCTTTTCCCTGTTTTTAAGGTAGGCAAATGTTGGGCCCATTCCCAGACTTCAGAAATCTTCTCCATCTACTATGTGTTCCCAAGACAGCTAACAAAAGCACCGAGATTGTTCTGGTAAACCTGAAATCTTGGAATGATTTTCTTCACATACAGCATATTTGAAAACATTTGATGTGGTCAGGCAACTCTGTTACAAATAATTAGTTTTGATGGCACATTTCTAAACAATCTGCAGAGCATTTGGTATGTTTGATAAAACCTCAAAGAATTTAGTGCCTGTGAACTGGCACTTGTGAATCTGCTGACTTGCTAGAACATAGTCAACATGATATAATCAGAACAGTAACATCCCAGGTCTTTTCATCAAAGAGATGACTGTAGTCCAGAATCTCCCTAGGAGCTTTACATCTAGTACTAAGATTGGCATATGCTTTGTCCAGCCACAAGGACTCCCAGAGAGCATATTTTGATGTTTTCCATCACTTAATCCTTCTGTTCCAGGAGATAATCCTTATAAGTAGCTTCTGGCTCAACTGGCCTGTCATCTGATACTCTCAGAAGGCATATCAATCATTTCTTCAAGATGATCTTGAGGTTTTGCTTCCTAAAAAGGATTCTTGTGGCAAAAGTGAAAAAGTGAAGGCCTAGCTGGTAAAACAGCACAGGAAACTTCCTTTAGGTTGCTTTCACCTTATGTTACTGCAAGTGAGGAAATATACAGTTCTGAATGATATATCAAAGGGGGGAAAAGTATAAGAATTCTTGTGAATGAGAATCAGAAGAGAAAAACAGATCACAAAATAAATTACACTGCTCTCAATTGCATCAAAACAGTATTAAGCACATTTCAGTTTTGGGCAGAGTTTTATTCTTTCCTGCAATGCATATCTTGTTCCTTGCTTGCATCTTAAACCCAGATGGATTAATACTGAGTGTATGTTTTATTGTCATTTAGGTTACAATTCACTGTTCTACTCTGAATTTTTGTAACTTTCCTTTTGGTGTCTTTGATTTGAGATAGAACTAGTTAAATGATATGACTTTTTTTTTCCTTTCCCTTTGGCTGGTAGGGACCTGATAATTATTCCCATGCTTTCACAAATCCCACATGGCTTGAATTAAATGATCTTGGAAAACACCAAATCTCTTGGCTGTTCAAGGGGCTGACTTGTTCTGTTATGATGTGCTACCAGCTATGTTGTGAGTGGAAATACAAACTGAACTGTTTCAAACCTCCATTCTGTTGTTAATCTCAGTATTTTTGCTAATGGCTCGTGAAAGTTAAATCTTGTATAAATATGGTGTTAATGATGTATAGCAGTATTTGCCACAAGGTTTGAAATTTTTTCTCTATTTTCCTCTGGTCAGCCCTCAAGCTGGGGAGTGTTAGAAAAGAGCTTGGGGAGAATGCAGCTACTTCCATTACCACTTTTGAAATCTCCTCAATGATGCCTTCACTCAGCACTTGAGGAAGAGTCTCATTTTAACTGAGAAAATGTTTCCATGTTCTTAAGGGAAAAAAGTTGTTGTTACTGCTGTACTGGGTTGGAGTATCCCCAGAGCCTTTCAGAATGCTCCTTGAAAGATATTCTGTTCTTTACTGGGGTTCAGCAAATAAAGTTCAGGACTGAGGGCTTTTTTCTTTTTTTCTCCAAAAATGTCTGCTCTTGCAAATATTCATTATAATTCTCCTTTCTATAAAGCAATTCTTTAGTTTTCTTTACCTTACAGATGCATTTACTCAAGCTTGTGTATACACTCCCTCTGATATACTTGGGACAAGGCTGGAGAGCAGTCTCTACAGTAGTTACATGTGACAGAAAATGATGTCCCAGAGGGAGTTAGCTGGAAATCTAATTCAGGTAGAGGCAGAAGCAGAAATATTGTAATACAGAAAGTAACATTAACTATAAAATTGGCAGGATCCAAATTTCTTTCAGATCCATGTCTTATCTTTCAGAATTTCCTGTATGAAAAGATGCTCTAACTCTTCATCAGTCTTATAGAAGATTGCTCCTGAATCATCAGAAGTGTCAAATTCACTTCTGATCAGTTGAATGAAATGATGAGAGAAACAACTTGGCCAGTATGTGCAAGGTAGGAGGTAAGAAAAACATTGCAATTACAGTATCAGAAAATAACTTCACAGAGAAATGGAAGCCTAATCAATGATGTTATATAGGTATTTAGATGTGTGTCTACACACAGCCTTTGTAAGAGTAGTTTGCCTGTTAGTATAGACGTTCCCCCAATTACTATTACACCCATTATCCTGAAATAACAATTCCTCAGCCTTGGTACTTTTTCTATTCTTTACTATAAGGTTCTACAACACTTGAGCATATAATGGGAACTTGACTCCAGGTGCTACTGCAAATAAATATAAAGGCAACCAGGACTGACTGAGCCTAAAGAATAAGCTTCTTATGGAAAAGGGCTAAATTAATTCAAGGTCATGGGGAATAGTTGCATCCTGTAAAGATTACATTTTTTTCAGAAAAGTCCTTAAGGATTTGGAATAATGGTTATTTTATTGGTCATACATCGGTTCAGTTATTTTGTGCTGTGTTCTCCTGTTCTATTCGTGGAAATTTAAAAAAGAATCAAAGATAAAATTGTCAAAAATTTGAAGCAGATTAGTTTTGAGATTTCACCACAAGTTAGTTGCAGTAACAACAAAAACACCACTGATTTAGAACAGTGCTAATAATGTACTGAATCAAATAATTTTAAGTCAAAAAACAAAACACCAAAATTACTTTTTCTTTAAGACAAATTATGCAAGTTTTCCCGTTTCTTAATTGTTACAGTAAAATAGTCTAGTTCTTCTGCTGTTGGCTGGTATGAGTCTGAACACAATGTAAGACAATGATTTTATCAGTTTGAGGTTTTAGCCCAGCTGATTCTTTGTATGCCAGTGAAAATGCCTGCCTCGGAATGATTGTTCTAACAGGAAAGTGTTTACAGGAGCAAGTAGCATTAAAATAAATTATCTGTCTGATTACACTTCTGCTAACTGCTTGCCTTGACTAGATAACAACAATACAAGAAAGGAGTATACTAGACTTCACTGAATGGATCTGGTGACAAAAATTAAATGCAAAAATAATTATATTGAGACAATTTTTAGAATTTATTTTCCGAGCGCAGGAAGGGACTAATTGCTGATGAATTTGTATCCAGTTGTATCATCTGCTTTGTTAGGACATCAACAGTACAAGAGGTTTCTCTGACAGCTGTTCTGGCTGTGCTTTGAATCTTAATCAGACATCTTTGCCAAAGAGTTATAACAGCACTTGCCACATACTTTCCTTTGTAAACATTAGTTAATTAAGCAGAACTCTTTCGAAACAACAGAAACTGGAAAGTCTACTTGGCAAAGACAGAAGAGAGGAACAGAAACATAAGAAATGAGAAAAGGTAGCACATAACTAAAACTCTGAAAGATTTCTTGCTACTATGTTGCTGAACTGCTCCCAGAGACACTGGAGCCCATGGCAAGACCTGTGCAGATTCCTGCTATTGTGGATATTGTCCCTGATGATACTTTCTGCTTCAGCTGGTCACATTTAGCTGAGCTGGAAAAACATGTTGGTCCCTTTGCTTTTTTTTTTTTTTTTGCACAGGCTTTGGTAGGTCTAAGCAGATGTGAATGTGCTCTTTTTACTTGGTAGTTCAAAGTACTTCAGTTAATTATTTGCATTCACAGTGGTTAAGAATCAGCTAAAACTCTGTTAGGTAGTCTAAATAGGTACTTTCTGTAGAAGAAAAGGATATAAGGACTTTCTTTTCTGTTCATTATGTATTTCTATTCTCTGATGTGTATATATAGCTAATTACTCACTGAACAGCCTTGTAGTCTTTCTGAGGTAAATACGGCACAAAGTCCCACAGACACACTCCACAAATAGCAGGGTTATAAAACAAGTGCACTGACTCTTCTCCCTTATCCTTATCAGCAAGCTCTGTCCAAGCAACTCTTGAATTTTAGTTATATCTAGCTTCCTTTCTTAGCTTTAGAGGAGCCAGCTACACATTCAGCCTTGCCTGGAGGGGTCATAAGTGTTCCAAGAGAGCTCAGTAGTGTTCTCAACAAATGTTCTACCAGTAACAAGGATTTTGAGACACTGATTATCCCATTAAAACCACATATTACGGAAAAAAAATTTCTGTGCTAGGGTTGGAGAAGAAAGGTGTTTTAACAAGCGTTGTCAGGAAATGTTTTTTCCTTGTTAGATGGAAGTAAAGGTGAAAAGTATGGAAGTATGAAAAAGTGGGAAAATAGGTCTACAGTCAGCTGTGGTGCATCCAAATCACTGAAGAATGGAGTCCCATTATTTTCACAGGGAAATTTTCATTTTAGGTAGTTTCCATTACAGGTTTTGGAAAATCTTCAGATTTTCATGAAAGGAATTTATTCTCTGTGGAAATTGCAAACACTTCACTGAGAAACAAGATTTTTTTTATTAAAAAAAAATCTGGGAGATGGCAGTGTAGAAAAAAGATGTACAACTAGTTTCAACAAACTCAAGTGTTTCTTCAAGAAAACAAAATCAAGGAAAATATTTTGTTATTCTAATACTTTGTGGAGAAATATCTGTGTCTGGCAAGATCTAATGAAGTATTAGTGGCATTTGTACACCTGTAATCCTCAAATCTCAGCTGGAAATGGGATGCGGAGGCACTGCATTAAGGCAGTGTCTCCCAGGTATTATTCTAGCTGCAATTTCTTTTGCTCATTGTCATTATATTCTTTGCACTTTTCTATATGTTACAGAGCAACTTAAAATTCAGGAGTGTTTCAAAGTCGAGAGTTACATTCTTCTAAATTATGGTTGTTCACCCCTTTAAAGCATCTAGTGCATTAATGAGATATTCAGGAAATATCCTGTGTTTTTAATATTTAGGATCATTATTATGAAACAGTTAAAATACTGCAACAATAGAAAGGATCATTATAGCACACACAGATTGCTTAGGAAATGTATGTCATGGTCAGGAGAGGAATAAATTCTCCCATGTCCGAGGCTGGTTTTTGTAGCTGGAAAAAGCTCTTTGCTTTCTCTGCTAATTGTGAAGTACTTTACAGCTATGGGTAAAGATTACAGTGCTGCTAGTAATGTAGTTGTGTATTTGATATTGATTATCCACATCGAGCTTTTCAAGAGTAATGTCATCTTGACTTTGTTTTTGTATTAGACAACCTATTTCCTGAAGAGGAAAGGTTCTATGTTGACAGATAGCAGGCTTCTATCAAGTGAGAGCTGTTGGCACCTGCACCATTTTCCTGTGTAGCTGATGTAGCTAATGAGTCTTAATTTACTATTACGGAATAGTAAATCTACAGAGTAATCCATATACTATACCTATTCTTGTAAATGAACTCATATGACATCTATAAATCTCAGTAGGCAAACACTTTAAAATATTGTAAAGTAGGTTTCTTACATGAAATCTTTTTTTTTCCTATCTAATGTTGGCTCTGTTTGGAGATTGAGTTATAAATAACCTCTGAATGGCAGATTCAGGAGGCCTGATAAAAGTTATTTTTCGTTGTTTTAATGAATAAAATATTGTCTCTGAACAACCAGTAGCAGAGCAAACTTTCTGGTGTCAAAAGAAACATGAATCTGTGAATATGTTCAGTGGAAGAAATGAAATTGTGCAACAACAACAAAAAAAAAAACAAAGGAAGATGAGATAGCGTAAAATGCACTGTCAGAGTAAGCTTGAGTGGGAGTTTTGAGAGAATATCAAAGTTTTATGAAACTTTCTTCTGTGTGATTAAGGCATAAAAGATACTGAGGGGCAAAATGAAGGGTTTATATGAGATCAGTCTGTAGCATATGATATTTGAAGAGAAATCTCACCTTGTTACAAGAATAAGTCCTGTTAAGAGAATTGGTTATATATTTAAAATGGTTGTGACTTTCATCTCTTTCTATTTACAGATCATATTTTTATTATTTTAAAACTCAATCACCTTTTCCCAGTGACATTTTCATACCCTCTTTCCCTTGTGGTTTGTACAGTGGGCAAGTTTAAAGTGTCCTCTCTATTCTCCCCATCCATGCTCCCCAATATATATCTTCCCTTTGTCATCAGGTGGTAGGACTGTTGAATATTTATTTTTCATCAGAATGTTCCAGATTGTAGTATGACCAATTCATTTACAAATATAGCCCTAAACTTCTCACTGGGATCATAATGACACTTCAATCTTATATTTTGTTTTTGTGAGTTTGGTGGGATAGAGCCAATATGCAGCAAGTAGACTTCTCCCTTATTTCCAAGTATCAGTATGTGAAGAAATATATTTGTAGTCTCAGATATCAAAATATCTCCCCTATTCTCTTCTCGGTTCCAGAGAGGCAGAGCTCTATCCATTAGCCATTGCTATTATCTTCCTTATAGAAGCTCATCATCTTCCATGAATTTCCAGATAGTGCTCAGGTAGTCAGTTGAAAAGTGGAGGAGGAGAGATTTTTTCCTCACATATTGTAAAGGCTTTCTGAAATAAGAGCTTTAATTTTCATTGTCCTCAGTGTGTTTCATGTTTGGCTTTGGTTGACTTTCATAATCTTCCTCCCAGATCACCTAGATCTATGCTGTCCAATGGGTTTGAGCTAGGCATGGATCTCTAAACCTTTGTTACCAGTTGTTTTGCTTCATTCATTTTTTTTTGGGGGTGTATGTGATCTCCTGTAAAGATGACCAGTCATTTCTTATTGCTAACCCTTTCAGTTTTTATCTGTGAACACATTCATGTCCTTTTTATCTTGAGTCTCACAACATTCACTTGCTTCTCCCTGGAACATTAGTTGCTAATGACTTTTCTGTCCACTCCTTTCTCTTTTCTCTTCCTCTGTTCCAGTAATATTTTGAAGTTAACTGTGCTATGGAAGCTGATGTGGCAGCAAAGAAATGAGTCATCTGCTAGAGTATGGACATTTTTCTAGTCTGCAGTGGGAATTTCCTTGAATTAAAATAAAAGATCAGAATTCAGTGAACATCAGACAATGACAATGCAGAGAATAATGAATCTCGGTGCACAGTAAATGTGCATGTGACCAGGATTTAAAGAGGGAGAAGTTTGGAGAAATGTGATTTTTTTTTTTTTTTTTGACAAATGATGCTGGGCGTATTAAGTGACTGCGAACTAACATCCTGAGCAGGCTGTTAGCTATATGTATTATTCTTTTGTTCACATGCACATTCTGTCCTTGCTTTCAAATGCTTTTTAAACTCACTAGCTTTGTCCTTCTTTAATCTAATCTTTATGATGTTATTGCCTCTCCATGGCAGAGCTTTTGTATAGGGGTGTCATTTTTCAAGAGAAGGTCTTTGACCCTTTTAAATGATGGCAGAAGGAAATTATATGTACAACATATATTCATGAGTTCTTTAGAAGGAGCCTGTCTGGAGACCACTGAAAATATTAGATGGATGCAAAAATGTCTGTAGCAAAAAAAAACAGGTCATCCTTTTCTATATCCTGCTCCAAAAAAAAAACCCACCTTTGAATAAAATCAAGCACATCAGAACGGGAAAGAACAGGCGAAAAATAAGAATAAAGCCTGGTGGCTTCACTCAGCCCCAAAAATGCCTGGCTGATAACATATGTTTATTCAGGATTTTAATTGCAAGGACTAGAACAGCAGCACTGCGTGGGGAAGGGCTGAGAGAAAGAAGGAATTGGGAGGGTGAAAATATATAATAGCCTCTGTAGTGTAAAGCTCCTCAGAGCCCTGAAGCTGACCTAGCTCAGCTCTGATTCTTCCCCAAATACTTACTCTTGATGGTTCTTAGAGAAGCTTGCTGATTTATTCAGCAAGCATTTTTTTGGATGAAGTCCTGGTACCACTGCTGCAGCCCAAAAACAAATGGTGAAGGATCATGTAGAATTTCGTTCTCACTCTGACAGCATACATAGCATGTTGGGAACTGACACATTAACCAGGTATTTCAATGTCAGACTTGTGTGCTACAGATTTTCTTGCATACAGCAGGAATTAATGGGAAGAGATTATTATGAGGGCTATCAAGGACCCAACTGAAGCTCTAATTTCTAATTTTTTTTGGCACAAGTGGAGGGGAATAGAAAGACACAGAGCAACCTGTTCTACCCAGCCTAGCAAAAACTCTAGGTAGGATGTATCAGCTGTAGGAGTGGGTGCCAATAGTCAGAAATGTGTACAGTGGTGAATGAAGAGCTGAAAGTTTCTTTCTTAGGCTTTGTGAAGGCCAATTCAAACCTCAAAATGTAGCCGGGAAATGTCCAAATCTAAAGTTCAAAGCATCATCTTAAAAGAAGAATGGCAGCAATCCTCAAAGTAAATAACATAACGCACACTTGGATTTCAGAAAAAGCAGTAGAGCAAGGATATTATTTTTCCTGCTTGGATTTAAATGCCTGCAATTCCCATGTAGCTTATAGCCTCAAACGGTGCTACAGGCTTTCGGCTTTGGCTCTCTTGTAGATACGAAAATTACTGAAGCTGTCAGGTGTTTAGAAAATGCACAGTAGGTGTTACTGTCAAGTGAAACTAGAAGTTTTTAGACAATAATTTTTAATAAACCAGGAGTGCATTAGGTAAAGGAAAAAAACAGCTACAGGCTTTCCCTGTGCTTTCAAGTTCCATATTCATGTGGCAAGGACTGTGTGCTAGTAATAAAGAGGCCTCATTGTGTTCTGTGCTGTACCAACCACTTAAGAGAATGATGCCTCTTTGCCAAAATAGCTTAATGGGTAATTTTGGGGAAGGATGAGAAGTTGCACATATCCAGATCACGGCTGTACTTATTAGTGTACCTTAGAGTCTTCAAAGGAAGGTGGCATCATTCAGAATATTTCTGAAAATTCTATTAAAATCTCTGCATGTATCTGCTGAGAGCCCATTGATAAACACAGCATGTTGGTTAGGAAATATGAAAGAAAAAAGTACAAAAAGGAAACACCTCCATTTTTCATTCTCCTGTGTATGAGCAAGGAGCCTTGGCCTTTGGTCATGCCAGTCTTCAGGTGTTTTCAATAAGATTATGATCTAATCCTCTTAAGGTAACAGAAATAATGCTCCATCAAAGCTTTTAAAATCATGGAGAAGAGCATTTGCATGTTGTAGCTGAACATCTTTGTGTGCACGACTTCAGTCATTTTTTTTACTACTTCAGAGTCCAATGTCTTCACCAGAGATACCTGAACTCTATTAGAATGGACAACGCTTGTAACTCTATAAATTAGAACTTCATGAAATGGTGCTCAAGTTTAGATAGGAAGATTTAATATTCTTCATGATGAGCTAGAAAGAATGTAAAGCAAGTCAATACAAGGATAATGATGCCAAGCATCTTGTTAAGGCCTAAAAAGCTTTATAACAATCTTGAACAGAATTATGTTCTGAGACAGCTCTTTGATGGCGAAGATGAAATTTCGCTAAATGGAAAGCCTTATCATAACAGACTTATAAAAACACTTTTGCAAGAGAGGCACTGTACACAACTTTGCAAGATACCAATGAATAATCAAATGTAGAGAAGAGTGATAATCGTTGGGGAAGAGGATCTGACACAGATCCTATTTTGAATAGGTGATCAGTTGCTTATCAGTAGAATCTTATTGAGACCTTGACAGAATGTGTCTATGGATCTCTTGTTTGGCAGGGAGATGTACACCCTTGTCTGTAACAGACTTCTTTGCATAAGAGATCATAATCCAAAACAAAAAAAAATGGAAAAGACTCTTCCCTTGTCATTCAAGAGCTCATGATTATTTTGATTGACAGACACTCACCACAGGTTCTCCGAACCTCCATCAATCCTGTGCCTGACAGAGAATGTTCTGTTACCACCTACAAAATCCTATCTTTTTGGATCTAGTCTGGATGATCTAGACGATCTAATACACTGCTTCTAAAGCAATAAAATAAATTAAATGAAAGGGGGGCTTTTTAAATGCACCTCTAAAGTGAACTGCTTAATTCAATGTCTGGTTCAAATGCCAGCTCGTTTGGCACATGGATACTCTCCAGAAAACTCCTACTGGGGCAGAAAATTCTCCTTTCCATCTCAAGTGCTTTTAAAAGTGCTTCAGAGCCAATTTGGGAAATAGCAACTTGAAACCAGAAAGTTTCACTAATAAATCAAAATAAAAATCAAAGAAAATATTTGAATACCTAATTTCAGTGAAAATGACAAGGTTAAATGCCTTGCTGGCATTTGGATATTGTGCTGAGCACATTAGAAATGCAGATAGATTGCTGGGGTGTTGGGAAGGCAGTGATCCTAGCACATAATTTATAACCTGTCACGGTAGAAATTGTTTAACAGGAAAGGGAATATCTCTGAAAATCTCAGTATGAAGACCAATGAAACTTGGTCAAAAAAGGAGCCATTGTGTGACGGTAAGTGATTCAAAGCAAACATTTTGGTTTCATTAAAAAACAAATGGACAATTCCTGAGAAAAAAATTGGCTGGTTTCTGAAACTTGACAAATTTAAAACCATAAACATAATAACAATACATGAAATGTCTTCCC
Organism: Cygnus atratus; assembly: GCF_013377495.2. Classification (NCBI taxonomy): domain Eukaryota; kingdom Metazoa; phylum Chordata; class Aves; order Anseriformes; family Anatidae; genus Cygnus; species Cygnus atratus. The sequence continues at coordinate 74,323,213 of NC_066365.1, read as the reverse complement.
CTGGGAAGCCTCGAAAAATGGTACAATGGTGATTTCAGTAAGAAAGATGGTGACAACAGAACAATAGCAGTATCAGTGTTGTTAAGAACAACACTAATCGAGTAAACTGAAGAGGAAAAATATGCTGCTGGTTGAACTGGTTTTTAACTGCACTCTCTTTGTGATTGATCTTTGGGAACATTAAAGTTTGAAAGATAACTTTAGTTCTTCTTATGAACTAGAGTTTAAATGAACGTTGACAGTACCTCTGCATTTGTGGTCTAAAAATAGGAGGATAAGGAATTTAAAAAAAAAAAAAATTGATTCTACAAAAGGTTTTTCCTCTGTTTCCCTTACAAAATGTTGGTTTGCAACGAAATTTATGAGACTAATTGTATTTACTGAAGTCTTTGAAACATGGAATAATTTGGGTTTTGGAGCAAATGATAATCCACAAGAAGATACTGGAGAAGATAAGGAGAAAGAACTAGTCTGATAGCTGGAAGCCATGTAGTTGCAGCTATATTGGAGAGCCTCCACTTTGTGTTTAATAACGAAGAGGCAAAGGGTGTTAGCCTGGGCTGAGGACTGAGTTTGCATCACTGCCAGACTGAACTCAGCCTGGGCTGAGGACTGAGTTTGCATCACTGCCAGACTGAACTCTCAGAAGACTACTTAGATAAACCCATGGAAATCTTTAAGTGCATAATTTTTTAACATGAGAATTATCTGTCCAGACCACAGTCTAGGTTCCCTCTAAAATGTAGAAGAAAGAAAAAGAAAGTCTTTGAAGAAAACTTGTTTCGATAAACTTAACTCATGAAATATTTCTTATTCCTCTTCCAGTACGTTTTAACGGCTCAAGGCTTTCTTTGGACGGTGTTTTTCTGTGAAATATATTGCCACTACTATCTTTCTTTGTTTTTCTCTTTTTGAATCAACCAGAAGAACATCAAGGTTCACTGAGTAGAGCTGCTGATCTCCATAGCCTAGGGATCTGAAAGGTTGTTTGGTTTTGAATTTTTCTTTGTAATCTGCATAGCTCTTGCATATTCTTTTGGAGTTTTTCCACTGGGCATGCATAGCTGAACTGCTGATGGGAACATCAACAATCTTTGCTCTCCTGAAATGCTTGCACAGATTCAAGAGGCAGTCATACTTATGGGGCCCATGATGCATTACACTTTTTCCAGGCTGTACAAAGAAGCAATGGCAGATGGCTTTTAGCTAAAACACGAAAATAGATTTTGCCACCAGAAAATGAGGAAACATTGGCCTTTTGGCTGAATAGACAATTAAGGGAAAGGACTGTCCCTGGTTTAGTGCTGTTCCACTGCCAGGCATGTCAGGAAGGCTCTATCTAGTTGTATGCTGCTCTAAATGAGCAAGTGCACCTGCCCTGGACAAGGGATCTGTAAGAGTTGAGGATTTGTACTGATATGTTTTAAGGTACCAAAGCAGGTTCAAGAGAGACCAGTTCAGGACAACTGAGGTTTTAACATTGTCTTAAATTCTTTTTCTGTGCCAGGGGAAACTCAAGCCAAACCTTCCTTATGTTTCTGCAAAACACAATCTTATCTATGTGCAAAGACTTCAAAAAGAAGCAGTAAAAAGAGTATGTATAACTGCAGAGACCAAACTAGAAAAAAAAAAAAGGGGTGTATCTCCAGAGCTCTCAAGAACTTTTGAAGAGATTGAACAAGTTCTGTGGGACACAAAAAGAATGGCACATCCCATCCTAATAATTGCATTCAAGCAGTTTGATCTGTACAAACCAATATGCTGTTACTTTCCATCCCCTTCTCCTGAGCCCCTGACAAAATGTGACAACATAGCTGTTCTTTGGCAAAAGGAACACATTTCTTCGTAACAGACTCCTCTGAGTATGTAGAAATGACAATCAGAGAAAATGTTCATGTTATTGAAAAAGACTCCAAGCAATTCAAAACTCAAGGTCATTATGACTGACAGGATGCTGGAGAGCGTATTAAACTATTTGACAGCATTTCAAACACACACATCAAACACACACATCAGACGATAGTTTTCTTTCTAAATTAGACATTTGCTGGTGGAAATCCAATAGGGTCAGGAGAAATTGTGTTTCAGAGTTGGTATGCTTCTCATCTGCTTATCTTTGACATCATGTTTTGGTGTTGCATCTCCTCTTTGCTCCTGATAAATTTTAAACAGATGTCTCAGCTCCCACCCTGCAACATTCACCTCCAGCAATGCCTGTTATTCATATTTTTCTGACCCCTGCATTAGATAACTGATTGGTAATAGTCTACAGTAGCCTTGATTTGCTAACTGGCAACAGGCTTTTCTTTCAGAGGAATGCCACAATATTTAAAAAAAAAAAAAAAAAAGGCGAGAACTTTCAAATGATCTGCTGAAATGATGACAGTGATTTTTGGCTTAGTGAAGGGGCAGTTCTGGCAAGAGGAAATGTGTGAAGGCTTTCCAAAGGTTTCAGGGACAGCAGCTTCACTGACGAACTCTGAAATGCTGCTTTTGCTTCCATGATCAAGAAAGTGAAGAGGTCAGGAACAGTCCCTGTAGAACTGTAAAGCAGAAGCTTTAGTGAGATGAATTTGATGTGTGAAATTATCAGTATTCTCAAGTAGTTTTAAATCATGAGGACAAGCCAGCTTGTTGTGCTTTTGTTGATTGATTCGTTCATTCATTTATTCATTCATTTATTTATTTTCTTCTTTCTCTGTGTCATCCCAAGCCAGAGAAGATGGAGAAATGAGAAAGATGGAGAAAGAGTTTTTACCTGGGCCTGTAGTGAGAGGACAAGTAGCAACAGTTTTGAATGAAAAGAGGGTAGATTTAGATATGACATTGGAAGAAATTCTTTAGTGTGAGGGTGGTGAGATACTGGAACAGGCTGTCCAGAGAAGTTTTGTATGTCCCTTCATTGGAAGTGTCCGGTCCAAATAATTCTACGATTAATTCTATGATTGTGATTTTGTTCATACTTGATTTTTTTTTCTCTACTAGACATCTTATTCAACAGCGGATGTGCAGAGATTTGCAGAGATATCTAAAAATGTTTGCTGCACTCACATATGTGGAGTGATCTCAGGATTATGACACGTACTTGTAGTCTCAGTCAAGCCTTGAACATAGCTTGTGTCAGAATATGAGTATCTAAGCAAAGGGAACATTACACAAGAACCCTGAAGAGCTTTCCCAGTAATGTCCTTATTGAATACTTGGCTTACATTCCTTCTACTTCTTTCTTAAGTTTAATTTTCCTTACATAAATATGCACTATGCTAAATAGAACAAGATCAAGCTTTTGTAAATACCTTCTTTTTAGGGTTTTTGAAGCACTGATGAGTTGTGTGTTGATTACAGACTTAAAATGATCATATATCAGGTGCCCTAGGAAATCTTCTTAGGGAAAGAAAAAGCTTAGACTCGTGTTGAACATGCAGCAAAACATGATGCTGTCGTCAAGAGCTGAAACTGCTGAGTGAATGGCTTGACTCACACTGAAGTATTCCACTCCTTTTCAACCAAGTTAATCTCAGGGGAAAAGGAATATAATTTCTGGAGGCATTAATGTGTCTGACATAGAACTAGATGTGGTCCCTTTTGATCTTAAACTTCTGAGTTTTTACTATATCAAGTTCTAAAGGGAAAAGACACCCTTTGGATAAGGGTTTTCCAAAGACTACAAAATTTGTTTTGATCGGAGCCATCCTGGTTGACATTTTGTCTTGGAAGATAATTTTTTTTTATTCTTGGGGTACAGGCACACCACAGCTAGCTGTTGGAGGGAAGGGATTGTCCCGCTCTGCTCTGCGCTGGTGAGGCCTCACCTCAGGTACTGTGTGCAGATTTGGGCACCACAATATAAGGACGTAAAACTATTAGAGAGTGTCTAAAGGAGGGCTACAAAGCTGGTGAAGGGTTTAGAGGGGAAGATGTATGAGGAATATCTGAAATCACTTTGTTTGTTCAGCCCAGAGAAGAGGAGACTGAAGGAAGGCCTTATTGTGGCCTACAGCTTCCTCATGACGGGAGTGGAAGACATGCCCAGCCTGTCTGGAAGCAGCAGCCCCACCCCCTGGCCAACACCCCCCATATTTCTTGTTCACCATGATGACATGTGGTATGGAATACACCTTTGGACAGTTTGGGTTAGCTGGCCTGGTTCTGTCCCCTCCCAGCTTCTTGTACACCCAGAGCCTCCTTGCTGGCAGGGAGGCATGTGACACTGAAAAGTCCTTGGCCTAGTGTAAGCACTGCTCTGCAACAACTAAAACATTGGTGTTATCAACATTATTTTTCCCCTAAATGCAAAACACAGCAACGTACTAGCCACAATGAAGAAAATTAACTCTATCTCAGCTGAAACCAGGACAAGAAGTCATGCTCTTAAACCTCTTCTATTTTTAGGACAGTTCCCTGAACTCTCTCCAATATGACTAAATTAAAAATCAGTCCTGGAATCTGAAGGCAGTACTCCAGCTGGGCCCATCATGGTACAAATGAAGAATAACGATTACCTTGTATCAGTACATTCCAGACTGGAATTTAACTTTTTCCATCAGAATCCATGCTGATTCTATTTTGTCTGTGTTCTGCCACAGCCTGCTGTGTGCTGTGGAGGGGACACCTGTAAAGGCCATTTTTTTTGCATGGTTTCTCTTGTTGCTTTCTTACACCACTTTGTATTTTTTTAATTGCAAGTCACCATGAGGAGTTTTGACCTCATATCAAGTTTATTTAGGTAACTTAAAAATCTGGTTCTGTTCTTCAGTGTTCTCTCTCCACAGTCCAGTCACCAGTGGAAAATATTAAATAAAACCAGAAGAGATTCTTTAGGACCTCCAGCTGAACCATTGTGCAATTTACAGAAAACAACAACAAAAAATGTCTGTTTCCTTTCCTTTAATTTATTATACACTGATTTTCTGTTGCTTTTATATAGGCTGCATTCCCTAATTTGCTTGAAAACTTACTACCAGAGTAGTATGAAAAGCTTTTAAGACACATTGACCCTTCTTGTTTCTCTCTGTTTAGGTATGCTAAATTATCAGTCAGACACAGACGCACGCAGACACAGATTTCTAGGTTGGAAGAGACCTCAAGATCATCGAGTCCAACCTCCGACCTAACACTAAGTACTCCACTAAACCATATCGCTAAGTTCTACATCTGAACGTCTTTTAAAGACCTCCAGGGATGGTGACTCCACCACCTCCCTGGGCAGCCCGTTCCAATGCTTAATAACCCTTTCGGTAAAGAAGTACTTCCTAACATCCAACCTAAAACTCCCCTGGCGCAACTTTAGCCCAATTCCCCCTCATCCTGTCACCAGGCACGTGGGAGAACAGACCAACCCCCACCTCTCTACAGCCTCCTTTAAGGTAACTGTAGAGAGCGATAAGGTCGCCCCTGAGCCTCCTCTTCTCCAGGCTGAACAAGCCCAGCTCCCTCAGCCGCTCCTCGTAAGACTTGTTCTCCAGACCCCTCACCAGCTTCGTCGCCCTTCTCTGGACTCGCTCGAGCACGTCCATGTCCTTCCTGTAGCGAGGGGCCCAAAACTGAACACAGTACTCAAGGTGCGGCCTCACCAGAGCCGAGTACAGGGGGACAATCACTTCCCTAGACCTGCTGGCCACACTGCTTCTTATACAGGCCAGGATGTTGTTGGCCTTCTTGGCCACCTGAGCGAACTGCTGGCTCATATTCAGCTGACTATCAACCAGTATTCCCAGGTCCTTCTCGGCCAGGCAGCTTTCCAGCCACTCATCTCCCAGCCTGTAGCACTGCTTGGGGTTGTTGCGCCCCAGGTGCAGGACCCCGCACTCAGCCTTGTTGAACTTCATACAGTTGACCTCAGCCCATCACTCCAGCCTATCCAGATCCTCCTGCAGAGCCTTCCTGCCCTCGAGCAGATCGACACACGCACTTAGCTTGGTGTCATCTGCAAACTTACTGAGGGTGCACTGGACGCCCTCATCGAGATCATCGATAAAGATATTAAAGAGGACTGGCCCCAGTACCGAGCCCTGTGGGACACCACTAGTGACCAGCCTCCAACCAGATTTGACTCCATTCACCACAACTCTCTGGGCCTGGCTATCCAGCCAGTTTCTAACCCAGCGAAGCGTACGCCAGTCCAAGCCCCGAGCAGCCAGTTTCTTGAGGAGAATGTTGTGGGGAACGGTGTCAAAAGCCTTACTGAGGTCAAGGTAAACCACATCCACAGCCTTTCCCTCATCCACCAAGCGCGTCACTTTGTCATAGAAGGAGATCAGGTTCGTCAAGCAGGACCTGCCTTTCATAAACCCATGCTGACTGGGCCTGATCGCCTGCTTGCCCTGCAAGGGCCGCGTGATGACCCTCAAGATAATCTGCTCCATGAGCTTTCCTGGCACTGAGGTCAAACTGACAGGCCTACAGTTCCCCGGGTCTGCCCTCCGGCCCTTCTTATAGATGGGCGTCACATTGGCTAGCCGCCAGTCAACTGGGACCTCCCCCGATAGCCAGGACTGCCGATAAATGATGGAAAGCGGCTCGGCCAGCTCCTCCGCCAGTTCTTTCAGCACCCTTGGGTGCATCCCATCCGGCCCCATCGACTTGTGCACATCCAAGCTCCGTAGCAGGTCGCCAACCATTTCCTCATGAATAGCGAAGGCCACATCCTGCTCCCCATCCCCTTCCACCAGCTCAGGGCACTGGGTATCCAGAGAACAACCGGTATTGCCGCTAAAGACTGAGGCAAAGGCGGCATTAAGCACCTCAGCCTTTTCCTCATCCTTAGTAACTAGGTTTCCCCTCGCATCCAGTAAAGGATGGAGATTCTCCTTAGTCCTCTGTTTCACGTTGATATATTTGTAAAAGGATTTTTTGTTGTCTTTAACGGCAGTAGCCAGGTTGAACTCCAGATGAGCTTTGGCCTTTCTAATTTTCTCCCTGCACAGCCTCGCTACATCCTTGTAGTCCTCCTTAGTGGCCCGCCCTTTTTTCCAAAGCTTATAAACCCTCTTTTTTCTGCTAAGCACAAGCCGCAACTCTCTGTTGAGCCAGGCCGGTCTTCTTCCACGCCGGCTCGTCTTTGGGCACGTGGGGACGGACCGCTCCTGTGCCATCATGATTTCCTTCTTGAGGAGCGCCCAGCCTTCCTGGACTCCTCTGCCCTTCAGAACCACCTCCCAAGGGACTCGGCCAACCAGCGTCCTGAGCAGCTCAAAGTCAGCCCTCCGGAAGTCCAATACAGCAGTTTTACTGGTCCCCTTCCTGGCCTCACCAAGAATAGAGAACTCTACCATTTCGTGGTCACTCTGCCCAAGACAGCTTCCGACCACCACATCTCCCACCAGTCCTTCTCTGTTTGTGAAGAGAAGGTCTAGCGGGGCACCACCCCTGGTAGGTTCACTGACCAGCTGCGTCAGGAAGCTATCTCCCACGCTCTCCAGAAACCTCCTAGACTGCTTTCTCTGTGCTGTGTTGTGTTTCCAGGATATGTCCGGGAAGTTGAAGTCCCCCACGAGGACAAGCGCCGACGATTTTGCAACTTCTGTCAGTTGCCTATAAAACTCCTCATCCGTCTCCTCATCCTGGTTCGGCGGTCTAAAACAGACCCCGACCAGGATGCTAGCCTTGCCAGCCTTCCCGCGGATCCTAACCCACAGGGATTCAACCTTATCATTCCCAGCCTGGAGTTCCACAACATCAAAAGATTCTCTTATGTAGAGAGCCACGCCACCACCCCCTCTGTGCTGCCTGTCCCTCCTGAAGAGCTGATAGCCAGGCATTGCAGCACTCCAGTCGTGGGAGCGGTCCCACCATGACTCCGTGATGGCAACCAAGTCGTAGCCTGCCTGCTGCACGATGGCTTCCAGCTCCTCCTGTTTGTTACCCATGCTGCGTGCATTAGTGTAGATGCACTTCAGCTGGGCCATCGCCTTCTTCCCCAGCCTAGCCATTGTTTCCCCCAGCACAGCTCCAACAAGCATTGTTTGAGCCCCGTCCCCCTTCTTACCTAGTTTAAAGCGCTCTCTATGAGCCCCGCCAGCTCCTGGCCTAGGATCCATTTTCCCCTTGGAGATAGGGACCTGTCTGGGGCCATCAGGCCGGGCGCCGAGTAAAGCTCCCCATGGTGAAAAAACCCAAAATTTCTGTGCTGGCACCAGCCTCTGAGCCACCTATTAACCACGTGAGCTTTCCGTGTCCTCTCCGTGCCTCTCCCTTCCCCCGTAGGGATAGACGAAAACACCACCTGCACTCCCGCTCCCTCCACCAATCGTCCCAGCCCCCTATAGTCCTGTTTGATAGCCTTGAGGCTTCTCTTTTCAACATCATCACTGCCAGCCTGGACTATCAAAAGCGGGTAATAGTCAGAGGGGCGAACCAGGTTTGGAAGCTTCCTGGTAACGTCTCTGACCCTGGCCCCAGGGAGGCAGCAGACTTCCCTATGCGTGGGGTCAGGCCGACAAATAGGGCCCTCCGTTCCCCTGAGGAGGGAGTCGCCCACAACAATCACCCTTCTTTCTTTCTTGGTGGAGGCAGTCCTGAGGCGTGGAGTCAACTTCCTCACCTCAGGCATCCTCCTGGGTAGGCTTCCTACCTCGTCCTCACCCACCGGTCTCTCAAGCTCCAGGGCCTCAAACCTATTGTTCAAGGGCACCTGGGAAGGCAGCGCCGGAAGGGGAGGGCATCTCCTGCGAGGTCGAGAAGGGACCTGTCTCCATTCCTCCTCAACTCGCAGGTCCCCTCCTTCTGCCCGATGGCGACAGGGCAGGGGGTCCACCCCCCTTTGGGGCATCTCACCCTGGTCCCTCTCCCTCTGGTCCTGCAGGGAGTCGCTCCACCAGTCTATCTCCCGCTCGCACTCCCTGATATCCCTCAACCTCTGCACCTCCTCCTTGAGTTCCGCCACCATGCGGACCAGGTCGTCCACCTGCTCGCACCTCACGCAAGCAGTCCCTCTGCCTCCCGCCGATGGCAGCAAGAGGCTCAGACACTCCCCGCATCCAGAGACCTGAACTGCCGCATGTCAGAGAGGCTAATTAGGTTGCTTTAACATAATTTGTTTTTATGACATTTCCACATTGGCCACATTTTTATCACCTTGCTATGATGTAAGTAAGTGCTTATGAAATGTTTCATAATTTTGAAATGTTTCATAATTTCACTTCACTGTTTCTAGAAACTGAAGCATAGGGAGTTCAAAGAGAGGTACTTGTGATTCCCTTTTTAAAGTATAATGCTATGTTTGCCATTCTCTTGAATCTGCTCCGCTCTCCCATGAGCTATGAGATCTTAAGGACATTTTTTACTGACTCAGATTTCTTCAGTATCTGTACAAAATAGTGGCTTGAAGGGAGAGTGAAAAAAGATTCTAAAAGCCCAGTGTGTCTAAAACCCGAAATGAGCTATGCTTTTGGAGATTGGTTTCTATGTATGTCATTTCTCATGGAGGCAAAATTAGGCTGTTAGTGTCAGGAAAGGTATAAATCTTGGAGGCAGCTGCAGAAATGACTCAGGCTTCTGAAGATAAAATGTGTGAGATGTTAGAGCTGAAATTAAAGAGCATTAGAAAGGTATAAATAATAATAAAGCTGTGTAATTGTATATCTTTCAGTTATCTCCAAACACTTCTGGCAATAATTTAAATGCAACTGGTGAGAAATATTATTCCTTTCTTAAAGGCAAAAAGTCCTTAAAATGATTAATTACATCATATGACCTTCTGAAAATAGTTTTTGCAAACTAGGAAACCAGACTACCATTTTTCTATAGGGAGTATCAGATGGTTTTCTTTGATTTCATTAATATTGAAACTGGTTGAACACACGATGTTATAAATTGACAAGCAGTATGCATGCCCCATGAACAACACATATGGAACATTTTACATACTAAAATTGTCGCTCCTTTCTATAATCCTTCCTTTAGGTTAATTCAGCTGAATGAAACCATGAAGCATACCTTCGTCTACCTATTTTCTTTGTCTATTTGTCTGCAAGTTCAGTGCCAAGCAGTGGCTGATAGCTGTTGCTCTGGTTTGGTGTCATACCTCATTCTGACTAGTGTTTTTTTTTTTTTTTTTTCCCTTTGGGTGAATATGCCATTAAACAAACTTGGGGGATAAAGACAGGTAAAAATGAAGTTTATGTCTGTTCATATGTTGCTTATGTCTACTACATCAATAGCTGGTTTACTGGCATGGGAAGGATGCAGGCAGAGACTCTCAAAGATTTTCAGCGTGAGGGGATTATAAATGGCCTTATCATAAATAACAGTATCAAACAATAATATGTGGTGATAATGTTTTGGAACTTTTTTTATTTAACTCCTGTATTATTTTATCTAAAAACATTTTCTGGACTTAAAAGGATGTCAGTAACACTGCTCAGTATCAACTACAGTCTCCCTCCCAAAACCTTAAGAACTTGAGCTGGAACCAAAGTCTATTCTAAAACTGTGGGATTTTATTTTTTTTTTAAACTTGTGTATTTATCTTACATAGAAGTGTCTTATACAATTTAACAGTGCAATAAAATTCCCATTAAAAATAAACCTCTGGCATGGAAATGCAGTTAGCAAAGTACTCTTCTTTGGAGACTTCAGCTATGAATCAACATGTAAGAAGAGTCCAGATAAATCTAAGACTTCATTTCTTACAGCCTGCAGCAATATGAATTTTTTCTCTTTACTATAAATAACACTTGAGCATGTGTTTAGGAGACCCACCAAATGTGTTTGAAAGGCTTGTGTAGCCCTCAGCAAGGAAAAGATTACAGACCAAGGAACTGAATATTCTGAGACCTTTCCTTTTTTTGTGTCTTTTTTGAACTATTTCCCCCTCAAATAAATAAATAAATAAATAAGACAAGATATAAGTGTATAAGTGTAAGTGAGGCAAAGAACATGGCCACCTCCTCCAGCCCAGGACTGCTTTTGTCCAACCTGGGGTCTCTGCCCAGGCTGGGGAATGCAGCTGATGCTTTCCTTGTTGCAGTAGCAAAGCTGAACACATCCCAGAGACACACGGACACACAGAGGCAGGACACTGACACTGATAGTCTCTACCTGCATCCTCCCATCACTGTCTCCCTTTCTTATTATCCATTGTTGCATTGGAAAAGGCCCCTGACCAGATACCCATAAAGCAGCACACAACTCCCCTTCTATATACTGTTATAACAAACAGCTGCTTAGACCCTAAGCACTCTTTTTTTTTTTTTTTTTCTTTTTCAGGAGTGAGAGAAGTATATAGAGAATGTCTCCTGAAGTTGTCATTTCTCTAGTTTTCCATATAAAAACAGAAATGTATGTAAGCATTCATGAAAAGCCTTATTGTGAATACATGCAGTTATATCTTCGTGTGTTATGACAGGAGAAAAAAACTGACATCAATCAATATTGGATGGTCCAATCTAGTCAATTATAAAGTTAGAACGTGAAGCCTTGATGATGGGTTTTCCTCTTTTTTTTTTTTTCCAAGTGGCATATCATGAAAACTCTACTTTTGCTTAAAAAAAAAAATCACTTTTCTAACCAAAATTTTGGTTCAAAACCAAAACTGAATGCTAAAACTGCATGTTTCAGGTCAGTATGACTAACTCCAAAATAATTCAGTTTGAAATGATCAACTGATTTTTGTTGCAAGGCAGCTGAAGACTCATCTCCAGTAATCTCATGAGAATCGTTGTTTCTCAAGTGTTGTTTTTCGGGAGCGCTATTTGCTTTTCCTTCACAGTCCTCTTCTGTTCCCCTTCCTCAACTACATGTTGAATAATGCACTTCCCCCCTCATGGGTTGTGTTTGAGGTTATGTCTTGAGTGACTAAATCTGTCACAAAAGGTTGAAGACCTGAGAAAGAACTAATGAACCGCAGCAACAGATTTACTACTGTGTCTGAGTTAGAAATATGGATTTTAATGTATAACTTTTTCAGACTGCACAATCTGTAATGCCCATCCCTTCCCAATTTTAATTCTAAGTTTGGAAATACTAAGTGCTTAAAATGCATTGATTCCTGCACTGAGAAAGATAAAGTTTTCTTTTTACTCCAAAATCAACTCCAGACTTTTGAACATCAAGTGTTGAATGATGATTGGAATATAGTGTGATTGATTGTGATGGTATTCCTTTATAATGTGGATTTCAATGCTAAAATGCCATGCTAGAAAAAGACTGATACAAAGAACTGGGCTTAGTGTCCAAAGGTGAACTTTTGTGGTGGTGTTTTGTAGCCACCTAAGGTAACTTCTGGCCTTATCATTGTCCTCCTACTCATTCCTTACAGCTGTGCTCCTGAGGACTGCTAACAAACCTTTGCTCTGAATTGAACTGTACCTTTGCAAGACTCAAATGCAACCCAGGATGAACTGTTCTGATTCACCTTCTTAAAGCTTTGAGAATATTTGTACAAGCTAGCTAAGACTTTTATCAAGAAGTGGAAAAAAAAGAAAAAGAAAATAAAAAAAAGGTTAAGCAAACAGACAATCCTGAAAACTTTGCAGATTTTTTTTTTCTTTTGAGCATCTTGACCTAACTCATGAAAGTTTTGCGAAAGACACAAATAAAGATGTTTCATTCCTAATGGTACAAGTGTTCTGGACTTCTAGTTAAAGAGCTGTTGCCCCTTTATGTGGGTGGAATACAAAGTTGTAATAAACTCTACCATTCTGAGTCATTCTAATCCTATTAGCAGTGAATCCTCTTGTTATTCTGTATATGTACTTAGCTCTCAGAGATTGGACTGTTGTTTTTTTTTCCTACTAAAATCACCTCTGCTTCTTTCACACTGGTCAGAGCAGCATCATAAAGTTACGGTGCTCTTCCCTCCCTAGGGCAAACTGCAACACAAATTGCTGCAGTTTTGACAGAGGCAGAATTGCCCTGGAGGCCAGCACATCTCCTCCCACCACACCTGAAATTATGTTTATATTTTGAGCACAAAGTGTCGATTGGTAGAGGTGCAAGATATCACATCACCTTCACATAATATGATCCCATCCTTGTGCTGCTTATACTCTATTACCTGATTTTTTTTTTTCTTGTGACCTGCTTGCTCAACATATTAAAACAGAAAGAGCAAAATTTTTTTTAAAAAAATCACATATTAGCGTTGCATACTGAAAAATAGCACTTCTTGATGTTATCCTTCTGACTTCAAATTTACTTCTGTTATCCGAGATTAACTTCCAGGTTTTTCTATTGTCAGAAAATGATATGGTAACAACTGCATTTTATTTATTTATTTATTTATTTTCCTGCGGGGCCATTTCAGGGCTATTTCATTATTTATTTCCTGCTCTAAAGGTATCATAACTTTTCTCTTTGAGTAAATTCATGTCCTCATACACTTTGCATACCATGATTATGAGCAACACTGAAAAATCCAGAGAAGCTGAACGGGACATCACACTAGAAAACAACATTTATAACACGCTCAAGTGGCAGGTTTGCAATTTGCTTAGGAACTTAGAGATCAATTACACATGGTGTTTTTGTTTTGTGGTAATTAATCACCATGCCACTGAATTTCTTAACTACTTTGTATGATAATAACTAGAAAGACAGAGGAAGCTAGATAGCTGCCTGCTTCTCTGTAGAAATGTCCACCACTGCCCCAAGGCTGCTTCTATTTGTAGACCAGTCTGAGAAACATGGAAATATTTTATTTTTGTTTTGTTGCAAAATAAATACTAGCTCATGTTTTCATTAATGATGAGTATTTAGTTTCTTGGAATCTATTATTTATTACTTTTATGCTAGTTTTAGTATGTATAAAATTTCATACATTACTCCACATATGATTCTTTCAGTATCTTACATGCATCATGAACACAGTCTAAGAAATGTGCCCATCATGTGCACAATTTGGTTAAGAAACATTTCTTCTTTGTTTTGAGATTTTCTAAAACATTTGCTTGGCTCAGATCCAAAATAAATTAATAATAACAGGATGTCCAAATTAACTATAAGAGAAAAAAATTAATCATTCTTTTCAAACCTTCACTGACTACACTTATTTGAAACAACATTGTTTTTCCTAAAACTGAACTGTGCTGAGTTTCTCTGACTTTTTATATGGAAGCTCTATTTTCCAAAACATTCCTATTGCCTTTTTTTAGACTTTAAATTATCCGTGTATTTCTAAAGTTATACTGTCTGAACTGGTGACTGGGACAATTCCAGTGCTTGAGAAAAGCAGGATGCTTTCTTTCACATACCTTATACTAACTGAAATGCTGTAGGCATCCCAGTAAGAGGTATGGGCTCTTATGGCAAAGCTGACTTATGCTTTCTTTTACCCACTGTACTTTCCACATATTTTTTCCATAGAAATCTACAGCAAGGAATTGTTCATCTTGTTTCCATGCAGTTGATTATTCCCAGTTAAAAGTAGCAGTTTGTAATTCCCTTCACTGAACTGCATCCTATTTATTTCACACCATATCTTTAATTTGTTCAGATCATTTTGAATGTTACGCCTATCCTTCACAGTTCTCATGGGATATGTGAGACCTACCAGTTTATTATCCTTTGCAAACTAATTGCCTTTGCAGCTCCTAATGGGATGCTGTTCCAGTATTTAATTGCTCTGAAATGGCTAAAAGCTTTCTAATTTCCAACCGAAATATATTACTGGTCATGTTTGTTCTTGTACCTACCCAGTCTTAATCTTAAATAACTCATTTCACCAGTGATTTCAATTCTAGTCCAATGCATTTATGGATGACAATTGGATCTTCCATTCAGCTTGTCTCTTTCATAGACTAAATAAACAAAACTGTCTGGGTTTCTTCCCATAGTAGAGTTTCCATTGTCTCCGTCTTCCTGGCCGTTCTGAAAGCCTCTTACAGTTTGACCTTATTTTTCCTGTTCTTGATAGATCAAGTACTGAAAGCCAACAGCTTCTTTCTGTATTTTCAGTTGCAGTCAACAGTTAAGAGTAACTGATAACATACTTAGCCCCCCTGTCTAAAATTTCTATATCTATTAAAAAAAAAAAAAGTCAAAAGTAAGTATTCTGTATCGTAGAATCATAGAATATCCTGAGTTGGAAGGGACCCACATGGATCATTGAGTCCAACTCCTGGGTCTGCACAGGACTAGCTAAAAATTAAACCATATGTTTGACAGCATTGTCTCAATGCTTCTTGAACTCCAGCAAGCTCGGTGCCGTGACCATTTCCCTGGGGAACCTGTTCCAGTGCCTGACCAGCCGCTCATTTTGAACAACCTTTTCCTATCTCATGGAGTTGATTCTGGCAGACAAATTTTCTCCAAGTTCCCTTTGCAAATTTCGTGGACCACTGCTTATAATAATTTGAAGTCTGCATAGAGTTTTTGTTTGTTTGTTTGTTTGTTTTTGTGTCAAGAAAGGTAATTGTTTAAGCAAAATTATAGATCTTAAAGACATATTCTGCTAACTGTGGCTTTTAGAGATCAATAGTGCAGAGATTTTATTTATTTATTTATTTATTTATTTATTTTTCAGCTGTTGGGAAAGACTCCCCTGAAGCCATAAGTCCCTGTTCTGTACTTGGAGAAAAGCATTGTAGTAGCTGTATGAGCTTTCTTAATTTCTCATATTTTGAGGATCAGGGCTTAGTGCGGAGCATTTAAAGACTGCATGAGGGAAGGACTTTCTGGTCCTCCTCTGGTGTATGAAGACTCCCATATCCAGGACTTGGAAGTCCCTCCTCTCACTCCAGATACAACTCAGCTTCTTCGGCACTGATGAGCCTGTTCCAATCATCTTTCATGTTCCAACCATAACACTCAACAGCTGTTTTTGGTAAGCTGGATTGTTTTTCACCACTCAGACCTCTGACACTGCTGGTGTGTGGGCTTACAAACTTCAGTAGGTGAGAGAAATAAGATCCAAACAACAGTACTCCAACAGCCTGAAACTACTATTGCTTTCCTGGATATTGATCTAAAAAAGTTTTCATCTGGGTTGTTTGTAGTCAAAGTAGCAGAAGAGGAATAATAATTGATTTCAAGGTTTCTTTGAGCAGCCATCCAGTCTCAATACTTCTATTATTAATTGTTCTCTGTTCATGTAAACCATATTTGGGGCTTACATTTAGAATGAGAAGCAGAAACATAATGAAGCTTGCTGGTGGATCTTGCATGTGCGGGTATATTGCTCGTATTTCTATCTCTGGCTACTTGTTTTATAGTCTGTACTAGAAGTTTTTTGGAGGATCTCTTCTCTGCTATTCTGTAACATACATTGTGTTCTCTTTTCTTTCTTGTTGGAGCTCTTGTTCAGGGAAGGTAAAGCTCTAGTAACTGTAGTAAAATCCAGTCTTAGAACTGAACCAATCTATTTTAAATTGATGCTAAGGAAATTTGTGAAAAAGACTTACTAGGTCAGGGCCCTTCCTTTCTGGGAGAAGTGCTGGGGGAAGAAGAGCCACTTCACATACTTGAAATCTTCATAAAATTTGGAAAGGTAAATAGATTAATCCAAAGCCCTCATGAGTGAGAGAGAACCATCATTTGCAAAACTATAAGTTACGCATTTTGATTAACCCTTTCTGTTGATCTGTAAAACCAAAAAATATGTTTCAAACAAGAATGGCTTATCAACATCCAGACATGTTTTTTTCATAAAAATTTCATAAAAAATAATTTAAAAATGAGGTTGGGAAGAACCTCTGGAAGTCACAAGTCAAACCTCCTCTATTGCTCAAATCAAAGCTAGCTACAGAGAGAGATCAAGTTGCCCTGAGCTTTGCCCAGATTAATTTTGGATGTCTCCAAGGGTGGATAGTCTATACCTCTTGAGGGAATTTGATCCATTGCCCAACCACTGCCTCAAAATCGGAACTTTTCCCTCATGCCCAAATGGAATTTTCTTTACTATTTGTCCTTGCACTGTGTTTGTTTGATAACTCTGACTCCATCATACCTACAAGGACAGATTTTTAGATAGTGGAAGACTCCAGCCCCACAAGTATCTTGGATGTTCCTCCTTTTGTCTCTCCCTGATATCACTCAGGAGGCTCCAGACTACACACAATAATTCGCATGTGACCTCAGAAGCGCCAAATAGAAGAAAACCATCAATTGCCAAGAGTTGGTGGCTGTCCTCTTGCTACTATGGCTGAGGATGCTGTTGCCTTTGTCGTAGCCAAGTGTTCTGCTGGCTTTTCTACATCTTGCTGTCCCCGTGGCATCTTCTTCCTTCTCTGCAGAGCTGTTCCTCAGCCAGTTGCTCACCTACATTGATTCCTGGTGCTGCTCTGTCCCAGGTCCTGAGTTTGCATTTGTCTGCATTGAACTTAATGAGATTCAGGATGGTTCAGTCCTCCAGCTTGCTGAGGACTCTCCAAATAGTAGCCCTGACCACCATTGCAGAAAAGTTTCCCCCTCAGCATGGTGCTGTCCACAGACTTGCTGAAGATGCATTCTGCTGCCTTGTTGAGACTGTTTAGGAAGATGTTAACAGCATCTACCACAATATTGACGCTTGAATATTTCCCCTTAAACCTGAAGCTGTTGACCACTGTCCTTGTAGCCTGATGATCCAATGAATTTTCCAAGCACCTTGAAATCTAACAATCTAAAATATTCATTCTCAATTTGGCAAGCAGGATATTGTGGGAGTCTGTGTTCAAAAACCTTACAACAGTTCAAGTAAAATATGTCTGTTATTCTGCCTTGTCCATAGAACTCATTATTTCACCACAGAAGGCCATCAGGCTGACGTCAAGCATGACAAAAAAAATCATGAAAAAATCCTTATTAATTATTCCCAGTTGCCTTCATATTCAGTTGTTTTCTGTGCTTGGAAATATATCCCATGAGAATTTGTTCCACAGTCTGAGATGAGTTTGGCTGACTACTAACTACGCAGGTAGTCCTTCTTGCCTTTTTCCCTCTAGCTGTAATAGGAAAGTCAATAGTACTTGATCTTGGTGGAGACCTTGATGACTCTTGTCTAGCGTCCCTTGTTCTGTCAAAATACTGTGTTTCCAAACTCTCTGCAGCTGTTTTCCTGAGCATGATAGGTTCGCACTCAAAGCAGACAGCAAAGTCCACCACTGGGTTAATTTTTCCTTTACAAACATCAAGTCAGACTTTGAGATCTTCCTGTTCATCCTTGGAAAAGGTTTTTCATAGTCTGCCCACATGTCCTTCTTGGTTTCTTGGTGCACAGTTTGCTGTTTTAATGCAGACATTCTTCAAAGCTTGGCAGATGCCTAAAATATGCAAAGCGTGAAACTTGCTGTCTATGAATCACTCCAACGCTGTCCTTGCTCCAATTCCCAAAATCCCTGGTGGGATGTATGTTACCCGAAGTTCAAGGGCTATCAGCAGCTGCCACTCAAATATCCAAATATCCTGCTGTAAGTTATAAACCAGTCAATGCTGATTGGACATTTTTTAAAAAGACCCATTCTGCAGCTTTATCTTCATAGTTTGGTTTATTGTTTGACTGAACTATTTACTTACTTACAGGCCTTGGAAAAAAAATGGTTTAAATTAGAACTTCTAGCATATACTCATGGCTTGGAGGTTTCTAGTAGTGCTTTGGGTCAGAAATACTCTTTCTTTTCAGTATTTTTCTGGACTCCCTTCTCACCCCCAAACAGTTTGGTGGATTGTAGTGCCATTAGAGTGGGCTGGCCAATGTGAGAAGCAGCTTTCATAAAAATTTAGTAAGTCTCATCACTCACATCTCTCCATTTCTAGAACTGGCATATGGAAAACTGTTTTGTGTTCAAGCAAGAAGAAGGTACCTCTTCAATAACTGGTGTTTAGAGTGGAGTGAGTCATCAGCTAGGTGAGTGTGTCTTGGGTTCCTGAGCACATGAAACAGAAAAAGTTTCAGTAGTACCAATTCAGTAGTACCTTTCTAATTGTTGTCTAAATCTGCTTGTTTCAATTTAGGACCAACTACAATCTCAAGTATTTTCCAGACTTGCCTGGAGGTCTCATTTTCAAACTTTCAGTTCCTCCCTTCTAGGCCTCAGAGACATTAGTTGAAAATGAAGTGTGAGTGGAATTAATACCAAATGCATAGTTCTTTTAAGAATGAGTCTTAAGACCAGCAAAATAGCAACAGGACACTGCAGTTGTCAGAGTATAAACCATATCTTCACATAATTTGCTCAATAAAACTGAATAATCTGAGACTTCCATAGCAGTGCTCTTCCTTACTGATAGCCATTGCCAACGTTTTCTTGTTAGAAACTGCAGATCAATTGCCAGATGACTAGTGACACTAGGTCTCCTTATATGACCCCAGTTTTACCAGGGACTACTTCTGTATTCTCCTCTCACCATTCTATATCAGTCATAACGTTTTGATAGGCATTTTCAATGAAGACGACCATGTGTTGGTCAAAAGCTTTGCCTTCCATCACCCAGGAGAAACATTCATACATTACTAAGTCAAAAAAACAACATAAACAATAGCTTTTTTTTTTTTTTTTTTTTTTTTAATTGGCATGTTGCATATTGAGCCGTGGGATCCTTATTTTCTGAGCAGCTGGAAAGCAGTATAATCCCTCTTTGTTAAAAGTTAATGGGGCATGTCTTTGTCACCCTAACAGAAAAGTATGCATGTAACTATTTGCAGCACTATCTACCTAGTGGTGATTGGCCTCCAGTTATTAATACATTTTAGGTTTTCAGCGTCCTTTGTCTTGAGGATTAGCACCCTTTAAAGTTGTTTGGAGTCATGGCTGGGATCAGCACATATTGAATAAATGTGCTAACACAGCCCTTAGGATCCTCTTAAGACAGATTTTTAAAGATGACTGTCTTGAACTTTTGTCCATTTCTCCTGTTATTTGCTGTAATTATGGCTTTGAGTGCTGAATTACCAACTACATTGCCACTTGAAAATGAGTCTAGGCCTTGAAATGTTATTGCTTGCTCTGACTTTCTGTGATATCTCATAAATTTCTTCATCTGATACAGAAGAAACCACTTGCAGAAACATTGATATTTTCTGTCCTTTTTTTTTTTTTTTTGATTTAATCTCAATGGATAAAAGTCCAATTTTGATTTTTTCTACCTCTTTTCAGAGTAACTCCTTGAAGAAAATCAGATCAGATGTCAATAGATGTGCTTATGATTAGAGGATTAGTTGCTGGACATCTGAACATTCATATGCTGAAGAAAATTACAGTGCTTTCTTGTGTGATTTTATTAGAAAAGTATGGCTGAGTCTTCAGAAAACATTTATCTTGAAGTCCCTCTTTGCTCTCTGGTATTGGGAAGTCCACACCCTCTTTGGGTTCTGGTTCATTAGATGTGCCCTCCTTTGAGGGAGCTCTTTGCAACATTCAGCTTGAACATGATGAATTTAGTTTGAATAGTTATAGATAGGTGGTTAAGGTTTTCTTACACTTTTTATTTTATTTTTTTTTTGTGTGTGTCAAAGCTCTCACATACACATAGCTACCAGTTGACTCCTTTTGATGGCATTCCTTTACATTTAGGGATGTGGCAGAGGAAGGTATGTTGTTTTTTATCAGTTATCCCACATAATATATATTTTTTTTCAGTTTTTATTTCTTATTTTTTTGAATGGCCAAAGAGATTCTAGGCATATTGGATGAGCTGGATTATTATTGGAGAGTATCACCAAGTGAATATTTGGTCTCCATGGTGGGGATTGAGCAGTAATCTAATTGGAGAAGGATATATCTCCATGTATAAATAAGCCATACATTCAATCAAACTAGATGTGGCTTTATGTCCAAGTAACTCACCTGATCCTTCAGCTGAAAGGATCTCCATACTTATCAAGGGTTTAGGTCCCTGTAAAAAGGTACTGTCAAATATTGTCAATTTTAGGTTTAGAAGGAAGTTTAAAAGAGATAGATACATCTTTGTTTGAAGACACTGGAAAAAAAGTTTGTCTCAAGAGTTCTCACTGCCTCTGTACAAATCTGACTACATGCTGCTGGTGACACTGGCAAAGCATTCTTTCTTAAAAGATGTTTTTTGAACCATTATTTGAATTCAGAATTCTTTCCTTGATTCCAAACAGCTGTTAAGGCCATTAGCTGTGGAAGAAGAGTTATTCTTCATCTACTGAAAGATTTGGTACAGCTCCCATGCATAATACAGATTTAATTAAAGTATATACTCTTCACCTGTGCTTGCAACTTAACAGTGGCATGCTATTGAGGTGCTTTAATGTTATTTATGTTTAAAATGAATCTTAGACACCATCTTGCTGGGCAGTATATGAATTCACATGTATATGATGGTCCTTGTCCAAGAAAGCTTACACAAGACAAAACAGTATATGAAAGGATCAACAGGAACAGCGTAAGAAAATTTATACTTTTGCTGTAATAAAATATAGCAATTGCCATGCAGCAATGGACTCACCCTGTTGAGCTTGTTTCCTTCTGTAGGCATTTTGAGAGCTGGATTTAAAGGACAGAAAGGTGACTGCATGGATATTTACTGAGTTATTCCCACTGTTGAGGGCAGTGTGGGAGAAAGCACAACAGTTGCTGGGAATTTTGAAGAACAGAGCTGCGAGAAGGCAGCCAAACCTTGAAGCCAATCCCACCTATGACTAATCAGCTGTGACTCACTGGAAGCTTTGGTTTCTTTCATTAAGTCTTTTCAACATCCTAGGAAACATACAGGCAATGTATGGGTACGATTAAGTCAGAGCAATCCACAGGCTTACAGGATATTACAAGAAATAACACCATTAATTCTCCTGAGTACTCATATACAGAAATAGCAAAGGAAGATGAATAATTTCAAAAGCTGCACAACCCTTTGTATAATGGCATCATGTCACCTCAAAAGAGCTCTGGTATCCTAGCACAAAACTTTCTGCTCAGTGCAAACATTTTCTGGTGACTCACAGACTGTGCAATGCTTGTTGTTGGCATCACTATTCATAAATCATCCACTAGATCTGAAAGCAAGGGATGAAGGAAGCACAGCCCTGTGAATACAGAGAATGTCCAGTTTTGCCCAGTAAGTTTGACCAATGGCTGTTTTTCTCCTGCCTACTTTCTACAGAATCTCTTTTGAAAGTACACCTAATAATTGCTATTTTTTGTCTAATTTCCATAGCTTTAGTCTATCTCATGCTGTAAATTCAGGCTTCAGTTTCTTCAGCATATAGAATAAGACATGTTTTATGAGAAAATAAAGTCCCTTGCCATTGTACACACACATCTCTCCTCCGATAACTTCATCAATTTCTTCAGAGTTCACTTTAGTGGTGGAAAGTTAAACACGTTAAAAGTACATCAAACTCTTTGGCAAGTGCTTTTCAGAAGATGTGGGACACTTGCCAACTTTCACAGCTTTGTACAACATGCCATCTCCAGCGTCTTTTCCTAGTTGCCTCTCTGTTTTCCCACACAGAAGACTAGCTCCAATTCTGAGCCAATGCTGTGGGCTCTGTAGACCATGCAGGGGAAGGTCAGCCTATGTTCCTCACCTCATTTGGCAATTTGTTTTTTGAATGCTAAGCCTGGTCCCTGAGGCACTCCCATTACTCTTCAGGCAGTAATTGAGTTTCTGAGGTTCTTTGACGTTGTGATCGTAATTAAAATGTCAAAAGAAAAGCCATGCAGCCCAAGAGGGGAAAAACCCTGTTACTGCCAGCTTGAAGCTACTACTGGTCTTTAGATATGTGAAGGTGCTGTGCACACTTGCTGGTGGCTGGACCTCAATAACCTTATAAGAGCCAGTCCATACAGGACTCAACAAATATCCTCCTGCCTGGTGCCTGCACATGCTGATCACTCTTCAGAAACTCTGCTTCTGGGAGGAAAGAGTCAAGCTCTTAGAGAAATGTTTTTCCTAACAGCTGAACGTTCATCTCTTTTCATCTGCGGAGCCAGCTGTTCACTCTGCCAAGGAGGGACTTTTGAAACCAAACCTTGTAGTGGAGAAAATAGAGTTGGTGTACCTAATGAATGTGGATATATTCTACCAAAGGGGAACTACCAATCTCACTACTTTCTCTTCACCAACATTTCCCTTTCCAATATGTAAGACTTTGTGTAGGAAGTGAGAAAAATCTCACATCAAGATGTTTCCCTAGGACTCCCAGAGTTATTTTTCACATCCATACTCCTGAAAGTTGATTAAATCAAGCTCGTCCTTATTTCTTTGTTTGCTTTTGGATGTTCCTTAGTGCTGGATAAAGGATCAGGCCTAAGATGGGGCTTTCAAAAAGATGCAATGTGGGCTCTGCCTTAAAATCACAGAATGATTTGGGTTGGAAGGGACTTTTAAAGATCTCGTTGAATCCCGCTGCCATGGACAGGGACATTTTTCACTAGATCAGGTTGCTCAAAGCTCCATCCCACCTGACTTTGAACACTTCCAATGATGGGACATCCCCAACTACTTTGGACAACCTGTTCCTGTGTCTCACCACCCTCATACTAAAGAATTTGTTCCTTATTTCAGATCTAAATCTATTCTTTTCCAGTTTAAAACTGTTGGCCCTTGCCATCCCACTACAGGCCCTGGTAAAAAGTCCTCATCCATCTTTCATATAAGACCCCTTTATAAATTGAAAGGCCACTATAACCACTCCCTAAACTTTCTCTTCTCCAGACTGAACAACCCCAACTCTCTCATCCTTTCCTCATAGGAGAGGTGCTCCAGCCCTCCAACTATTTTTGTGGCCCCGCTCTGGACCTGCTCTAAGAAGTCCATGTACTTAATGTGCTTGGGGCCTTGATACTCCAGCTGGGGACTCATGAGAGTGGGGAGAATCACCTCCCTCAACCTGCTGGCCGCACTTCTTTTTATGTGGACCAGAATATAATTGGCTTTTTGGGCTGCAGGTACACATTGCCTGTTCATATCCAATTTTTCATCCACCAGTATTCCTAAGTCCTTCTCTGCAGAGCTGCTCTCAACCAATTCATCACCCAGTCTGTATTTATATCAGGGATTGCCCCAGTCCAGGTGCAAGGCCTTATACTTGGATTTATCAGCCTACATGAGGTTCATGTGGCCCCTTCATAAAGGAGAAGAAAAGTAATATATCCTTGACTGTAGCAGAAATTTGAATTACTGAGCAAGATTTTTGGGGGAAAGGAAGGACATAATTTTGTAAACCTGCAGTTTGCTATGAAAAAAATATTCAGTTGCATATGTTTAATGAATAAAACGTGTAGTTCAATTGTATTCTAAAGTTATTTGAAGTACCCATGCAAATATGGCCCTAGAAATATATCGGTTTAGGACTTTCACGGAAGTATTTTTTATTTTATTTTTTTCATCATGGATGTACACAGTGCTTCAAACTCCTGTTTAGATTCAGAGAAGTGAAAAGTTGTCTTGCATCCTCTTTATGAGTCAATCAGATTTACTTGGGAATCTTTATTCTTTGCTGAAATATTACTGATGTTCAACTCCACTTAAAAGGCAGTCAGCTAATATATCTTTTGACTAGGGTAAGTAATTGCCATCCTCAAGACATTCCTAGCTCATTTTACACTTCCTTTGTGAATCTTCTTTCAAAAACAAACAAAAAAACAAACAAACAAACCACAAACAAACAAAACCCTGAAGGAGAGATGCAAAATGACACTGTTAAACTAATTTTCTTGGATTAAAGTATCTGGTTGGATTTTAATCAAATGATGACATGAAATACGTCTTAGGAAAACATAGGTTTATCTAGTACTGAGGAAAAAAGATGACGTGATTTTTTTTTTAGTCTAGAGAAATTGGGATTGAGAAGATCATCAGTAAATGTGTGACTACGCTGCCATCACACTAACTTTCTGGCCACAGATGCCAAGGACTAGAAACAACCCACAGATTTGTTCAGACATCTGAGACATCAAAGTGCCTAATCAGTGTTTGATAGAACTGCCTATCTTACTGTCATTTGTTAGAAATGTCTATAAAATGAGAAATGTCACCATCTTGCATGGTTGTAGTGGAGAACAACTCTTCAGTGTCAGAACAGATGATTGAAGAGATAACTGCTGATTAAAAGGTTTTGTTAAAACAGTATTTGTGACACCATTTCATTAACTGAAATATAAGTAAGTCAGCTGAGGAAACGTGTAGGTGTCTTGAAGCATCTGCAAATTGAGTTCCAAGCCTTGTAGAGCTAGTTCCTGACTCTCTAGGACGAAGTGTCTATTGCTTTCTTGGAGATGTTTGGATCTGACTTGATCTACTTTGCTGATAATGCTATAGAAACACTGGTTTATATTTCAGAAACTGAATACTGTTGAGCATAGACAGAGTCTGTACAGTCTCCCGAACCTTCCATGTCAAGCTAGAAACAAGGAATAACAAGACATTATTATCTTTCCTTACATGCTACTCACTGTACACTCAGACCTAGGTCACCTTGCTATTAATTTCTTCTTACAGTCAGGTTTGATTGGTTAACATGGGACAAACTTGGTAAAGATAGTCAGTGGAGCAAGATGATAATCTTTTCTTCTTCCATTTCTACTTATCCAATATAATGGGAAAATACTAACCAGAGAAGGCAGAAGAGCAGATTTTTGAAAACTTCTGTAGTCATTGAAATACCTACTAGAGAGATTTTTATTTATTTTTTTCTTTGCACCCTTTGCATTGTCTAGGAAATACATACTTGTACAGTTCTCTGAGATGTTCTATTTTGCCACCTGTCCTGCTAAAGGGGGAAATTCAGTAGACAGACATGGGCACCACCACCACTTCCCTGTTAGAATAGCTGTTTGATAAAGGCAGAGATGGTTTAACTGGAAGATAGAAATTGTATTAACAGCCCCCAAGGTCACCATCCAAAACAGTTCTTTTGTTCATGTAAGGATCTTTTTTTTGCCACTGAGAGAAGCTCCATGGATGGGGAAGGAATGTTTCCTTAGAACAGAGGAACTTTAAGCTTCATCTCTGCAAGAAAAGGCTTTTCTTTACAAGTGACCAGAAAATTCAAATATTAAAAAAGTGCGTCCCCTCCTCAGTAGAATCACGAGTGCCTTATCCTTTCTCTTCACCCCTTTCCACAAAACACCAAAACTTGGATGGTGGGATTCTCCACTTTTCAATACGCCTCTTGTCAAAGGACATGATAGTCAAACTTTTTGTGGAGAAGTGCAATGCAAACATCTGCATGAGAGCTAATCACTGTAGGATTCCTCAGTAGCTTGTGGGAATCAAATGAATACACTCAAATGAGTCTGGAGGATGAGTCAGCTCATGATGAAGGTGTGTAAAGTAGGTCTGATGATTCATGATTTAAAATTGCTTATTTCTCTTATTTAATTCTTAAGAGAGTTTGGGTGACTAGTTTCTCTGTGACTGAAAAGGAAAAAAAATAAAGGTTAGATCAGATTAATTCTATCTGGAGAATTCTCCCCTCCTGCCTTATCTCCCTTTTTTTCCTCCTTTATTTAAGTAGAGATTTGTGATGCTATGCTGTTTCTCTGCCTTCACTAATTTCTCAATGATCATGATAACAGGTTAGACACAAACACATGGCTTTGGTCTCATATTTAAAGTACCATTCAGTTAGGTGAGGCAAAAATAAATTTTGAAAAAGAAAAACAAAAATAGGTTTATAAATGAAAATCACTGTAATTTCTGACACTTTTAATAGATTATAATCACTAACAAACAAAAGGATGCTCCACCTAAAAACAACATTGATGGGCAGGAAGCAGTGTCAAGTGTCTCTATCACATATATTCCAGACTTCTACAAAACCATTTTTGACATGAAGCCATCCCATGCATCTTACATTTCAGCACAAGCCTGCCACTGTAGTCTGCAGGTCCTCATTATGACACTGAAAAAATAGTCTTTTCTATTAATGTAATTATAGGATCCAGACACTGGGCAAACTAGGGACATGTTTGGGATTCTTAGATCTTGAAAACCAGCAATTATGATCGCAGGGATATCTATTAACATGGGAGTAAAACTGGCAATTGCTTGCGAGCACAGCAGAGCCTGTGAAGGTTCTTTTGAAATATTCACCATGCATGCCTTTCCTTCTCCAAGCTTCTCTGTTAGATAGTATTTACTGTGGTATATTGTAAGTTTCAATAACAGGGTTGCAACCCACTTCTCCATTGGGACTGCCTGTTTAGCATGATGAAGGATGGGGCTGAATTTTGTCAGAAGTATTGGGAAGAGAGTATTTCTCAAGTTGAAGTTTTTCAGCAAGATTTAGAAGCCCTAAACTTTTAATTTGAGCTTTTAACTGTATTTGTGAGTCAGTGATTCTGAAAGCACTCCCAGCAAGACTCTCAAGTTTCTAAATCTAGACTCTGAATTCAGTCTTACAGGCTACAAGGAAATGTGCAATCTGCTGCAGAAACCTCCAGACATTTCTACAGCATCTAATGTCTTGCCATTTTCATGATGTGGAACTGCCTCCTCTAAATCCCTTTCTCCCCAGCTCTATAAAAGAGAGAGCACTTTTGCAAGATTTCTCCACTGCAGTCTGGAGCAACATAGCTGAAGTTTAAACAGAAGAGAACAATTATTCGTGGCTGACACCACTGGTTAGTATTGACACTGTGAAAGAGAATAGAATGGAAAAGGTTGATCCAAACTGACACTAAACCAATTGAATATGAAGTCCCTAAGCTAAAAACTTACCTTGTAAATGTAAATTAGCATGATGGCTGACAAAGCAGTTCAGAGCGTACAGCTCAGACTGATACGAACATCGCTTTGGACAGTTGCTTGCCATCTCAAGTCAGATACACCCCTGGCTCCTGTCAACCCCCTCACTGTCTCAGCTTCCCAGTGTGAGATATCCTTCAGCACTGAAAACTAAAACCATGATTACAAATTCGGTACAGACAAAGCTATGGTTATAAAGTTGGGTCATGGTTTCAACTTCGTCAGAGCACATCCTTCCCTTAAGTGTCCTCTCCTTTCCTAAATAGATCCACCCAATTAAAGTGACATTTGCTGTCTTTGCATTGTTTATTCTACTTGCAATTTCTATAATTTATTTATTTATTTTATACTTATGTCATCTTTACAGACATATCATCTCTTTCTTTGCAATAAAGATTGTGCCTACCACAGTGAGTCTTGAATGTATTTATCCCTGAGAAAGTACCACACTGAATGCCTGACCCTCAGGAAATTCATAACCCAACCCCTACCAAGCTGTTTTCATCCATATGCCCATGGAGGTAACTATAAAATTGTGTGTGTGTGTGTTTGTGTGTGTGAGAGAGAATGAATTAATTGCATTCATTTTACGAGGGTACCCATTTTTCTCATGACCTCTGAAAAATGTATTTAGAATGCATAAAAAAAAAATGATTTTCTTGTTAAGAGGAAGCACTGTGTTTCTGATCACTAGGTCCCACATTCTGTCACAGACAGGATACTCTAAGGTGATACAAACCATACTGTTCTTCTGTGTGCAGTGCATATGTTAATAATGTCTGGGAGGGTCAACTCTATCTCTGACAGCTGGTAGGTACAGGACAACATCAGGTCAGACAACATTCGCCTTCCTAAAAATCCTTCGTGTTGCTCCTAACAGGGAGACTAGAATAGAGATAAAATCCAGACTGTTTTATATTTGTTACCCTGAGAGGAGCTTTTTCTGCTTCTATGTGCCTCAGAAGTGAGCTCAGTTGGCAGGACCAGTTGCCTAGCTAAGTCAGGAACAAGTGAAATAAAGGAGCTGTAACTCTTTTTTGCAGTTAACAAGGCAAATTATCATGTAAACATCTCCTCCTCCACATGCTTGTTAGAAGCAATTGTGAAAATCTTTACAGTTTAATTAGCAGTGCTAGTATGGATCAGTGGCTGCAAAAGAGATGTGCAAGACCAAAAGGAAGTGTTCGTCTCAATGAGCCTGGCAGCTGTGTTTTAAGGTACAAATAATAAGAAAAAACATGTTGGAAATTTTGAATATTTTAAATATTTCCAGCTTCTGGTATCAGGCTTACATACTTCAAGAAGATATACTCAAAACTATATATGGTTTGGTATTGCATGGGTGTGATGAAAACCATTAAACAATTCATTTCTGCATCTAAGGTCATACTTTTTCTCATAAGACAAAAGTAAATCAACTGTCTAGAAGAAAAGCTGAAAGACATTATCCTTCACTGGCTTTAGCATCAAACTGTTAAAATCATCAGCCACAAAAGACTGAGAACTGCTCAAATCAGGACAGTCAAAATTACTGAACAGTAAATTATGAGCTCCAAAATAAAGTGGCTAGTTAATTCTTAGGAAAAAAAAAATAGAGAAAAGGTTGGCATTGCATCTTCATCCAAAAATAGTACGGCAAGGAGAACTTGAGATATCACTCTTCAAGTAAGAAACATCTGAAAGATGTGAAATGAAACTCCTTGTGTTCCTCTTTTTTTTTTTTTTTTTTTTTTTTTTTTTTCCTTTTCATTTTGTGGTTTCCTGATTGTTTAAGGTGTGCACAAAGAATGATAATAAAGAAAACAATTTTGTAATTTGTCAGGTTAGAAAGTAACACTTGTCATCTTCAGGAAATGAAGTAAATTACTGATAATTTAAATTACCAATAAATTGCTGATATGGTGAAATGGTAGTATTTGGTGTTCTAGTAGTGCCTGGTCTGTAACTAGAAATCACTTTATTTTACAAAAAAGTATCAGTTTCTCACACCTGTTCTCACCCTTCCCAAACATCAGGTTCACTCAATGTAGTATTTAAAACAGTGTCAGAAAACAATGAAAATAATGTGCCAATTCTTGGATGAGGCAGATTTTTTTTTTAATGAAGTCATAATTTTCATTTATTTTAATGTGAGGTGGACTCTAATAATGGAAAATTTCTTCATCTAGATTTCAAAGCGGTTTTCATTAAAGCTTCTGAGCTGCTTTTATATTAATTTCCAGGACAAAATGTGAATGTCAAGGATAGTCAATTTTTATAGTTTCCTTTTTTTCGTCCCACATTTTTAGGTCCTTGCAAACCAAATTCCTTCAACCTTGTTCTTCTTAGATTAGTTCCTTGTTAGAGGCATCCAGTTTTTACTGGATAATAATAAGACACTACAATGAAAAAGCATTATTTATCACAAAATTGTTGGAGAGTACTCAGTTTAGGATTTAATAGATTGATTTTAATTAGTATTATAGGGTTATCACAAAACAATACATTCATGTGAATTTTTCTTAAAAAAAGAAGAAAAAAAAAGCCTTTCTTATCCCTGAGCAATACTCATTCCAAATTCTGCTTGTATATCACTGGAAACTTTGGCATTTGTGGTTTTTAAAATTTAAATGTTTCCTGGATATTTTATTTCTCCATTCACAATAATGAGTTACTATGGTGCCTATCTGTTTCATGTGCTCTGTACTTGATTTCCACGTTTTTAGGGCCTGAAAAACAAACTGGTAGATGACACTGAGACACTTACATGCCTGAAGTTGGACATCTGCCTTTTGGCAAAACATTTTAAAATGATGTCTTTCTTTCTTGACGAAATGAGTTCTGGAAGACAATGGATTGAAGCCTGGAGATTTTCATTGTAAATCAGTTTCTGCTGACTGCTTGTCTGAAGTCTGTATTAATCTCCTTCAGCACTGAAAGCCTTAACAAGAAATCTAATTTGAGGTCTTTTTGACTGGGGATTTTGAAATTAATACCATTTGGTTGAAGGAAAATCTTCAAATGAGTCTATCATGTTATATTCTGCTGGTTTACCACTGTATTGATCTTTGACTTAATGTTTGAGTTTGAATTGCATTGCTTCTCCCTTTAGCAAATGGCATCTGTGACAACTAGGGGTTATCAAGCACAGGACACAGTCTGCATAAAATAGGAAAAATTTGGATGACCCAGATATGGATGTGTCTCTCTACCAAATAAAAGGGCAGTCTGTCAGTTTGCAGTGGTCTTTGTACTATTTACTCATGAAAAGTCCCGTGTTTCTCAAACACTTAAAGAAGCCAATTATCTTAGTCTTTGCAAGTCAGTAACTTTCAAAGCATTTGTGATGCAGGGCCTGTCCAAGAAAACTCCTTCCTGTGACGTCTTTGATCAAGTTGTTTTAACCCTGTGTGGTTTGAATCAGTACCAGACCTCTACAATCATAAGGTACCCCACCTGCAACCCAAGCACCAGTGGCAAGTTGTTGAATGATTAGAGGTTTTAAAGCTTTCTTAGAGTGTATAAACATCCTTGAAAGAGGCGTGTGATGTTTCAGATTCCTTCCACCATACTATTTCAGTGTTGTGTTCACTGAGATGCACACATGGTGTTTGTGGCCTTTCATAATATTCTCTTTCATAATATTCTCTTTCTTCAGGTGGGAACTGTCCAGTTGCTAAGAATTTATGAGATAAACATATAATTCGGAGTAGTGTTTTTGCTGGCCAAGTATAGTGTGGAAACTGAGGCCAAAATGCATTTCTTTCCCTTTTCTGACTACAATGCGAGCCTCGAAAGACTGGCTCGTGTGGAAACTAACTCTAGAGAAAGAGGAATTTCTTTTCTGCTGTCTCTCATCCGTCCAGTGTTGGATCCAAAACATTTAGATCCATTTGTCGCTTATCACCATCAATCTCCCGTGCTTCCATGACAGTGCTCAGAAGTCCCAAAACCAAATAAAGAAATAAAAGGATAACAGTGTGGAAATGGAGGTGACATGATCCAGTACCACCTTGCATTGGCATACTGCTTTGGGACACTGCTGGAACGGGGGCTTTAGTTAGTCATTCACATAGTAGCAATGCTACTTTTATTATACTGCTGATTATTTTCAACTCAAAGTACTTCTATCTAAGCTGACGGTATTTCATATCAATAAATAAATAAATAAATAAATAAAAATCAAAGCTTCACTGACTGCAAAGAATCTATAAATGACAGAAAGGACTGATCCAAGAACACAGAAGTGTAGCAGTTTTGGGGTATGGGCATCTCCAGGCGCAGCCCGTCCAAGAGCGTGGCAATAAGGCAAGGCGCTGCCTGTCCATGCACTCTGGGGATTTCTTTCCCATGAGTTAGTCAGGAGCCGAGTTCTACCGTCAGATACCAGCTCTTTTTTAAGCTATCATTTGGAATCCAGCGCCAGCCCACGAGTTACAGGGGGATCTCGGGCCCTTGCTTCGCCAGGGGCGGCCCAGGACGGCAGCGCGACCAGGCCGCACCCGCCAGCTCTCGCGGGAGAGGCCGACAGGGAGCGGGTGTTGCCAGGGAAATGGCGACTGTGCCCCGGCCCTCTGCGTACAAACAGCCTTCGGGAGGGCGGCGAGTCCTCGCTGCCCACCAGGCATGGGGAGGGGGGGCCAGCACGTTATAACCACCCGCAGTGCTGCAGTGGTGGCTGCGGGAGCTCCTGCGGGGGGCACAGGAGTTCTGTCCCTCCTCCCTTTCGAGTCCATCCTGGTTACTGGCAGTCTCTGTGGCCACAGTTTTTGCCATGGACTCCACCAGTCAGAGAGCTTGCCCCCAAAAGACTGTGGCGACCCAGAGAGCCTATTCAGAACCGTGGTTGGACTAGATGATCTTTAAAATCATTTAAATCTGTTTGTAAACATATTTCTGGTGTACATTAGAATCTTTAGATCTGTTTTGTTCTTTGAGGTAAAATCCTTTCCCGTTCCTTACACTGTCATCAGTTTTTAGACATGAAAATTACATTTAGGCCTAATGTAGAGCTCAATTTTTCACTCATTTTATATTTTTGGCCAGTAAATTTGGAATGGCCGTGGAGAATTAAAACACATGCAAATAACCTGGGATTGGGCTGAAGTCCTCTTAGGTGCAGAAATTGGTCCTCATTTATCATCAAAGTAGAACTGACTGAAAATGAGGACTTCCAACCTGGAGTTGGAAAACAAAATTTCAGGTGTTTGGACTCACAAAGTCCGTCTGTTACCTCAAAATGAATGTGAATTGCACTATTCAGAAAAGCAAGACAGACTGACTTGCTCTCTATATTCACGTTATTCTCAGCACACACTGCAATTTTGGAAAGCTGAGCTAATGGCACTTCCTGCGCCATCAGTGAAGG
The DNA here is from genome assembly GCF_013377495.2 of Cygnus atratus. Taxonomy (NCBI): domain Eukaryota; kingdom Metazoa; phylum Chordata; class Aves; order Anseriformes; family Anatidae; genus Cygnus; species Cygnus atratus. Next base: position 74,290,290 of record NC_066365.1, on the reverse strand, counting down.
TGCATTCTGCTGTCTTGCACAAAAGGTCAGCAAAAGAAATATGCCATTAACTTAGATGGTTGAATGAATTAAGCTATCTCTCGAGATGTCCAAACATTTGGAGATCTTTAAAATAACAACATATTTAAAGCATGTTACGTTCTGTACTTCAGATCTTTAGAACAACACAATTTTATTTTATGCTGTGCCATGCAATCTGTCAGGCCGAAGGCTTTCTTTCTGACATATTGTTTGCACATTGTGGTTTATTTTAGTATACTATACAGTTAAAGAGTTGAGGGGAAAAATCTAAAATATTCTTGGTTTCCTACTCCTCCTGCTACAAAAAATCTCAGAGTAAGTTGTCAAAAAGTGAAAGTTGGGAGGTCTGCATAATTTAAAGAAGTCAATTTTAAAGTGTTCTTAATTAGGAGATGTGCATGTTTTGTCAGCAGTAGCTGGTGCAGTTTGGATAATAGCAGACAGTTTTGACACAATCTGTACAGTTTTGCTATAACTAGAGACAGACACACAGAACATCCTTCAGAGCAGAAAATGATTGGTAAAATACATAATTTCCTGACAGGCTTTAAAGATTTCATGCTGTCCTTTGTCAACATTTATTTTGTCACATAACATGTAACCTCACTGTAATGTCCGTAAGAGCAACACATGCCTGAAAATGACCCTCCAATGCATTCCTTCAAGACGGCATATATCGTGACCAAGTCCACCATCTTTTTTGAGTAAGGAAACTATTAAAATAATAAATTTAGGCAGAAGCACAAAGACACATTGCTAAGCCACTTGGATAAGAACTGGCTTCTGGTTTGGGATCAAAACCAAGTGAGACTGAGGGTTGACTGGAATTTAAAATAGTTTGAACAGATGTAACAAATCAATCAGTTTATTGAGTTCGTGACTCCAGTATGGAGTTCCTGTCTGCAGTGGAAAAGACATGTATATGTTACATTAGACTGCCCTTTTCTAAGAAAAGAGGAGCAAATGCCCTGAGCATGGACCAGTGCACTCTTCGTGCCTGGCTTGGTGTCACACTGCAGATGTATGCATGTTTAACAGGACCTATCCTTTCTCTATAAGGATCTAATTGCCATGTCTGGGTGTCCCTTTTTGCATGTGCCAATGCAACACCCCACAGCTGTGTCAGTGGGCATTGCTCGAACATCCATTGATACTTTTCAGGAAAATCAGCAGGGTGGAAGCGAACTTCCCATTGGCAGCTGCAGCCGCAAATTAATACAAATGGGTCACAAGTGAATCCAAAATATTTGGCTCTTGACTTCTTCCACTGTCTATAAAACCTCTTCAGATCTCCAGCCCAGTTATTCTAAGATCATCACATGCTGCAGCACTCATCGGTCGGTTTAATTGTCTCTTCACTCAGGACAGCTTTTGGACAATCATGAGGGCAGCACCCTGTAGCTGTTAACATTTTCTGCTCATTAAGTGAAAGAGAGAAGAATTAAACTCCTTTTCTGTATTTGGCGGCCAGTCACTCTATTGCTATCCTCATTTGAGCGTATTTTGTTGAAAGGTTCTCTTATCATTGCACAAGGTCACACATATACTAAAGTTATTCTGTTTGTGCACAAGGAATTAAAAACTCAGCCCTCAACTATTCCACATGCTTCTTGCAAATGTTACTATTTATTACTTATTTTGTATTTGAACTAAAGAGTTTAACTTTTATGCAAAGATCTGTCTTTCCCTTTTCTATCCTGTGAAGCCTTTTCTACACAAACCTTTCATATAGTTCAAAAAAATTCATGTTACAACTTATAAAATAAAGTGATTTATAAATTTTGGTTTAAGAAGTTGGGTGAACTTTCTTAAAAATAGATAAAAAATAAAATCAACACAGGCTGCATTTCCATTCCAAAACAATGTCCAAATTTAAAAACAAGTTAAAACGTGTCTTAATCTCCATTTGCTTCTACTGTGGTCAAAGTAGGCAATATTGCATGAAGTGAGGGTTTTCCTTATCATGGCACAGTGTACATTTAGTATTGTCACTTCATTTCTTTTATTTCATATTTGAAACACAGCCTTCAGAAATGGGCATTTGGAGCAGACTGCAGGCTATTGAGCTATTGAAAATTCTTTAAAACTTCAGGGTGTCTTCCAGCATATAAATTCTGACGTGTTAAAAAGTGACACAAGACTGTTTTTCCTATTTTTCTTGTATTATACACTATGCAGGTTGAAAAAGCTGTAGTCTTCTAATCCTTTTCCTGAGCAGGAATGTGAAACAAACACCTTCACCGCAGTCAACTTAAGGGTATGGATTTGAAAGAAAAAATGAAGTATATGTGAAGAAAAACGTAAAATCTCTGAAGCATGGGTATGAACTTCCTCATCTAGGCAACATGAGGATTCGTTTTCTATTTCCTTGAAGTTCCTGTAGCAATATTGAAATAAACATATTTTACACATAAATCTATGAGATTTTAAAGTTACCAGATGGGAATTTGGCTCAAGGATGAAAACAGAGGTCTTTTAATAAATACTTTTCAGGGCAATTATACTCACTGACCTATCTTTTCATAAGCCATTTTCTCTGTTTTATTACTTACTCTGTTACCAAAGACTTTTTTTTTTTTTTTCTCCTTTCAGGACTGTCACTACCTAACCAGTGACAATGTAATTCTGACACTGTCTGCTGAAAAACAGCTGGTGAAAAGGAGGTCATGTACCACATCTACAGTTTTTCCAGAAGGACTCAATTGTACTGCTTCTGCTTACATTTTGGGAAGAATCAAGAAAGCTAGAAGGTTGATGTGAAGAAGATTAATATTGATTTCATGACTTACACTTCTCAGTTCAAAGGCAATTAAGACCTGAATACCTTCATTCCACAGAACACATAAAGCCTTTTCCATATCTGCTTTGACTCATCTGTACTCTTTTATTCCCAGAAGCCAGAACTATTTTTTTCATGCTGCTTCTCTCAGCTTTAACTACATCAATGCTCTGTGGGGATTTTTGAAATTCATCACAGAGTGATAAGTTACTCTGGCAAACCAACAAGGAAAATGATGCAGTTTCCATTTCCACCTTCATATTTCCAAATCTAAATCCAGATGCCTAAAACTGGAAAATGGTCTCTCTTTTTTTTTTTTTTTTTTCCTTTTATCTTCATCTCTCTATTGAATACTCCTCTAGAAGGTAAGGTAATTAGCTCATCCAAGATCTAAGTTTCTGGAGATGCCTGACTTCCTCCAGTAATGTGAATTAGGTTCACATGTACCTTTCAGTTCGGTGCATAAGTATGGGCAGCAGTTGTAGACTCTGACTCCTTTTGTTACAAACCTCAGTAAAGAAACTTTCTCTGGCTTGACAGAATGGAGTTAGGTGATTGCTGGGATGTCCATATAGATATATACTTCTGTGCACTCATTTCAGCCAGAGGGCTGAAGAAACTCCCACTTTATCCATATTTTCATCTCTTTTATGCCAAAATTGCATTATACTCAGTTCCTGAAAAAGAGACTTGTTTTCCACCGATGCTTTGGTTAGCGAGTTTTCAAAGTTGCGCTATTTACTGAGTGCAGAACATGGGTTTGTAGCCCACCAGCAGTTTGTGAGGCTGTAGGCTTTACTGCAGGTAGTTCAGCCGAAGGCCTGCAGCTAGGTAGAATGAACATTGACAATTGCCTTTGAATCCATACCAAGACCTTATTGTCTATATCAGGCTGTGAAGTACAGCACCAGGTACAATAGTATGAACTTTTTCAGTGGAGTGGTAAAGACACCACAGCTAGCAGACAATTGTACCCAAACCCATCATCATCTAGTTTCATGGTGTTGGTACCAAAGACAGTAGCTTTTAGAGTTCTGGGGTATTAGAGATAAATATAAAAATAAAACATTTAAAAATAGCATAATTTTAGCAGGAGATTGGTAAGACTGCATGGAAACAGCAAGGAAGATCAAAAAACTCATAGCTGTCATCTGTCAGTTCTCACTTCTAGCAATATCCTATGAAAGTGAGGGGCCTTTGTCCTCTCTCACCAACAAAAGCTAGTGAAGGTTTTTTTTGTTGTTGTTTTGTTATGTTTTTTTTTTTGTTCATTTTATATTCTGTGCAATAAAATAAGAAAACAAACTTTGGTACAAACCTCCCAGAACACACCGAAGCCAGAATTACAGGAACGTGGAGACTTTATGCCTGTGACAGTGGAACACTTCAGTCTCCAAGCAGATGCTAATGAACTGCGTTGCTTTTGCTACTTCACACTGTTGGCTATGAGAAAAGGAGGCAATCTCTGATTTTCAGGGTCTAGAAGGCAAGAAAGAATGCACTGCAAAAAACCTCGAATGCACAGTAGAAATTTTCCATATCGGACAGTTGTGCAGTTTTGCTCTCTACTCCTGGAGGACTACTGAGCACTCTTTGTGCTATGCACAAAAATCCCAAATATTGCTTTTTTTCCAGACTAACTGTATGGATATGGACATAAACATTCAAATTACTTCAGTTTAATGGATTACCTGTCCTCATCTGGGCCATAGTGAATGCTGGCAGCCTTGTCCTTAGCCATGTCCTTGCATATGGGAAGAAATCCATACTGGCTTAATCTGCCCTTAGGCTCTGAAACAACAAAATCTATGGTTACATGAACACTTGCTCTAATAACTGATGTGCTGTCCAGGAGCAATGCATGTTAATGATGCCCTTAGTAATGCATTATGCATCATGACTAAAGTCAATCAATACCACTTTCTGTGACTACTGCCTATTGAGGCGGTGTGACTCATTGCCAGGTCTTTGGATAGATCAATGGTCTGGCACTTTTCCACTATAGTGAATTGCTGCTAGTCTGAGGCTTTCTCATTGTGAAGATCATTTTATTTTTATAAAGACATTAATACTAATCTCTCTATTTTTTTGCCTCTGTACAGATTACAGATATTACAAAATCAGGTTCAGAAATCTTTACTTCCTGTAAACAAAGAAACAAATTAAAAAAAAAAAAAGCCCTTTTATCTTAAAGGTTAGTGAGGTAAGAAATGAGAAAAATCCTGAGCTGATAAGTTGTATCTGACCATATTTTCTTCCTTGGGTTAGTGCAAAGAATGCATATAAAAAAAGACAGGCATATCAGTCTCTTCAGTTGGTAAAAGAACACAGTGGAAAAGTGAAGTAAGCTAAACATAAGTAAGCAGGCCTGTTGTGCTTCTGGGGTCTTTTCCACATGTTTCCATTTCAGGCCAAGTGCCTTACAGAGTCACAAAACTCCTTTGCAAGTCAGGTCAGGTGGAGCCACATCAGCATCACCAAAATAGTATTCATTATCCAGCTGTGTATAGAGATGGAAAATTTCAGTACAGCTCCAGAACTGTGAAACCTAAATAAGTAAAGCATATACAATGGTTTAAGAGCTGGAAAATCTTCATCAAAAGGCCCGTTGACCAGACCACTGGCACTCCCTCTCCTTTTCCTTGTCGAGTACCTTCCAGAAACCGTCTTCAATTTTTCAGGCTTCATTTAGTGCCTTTTCAGTGGTTTCATAGTCTAGAGATATACTTAGTCCCATGAGAAAATATTATTAGCCAAGAAACTTTGTTCTTGTGGCTTTCTGGGATTTCATGCGGTAACAATAATAAATGATTTTTCCTTGGATGGAGGTCTGGATTGAGGAGGTCTCTGGTGAAACGCTAGTTATACGGAACAGTTTCTCAAAGGAAAGGTATTAACAGATTACTGCTCTGTGTTGCCATTTAGGTGTCTACAGAGAAAATACACATTCAGAAATCTTAATCTTTGGGAAAATTACTTATATAACATAAGTAGTAGTTCTTTAAAGAGTAGTTCCTTAAAAAACATGCCTTATAGGCATTTTATTCTATGAAAGAGAAGACTGAAAAAGAATATTTGTAATAGTCAAATACAAAAGAATATGTGTATCTAAGGGGTAGAGGTGAGGATGGGGAGATCTTTGGAGCCTGAGAGTAAAAGATGAGGAAGAGGTAGGCCGGAAAAGGTCAGTAGGAGCAAACTATGGATAATGTTGGTAAGATTTTAAGGAATGAAAGTGTCTGGAGAAGCCTGAGAAGCAATAATTTCCCTCCTGTAGAGAGGACCCAGGGAGACAGGCAGCTGCGCTCCAAGTTCTTCTGTACAAACTATAGGGAGCTATAAGCAGTAGCTGTATTATTTTGCAAAGATGTCCACAGACTGGGTGAATGGCTCGGAGACACAAAGCCAATGTCCCCGTGTCTGTAAGCAGGAAGCCACGATTCTTCCTTTCCTAAAATGGTGCAGCCTTTCATGGGCTTCATGTCTGAATCAGGAGCTGAATGCAGAGTTTCTAGTTGGTGGATAATATTTGATTTTTAAAAATTACATAGAATCCAGGAATATTTGAAATTCTTCAGTAAACTGCCTTGGAAACAATGGAGCACATGTTCTGAGTCTATATCCAAAATAATCCAGCTAGTTCACCATCTATTGTCCATTCTCCTTCCTTCCAGGCTCAGCCCAGATTCATTTGAAACCCTGATACCAGTGTAAGATCTCCTTAAAATGCTACTATTTTTTTCAGTTCTGAGTAGTGACTTTAACCCTCCCTATGAAAATGATCTTATGCTTCACGCTTTTCTTTCCTCAGTGCCACTTTTTGCCAGTAGAATTGGTTTGGGTAGGCCAAGGTCCTGATTTCTGTGACAGTCCCTCTGGCATGCTGGACCCTGAGATTTAAATGCTGGAAATAACCAGTTACCAGACCTAAAGCCATCTACCAAATCCAAATTCTTGCAAACATAAAGTTCCTCAGTTTAATTTTAAAAGAAAAAAAAAAAAGGCAAAAACCAACACCTCTACTGATCTTTATTTGAAACTCTGAGTTTCTAAGCATCATATTCCACAATAAACAACACTGAGTTATTTGCTTTTTTACTTTGTTTGTTTGTTTGTAATAAGAAAAATTGCCAAGATTTCCTCTGGCCCTGAAGAACAGTCCCTATCAGCCAGTACCAAGCTCAGTGCTGAGTGGGAGATATTTTTGCCAGTGATATTGCAGAGGGTTTCCCTGCTGGTATGGGCCTCTGCAAATCTGTCTGATTAACTCGGTTTGTCAACTGCAAGGTCTACACTTTGGAAATGCTGTTGCTGGCAGCTTCCTCGTCCCAGGGCTGCCAGCTTAGGGACCTTGTTCAAGTACAGCAAACATCCACCTTTCCCATACCTGTCCCAGGAGGGTGATAATTAAACTCTCCCTTGGGCTTGATGTCAGCCTTACTGGAGACATGGGCATGAAGCCCTGACGCCAACTAGAGTGACGCTTTTGGTTATGAACTAATTTTACTGAGACAATTGATACAATAAAACAGCTGAATTGGGATTTGGAGTGTTTTATCATTATTTTGGGGACTGTTCAGCCTGAAGAAGAGGAAGCTCAGGGGGAATCTATCAACGTGTATAAATACCTGAGGGGAGGTGCGGAGAGGCCGGAGCCAGGCTCTGCTCAGCGGTGCCCAGGGCCAGGCCCAGAGGCCGCGGGCCCAGCCCGGAGCCCCGGCGGCTCCCCCTGCCCCTCAGGCAGCACTGCTGGGCCGGGCGGGTGCCGGAGCCCTGGCACAGGCTGCCCAGAGCTTGGGGGGCTCCTCCTGGGGGAGCTTCAGCAGCCGCCGGGATGTGGGGCTGGGCACCCTGATGGGGGGGCCGTGCTGGGACAGGGGGTGGCCTCAGCCATGCTGGGATTCTGTGATATCCAGCAGGCAGAGCTACTAGAGGTAGATCTCTAAGGAGATAGACAGAACTAATACAGTTTTTAGCAGTCTTTGCTACAGGGGAGAAAGCAAGAGTAAGTACATTGTGTGCCTCATGCTTGCTAGAAGGGATTAGGGTATTTTCAATGTACCACATTTAAAAAGGTTCCCATGAGCCGGTGAGGACAACTTCTCCTCCAGTAACATCTGCCTGTCCTCCAGGACATCACTGGACATAAAGAAATATTTTATAGTATCTTCCTTAAGTAATTTTATGAACTTTTAAAAAAGGATATTTTAGCTCTTCTTTCCAATGACTTTGAGTACTTGGAAGACTTCGGAGACTGCACATAATAAGAAATAAAATAGCTTTAACCTTGGCTTGAAAATTTGCTAAAGTGACCAAGGAGCATATGAATCAATTAAAAATACACAGATAGGATGTAAGAGCTGAAGCTGGTCAAAGTTTTAAGGCTCCAAGATCAAAACCATTGCTGGTTACCCCACATAGCCAGCTTCATGGCTATGTGTCAGCTGTATTTTCAGTACATCTCAATTTAAAAATCAAAGACATCCCAGCTCAGTGTCTATGAATAATCCTTCTGCAGGTACCCAGAATTTGAAGACTTCACACAGCCCTTGAGAAGCCTTGACTTGTGTGACTCACGGCAAAGCATCATGGATAAGAGGGAATTGGGGCATCGTAAGGACCTGCTTTGTGAGAGGGAAATTCCTGTATTTTTTCATACCTTTTTGTAGTTTTTAGAGCTATCGTCATCCCCCTTTTGCAGGTCTGCACCCCAATCACTGCCTGTAAGAAGAGTATGTAGAAAGCATGTGAGACCTTCGTTTCTCACTATAAACAGAACAAAGAACAGAAGCAGACAAGTAGGTGCCAGCACTGCAGTGACAATGACAAAACAATCTTTTTTTCTGAGATGATAAGTTAATATAAAGCTTCCAAAACAAAGCTTTGTAAAGGCTCCTGGAATGCAAACATAAGTGGTATATGACCTCTCAAGTGCTGTGAAAGTGATTCTTGCTATTTAAAATATGGCTATGCTTAATGTTGCATATTTTCAGATCACTTATGAGTTGCTTTAAATGGATGCCACAGTTAGTCCCCTTCTGTTACACAAAGGACAATTTATTCAATTTATTAACCTTTCATTCAGCCTCTGATGTGGATATTTACATAGCACTCAAAAGGGCACTTGATGCTGCATATAGCTATGCAGAGACCTAGCCCAGGCCCTGAAGAGGTCTTATTTAATGGGATTTAGAGGTGAAGTTAACAACAGGCTTGGGGCAACAATGCAAAAAGATGACAAGGTGCTTGGATAAAATGTGTTTTCTAGAGGTTTGATAAATGTGTTTTGGCTCTGTCTGCCCTCTGCAGCAGAAACTCTTCCTATCACACTCCTGTGCCTGGAGGGGACCTGTAAAAGTGCGCACGTGGTGACAAGAGTCCTGTCCTTTTGGGGAAAGCTTTTCTGACATCTGGGATCTGTACGTCCATCACTCTCAGTTTGTGCTCTGCTTAGTACTCTGCTTTCTGCTCTACTGTGACACCAGCATCACAAACAGCCACTCACCAGTACTTCAGGTGCTTTCAAGTCCTTCTCAAACAGCATTTGGCACAAGGCTTGTCTTGGAGGCCAGGTGTACTCAACTGTTTACTGAATTATTGCATGTTTTTTGGTGGGAGAGACTTCTGGAGGCTTTTAGTCCAACATACTCAAAGCAGGGTGAACTTCAAACTTACAGTTAGTTGTTCAAGGTATTATCTAGTTGCATTTTGAATATCTCCAAGGATGGAGGTTCTCCAGGTACCTATTGCAGTGTTTGACCACTGTCACGGTGATGTTTAAACCTCCTTGCGTAACATTCACTGTTTAACTCTTCTGGGTAGGCAATCATGAGACTTGCCTGGACATTTTCCTTCACTGTGAGCTTCTGTCACAAATATTAGTAAGGTTTAAAGTCAAAAGCTGCTTTTACTGGAATGTGAATTAGATACTTAAGGGTCTTCTAATTTTTAATTTTTATTTATTTTTTAATTATTAGGTCAGACGGATTATGATAGGACTAAAATGTGAATCTCCTCTTGCTACTCCTTGCAGAGCAGGTCACTGATTCTAGGTTAGGCTCCAGTCAATTCAGTGGTAAACTTGTTTAAACCCTGAACATTGCTCTCCAGTCACGTTGAGGGAAAGTCTACCAGTCTCCAGAGGCGTCAATCTATTTCTAGCATCTCCTCTTTGATCAGCAATTCTCCCAGAAAGTTTAACCATATGGGTGAGTTTTGGTGGGAGGACAGTAACTCACCACTGAAAACATGACAAGTAAGAGAAACTCTCTCCTTCAGTAGGTTCAAAGATGCATTAAAATTAGTTTTAGGGTACCTAGTGCCAAACAGCAAGTGATGTACTAAAGTCACTGGAACCCTCAGCTGCTAATTGGGTCTATACCAAATTTTGCTTTTGTCACAGTATCCATAAGCTGGTGCAATAACACCCAGCCAGAACTAGACCACTATAGGTCATACCAGCAAATGTCTAAAGAGACATGGGAAACTGCTTGAGTCCCATAAGAGAAAAGCTGCATGTCCTTGCAGAGCTAAGATGCACAGGATGGCCTAACCCAGTAGTTCATGTTGGTTTTTAGGGACAGCAACTAATTTCACAAGCAGCAGATCTACCTTCTCCAACAAGCTGACTGAAATCTACCACTGATGCATTGCACAGAAGAGGCAAGTGAAGCCCTGACTTCTTTGCATAACTGTGCTCCATGAAATCAGTCAGGAGTACTGAATAACTCAGTGATGTCTATCAGTGATGTGCCCTCCTACTTAATCTGACCCAGCTATACTGTGCCAAGTAAGCCAGAATTTGTGTTCATTTTATCTATGGTAGGTGAAGAGAAAAAAAAATATTCCTTTTCTTTTTGCATGAGAATTTTACTTATTTTGAAGATTTATTATGACGTTCCTGAATCTTCTATTTCCAGACTAAAGAGTCTCTAATCTTTTCCAGCTCTGAACTGCTGTGTTTTGGGACAAAGTCACTCATCATATAAAAGCTCATTTGGGGGGATATTAAGGAAATCTCAGTTGGTTTTGCTTTAGAAATTGACACGGTCAAAAAACCCCTTCTGGTTCATAAAAGGATTTGAAGCATGCTTGAGAAACCTTCATTTTCTGAGAAACACAAGAACCTGTTTTTTTAGGCATGCTTGAGAAATAAGATCTATATAACTTTATTTATTTATTTATTTTCTTCATGCATCTGTTGCATCAGACTTGTCTTTGAAAATAAAGTAGATGAAAATAAATTATTACTACCTCTGACAATTTAATTCTGTCTACAGAAAGGAAGAAACATGCTTTTTTGACTAAATATTTTTTGGCTGCCTGAAGAAATATGAGAATGCTTTCTATCTCCTTTATAAAGATAAATTTCAGCGGAGGAGTTTTATGATGACTTTTGGTTTTCTGGCAGAATTTTTAAAACAAACTCTGTCTGAAAAAGTATATGTATTATGAATTGCTCTCCTGCAGTTGTTCACCTGCCCTCACAGTTCGCAGACTCGTCTGAGGTTGCTGTAAGGACTATCTATAATAAAAGTACCGTGAAACTTTAAAAGCTTTTATCATGGCAACAATTCTTGAAGACAGGAGAGTGTTGTTTTTCTCTGTTGGTTTCAAGAGAGTAATAATACTGGTGCTTAGTAACTTGTCAGAGGCTTTACAGGAAGACAGAGATTGAGAAGTGAATTAAATGCAGGATTCCCTTGTCCTGGGTTAACATTGTAATGGCAAGAACATTTTCATTTACATATCGGGGAGGAGATGTCTCTGCCCTCCAGAGTGTCAGCACTAAGGATGATTGAGGCTTAAAGGCTACGGCTTTGGGACGCAGTGCTGTTATTCAGAAATGACAGGAAATCAAAATATCTTTTTCTTTGGTTTATTAAAGAACCAATGACATATTTTTTTTGTGTGCTTGTTTGTTTTTATTTTATTTTTCCAAGAGAAGTCTTTCCTCCAATCTGGAAATTCAAGTTTGGGTCTCTGCACATTTCATCTACCAACATATATAGCCAGCATATATTTAAGTAGCATATACATATTCGCCACATCCTCTCTATCTTCTGCCGTGAAGTGTGTGTTTCACTTCAGGGGTAGCTATGTATCGCCTTTTTCCAGTTAAACTAGCTTAGCGAAGTTATTATTATGATGCAGATTTTAAGTTCTTTAAAATGGTAAAAAACTAAGATGGCACTGGTAGTTGATTTAGCTGAAGTAAGGCTCACTCAAATACTGAACATTTGGTAGAATTAAAGCTGTACCAAACTTTTGTAACCACATTTTAACTCCAAAATTTCCTTTGGAGTTAATTATCACCTACTCAGATCTTTTTATTCACAGAGAAGAAAATTATTTGAAAAGTACTTCCAAATACACTAAGTATGTCAGCTGTATAACTCTTGCAGCCAGTCTGGCATAAATGCTCTGAATACACAAACACTTACAATGGTTTTAACATGTGAATTGACCCACATAAGCATTGAGAATCAAATCCGTAATCTAGAAGGAGGTATTTTGTGTAAAAATCGACTGCATTGTGGATATGCATAAATTAAAGGAACAATGACAGATGCCTTTAGCCACCCACTCACAATTTAGTAACATATGTTCCAGGCGGGCAAGGGAAGAATCTTGGAGGGAAGCCAAAGTCCTTGGAGATAGTGGCTCTGCTTGCTTTGAGCCAAAATCACAATAGAAATAACTGAAAAAGCACCAGAATCATTCCCTGATGCCTTCTGTGGTGTCTCAGAGACCAGACAAAATGAGAAAGAGACTGTTGTCATGTACAGACTCTAAGCCAGTGCTAGGTTAAAGTGTTAAGGCATCATAGAAATGCTGATCGGGATGGACTTTGTTTTCTTACAGCATTAGAGTAAGATTAGAGCCAAGACTAATTGAAATTCAACAATAGCTATTTAGGATAATTTGAGATGTATCAGATAAATCACCAGCATAGCTACAAAGCCTAATAATCCAGCCATCCTAGAGATGCAGATCTAACTGAAAGGTGATGTTGATCTAACTATAATTGACATAATCTTTAATAACAGGTATTTCATGCAGATCATAAACTTGTCTTCCCCAATTTAGATCTTTAGGACTAAAAATTTATTTAGGTCTGGATATTCACAAGAAAATGATGCAGAACCAGGTCTGAAAATAGCAAGGTAGATAAAAAAACAATTCTAGAAAAGCCAGTAATACTAACAACCACAAGAGTTGCAGGAAGGGGAAGAAACCCAGTCAAACAGCAGTAGTCTTTGTAAAACAGCATATATGCACACACACCCCTCCTTACTTTTAAAGAACACCTTTTCAGGTGCAAATTTGCAACTCAAGAATGTGGAAAAAGTGAAGGGAGAATTCCCTGGTCATCTACTCCTTATATCTATTACTCATCTGTGTTTTTGAATTACAGAATCAAGTCTTGCTTTTCTGTTTACAGAAGCTATGTCTCATTTTTGACCCAGTATTGACAGTACTTCCTAGAACAGAAGCTTTTCAATTTTTATCTCCTACTTCCCAGTGGCTGATGCCTCTACCATATTCTCAAAACATTTTTCAAAACCTTCAATTTTCTACTGGATTTTACTTTGACTTTCACTGATACAGTACTCTGCCTTCCGAATATGAATGTGGTTAATTTTCGCAATGGCTAACACAGGTGAATGCAGACTCCCTTATTACTGGGCTTATTTTGCAGATGAGAAATTGAAACACAGGAAGGTGAAGGTCAAATGTATCTGCTAATTTGGCATCCTGATTTTAGGATTTGCAATGTAACAGAGGTCAGAATAAATGTCATGGGATCTCCTGGCCTTAAACTTAATGAAAAGACAGGTTATTGAATCCTACCTGTGTATCTCCATGTATAGACAACAGATTTCAGGCAGATGCAAAGTGGCTTTTGATTTAGCAGGATACAAGACACCTCCACACCAGACTTAGTGTAGCAATGTACTGAGGCCATAATTCAATCACAGAAACCATATATGTTTGGGATTTAAGCCAGTTCATGTCCAGCCAATCTGAAAGAACACAAACTTGCATCTGCCTACCATGTGCCATGATTTTGTTCTTTCTATCAGTCCAGTATCTTCAGAATGAAAGGTGTTTTTCATTTGCCTACAGGCTTACCTCTAATGTGTTCTGAGCAAGGGGAAAGCCAGGGCTGCAGGTGAAAGACGGTAGGTGGGGGATGCCTGCAGGATCTGTGAAAACAAGAAAGGGTGCAGAGGATGGATGGGAGCCCCTCTCTGCCTTCCATTCCTTGTGATTTCTTCCAGAATCCCAACCTGATGAATGTTGTGACCACAGATGTGATAATAATGCATCTACCCAGTCTCTAACAAGGAAAGTTCTCTGTCTGCTTGGAGCACAATGACCTGCGTTGTTTCTGCCCTGATTCCAGCTTCAGACAATGAAACCAAACCAAACCAAATCACATACATACAAGTATGTCTGCCCAACTTTGTACCAAGGGAAATTTAAATCCCGCTCAACTCACCCAGGAGACACAAAATTCTGAAGCATGAATATTCATTATAATCATTATCTTAATGTCGAGCAGAAAGTACCCTGAGAATTTTGAGGCATATTTTGTTCCATCTTTAGTCCAAAGAACTTAGCATATAGCCGAAACTATTATAAAAATACTTATTGAAATAATTATTCAGCCTTCGATTCATTGACATTGATTGGGAAGTATTAGGCTTAAACCGAGTTGTGTGCTGAAAGGGTCACAAACACAATGTAAAACAATTATTTCCAGTGACCTTTTCTCCTAACTCAATCTCAGCTTGATGATTCCAAATGAATGGGATGAATTATTGAAGTGGTTAGTTAATTTCCATAGAAGATCTGCGTGTTGATGCCGTGTTCAACCTGACTGGCTCTAACTCCAGCTTCTCAGCCTCATGATGTTGCTGTGTGCCCGCTCAGGAAACCTGCTATTGCTAAGCAGTCCATCCCTCCTTACAAGGAAATATTTATCCTTTTAACATCCCCACCCAGTGAACTAATGGATTAAACACCTTTATCTTATCAGTACAATGCTTGCTTTCTTCACCTTGAATCATTTGCTTGACTCCTGAATGTCAAATGTGAATGCCTGACTGAAGTCCGATGGTGAATTAAGCAACATGTTCCCCAAATGTAATAACACCTCTTTGGTACTAATCAGGATTCTTTGTTACCAACATAGATTTCTATCAGTGCTTCCTTCCGTAAAACATATGCCTCCACCTTAATCACAAGGAAGGCCTAAAAAAAGAAATGCCTGTGTAGCACAGATTATTTATCTGTTTTTTCTTTTTTTTTTTTTTTTTTAAATTATTATTTTATTTTCTACAAGACTGACCTGTTAATTATCTGTTTTTATTCAGGCTGATCTGTGAAGAACAATTGAGTTCCCGTTGTCTTCCAGTGCAAAACGGCATTGTCTTAATATCTGAGGTATTATCAGGCTGTCTGCTTCTGTATTATGACTCACTGAATAGAAATGCCGGCAGACATAAATGAAAGAGTTGGTGGGTTGCACTGAGGAGAGGCAGGGGTGGGTACTGGAGCAAGGGACTCACCACTGGGGCTTGTGTGCAGAAGGCTAATGCATGGGCTCAGGGACACTGTGGGGATGTTCCAGCCATGGGCAGCTGAAAAAAGAATTCAGAAAGGTTTGTATTCGTGTAAAGAAGTCTGGAAGGGATGAAAAAAAAGGTTTTTATGAATCTGTATCTGAAGACATTGCTAGTCCCCACCCATACTAATTTTGTCATCTCTAATCTGATGTGCTTTTGTCCACCTGAACGTCTAGCTGACTCATTCCAGCCAGACACTAAGTCAACACAAAAACATTGGAAAGGACTGGAGAGCTCAGCCTGAAATATGTGAATTCAAATCCTTACCGGACAGTAGAGATGCACCTCTATCTACATTAATGTACACTGTATTTAACATTCTCACTGTATTTAGCATTGGTGCAGCCTCACTTGGAATATTGTGTCTACTTCTGGGTTCTGCAGTTTAAGAAGGATGTTAATATGCATCTCTCTACCCATGCGATCTTCTGCATTAGTTATTGGAGATCTAGTAACACAGTAGCTAGAGCAGCATGCAGCTTGCTGCAGGTGTTAAAAAGTTCAGCATAAATCTGCCTTGAGAGCTAAGTGAAAGAAAGCTGCAACCTCCAAGGCTAAAATGATGGTGATGTCCTAGCTCCCTTAATCCACACTGTACTCAAGTCATTGCAGGAAAAGACATACTCTTAAGGCAATCTTAAAACTATTGATTATGCTGATGGTGAGAGGTGAGATGGGAATTTTATGAGACCTCCAAGAGAGGTCTTAAAAAGGTCCACCGATTACATTTCTTTCTCAACCACTTCAGGTTTTGCCAACTTGCTGGAATAGAGCTAAGAGGTCTGAAGACACCGTGGAGACCAGGTTCCATCCTTCACAAATGGCCACTTTGCTTCTAAGTCTGGATCTTTTTTTCCACCAATGACATAAACAGATCATTTGTTAGTATAAACCTCATACAACCATCCAAGTTCCCTCATTTAAAAAGAGTTTTCTGGAAAAAAAAAAAAAAAAAAAAAAAAGTTTTCTAGTTTTAGAAACCTTAGCCTTAGGGTCAGTGAGACAACTGTTACCTAAACACAGAACTTTAAAAGCAAATCTACCATGTTTTATTAATGTCTCTGCTCTTAAAATTAACAATGACAACAACAAAAAAAGTATAATTAAACCACTAGCCTTCCTATTCTTGGTACCAATGAAAACACTTAAGAGATGACTGTTCATGATATAAGTAGCCTAGTGTGAATAATGTTTGGGCTTCGTTTCAGTTCTGTCCCCAACATTTGCTTTTGTCTACTCTACTGGTATATTTTGGCTCTTACTTTATCGGAGAAATCAGTTGTTTCTGACATCATTTCAGTGCCTTCAGGGCAGAATGCTAGCAACTGAACAACTGGTCCTCTCCGTGACATTTTCCAAGCCAAGGAAGTTGCCTTGCTGCTATCCAGAGAGGTCATGTATGTCAGGCTTGTGAAAGGATGAATTTCAATTGGAATCACTTTGAGAAGGAAGCTGTTTCTTGCTGCGTATCTGCAGTTATATCCATGCTTATAGATTTCTGTGTGTCTGGAACTGGCTATTTTAATGTGCACCTCTTCTTCTCTCAAAAATGACCAGTTTTTATATTAACTGGAAACATCATGGCCAAGATTTATTGTGGTTACTTTCCAGCATTCTCCTGGATTTCAGCCATATCTCCTGTGCCTAGGCCACAAGAAAGACCTTCCTCTACTGACTCCCTGTGGGCCTTCAAGTTTTTCTGCATGTAGAGAAAATTGCATTAATTTCTGGAGTCTTTTGAAGCACAGCTCCGACTGAATTACTTCTGTAGACATCTCCAGTGCATGCCCTTAAATGAGGTTTTCTAGGTGTCTGAGGTTTTCTAGGTGCCTGAGGTTTGCTCTTAGTCCTCTTGCTTCTTTTGAAGTGTTCTCTTCATGATACCCATTAGGAAGCAAGGTAGAATACCAGGCAGTCTTGGGCATAATTTTTCTTAGAGTCTTTACAGTCCTGGCAATCAACAGTCCAAGACACTCTTCTCCTTGTACCCACTCTGATCCCTAATGGGAATGCTAACGGTTTTGAGAATTTCTGGAGGAATAATTTACTTCTTCCCCCCCACACCCCACCCCACCCCCACCCCTCCTACCTGTAAAACTTATTGGAACACTGTTGGTGCTTATTTAGCAATTTTTGAAAGAAAATTCACCAACAGTTGACACTTGTCCTTGTGTCTACATTCAGAAATGACTTCCTACTGATTTAAGTATCCCATCAGTAAAATCAAAAGAGAGAGCTTTGTTGCAGGGATAAACACCACAAGCTGATTCATGGCAGCAGCATGGCCTCTACTCATAGAAGCCTCAGAAAAAGATCTGCCATTTAAAATGTCTGATTGCACCAGTTCAAGGCTTGATTTATGCTTGACACTTCCAACTGTGTTTTTCCTCTGCAGAAACACTCCACGCTTTTTAATTTCTTTCAGATACAGAGTAGAAAGAGCAAATACTATTATTATTTTTCATAGTAAAATTCAACTTACCTATCTAGATTTGTCTTTAAACGGGCCTGTTTCTTCAGTCTTGCTATTTCTCCATCCTTAAAATGTGTCACTCTTAATGGTAAGTACAAATACAACTGAGATCTCGAAACTCACTTTTCTTTGTCTGCAATTTCCCAATTTGTATACTTAACTGCAGCAATTATTTGAGCAAATCAAGAGAATGGGTCTGAAAATAGGAACATTGGAGATGCTGACTGGAAAGAAAGGTCTTTTTCTTATTTGAGGGTGTTCATGCCAAGAGATATTGAGTGCCTTCAACTTTCCTTCACCTCACTGAGAATCAATGCAACTTGGCGCTTGGCTGCTGCATTTCCACCCAGGCAGGCAGTAGTGATTCATATTCATTTGCATTTTCACATTCGTAGGAGGACTGAGGAGAGTGAGGATGGAAGAACTAGGGGTTGATTTCTCCTTTGAACTCCAGTAAATTTTTCACTCCAAATAAATTTGCCAATTACCAACTGGATATCTTGTAATGCTTTCTCTCTGCTCAAGGCAATCAGTAGATGGAACAGAGAGAACTAAGTCTGAATAGAGCATTTATCTTGATAACATTCAGTATGCCAGCGCTGAAGTTATAAAAATGTCTTTCCAATTACTCCAATCTCTTCTAATTTGTTTCAGCTAAGTGAGGAGAGTTCATGTTTATAATACTGCAGATGGCCGGGTACAAATACATTCATGATTCTTGAATGTTTAGTATATATTTAGTGACTCTTGAACATTGAAATTGAGGATGTATGACCTATTATGGCACTATGTAGATTAGTATGTAACACTGTCATCTGGACTAAGTTGCTTTTTATTCTGGTGCCAGTTTTATTCATTCATTTATCATGTAGGTTGATGTTTACATAACATATCTCTTCATCTGACATCAGGAATGCATGCTTTTTCAAAATGCTGTTTCTGTTGGTAAAAAATAAATGAAATTGGTTTATTCTTTTCTGTTTTATCTCTGTCAAGCTTATGCATCCTGGCTTTCCTGTTTGGAATGACAGATTCCAGCAGACTGTCTTACAGACTTCAGTCTTGGTTGCATCATCCCTCAATTGAATATGCTGGGACTCTTACCAAAGTTGTGACTCCTGCTCTGGATAGTTCTGATATGGGATAATTATTCTATGACCACAGAGTATTGTAAAATAACAAGCAATAAATTTCCTTGAACTATGACTCCTTAGGAGCTAAGAAACATAGGGTCTTAAACTTTAAGATCCGTTCCCTTAAAAATATTTTGTATTATTAAGTAATAAATATTTATTAAGTTAATAAATATTAATTATTAACAGTATCAGCAACAATATGAATGGTGGTTAATAATGCAATATTTATACATTATTTAAGAGTAATTAGAACAGTATTAATAGTAATTAAAGTAGTAAATATTTATTAGTGTATAGTACAAAGAAAGAAGTTACATGTTTGCTGTAATTTATCATCCTGATATGTGGGGTGCAATTCATCTCATCAAACTCTGTAATTTATATGTCTGTCAGAGATTAGATTGTCATTACATGGTGGAGAGAAATGGATGCTTATAGGGCAGAGAGCATTTCTTCCCACAGCAGGATTTACCAATATGAGATTAAGTCTTTCCCAGTGGTTAGAAAGGAAGTCTAATTATAGGGTTCAGATCCCAGCATCTTTTGCTAGGATATAGGAAGCCCATAACAGTCTCCTGAGAGATGCAAAACAAAAAATATATATTATTCTCTGTCTGTACAATAATTCTGCAAAACACTTTCGATGTGGAAGCTTTTCCAAGCATATTGGTATGTGAAATGTGTACCTTTTCGCTCTGATCAATTTCAGTAGTAAACTGCAAGATCATGCTTAGAATTGCTTAATGCAAATAATCTCTCAAACTGCTTTCACAAAATATTTTTGTCTTTTCATTGCTGAAGAAGCTGTGCATAAAGCCTGAGATGTGCAGGCCTTAACTTGCTATTATCAGCAGATACCTCTCCAAAATGATGCAGAAAATTGAAATCATTCTTACTGACCTGTGTGTTTTCAGAGCATTTGGTGTAGTGGAGCTTAGATTCTGAAGGGAGGGATTTTTGTGTATATGTGCACGCCCACTTACAAGATGGAGGTATTTGGCTATATATTAATGAATCCAGTTAACCCATTTTGGCTGATTCCCATCTGTCTTCAAATGCTCCCTAAGTTCCTCTGAAACAACCAAGTAGCCCATACTGAAGTCTTGCAAGTCCATGTATATTAGTACCATGGGTTTCAGGAAATTACTGCAAAATTAAACACTAGTCCAATGGGAAATGACACCCCCATGTATTTATTTAAAGGACCCCGTACATCAGCAGTTCCAGTATTTCTCATGAGGCATATATATACACTGAGAAAAAAATGACCTCTGCATAGAAAAAAAGAAAAAGAGGGATAGTCTCTCCAAAAATCTATTCTCATCACTGGTTTACTTTGGTAACCTCTCTTTTCAGGACTGTGACATTTGAAAAGCTTGCTAAGTTCAAGTATTTCATGAAGCAGAACGAGATGCAGGCTCATTTCCAACACAGAGTCACCACAGGGGACAGAGTAATGCAATGCCTTCAGTTTGGAACTAAACGTGTCCCATAAGCAACAGACATAAAACATATGCAAACCTCTTCATGTCATGTGGGAAGCTGAAACCGTAACACAATTTTCACATCCATAAGTATATACTTCAATCAAGTGGTAAAGACAATCTTCCTTTATTTCTAGTTTAATCTTTCTGTTCTCTTGAAGGTAGAAGACCGCATCTATCGCACAGAATTTCCTCTGTCACACTCTGAAGTTCCTGTGCGCTATCATCATGGTTTACAATGGAAAATTAACTCCGGAGCAGTAACATCAACAGTCTTAAATATTTACTTTTTGTGTTATATCTTTATCAGTGGTAAATTGTGTGCTTTTCTCTTGTTTGTTTTTCCATCTCTGCTAAAAAAATAAAAAAAAAAAAAATGATGTCATTCTTTAAAAAAAAGGAAAAATAAATCATTGCTACAGCTGTTTGGCTTCATCTTGAGAGACTGGCAAGAAATCAGTGCTGAATAAACATCTCTGAGATAGACAGCACAGCAAAGGAGAAGACCAATTGTTATGGAAAAGGGCAAGAAACTTAAATCTTGAAGGCTTTTGTTGTAAAATTTGCACAATGAAAACATGTATTAGAGGGCAAAGGATTAAGATGAGAATGTACTGGAAACAGTTCAGCATTAACCTGGTGGCTCCATTATGTCTTCACACTGTTGTGCCTCAGAGCTTTGTAGGAAGAAGAGTTTTACATTGAGACTGGATAATTCATTAAATATGATTTTCTATCCCTTATGTAATCTGCTACAGATCCACATTGTTAAATACTGCTGAAGATGTAGCCTTATAAATATTTAATATTTATTGTCAAGATCCTTAAAATCACGAGTCTTTGATAAGCACCAATGTGTTGTTACAGTTGTTTTTCCTTGAATACTTTAAGTAGCAAATCCCTTTCCTACTTGTTAAAAGAAAAAGAAAAAAAAGGAGAAAGTAATGGGGTAGTTTGAATATACAGTCTTCATATCCTTCCTCGGACAATGGAGTTGGCTGTACCCAATAAATACCACTCTGTTAATTACTTAGGTTTAGAGTGCTTTAAGGTAGCACAAAGCTATGGATATAGAAATGCATTACTGAAAAATACAATCTACTTCTTGAACTTTCCCAGGACATGTAGTCATTGCCATTCAACACACCAGAGTTTTAGCATAAAGGCTGTGTGTATAATTAATGTGGCAGGTGGTTGCAATCACCTGGTGTAATGTAAAGAGATCTTTCTCTGATGTTGCCAGAGAGGGGTATGTTGTAGCAAACAGCTTTTGGCTGTACCATGCCAAGCACTCTGAGTTAAAAAAGGGTGGCAGAGCCACAGAGAGTTGGCTTGTGACTTAGTGTGGTGGTGAGTGACATACCGTGTATGTTTTGAACTGCCCTGCCTTGATGTAGAGGTTGTCTTGACATAGTGTAGGCTGTGAGTCCTGCTCTAGAAATCCCAGCTTCTGGCAGGTGCCTGATAGTTATCTGGTAGGTAGATAGTTGCTCATAGTGGTTTGGAAAGGAGTTCTTAAAATACAGAGTTTATATGAGTCTGCTCCTCTGTTTACACTCTATACATATTTCCAGATCTTCTGCTGATTCCCTATTTTTTATATATGTGTACTGCAGTACTGTGGTTTCTCCCTCCATTCATTTCATCCTGTATATACTTCATTTCATCCTGTATATACTCAAGCCTGGTTTTGAAATTTCTCATTTTGGCTCTGCCTATTTATTTTTTATTTTTTTAAAAGACATTTCTTTTTTTATCCATTGCAAAGGCTGATCCCTATTAGAAGGGTCATATTTATTACTTCATTGCTATTTTCCATAAATCTTGCAGGTGATATTAATTTAATAATGTTAAACAGGCAGTGAATTGACTTTGACTTGAAAAATAATAATTCTGAGGTCATAACAAAAAATAGCTATGTTTTTAGAGCAAGCTCATAACAACGATGTTTTCCTTTTATTTTGATGCATAATCTCGTTATATTAAACAAATAACAGAAAAAGAATCATAAAAATAGAAGGAACAAGACATAATTATTGACTCGGCTTGGCCAGAAGGAATAGAGCTATTTCAGCCAAACAAGATAGCATCAAATTTTTATTCCTTGCATTTTGTTACGTATGACTCATCTCTGGCCAACACAATTATCATTCTTAATATTGTAACTGCTTTCAAAACTTACTTCACATCATTTTAGGCAACTTCCCCTGTACTATTTACCAAAATCAAAGAAGTAAATTAAAGCAACATATGCTACCAATACATTAAGAAAGTTAGAACTGAGAACTGGTTTGCCCAGAAACAAAAGTGGGTGAGCTAAAGCTAAGAAGATTCTAGAACATGAGTTAAAAACCACACCATGGCAACAGCCACATGAAAACTCAGATTGTAGTTTTCCTGCTCAGAAGACTACAGAGGGCCAATTTTTAAGAAGAAAGAAATGAAAATATAGTAGTTAAGACTGGAAATGGATTCAGTAGCCTGTCATAAGATGTAAAGTTTGGGATATTTTTTAAAAGCATGTATTATTGTGGTTTGGTTTGAGGTTCTTTAGTCTGTAGCAGCTGAGAAGCTGGTCCTTGCAAATTTGTAAGTAATTTTACTCAGTAAGCAACAACATAGGGAGGCAGTAACTTTGACACCTGGTCTCCACTTTTCATCTGACTGAATGTCCTGCCCTTTCACTTCATGCAGATCATTAAACCTGATACAATCCGCTGTCAGATCTTTGGATAGGAGAGGAAAGGTTTCTGGGCTCAGCCCCAGCCAAACCTCAGCTATCCCAACAACCCTGCACTAGACTGCTTGGGGAGAGACATACAACTTACGTCAGGAGGTTTTAATTTTTGTTTTTAGTCCCAGGACACAGAACTCTCAGCTTCTGTTTTCCACAGTAGAAGCCCAAAGCAATAAGCCGTTGTGAGTATATGAAAAAAGATGCGAATTTGTTGGTTGCACTGGAAAGAGGATTCTGGTTCACTGATGTGCACCCTCCAAATTCAAGCAAAGAACACAAGTATCCAGAAGGATCTGCATTCTGCAACAAAATAATGCATAGCCTCTGGTGGTCGTACAACTCAAACTGTTGTTTAGTTATGCCTAGAAGGTTTTAGGCTTTTGCTTGTAGAAGCCTAAGCAGATTGTGAATAGAAAGTTTTATTAGGATGTGTTTTTTAAGGGTGCTGTGGAGGTGCTTGAGCCACCTGTAGCCTTTCCCAGAACACAGGCAGGATTAGGCCCACACTTGCAGTTTCAGCTTGTTTTATCCAGAAGAATTTTTTTCCACAAAGCAAACTCTATAGGGCGAGGATTTAAATCTCTTTACCTCCTTTTGCACATGTTCCAATGCTTAGGCTAACACAAGCTAGAATTGTCCTATTCTTACAAAGCATGATAGCCTACCCCAAATTATGGCATGCTTGTTCTGGGTTAAAACTGTGCCTAGGAACAGTTTTTGCAAGGTAAATAATAGGTGAAATATCCCTACCCAGTAACCTTGTAGTAATTTGTTCTTGTGGCTCAATCCCATTTCATGGTATTTTTTTTTGGAATTTTGTCTTCCATAGTTAATGGATAAGACGTGGAAGGACAGCATGACTCTTGCATCCTTACTATGAAATGGGAAACATTTTAGCTTAGAGGGTCCCACTCTGACACACTGGGAGCTTTGTAATAATTAATTAACTGGATGAGCTCATAAATGTAACAAACAAGTGTGCCAAATGTGACAATGGTTCCAATTTCCCTTGGGTGTATTACCTGATTAATATCGATTTACTATCCAGATCACTTCTGGATTAAATAAAGTTCTCTCAATCACATTATATTTCAAACAAGTATATAAAATGAAAAGAAAGAGAAAAAAAAATAGCCATGAGTCATGTCTTATTCATTACCTTGAAAAGTTACAATCCAGGATTCTCATAAAGCCAAATGACATTCTGAGAGAAGACAAGTACCATAAAATAACACAGAAATCTTTTCCAGAGAGCTGTTTTGATAGCTATGAATGCCACCCTACACAGACTTTATGCTCCACTTGGCACCATAAAGACAATTAAATGTATTGTTTAGCAAACTTTTACAAGCAGGTATTTCTGCAGAAAGAAGCAGGAAGGAACAAATAGCATTCTTAACAACGTGAAACTGGCAAAGGGTGAAATTCAACTCTTTAAGTAAGTAGCCTTTCAAATGACAAAAGTCTCCATGGCAGGAGCATTCCATAGTTGAAAGAAACCAAGAATGTATTTAAACATCCTCTTTTTAAAAATTATTTTTTTCTACAATTCAATTGCTGCAGAAGCTGCAAACTTCTTGGGAAGGATCAAAAAGGTTAACAAATACTTTTTTCAGTGATAACAGCTTTAAGTGTTTTCATTTGGTACTGATCTTAGATAACTAAAATCCCTCTGAGAATGAAGTGCAATTAAGATCAAATAAGAAAAAATATGTTGGGAAAATGTGGGACAAACCAAGGGCAGTGTAAATTCTTGGCTCCTGGTGCTCCTGCTGGCCTGCTACTTTTTGGAGGACTAGGACCAAAAAATGGGTGGCTGTTGGAAGCAAACGTGTCCTCTATGTTCCCTCTTTCTGTCTCAGCAGTGCCAGTCTCTTCTCAATCAGAATCTGTGATCACACATCCTCCTGCAGTGCAGTGACCCTGTTGTCTCATCTTTTCTGAAACATCTTGATTTTCTCATAAAAGTTGCTGTTGTTGTCTAACTGCATGCAAAGACCTTCCTTTATTTCTTCCAAATACTCTTGTGAAGACGTAACACTTGTATGCTCATTGAACGTGGAGGTGCGTGCTCTGAAAACCCCTTTAAAGAAATGATCAGCCATAAGATAGTTGTATTTATTTATTTATTTATAAAAAGGGGAAATATACCCCAAAAATGTTAATTTTCCTAATTAATGCTAATGAATATCTTATTTAAATTTTACTTTTCCTGACGAGCTGGTAGTTTACAGGTTACTATATGGTCTTTCCTCTGAAATCAGAAAGAGAGAGCTGCAGTTCCAATATACCAGTGGATGGTTACTTAAATCAAAGTATTCATAAAATCTTTATGATATGTGAATAGCAAAGAAGCTATCTTCTATTGAGTTTTGTTTTTTTTTTTTATTAAGGAAAGATTAAATCCTGTAGGTCAGAGAAGAATCAGTAATATCCTTCCCTCTATGGTTTCTACATTATCTGGTTATAATGCTTTTCTGTTAACTATTTTAGTAGATAATGCAGTTTTTATTGCAGAAATCTGTTAATCTACATTTAATTATTTTTTTTTTCTTCTTAGAAACATGGATATTTTGGAAGAAATCTCTGCCCAAAGTCTGCAATTTGGGTGACTCATGGTAGCTACCAATATACATACACTTTAGGGTGGCTTTAATAACTAATAACCTCTGTTTAGCTTTTGAATTTAGATCATACATTTGTTGGGGTAAAGGCCTTTTTGTACTACACTACATTAAAGAGCAAATTTCCATAATGCTTAAATAGCTATCTTAAGAGGCTTAGCTGAAGTTTATATAACATTTAGATTGCTACAGTGTCTAAAAAATCTCATTATCTATCGATTAAGATGTATTTTATGTTTTTGTTGTTGTTTCTACATTTTAAAGCTGCAGATGGGGATAAAAATGGCCTATTTATTTTTCTCATATCTTTCTTTCAAAATAAACAGGAAGTACTTGGTTAATTCTCTAAAGCTGTGTGTTGCAAAGAAGTGCAAAACATTATGCTCATTCTGCTTAACTGCTGCAGAACCTCCGCAGGCTAACCACCTATTTTTGCATTAGCTGTGGATACTTAGGGTAACAAGTAGTAAAGCACAGAAATTGCATTTAGTCTTTTGGGCTTCAATGATAATCAGTTAACTGTAATAAGTTGGTTGGAATTATATATTTTTTTTTGTACTCCTCAACTGTGAGATTATAATTCATGACAATATTAGGAAGAATGTGGTGGGCAGTTGGCTGCTTTGACCAGTGCACGTAGAAATCACACTTGTCAACAGCCAGTGGAAACTATTCCTGCAGTTGAAGAAATGACCATATAGAACAATCCTTTGTCCACAGTTAAGATATCTGGGAGGTGCTTGGCATGCATTTTAAGCTAATCAGTAACAATGAATTAGACATGAGTGGGATGGGGCAAAGAGAACCATCTGGATGTAAAATCTGAGCAAAGATCCTAATAAAACAAAAATGGCTGTTCAAAAACCACCAAATGTGAGTGCTTGTGCAAGAAACCAAACCTCTCAGTACTTAAAGGGGGCTTATAAGATGGAGATGTGACTTTCTACATGGGCAGATAGTGGTAAGGGAAGGGGGAACAGTTTTAAACTAAAAGTGGGGAGATTTAGATTAGATGTTAAGAGGAAATTCTTCACTCAGAGGGTGGTGAGGCAATGGAATAGGTTGACCAGAGAAGTTGTGGATCCCTGGAGGTGTTCAAAGTCAAGTTGGATGAGGCCCTGGACAACCTGATCTAGTGGGTGGCAGGGGGTTGGAAATAAATGTCCTTTAATGTCCCTTCCAACCCAAACGGTTCTGTAATGCTATGACTCTACGATTCTATGATTCTACAATTCTATGATGAATAACATTATGAACCTAATAATAACACATTCAGTTAATTTGCTCTTAGGAAAGCAGTGGAAAGCTGGAAAAAAAAAAAAGTCGTTTACTAAACAGCAATCTAAAATGCACCTCACTGCAATTCGCTCTCCCATTTTTGCCTTGCTGCTTAGGAACTCCATGTAAATTTCATCTTAGGCAGGGAGAAAAACTAATCATGAAGTCAGGCTTTGTTATTTGGAGTCTTCAAAATATTAGCGGACTTCAGATAGGGAGACAGCTTTAAGGCAGGGAAATATTTTCCTCTATTAAAAAAGAAAAAAAGAACAAATCTGAGAAATGGAAATCACCTGAAATTAAAACACGCTCAAGCCAAGTCTCATACTGCTTGCTTCTTAGTGTAAAATGACCTCCACATAGCATACACTCATTCTCTATCTACTGCAAAGCTTTTATGCTGAATATATATATATATATATATATTTATTGCTTATGTTAACAATACTGTTAAACTAGCCCTGCCTACGACATAGGCTTGATAGCATGACCTTAACCAGACCAAAACTTACCCATGTAACACCTAAAAATATCCATAAGCATCATCTAGCTGTTGAGATGATGTAATTAAACAGTGACAACTGAAATGGCTGTCCAGATAGAGGTGGGTTTTGAAAGGAATTGGGATTTTAATTGGATTATTATTATCTCCATAGGATATTCTAATTTAGCATAAGCCAAATCTGATGTTATTACATGGGGCTCAGGTGAAAAGGAATCTGGTTGTGAAGGCATGCAAAATTCTTCATTAGCAGTTTTGTCTTAGCAAGCAATGAGTCATCATCTTGCAAGTACTTCAAGCTTTCCTTTCACTGTAGGATTTTAATTGGCAAAATACTTCAATGCTTAATGACTGGAAATACTAGGTGTTATTTCTGTTTTCCCCACCTCCTGAGCTAAATGTATCATCACAATCTTAATTACTTCCCATCCAAGCAATATTTGCCATTTATCACTACAATTTAAAACTTTTCTACTTGAATCTACCTGCTAATTTTTGCTGTCAAATAACTCACTGTGGAGCAGGAATATGCCAACCAATGACAAGGAGGGGGAGATATTAGTGTTCTGACTGGTATATTAAAAAGTGACTGGGTAAAATGTAAAACAGATGCTGGGACCAACATCTAAGTGTCACTTGAGAGTTTGGTGTATCAGTGATAGCCATACAGAGGTATGTCTGCATGCCTCTGATCTCCAATTCAGTAAATCTCAATTTTTACATATTTAATTTGCATGACTGGGTTGTTGAGTCATTGTCAAGAGCCCAGCCTGGTGGTTGCAGCTTTTTAAGGCACAGAAAGAATTGAAGCTGGGCTTCTCGTTTTCTAGGCAAGTACTGTAACTTCTCTCATATTGCCTAAAAAGTGACCTCAACTCCTGTCCAGAAAGAAATTATTGATTGCCACCGCATTTTGCAAGAAACTTTTCCTGTTGAGTAGCTGTGTTTTGGATAACACCCCAGTGCCCTGGGTGCCAGCCAAAGGTTAACTGAAATTGTTATGGGGCCTTTGGCATCCCCTGGTCTGTCTTTTAGCGTCCCCTGTGGAACCTGTATCTAGGTTCTCCTCAGTCTGGATGGGGAAGAGGGCTTTGGTACTAACTTATGGATTTGTTACATTTTGGGGGTGGGGCATGATTTTGCCAGAAAATAGCATGAAAAAACTCTTTTGCACTGTAGTAGATATGCTGAACGCAGATGCGACTGCGCTATCTGGCTTATGTTGTGTCACTGATGGGATGGAGCAACAACTATGATGGGAGATTTTTACCAGCCTGTGTTCACTAGCAGGCTCTGCAGCCCTAAATCCCAGTTATAGCCTGTCACAGTGATTAAACTACATTGCTTTAATTTTTACCCCTGATTTGTTGGACATGTGATAACTCAGTTACCTAAGAAGCTGAGCCCAATATTTCACTTAGATAACTATTAATCAATAGTAGTTTAGCAGCAGTCCCAAGGAAGCTTCAACTCAAGACTGGGATTCCATTGTACCTGGTGCTGTTCAAAACTAGAACAAGGAGGATTTATAGTCAGCAACACTATAAATTTATCAAGACCATCTTTTGCCATAGAGAAAAATAAATAACACCAGTCAGGAGTGAGAACTACTTTGCTCTTATGCATTTATGTCTAAGGTAGTTTCACAAGCAAACTGAAGATTCTTCCAAAGTATGGAATAAGCATAGTACTCTCATTTTTTAATATCTAATTGCTTCTCATTCAAGCTGTGACATATTAGAGAAACTAATTAAAGCAAATGTCACTGTAGCTATATCTGTAATGAATCTCAGTGCCCTAAAACACTCCAAAAATTGACACAAGAGTACAAGAAATTGTGTTAAAAGGCTATGACATTTAGTATGTACTCAATAATGGGTAGTGATATAAGTTGTACCAAGGGTTTTAAGTACTTGAAATAACAGTTTATTTATACATAGCTGTACTGTGACTGTGACTGTGTCCTGCCTGAACATGTGAGAAACTCAGATGTTCACTGATGGCCTTATCATAATCTAAGGACTAATAATGAAAGACTACAAATGACAGTTGTGATATAACAAATTTCCCTTGTAGGTGGATGTGTCCTCTGTCCATGCTGCTGTCCTGTATCTGGCAAGAGGCTAGGTGCCCAGGTAACCACAGAGGTCATCCCCATATGTGTAATCAATGTCAGCCTAGTTTCAGTCATTGTCTTTCTGAAAGCAAACAATTCTCTGCCACCACCCAGCCTGATGGCTCCACAGGAGTTCAAGAAGTGTTTGGATAATGATCTCAGCCACATGGTCTGATTTTTTGGGTGGTGCTTTTGGGACACAGGATTTGGACCTGATGATCCTTATAGGTCCCTTCCAATTCGAGACATTTTATAATTCTCTATGATTCTATGAGTTCTTCTTTGTATTTAGCACTTCTGCAAGGCAGACTCTACAAGTTCTCCTGTGTCTGTATAGGTTATTTGGTATGGTGCATCTCAATGAGTTGGCTGTATTCTTCTTTTACTATTCAGCAATTGGTGATGTGATTATACTTAAGAAGGCTTTGGTCTTTTCTTGCAGTGGA
This sequence comes from Cygnus atratus, assembly GCF_013377495.2. Classification (NCBI taxonomy): domain Eukaryota; kingdom Metazoa; phylum Chordata; class Aves; order Anseriformes; family Anatidae; genus Cygnus; species Cygnus atratus. The sequence goes on along the minus strand of NC_066365.1, from coordinate 74,260,059 downwards.
GCAACCAAAACGTAACAAGCTTAACTCACAGTTTCACACACACAGGTTCATTCCCACTTGTTTACCAGGCACAGTTCTACAGAATTCAGCTAAACTTCATCTGCCTATTTTAAAAGCAGATGTACAAAAATACCTAAGCACCAGACACAAATTATCATAACTGGTATCCATCTGGCAATTGTAAAAACTGAAATATAAAAAAATCCAGGCAAGCTACTCATGAAAAAAAAATAAATAGAAATTAGAAATATTTTGAAAAAGTTCTTATAAAATGTAGCTAGTCTTCTTGACAAGAGCATTATGAATATTTGCTTTGCAGCTTTGCACAACAGAAAAGTCCTTTAACCTTATAAACTACCCTAGTTAAACTAGTTTTCAAATAGATATCATTGGCTAATACAGAACCACATACACTATATAGAATTAGAAGAAATTCTTCTCTTTTCCAGACTAAATATATTCCAGGGTGGTTTATATCCAGTTGGTCTTCTGTCAAGTTTTTCCTTGAGTTACCAGTATGTACAGAGACTTTCGGAGTCAGTACACTGTAGTGGCACTCATGGCTGAGAAGTAACTTAGCTTGAGTCAGTGTGAGAAGAGAAGAATCTCATAGAGGAGGAAGGAGTCAGAGGATGAGTTGGAATGGAAGTATCAGAAGAAAAAAATTGGATTGTGTTTTCCCTTCAAATCTCTCAACTTGGAGAGCAACAGGAAAAGTTTCAGGTTTAAAAGGCTTTTTGCTTTCTGGAAGTTTTCAGCATCTAACAGTTCTGGGTTATATTGGAAACACTTTTGCTTCTTTTAGCTATGCTGTAATTTTCATGAGCGAAGCAGACAGCTTAACAATAATACTTATCATGTCATGCAGTTCTTCAAAGTCTTGCACAAATATTAAGGAACTCTCTGGAAGATTAGGAAGGAAATCATAGTTAAACACAGCTGCATCTAAGTTAATATTTTTAAATATATGTATTTACAAAAGACATGTAATTAAAACTGGGAGGGGAGAATTCTGCTCTTGCTACAGAGTACAGTTGTCAGTCAAACCATTTTTATACCTTGGTCTGAGGCAGTGTCTATCTATAATACTTTAGATTGACAGCAAAGTTCCATTGCTGTGAATGCAACAACTTATTTTTGTATAATAATGTGGGTTTTGATTGGCAATTCCACAATGGCAGAATTTAGCCACCCGTGTACCCTTTTTACACCCTAGTTATCTGCTGCTATACAGTTCTACTGTGATACACACCCAAGCTGTCAATAAAAATGGGTCTAGTGCTCAAAAATATGCAACTAGCACAGTTCAGGGGATCTTAACTTCAAAATAAGAATATTCAAAATCAATAAAAAAGAACAGAATAACATAAAAAATTAATAATCTACTCTCCGTGACTGGTTGGCTGCATTCTGAGTAGTGTAACAGGTGTTCCCAAGTCGATTACAAAATATTTCTTTCTTACACCTTGGTATTGGATATGCATTTAAAGGATTGCACAAAAGAAGCCCAGAGAAAGGGCTGTATGTGTTTGTAGGAACAATTAAGTATAGATAAATATGTCTGTTATGACCTCTGGAGGTCTGATTCAGGCCCCTGTCTTAATGTTAGCCCTCTCAGATAAAGAGTCTGCTGATGGCTGCTAGTAAAACAGCTCTTAAGAGATTTCTCAGGCACTCTCAGGCATTCTCTTTCAACCTAAAAATAGTTTGGTTTTCCTGCTTAGTAACTGTCTTTCTGACAAGAAGTTAAAGCAACATTTGTAAATAAGGACACAGAAGAACTACTCCAATTTGTTATCACTTGAGAGCTGCGGTTGTTACAAGATCAATCTTCCCATCATTCAGTGTTGGTCCTAGGGTCCCCAGTCCAAGCCTTGTCTCACTCCTTAACGTGTGCACACCCTTTGATTTTCTGAGAGGACAAAAGAAATGAAAAAAAGATAGAGATTTCACTTCATCTGTATGCTGATAGTTCCCCAGCAAGTCATTTAGGTGAAAGTACTATTACCACCTTTACCTTGAAAAACAAATTTGGGGTAAGGGAGGAGTAAAATGCAAGAGATATGAACGACAGTGGGAAAGAATGGGATTGATAGCACGCTACTAAGGGCCATGACTAAGGTCAATGAATGAGTTCTTGTTTTGTCACAGCTTGGAAGGACAGCAGCTGCAGCCTGGGCAATACTATTAGGGATACTAATAGGGATGTGGCTTGGAGGAGACAGGCTTTAGCAGGCTATCCCTGGTCCCAGGTCACATTTAGCTGTCAAGGTGGTCCCTAACAGGGAGTATGACTTCTCTTTTCCTGGTGAATGAGTGAATTGGTGGTGAAAACAGGTTGTCAGACTGTCAACAGAATACCAGTAAATAACGGGATGGGTCACTGCCAAGTGCCTGGCATTCTTAGCTGAGGGGCACTTATGTAACCAAAAGAGGAAATGAATAAACATCAAGTCCCAGAAGTGCACATTGAAATGTATGTGTGTAAAATTAATAAGCAAGGATAAGATCTAATTTCTAAATTAGCTCCTCAATTTTTCATTGGTGCAGAAAACTCAGCAGCTTTCAGAGAAACAACTTTGAAAATCTGACAAATTAATTAATCTGCTTAAAATTTAACTTGGCTGTTGAACTTGCGAGCTGAATATTCCCAGGTTTGTATCTTTTCAGCTGATGTAGATTTTAAGTTTTGTTTGTTTGCTTGTTTTGGTTTAGCATTTTATGTCACTGTGGGAAAGATGAGTCTGTGGCCAAAGAGGGCATGTCATTTTGCATGTATCACACTGATCACAAACATCAGAGAGAATATTCCCATCTTACCACATGCCTGTTAAATCCCATGGTACCTTATAAAGTTGAGTTCCACCAAAGGTGGTAAAAGTTGTCCACTATCTCTTCTAGACAGTGGTCAGCTTCTAAGAGCATTCAGGTTTTCTTCAATGCATTGCTTGATTTCTTCTTCTTCTACAGTAAAGTTTGCCTTATATTTTTACGAATGATGCAATGTTCTCAAATATGCAGAAAGCATTTTGATACTGTCATTTTTATTTTTATTTTTTACTTGTATGTTGATCTTCAATGTTTCAATCACTTCAAGCAAAGAGTTACTTTTTTTTATAATTAATATCTTGAGTATAGATGACTGATTTATATCTTGGCAATGAAATCTTAAGCTGAGGAAAGCTAAAACAGGAGAAATAATTAAATCTGACAAGTGTCAAGCAACTCAAAATTACACTGGGGCATAGCTACATCTGATAATATTCCCTCAAGATGTTTAGAATTTAAAGTAGGAGACTTTTTGCTAAATACTGAAAGAGTTTAAGTAGATGAAATAGCATTTCAGCAAATAGGTATACCTAAGTGTCATAGTTTTGGCTGGGATAGAGTTATTTTTCCTCATAGAGGCTTGTACGTGGCGTTTTGGATTTTTGAAGAATATAGTGGTTGATAACACACCAATGTTTCTAGTTTTTGCAGAGCAGTGCTTACACAGAGACAAGGACTTCTATACTTCTTGTGCTGCCCTGCCAACGAGGGGACTGGGGGTGTACCAGAAGATTGAGAGCCAGGACAGCTGACCCAGATGGGCCAAAAGGATGTCCCATCCCATATGGCATTATTTTACCTTTCCATATCTCTCCACCATCCCACCTGGGGAGAGTGAGCAAGTGGCTCGGTGGTGCTCAGCTGCCTGCCGGGGTTAAACCACAACACTGAGACAGTTCTGTGAGTGTGCAATGTGTTTATAGACAAAGCAGCTCTGTCTTTTCATTTCCTGTCATTGCTTAGATTAGGGAAGGAAAACATAATCATTCCATCCTGTAAAGATGAAATTAATGACAAAAATGTAGGTTTATAAGATTCATCACGGCTTGTACTCAGATACTAAAACCAACTAAATATTGGTTAAAGTGAATGAAGAGATTTATAATTTTCACAAAAACTAATGAAACCAACTATGTTTACATGATAAATATTGTAGAAAAATAATGTGAAATTGGTCTTGCAATTGTCTACATGCAGATTAGGAGATTAATATTTCTGACATTAAAAGAAAGAATTATTATGTAAGTTCAAATAATAAAAGTCAATGCCTGAATTACAAGGTCTTATTCCTGTGTATAATCCATCCCTGATGAAGTAGATTTATTTTTTTTTACATAAAGTACTGTTTGAATTGAATTGTTTACAAAAAAAAATTAAATAAATCTGTAATACACAATGCTTTCTTCCAAAGTTGTTCCAGTTCCACTGAAAATGATGAAACTTCATGCACAAGTTTTTTGGTGAAAAACTTTTTTTTTTTTTTCTGGAGGCATCAGAGTAGGTGACAATGAAACTTCATTTACGCATAAGATTTTTGGCTGTTTCGATTTTTTCCCTCTCAGTATAAACGCAAACACTTTTAAGTGACAGACAATATTCACAGTGAAACCTACTTAAAATTTGTTTTGAGCAGTGTGGTGTTGGCCGTCTCTCCAGCTGAGTAGCAGCAGGATGTTTTAAGCAGGTGTTATGAGAAAGGTTTTAAGATACTGTAAATCCTGTTGTGGTAAAAATGAAGACTTATCAGCAGGTGAGACATGTATTCAAGTGTCCGTGACTTTAAAGTCACTGGGAATAAAATAAGTGATACTTAGGATTCATTATCCATGGAAGACTGAATTAGTTAATTCTCTTAAGATGCTTTACAGAAAAAGTGTCATTAATTAATGACATAGTAGCATGCACTGCAACACATTTTTTCATTTGAACCAAGGCACAAGTTTGAAACAAAACCCTGAATTTTCTCTCAGTCTTGCCTAGGAGCTTGCAGAGAATATCTACCACTACACATTTTTGAGAACAGGTTACACAAATAATGACCTGGAATGACAGAGGGGACAACATAACCCCTCCAGCCTGCTTTCTGGTTTTCAGATTGGTTTTTGAATCTACCCTAGAAGGCTCTGAGTGAGCTTTGGACAGCTTGCATTTTCCAGCACTCCAGATTTCTTTCTACTTTTATCCTATGAGGTACAAACATGGATAAGTTTTCATAAGGATTAACGGTACAAACATTTCTAATTCAAACTGGTAGAAAAATTAATTGGGACAGCTTTCCTGGGGTGTTTAACACCACAGATAACAAATAATTAAAAAAAAAAAAGTTTATGCTGGACTAAAGAAAGCTTGCAAACATGAGCACTGTTGAAAAATCCATGACTGTGTTACTGACTAGGAGATTCATTGCTTTTTCTTGTACATTCTGATGAAGCTCGGAAGTAACCAGCAGGTACACACTAAATGTATTAGTGTTCTGTTTTTCTGATTATTTATTTTCTCTCCCATCTGCCTGTATTTATTCTTCTGTTGGAAAAACTGTGTTCCTCTGGGCTATGTTGAAACCTGCCATGTTCAGATGGGGAAGCCAAAAGAGAAGAGACAGCAGGTAGTTTGCCCCTTAGGCTGCCACTTTGATACTTGTAAATTATATATATATATATATGTATGTATGTATATGTATAAAGAGGAAAGTAGGGAATTTCTTGAGTAGATTCTCTGCCAGCTTGCTGTAGTGCTTGTTGCAAGAAATGTAGAGGAGAATAACTAGTAGTGAAGAGCTGTAAAACACCTAGTGCTTCAGAACAAGCCATTGACTGGATTGTGAGAATCATCCACACTCTGCCTGAAGAATATCTTTAGCTATAACTTATTTTCATTTGCACCAATGCAGTGGAGTGTTCAAGCTCATGATTTGATGTGATCTGTATGGAAAGACGCTTATGTTTATGTAGAGTGGTTAGGTTAAAGGTTGAAGCGGATGTCTATCTCATTTGCACTTTTCACTTTTAAATGTTGTAGCTGTTTTCACATGGTAGTCAAGAAAGGTGTTTGTGAGTTTTTCAGAATGTTTCCTTCTTTACAGGTGACTGGGTGCAGAATCTGTGGGACTTGCTGCATTGCACTCAACAGAATAGGTGTTGGTAGAAACTGTATATGAGTGCCATCTGGCAATTGCACAAGAAAATAAAAGCATTTTGCTGGGCTAGAGACAACCCATGACAGTGAAAAAATATGTGATTGGGAAGCCAAAGGAAGCAAAGGGCTAGGAATAACGAATATGTGAATTAGCTACACTGGAAGAACAGGTAGATGTGGAAACTCCAAGGGAGAGAAGAAGAGAAAATAGAGACAACCAGACATAAGAACTCAAAAAAAAAATAAAAAAATAAAAATCACAGAACAACAGAAGAACTACAGCTGGAGGGAAAACAAAAACTGGAAAGATGATGACCAAAGGTTCAAATAAAATCCCCAAAGAAGCAAGTCTGCTAGTCAAGTGCTTATTAATGAGAAAGATTCGGAGAGTCTGAGTGTGTCTAAAATAAAAGCATGCTGTCTCTCAGGACAAAAAGCACAAAAGTAGATCTGAGTCTGGTGCTGAGGTGACAGTCAACAGATGGTTCAAGGTTTGTACTACTAGGAAGATTTGGGAATAGTGACTGCTGAAAAAGGAACTTTCTCAACTCATATATGGCTCTAGAATAGTATGTTTCTTGGGCAGAAAGATAGACAATTTTAGAATAAGAAAAGATAGGAGAAATTTGCTATTAGTTCAGAGAATAAAAATCAGAAAAAAAAAAAAAGATATGACAATGAAGGAAAGCCAGTCCACTAACTGAAGTGTAAGAGCAATATTTTTAACGAGAGCAGTGGCTGTCGTTGATTAATGGATTTCGCTGAAGCTGGTGGCTTCGGATCAACTGTATGCTGGAATTTAAGGCAACAAAAAGAGAATACAAATGTCTGGTTCATGCCTGCAGCATGAAGCTCTAGGGATAATATGTGATTAGAAAAAATATTTATAAATATATTGTAAAGTTAAGCCAGACTTAATTGTCTGTTTCAGCAGAAATCATTTAGTAAAAGTTTGATGCTAAGGTAGTATCGGTACACTTTCACAAGAATAAAAACAGACTCCAAATAAGGATAAAAATTCAAAAGAAAAACTGTTGATGGCTGAGATATGTAGTTGGTGGAGTTAATTCAATTGAAAAGTTTGAAGTTAGAAGCTTCCTGCATATAGAAGCTTTCTAGTTTTTTTTTTTTTTTTTTTTTTTTTTTAAGTCAGAGATGCAAAAATAATAAGGAATGTGCATATCAAGCAAAAAGAAGCACATTAAGAAATAATTCCAGGCCTCTGTGAATAATTAGCTCTAAAAAATGAATAAAGAGCTTAGAAGGAGTAGAAAAAGGAGCAATCAGCAAAGAATGATAAGCTGTTGGGGTCAAGACATATATGATTGTAATGTAAATTGCCAAAAGTCAAGTGGAGGTTTATGAAACAATTAGCAAAGGTCCTTCAGTCCTATAAATAAAATAAATTGAGGAAGGAATAAAAGAGGTTGCTATGCAGAGAGACCCACAAATTATGTTGAATATGACTAGAAGACAAAATAAATATTCTATTTTAGTTAGCAACAAAAACTCTTAGGGGAATGAGAGGATGGGTAATAGAAAGAAAAGTACAGGAAATGGCACAATATTAGTAGTGGTGGAAGGAAAATGTGACACACTCCAGACAGGTGGGCCACATAATATTAGTGTGATATTTGTACAATCAAAAGTGGAAAACATAGCTGAAATAGGTAAGGTAAGGACATTAAGAATGGGACAAAGACTAAAGAATTGGTATAACGGAAATGGGGTGAAAATCACTATTGAAATTTGCAAGGTTTTATACTTGGAAGTTTTGCCCTTTGCTTTAACTTTTTTAAGTGCCCTTTAACTACATTGGCACTGACAAAGGTATGAAAAATTTGGTAAGACAAACTCAGACGTGCAGCTTGTAGAGAGAAGTAGTACCATAAAAATAGAAAGCTTCTTGAGAGGAAACCAAAAGAAGTTATTTATTCAAGAAAAACTAGGCTTGAGAGAGGATTTGACTGCTCTCCCCATACTTGTCAAGAGGACAAACAATGGGGAAGATAAAAGGAACTACTGCTGCTAAAGAACCTTCTGGCACAAGTACAAAAGTCTATAGAATTTTTCTAGATACATGTGGAAAGAAGTTAGAAGAGAGTTCATAAATTTTTTAAATTTTTGGGGTTCTGAAACAGCCTTTCTGTAAGATCTATAGATCAAAAATCTCTATTTTAGTAGAGATTCACGTAGGGAGAGGAGTTAGAGTTCATTGGAAAAAAAAAAAAATGAGGAGTGTGAAATTAATTTCAGAAATTTTGTGAAAAATGCAGAATGGCACAGGAACCCCATAGGCCATGCACATCTGCCAACTCCATGCAGATGTTTCATATATTTTGAAACATCCTGAGTAGTACCAAAAATCTGTTAGACAGTCATTGTTCTCCAATGCAGACACATCCATCTGAGCATCTGCCCCATGGCTGTCTTTGTCATCAAAGACAAACATGGATACACATATTCATCTCTACTGACAACAGAGAAAAAAACAGCATAATTAGCTAAAATGCAGAAGGAATTGTATAGTTGATTGAGATGACTTAGGCCTGAGCTGTATCTCTCTTAACTATTTTAAAAATCAGTATGAATCTCTAAGTAATGAACCTCAATTGAGATGAGATGCGTTGAGTCTTCCACTGAGTTAAAGGTAGCAATAAGGGAGTAGGAAACACACTTTTCTTGTTACCTGTATGTGGGAAAGGAGAAATGATTTAAATTATAGCAAGAGAGACTTGTATAAGCTACCGAAGAGACTTTTCTTAGAGTAAAGAGAGCTAAGCCAGAGAATAGGCTGCATTGTGGGAAATTGCACCACTTCCTCTAAAAAAACATCCCTGGGAAAAGGGTTGAAGTGTTTCTTTAGAAACACTTTAGTTAGATTATTTAGTTAACACATTTAGTTAGATACCAGGTCGGCAGTTTTCAGGTAGCAGTTGGGATTATGTCTTGAATCTCTGTAGAAAATCACACCAGGCTTAAGAATCTGTGTTTAAGGTTTTGCTGAAGTTTTTGGTGTTCTTTAAGAAGATGTGTAGCTTATTACTCCAGAATATTACATGTTTTTATACTCTTAAACATTTAAAGCGAGGTCAAAACAGACTGAACAATGAAGGAAGCATATTTCTCTCCTAGTTTGTATCCAAACTGTCTCTTCCCCAGAATCCCTAACACCTTGGCTTTTGATCACACAGCACAAATTTCTTCTTTATTTCCCTAGAAAATCCAACTTTGATTACTGAAACTACTTCCAATGTAGTATACTCCATCTATTCTCTTCCCTGTTTTCTGTAAATAACTCATATGTTGCAACCATATTTTAATGCCTTCAGTATTACCAATTATTAAAATGGCCTTGTCTTCATTCAGGTTTTTCTTAGACTTTCTTAACACAAAGCCCTGAATGTCAGATAGTTTTCTACTGAGAAAGTAGATTTTCATTTTCTTTTATGTTTACAAGTACAGGTATGGTTACAGAGAAGACTGAGGATTTTAATCAACTAGCAGTGTTTTATGGAAAATGCACTATTTTTTCCTTGCTTACATTTTACATCAAGATATGTGATATGAACTTGTGTAAAGTTTTGTTGTTGTTGTTATTTTTCCCTCTAGCTTTCTTTAAAGTTCTTTCCCTGCTGTTTGTGTTAAGGACAGTGCTTTAAAAAGCATTACCTGCTCAAGGCTGGACCCTTCATCACGCAAAGTGGTATGTTTGTTCAACCATTTACCCAGACCTGTAGCCACATAGTGATATTCTGGAGGAGCAGTAAGGTAGTTCTCTTGGAGGAACTATGCAAGGGCTGGCACCCCAGCCAAGACATGGTCCCCTAAGGAAAAAAACCAAGATTCAAAGACAGAACAGGGATGGTGAGAGTTTAATTGAGCAAATTTGTTCAGATATGCACCTCAAGGATGGTTCATCTTCCTACTTGGAAGAGGAAAGCCTTGCCGATCCTTTCGTCACATCTCTTTACATCACTTATCTGCAAGCATTTAGAAGTTAACAGTGGCTCTGAAGAGGGAGGTGGGGATTGCTGGATAGGTTCACACTAAATGAGTGGCTGTTTGCCCAGAACATATGTTGGTGCTTGGTGTAGGCTTCTTTCTCAATGCTCCCATATGATCTGCTTGACGTGTCATCTTTTGTTGCGATTTTTTTCTTCTTTTTTTAATTTTCATTTATTTATTTATTGCAGCTTTGGGGAAGATTCTGTGTCTTTGTGCCTGTTTGCACTTAAACACAGGATGATCCTGGCATTGACTGAAGTCTCTGAGTGGCCTCTAAGTCATATCTTATCATGAATTTTGAGCCTTTTCAAAAAGCATCTTGTTTCAGCTCCTCTTTTTCCCCCTCTATTCTTGGCTTTTGAAGTCTGTAGTGCTCTCATGGCTTTGACTATTCAGTCCTGTGAATAAAGGCTCTCAAATGACACTCAAGTTACTGCATTTTCTCTTGCAGTGGCTGTGTACACTCAAACCTAAGGGAAAAGAACAGGCAACATGACGTTATTGTGGAAGCTTGTATATATTCAAAGGCTGGTTCCAAAAACTGTTGTGGGCCAACAGTTGTATTGAATTACTGTAGTAAGTTTTACATACTTCCTAATATTTCTTTATGCCCTACTTGAGAAGACCTTTTATGAACATCATTATATGTTTTAATCTAAATACCAGCAGATATGAAAATGACCATGTTGTGAATTCCCAGCTCATATATCTAAAGAAAAGCTATCCCCATTTCTATGCACATCTGTAAAAGGAGTGTCTTGTCTCAGGATCTAGGAACAGCCAAGTAGGACAGAAGAATTAACAATGTCCTACATTACTTGGTTTCTATTTCTTCAAAGGATGGTGAAAGCTTTATAGGAAAATCATGCTAGAAAGAAATCTTCATTGTTGCACGGAAACCATCCAGTATTTTCTGAGGTGTGGCCATTTAGGAGGATGAAAATGATGCTTTTGATCTTAACTCTGTAGAACAGATTATCTAACCTCTAAGGCCCACTCCAACAACATTTACTTCCCTCAAGTCACAGTATTTTCCCTCTTGCTATTACCTGTATCAGTGTTTAATCCTTCTTGGAATTCTGTAAATTCTGTTTGGTAGCTAAAGATACAGTGAATTAAACCTTCTAAGGAAACTTTTCCTTCCTTTTCATTGCTGTAAAATAAATAAATAAATAAATAGCAGTAAATAGGAGTGTCTTGTCTTCATTTGCTCTATAACACATTCGTTTGTATGCCTCTTCCTTTACGACTCACTTCTCTCACCAACAAATACCATCCACATTAAAAAAAGATAATGACAGCATTTAAGGATTGGAAAGTTCTTCTCATTTCATTTGCCGTTCAAGATTAGTCTAATCACTTTTTAATCCATCCCCTTTTGGCTGTCTGTGATTTAGTTATCCAAATCCAATTGCATTTACTTCCACTTAATCAGTTATTTTATGGTTCAACCCAAGACTGTCACTTATGATAGCTGATTTTCCAAAGTGTTTTAAATCAATTTAATTAATTTCTATGTAATCTCTCCAAGAACTTTTGGGATGTTGCTTCCTACACCAATTAGCCTCTCAAATTACTGGCATGTGCTTGTTAAGAAATCTGCTCTTATCTTTTGGTTCCTATGCATGCAGCTGTTTGAGCTTGTGACTCCTTTGATAGTCGAATGAGCTTACAAATTGCAAATCCTGGCCCATACACTGCTGCTCTCCCTTTCTATTAATGGATTCTCTTCTGAATGGTATTTCCAGAAGAAGATTGCAAAAATGAGGTCAAACAGCTATTTAGCATGATAGTCATCTAGCTACTCTGAGATAAAGATCCATTTCAACCTGACTTTTAGTCATGCATCTGGTTAAGACAGATCACATGGACTGAAATGTATCCTTAGTTTTAATTAACAGTTTATTTTTCTTTGGATACTATTTCACAACTTCATGTGCAAGGTCCTGCATCTGGGTCAGGGCAATCCCAAGCACAAATACAGGCTGGGAGGAGAATGGATTGAGAGCAGCCCTGAGGAGAAGGACTTGGGGGTGGTGGTTGACAAGAAGCTTGACGTGAGCCAGCAATGTGCACTTGCAGCCCAGAAAGCCAGCCATGTCCTGGGCTGTATCAAAAGCAGTGTGGCAGCAGGGCGAGGGAGGGGATTGTCCCCCTTTGCTCTGCTCCTGTGAGGCCTCACCTGGAGCTCTGCGTTCAGCTCTAGGGCCCCCAGCACAAGAAGGACATAGAAGTATTAGAATGAGTCTTAGAGGAGGCCATGAGGGTACTCAGGGCTGGAGCAGCTCTCCTGCGGAGCCAGGCTGAGGGAGCTGGGTGTGTTTGGCCTGGAGAATGCCCCAGAAACACCTCCCAGAGGCCTTCCAGTACCTAAAGGGGGCTGCAGGAAAGCTGGGAGAGACTTATTTGTCAGGGGGTGTAGTGATAGGGTAAGACGGAATGGCTTCAAACTGGAAGAGGACAGGTTTTGTATTAGATATTTGGAAGAAATTTTTTACTCTGAGGGTGGTGAGTCACTGGCACAGGTTGCCCAGAGAAGCTGTGGATGTCCCGTCTCTGGCAGTGTTCAAGGCCAGGCTGGATGGGGCTTTGGGCAGCCTGGTCTACTGGGACATGTCCCTGCCCATGGCAAGGGGATTGGAATTAGACGATCTTTAAAGTCCCTTCCAGTCCAAACTGTTCTATGATTCTGTGATTCTATGGGTGAATACATACATGTATATAAAATCGGATTTAGAAATATTTGTGTATAAGACATGTTTAAATAAAGGTATATACATCTTTCCTTCAGATTTGCAATACTGTCTCTTGCTTTCTGTAACTAGAATGTAATAAGCTTTGCATCTTTTGCAGTTTATGACCTTCTATCTATTTAAAGGCTTATTTTGGTGTCTCGGCCTTCCTGACTGACTGGATAAATATATTAGCACCCCCGTATTTTATTACAATTATTTAAGGCAGAAAGAGGAGGTTAGTACAGCACAAAAGAGTGAGAAGAGAGCAATCCCCAGACAGGTTACAATCCTACCTGGTTATGGAAGACAGGAAAAAGAGAACCACAGGCTGGATGTAGGAGAAGCAACACCGCAGAAGACCAGTGTTATGATGACATGTCAATGTGATGACTCAGTGTTGGCTTTATACATCTCAGATGATTCTGTGTGATTAAATACGTATTGCATTTAACTCACTGCTTGCAGAAAATTATTTCCATTTAGTTTTAGAGGGCTTTGACAGGAAAAGGGCAGACACTCCCCCTACTGTCCTTCTATTTAGAGCAGAATAAAGTTCAGTCCTCTCATTTCAGGACACTGGCTGTCGTCTTTCTTGATTTGATACATTTGTGTTGCTTACTGCCTGCCTTTTGAAATCCTTTCCAATTGTTCCAAACTGATTGCACTGAAATGAAAGAGGAACCTCCCTGCAAAAGTCCCCTCTGCATCAGGAATGAGACTAGGATAATGATTGTAGCGTTGTTGGACATTAGCAGCCCACTCATAAGCCAGGGATGCCCAGCACCATAAAAAATAAATAATAAAAAGATGGACTATTCTGTAAGGAACTTAGACTTGAAATGTGAAGATGAAGGAAAATTTCCTAGCTCCAGTGACTGACTATGCACTCAGATCAGGACCTGAAATGTTCCAGAACTGATAAACACATTTACAGGGATCAGTGGGTTAATGAGAACTGAGGTCCCTTACTATCCCCATTAGTGGCAGTGGGCACCATGTGTCTGCTGCCTTTACACCCTGCATAGTGCCCTTGCTCAGGAAGAGGCTCTTTTGTAATATGCATTGTTGCTCCAGGATTTGTTTACATTTGTTTTTAACACTGCTTCTCTGGAAAAGCTAAGCAAATCCTTGGGCCATACGTCCAACTCCCAGGTCACTGGAAGTGTTTTTGAATCTCCCACTAAAGCCTGCTTGCATTTCTCTTTGGCACAAAATCTAGGACAAAAAAAAAAAAAAAAAAAAAAAAAAAAGGATAGTTTTGCATGCCTTGTTTGCAAGCATCCAAAATTAACAATACCCTGACTCTCAACAGCTGCTCAGGTCAAACTTGCTTGTTCTCACTATTCTGATGCTGTAATTCTTTGTGTATATACTTTTTTTTCTTTAAGTCAAGGGGTTAAAGAACAATTGTTTTTCACACAAACACTCTTGTTCATCTGTAGATGGACTGATTTAGCTGGAAGCAAGAAAGTCTTTGTCCATTACTGTCTATTCACTGTGTTTCTATGTAAGAAGTCAGGGGAATAGAAACATAGTGCAGAGCAACTAATATCCAATTATCCAGGACAGAGTGGTGAAATATTGTAGCTGAACAATTTGTGGAATTGGACGCTTTTGCCTTCACTTGTCTCTGAGTGGGTGAGAACACAGAAATTTAGAGAATAGAAAAGCCCTGAATAAATAGCTTATTGACACCAACCTGGAACTTCAAAAATCAGAGGATAGCTGTCAGAGGAATAAAAGAGAGGCAACTACAGATTTGTCACGTAAGTGACAACTAACTAGTTCTCTTCTCTGGGATGTTTGCAGATCCCAACTGAAAGTTTGCAAAATGATAAAAGACATAAAATAGTGGAAGTTCAGCTGTCTTCACTGTCTTTCAATAAATAGCAAGCTTTCAGCTTTTAGATCGCCTTTGGGTCGGGGGTTGTTTCCTTGCTTTAGTGAGGATGGAGACACCTTTCTTCCATGAACACTTCACTTGTACAACATAACATACAGGCAAATTGGTACCTGCTTCTGTGTGCTCTTTCATTCCTCCCACTCCTTTACTCATCCGATTAGCCCTGCAGGGAAGATGGATAGGTAATAATTTCCAGAGCAGCCTTTTAACATCACTGGGCACCAGAAGAGATCAAGATGTCAGCCTTCAGAAACGGCTCTCAAGTAGCAGCAGCTCTCTGGCCCTTTGCAAAATGTGCTCACATCTCCTCTTCCCCATGACCTGGAGCCGGTCCCTCTGGCAGCACCGTGGTGGTGAGTTTGGGTCCCCTGACTCACAAGCTGTTATGACAACTGACTTAGCACAGTCAACCCATCACGTGAGAAATGGTAGTTTCTTGTAATCCTTATATAGCACTGAGCCAAACAGGGACCAAATAAGCCTGAGCACAGGAAAGCAGCGTCTGTGTTGGTGGGGGGAAATACTTAGAACAAATTATAGGCTTTGTGTCTCAAGAGTTTCTGTTCATAAAGTCAATATGTGATGGAAAACATTGTGTACTACTTGGGTTCTAGAAAAAAGGAAGCAACATGGGTATGACTGACAGGACTAAAATTGTAGGCTTAAACCATGGGGGAGATTCAGGAAGGGAAGAGTCAAAAGGAGCACGTGAAATATGGAAAGAATGAAGAACTGAATACAGCAGAGAGGAGGTGGGTATTAAGATCAATTAAATATTTAGTTCCTTTAAATATTTAATTTTATAGCTTCCTGTCTAACTTACCAGAACACAGGGTGCTGGAAGAAAGTGGTGATGTTTTATAGGAATGAGGAGCTTTGCTCTCAGGAGGCAACTGACTGCCCCACGCTTTGGTTTCCCAGCCATAGAACAAAACAGAAACCTGCTTTGCAGGAACATAGAGAAGTCCAGGGTGTCTAAGTCATTTAAATAAGCTCAGGCGAGAAGAACATTAAGTCCTTGCCAGGAGAAGGAGGCTGATGGAGACATTCTCTTCCATCTCCCCAGGGACGTTGTTCACTGCCAGCAGCAAAGCCCTCAGTCCTGAGCACGAGTCTGCTCCCAGGTTCATCTGCTTTCGGTTTGCTTTGAAGATAAGCAGGCATGGAGAAGTGGGACAGTTGCATTGCCATGAAGCTTTCATCTTCCCATTTTGCTGGCCTTCATTTATTGTTGTTTAGCTCTCATCTGGCTGCAACTATTTCTCAATGCTTTGTACGAAGTCTTTCTGGATGAAATCCTACAGTGGGAACACACTTGGAGTACTGTAGTCATAATAACTGTGTCATTTATTTATCCAAATATATTCAGAAATAATACTGTTTTGTTTAGCAGATATCCACTGCTGCAAACCAGTTGAAATCCATGTCACACAGGGATCCAACTGTGTATTATTTTAAAGGGGCACAGTCAACTTTTCTGATCTTGTGTTTAAATTTTCAGTGTCCTTTGTTCTTCCCTGTACTTCCCCAGAGGGGACCTTTTGGGCATACTACCACTTATGACATACTGTTGTTTACATATAGGAATTTAGTACCAGCAGAGACCTTTCAGCCCCAAAAGTCCCATCATACTTCCCTTTGTCTACTGTGATTAAACATAATTTTAAAATTATTTAAGGTTTTATAAATTGAGGCTGTCTTTAGGCTGGCATAGAATCATAGAATTCATAAAATGGCATAAGCCACCAATTTTTCTTGCACATCACTAGAGTTTTTTTTAGCTTTATATATTTGTTCTTTATTTTGGTCTCCTACTGAAACCCTCAGGACCATGAATAAGCATCGTCTCCCACATGTCTGTTCATCGTCCCTTTCTTCATCCATACATGCAGACCCATTCATGCAGGTAGAAAAGCCCAGAAGCATTTTTTCCCCCATCATTTACCTCATTCATTGAAGGCTTTGGAAAATATGAGGGAGAGGCTCAATTTTAGTTTGGCAGGAAATATACAGAAAAGAGATTTGGCCAATGTGTTTAAACAATCCTGTCCTCTCTACTTTAACACTCTGCACAAAAACTACCTAATGGCATTTGCTGGAAATGAACGTGGTTCACAGCCTCTCCTTGTCCATGATAAGATATAAAAATAAAGCAAACAATACCTGTTGAAACCTGTATGGGTTTTTCCTTATTTTTTGTCAAAGGGAATTTATGTTTAGGTAAAAATGCTGCATGGTGCTGGACAAATCTTTGAGATGGGACTCCCCACTGTAAGAATCATAGTGCTTCAACGGATGAAGAGAGCCAATCGTGCACATGGGACACTGAATCTGTAATGTGCCAAAACAAATGAGCGTCAGACTGGGAAAAGATGCTGCCTTTGAGAAAGACAGTGCCTGTCCCTCCTGATTTGCACTGACATTTTAGTGCAGTATCCTTATCTCTTGTGAGCCATTCCCCAACACATCTTCCCATGCTAATAATCTCCTTGCTCTCTGGAGAGACAGCAGGGACATGGTGACACAGGCAGCACCATCTCTGCCAGCATTTCCTTGCTTCATACCAGTTGCCCTTGAGCATCTCTTTTGCCACTTACCTTGGTGCTTCTCATGTCAGCCTGCCAAAACATGAACAGTGCCCTAGTGGAAATAATCCTGTGCGCAAAACGAGTCTCCAGGAAATGCGTTTTCTAACCTGCAGGTTTAATACCTCAGAGATTATTGTCTGTGACTAAGCTGCCTGCTGGCTTTGGGTATCTTCATCTTTCTCATGGTATCTGTTATCTCTCCCTATCACCAAAAAACACATATACATGAAACACATATAGTTTTTTCAAGAGAATGGGAAGAAAGTTAATTGATTGCAAAAGATGGTCTGAATTCCTGTCCTTCTGAAAGGTCTTGAGATCTTTAAATCATTATAGGCTTCCATTTAAATGATCTCAAAGATAACACTTTTCTTCTGTAGTTTACACACTTGCTTATTTTTGATGCCACTAGCTCATGTGTCTGTGTGCCATGGTTTAGTTTATAGCAATAGTTTTGTTTGTTTGTTTGTTTTTTTCCCTGATGATTTTATTATAATTGTTGCTCTTTCCTTCTTTCCTTCTTTTCTTTTTTCCCCTTTATGTTGATTTAATAGTTTTTCTTCTGTTTCTCCTTCTAGCAGTTGTATTTTGCCATATGGCTTCATTAGTTTAAAAGATTTGAAGCTAGATATCTCGTTCTTGTTTCTATTAGCCATTGCAGTAGGACCCTAATAATCAACTTAGCTGGGAAGGGGATCCACAGCACTGGTGTGGCAACAGTTTTTCTACAAATTTGAAATCGATTTTTAAAAAAGAAGTAAGCGGGAGAAAAAAATTATTGCCATCCCCATTTTTCAAATAGCAAGTGAAACCTGGTGAATCATTCAAGGATACTTGCAGCAGGGTTGGGAGCTCAAGGAGCTCAAGCTGGTGCTTGGGGTCCCTGGGGTATTGCCAAGGATCAAGTTACTGCATGCCAGCTGAGCTGTGGTAACTGACCACAGGCTGATGTGATTTACAGCTTGGACACAGTTTTACAAGGGTGAGGGAAGCCTTGGGTCACCCCAGCAGCAGTGTTACACAAAGTGATGGATGTTTCTTTGAATGTCCTTGTCCAGGAAGAGACTTCCCAGCGAGGTACCAGGGCTCAGCTGATGGATGGTGACACAGTCAGTTGGCTATGGGGATGACACTCAGCTTTTTGTGTCTTTCATGCAAAATCCATCCTCCCTCCTCATCTCTCCCCACATCCTAGGAACATGTTAAATAAAAGTTGCAATTAGATAAAAATCCTGGGGGAAAAAATCATGTATTTGAAGTAAACTTTACACACCCATTCTCTGCTTGCTATCATCAATACTGAGAGAGCAGCAGCCCCAAGTTTGCACATAGCTAGTGAACTGAACCACAGAAAACAAATTAACATGCATGATTAAAGTGCTCTGAGTTGTCAAACTGGCTTTTTTCAGGACAGCATTACAGCCATTATTACAAACTCTGCATTTCTCAAAAGCCAGCAAATTTTCTTTATTTTCTATGATGTGAGTTGAGAAGAGGGCTCATGAAGAAGTTTGATTCAGTGTGCCCAGGTGGCCAAGAAGGTCAACGGCATCCTGGCTTTTATCAGGAACAGTGTAGCCAGCAGGGCCAGGGAGGTCATCATCCCCTTGTACTCATCTCTGGTGAGGCTGCACCTTGAGTACTGTGTTCAGCTTTGGGCCCCTCAGTACAAGAAGGACATCGAGGCCCTGGAACATGTCCAGAGAAGGGCTACGAAGCTGGTGAAGGGCCTGGGACACAAGTCCTGTGAGGAGTGGCTGAGGGAACTGGGGGTGTTTAGTCTGGAGAAGAGCAGGCTCAGGGGAGACCTTATTGCTCTTTGCAACTGCATGAAAGGGAGGTGTGGGGAGCTGGGGGTCGGCCTCTTCTCACAGGTAACCAGTGATAGGACCAGAGGGAATGGCCTCAAGTTGTGCCAGGGGAGGTTCAGGTGGGAAATGAGACATTTCTTCTCAGAAAGAGCGGTCAAGTGTAGGGATGGGGTGCCTGGAGAAGTAGTAGAGTCACCGTCCCTAGGGGTGTTCAAGGAAAGGTTGGACGTGGTGCTTGGGGACATGGTTTGGTGGGTGACATTGGTGATAGGGGGGTGATTGGACCAGATGATCTTGGCAGTCTTTTCCAACCTTAATGATTCTATAATTCTATGGTTCTATGATTCAGCTGCAAATTTTGTCTTAGTTTCTGTATTTCTCTCTCTCCCCATCTCTCTCTCTGTCCAGAAACTGTCAGGCCAACAGTTAAAAGAGTTTCTATCCAGACTCTTTCTTAGATTTACTGTGTCAGGAGAGGCTTTTTCTAGAACTTTTATTGCAATCTAGCAACATCATAGTTTGTTAACATTTTAGATACAGTGAAGACACATGAGCCAAGATTTCATCAGGAGGGTTACAATGGATTTATTGCAGGATAACAGAAAACAGAGTTCGGAGCATTTGTTTCTAAACTGGCATTTCACTATAATGCCCCAAGGCGTTTTGTTATAATCATAAGGCTCCTTCTAAGGGCACTAAGCAATCTCCAGAGAGACTCTCATTTTGATTTGCTTTGAGTGTAAAGTCTTCAGGGCAAGTGGCAGATCTTAATCTGCTGTTTCTTGAAATAAATCCATGTTTTCCACTTTGAACTGCAGTTCAAACTTCAGTTTGAAGCTAACTTGCAACCTTAAGGCCATTTCTGCTTTGTGTTTTCAGTTTGGATTTTGATTTCATTTACTGTTGGGTACCATATCTTTATTATTATTATTATTAATTATTTATTTTTATTTCTTTATATGTCTAATTTGGGTGCTTCATGAAAAAAGTGAAAGAATGTAAACCTGTCTTGCAGCTTGGAAGACTGCAAAATGGTTTTATTATTCTTATTCCTTTTTTTTTTTTTTTTTTTTTTTCATCTGGAATCTCATGTCTGTCATCAAGATCAACACCCTTTTCCCAGCATTAAATCTGTTTTCACCAGCAGGACTTTTGTGCTGTATTTACAGAAATCTGTTGTGTAGATGGTCCTTTAAAAACAGCTTGGAGCTTTCTGAATTTGGCTCAAAACACTGAACTGACTTTCTTACTGCTACTAACTTCATCAGTTCTGTGATATGTTGCTTTCCTCCATCAGAAAATCTTGAGGAAAAAAATGGCTGATGACTCAGAAAAAAGACACAAAAAAGATTTTAAATGTCTCACAGTGAGAGGGGAAAAGAGGTCAAACCTTTAAGGTTATCAGAGAAGAAGATGTAGAGTTTCTTTGGTTAAAGTATATAAGTACCTTCACAGAGATAAATCCTGAATGAATAAAATCTTTTTCAATGAACTAGAGAAAATCTGAACAGAGTAAAGTAGAGAAAAGTTTTAAAGTGAAATAAAGTGTCTATTGCAACAGTGACTGGAACAACATACCCAGGAAAATGGTGTATATGTCCACTTTGGATAAAGACTGGCTGATTTTCAGGAAAACATGCAATATTCAAGAGCAATGCAGAAGAAAAGAAGGAAATGGTAGGATCTTTTTATGCAGAAATATGTGGTACAAAGTGATATATATATATATAAGATATATATATATAGAAGTGGTGTTCCTTGATGGTTGTATGAGGCTTTCAAATACGTTTTGAAGGACAGCCTCTACAGCACTACTGTATATGTTGGAGTTGACAAGTGTTTTTTAGCTAATTACTCTCTAAGAAAAGTAGATCCAGGAGGAGCTCCTATGACTATGTACATCCAGTCCCATCGGTTAATGGATTTAGCTGAAGATCAATGCCAGTTTTCCTTCCCCTTGACCAAAATGCAGCTGTGTTTGCCAATCCTAATTGGAGGCATGAGCCATCGAATATGGATCTACCTCCAAAGCTGGATGAAACCATCACTGCCAGGGTCAGCGTTTTGTGTTAGTTAGTGGTGTACCTGGACTGGCAGTTGGCACTGAGTTAAGATTAGGATTGTTGTTTGGCTGGAAAGGAGATAAAAAAAATTGAGATGGAGATAGAACTTCATTTATATTGCAATGCATCCAGCTGTACATAGTAGAAATATAGGGTTGGACATCAAACCAGCTTTGGTATGTTTGTTCCAGAATTACTATGTGCATATCTAATAGCTCATCCATCTCTTGAATATTTCAGCCCTGAGTAAGGTACTCAGGTTTCCCATATAATGCCTGGCAACAATTAAAATAGTCAGTGGTGATCCCAAAAGGCCAGTGAGAGCTGGCTCAGTGAGGTGAGTCTGAGGATGGGAGCACGACTAGTCCTTAACACATGCACCTACCCAGAAATTAATGTCTCTGGAGCCAAACTTCTATGCTGCTTTTTCAGTGCTCAGGGATGGTGAGTTTCAAACTGTACCTTGTAAGTGTGAGAAGCAGTCAGAAATACATTCAAACATTAGAAACACTGAAGATTCATATATTCTCTATTTCCCAGTTTCTATGTGATTGTGTTGCAATATGTGTCTTGGAAATCCTGTTGGACTACTCAATTGAAAAACAGAAACTCATTCTAATGAAATAATTGCTGGAAGAGGACCTTCAAAGCTGAAAGCCAAACAAAAGAAGAGAAATTCCATATTATTCAGAAGAGACAAAGACACAGAAAGATGGTATATACAGGTTAATGGTCACCATTAAGTGTCTGGGTTGCAGGTGAAGTTAAACACTAATCTTAATATAGAAAAAGACCAAGGGTAACTGAAAAACACAAAAAATTACTGCTCAGAAATGAACGTGAAATGTTATGCTTTGATAATCAACCACAAATTATCTGTTTGCTGAAGCAGTGGAAACTGGGATAGAAAAACTCAGGATGAGGGAGGTGGCACAGGAGTTAGTTCTAATGAAACACAACAGATGTTTTCCCAGATGTTTATATACAAAGTAGTGTTTTCATGCTGTTTTCATATGATGAAAGAACATACACGACATGTCCTAGTCATTAATTTTTCAATCTGAGAATGCATTTTCAAGGAGTCATTTGTTATTCTTCAAAGCAAATGACAGTAAGCATTATGGAAAATAGACCTGTTGGGAAAATACACTTCCTTGTTTTGTTCCTTGAAAGGTAGCTATTTCAGTTATACTTCTAGCACATTAAGTTTCCAGTCTTGCAAAAACATATGCACAAGTGGTCCCCTTGCATTTATCTGTAAAATTAAGCACATATCTATGTCTTTCCAGAACCGGGACTTAAAAATATTGTAGTCTTAGTGTCTACTGAAAGATTTAAATGGAAAACATGTATCTTTAAATATTTTAAAATTAATTTAATAAATGATAAGTCGATTTTTAGCTCTGTGCTATTTAATAAAGAAAAAAGCATAATCATTTATCTGTACTCTATGGCAAGAGATAGAAAATATCCAGGGAAAGGAAGATGTTTACTGAAAAAATAAGTATCTATAGAAATTAACACAATAGTATCTGAAAGATGATCTGCAAGAGGGAAAACCTGAACACGTCTTTAGGATAAAAGGTGATGATATTCTGTAGAAAACTTGAATGAGCCAGACAGCATCATAATAATGAATTCATTACAGCCACCTGATCATTTTTAGCTTTATTACCACCCATATAAATAAAAAAAAAAAAATTGTAAATGTACTGCATTAGCTT
This sequence comes from Cygnus atratus, assembly GCF_013377495.2. Taxonomy (NCBI): domain Eukaryota; kingdom Metazoa; phylum Chordata; class Aves; order Anseriformes; family Anatidae; genus Cygnus; species Cygnus atratus. The sequence goes on along the minus strand of NC_066365.1, from coordinate 74,237,263 downwards.
TGAGCACACAAATAACCAAGAATTTTGTTCCAGCAGTGACTGTTCTGCCAGTGAAGCTGCTTTGCACAGTGCTACACCTGAGCTAATGATGCTATCACTGAATGTTCTCAGCTTCACAGCAACTTCTTTTATGTAGACTTCAGACTGCATTTCTCATGTCCAGTCACTGGCACAATTTCTGTATTTCTGGTTTAGTCTGGATGGGGTCACATCATGTCTTTCAGATTTAACAGTTCAACCACCTGAATTCAATCCACTAGTGTATGTCAGTTTTGGGAAACAAACAAACAAAAACAAAAACAAAAACAAAACAAAACAAGAGTTTAAAAAGAAAAGTTACTAAAAGCAGTGTTTCAGTGCTTCAAAATCAATACCTAGCTTCAAGTATGCATTACATTAGGTGTACATCCATGTCCACTACATTCAGTGGACATGTAGACAATGTAGACTGCTGAATGAGTTTAACTGAACCTAAGCAAATGCATCTCAGTGAAGAGCATCACAGTCATAGACATATATATATATTTATATATTTATATATTTATTTATAGGAGCACTCCCACTCTTGGTTATAGCAATATAACATAGCTACAGCTATAGCCAAAGGTCCATCTAACCCCTAAATCTATATTGTAATGTATCAAACATCATATGCCTATATCGTGATAGTAGTTTCATCTTCCAGACTAGCAATCCACTTGTGTTTCCTTGTTCTCCTTCTCTACAGCCGAAGGTCAGTCTCTGTGATTCTCATCTTACTTCCAGGCTTTGAATCTGAGAATGGATCAAATATTTGCTCCAGTTTCTGGGTTGACCAGGACAAATTATAATTTGCCTCCCTCTGAATACTATGTACTGCCCAAGACCTGTTTACTCTTCACAGGTGGCTAGTGATGCTCCATTTTATCAGCAATCATTTCAGGACTTTCCCCTCTGCAATACTGCATAAATGTACAAAGTATTTCTGGGCTTAAATTTAGTCTCTCCTGGAATCCTGATTGACCTTTACCTGGTGTAATTTGTGCTCCAGCTATCTTTGTGTTCCCTTCCCTTTATACTGTATTCTCTCTTCAGCCCACAGAATGTGAAGAAACAGGTCTCATTATATTCTTTTCTGATGAAGGAATATCTTTCACTAGCAAAAAGTCAAAAACTATGTTAACTAAAGCCCTGAAGGCCAACAGAGCAATGAAATCTATTCAAAGAGGATAAATTAAATAGTAATTAGAGATGAAAGCTTTGTTATGCTTATGTAACCCATAATAGCACAATTTTCCCATGACTTGCTGCTCACAAGATAGCTGACCTTCTAACAGTTAGCCTCTTCTTTACAAATCCACCCAATGTGCTTTTAATTAAAATTTGCCTTTGAAAGTAGGTCCAAATGAACTATCCTTCAAAACAAAACCATGAAATAGGACCCCTCTCTCTAGTTCTATTCTGAATTGGATCCTGCTTATTTTATTCCCACTATAAACAACATTCCTCTCAGTGTCATCCTGCTAAAACAAAGCTAGGATATGAAAGTTGGTCTCACCTGGAATAACAGTGACAAGAAAGTCAGCTAGCAATCATATCAGTCTTTTTTTCTTTTTTTTCTCAATCTGCCTCTAATGATTCTGATTTTTCCAATCTCTGACCACCAGGAGATATGGACATGGGAGCAGAGCATCCTTTAAGTTTGTCAAATAAGGAACAAAGATGGGAAAAAACAGATCAGGTTTAAGAAAAGCATCTCAGCAAACTCTGTTAATGGCACATTGTACGAATGAGAGGTGGTTGCTACACTAAGTGCCAGGTTAAAACACAGGTGACAAGAGACACCTAGCTCCAGGAAAATGGAAGAGTTGCAAGGCATACAAAGTAACTTTTGGATGAACAGCTTTTAAAGTTCATTAGATTTACACGTTTCTCCCTAATTTATAAGAAAAAAAAAAGAAAAAAAAAGTTTAGGTTAATTATATGTTTCTTTGTAGTAACATGTTATACATGTTTAAATGTAGTAACTAGAAGACATCTACATAGTCTATGTGAGAATCTCCAATATTTGTCCCAAATGAAAAGCCCTTGGAAAACAGTCTTGTTCCTTGTCTTCAGTTTATCTGCCAATTCATAACACTAAGCATCTTTCTGTACTGCACACTCAAAGCCTGCTGGGACACTTTTCATCTGAACAGAAGAAGAGGCAAGAGTTAAAGTTAGGTGGAGTAGCCTTATAGGGAACAGTAAGAAACATCTAAATAAATTTAAGGGAAAAGAGTTTAAAGGAAAATCAATGAACTGATCTGAGAAAAAACAATTGCAAGTCTAGTCTGTGGAATCACACCCACTGCCTCCACTCAACAATATCTAGGAGCTGAACATAAGTGAAGCAAAATACAGCTTTTTTTTTTTTCTTTTCTTTTTCTTTTTCCAGTGGCTAAGAGGGCATATGTTGCCAATGTTATTTTTTATGAAAATGTGTATAAAACTGCATCCCCCTACCAGAGGAGCAGCACTTAAATTGTTAGTGTTGGTCAGTGGTAGCAATATCTGAACTTGGGCAGTTTGGAGAGAAGGTTGCAATCCGGGATCACTGATCAGGGTGAGTTATGTAAGGACTTATCAGCATGGGTAACAAGTGTGAAGCCATCCCCATGGCTCTTCAGACAAGAGTCTTTCGTCGTCATACCCTACTATAAAAACATAAAAGAAAATGTGTGAGTGGGGCCATTATTTTCCATGCTGTAATCTGCCAAAACAGAAATAATGGTATTGCTGTGCAGATTTAGAGATCGGCATTTAGACAGAATTTCCTAGAAAGATATTGTAGTACATTGCTAAGAAAGACTTTATATTACATTGCTGAGAAAGACCTTCCTGTCTTCTTGTGAAAGACATGAAAACTACAGTTGAATCCCACATGGCAGTTATTACAAAACCAGTTTCTTTCTCCCCTATTAAAAGACTATTCAAAAATTCCTCAATATTACTGTACAAATTCTGTAGTAGAGTTATCAGCTTAAAGGTACTCTTGAGCCATTAAATTCAATTGTTCTTGTTCCAGGATTGTTTAGCTTAAAAAGGTCTTTTCTTTCCCTGGAACTTGTTCCACTGATGTACTGATAGAGGACAATCACATCTCTTCTTGGCCTTTCTTTTACTTGATGTAACAAGCCTGACTTTCCCCTGCTCCTTCATCTCATGAGGGTTCTCAGTCCCCCTGATCAAGATAGTCTTTCTTTACACCTCTTAAAGATTCATTATTTCTTGTCCATGAATGGCCAGATTTGAACAGATGTCTTCTGTTACACCAGGGCATTAATATTTCTTCATTTCTTTTCTTTCTAAAATTTTCTTCAGTCTACTTGGGATAGTTTTTGGCTATTGCATTCAGATTCCTTGTTGGTGCATTGCTCTAGCATTTTACAGCCACCTTGCTATCAGCTACACTACACAATCATTCTATTTTCTCACTCAGTTCCAACTGGTAAACCCACAGCTTGCGACAGAAATGCCTACAGTGAGTGCATCTCCAAGTATGCAATCCGACATTTATTTCAATCATATTTCATTGAACTTTGCTTTAAGTCGTCTTCAAGGTCATCCAGCTTTTAGGTTACAAAGTCCTGATTTTTCTCGTAATAGAAGATGCCCTCTAGCTTCATGTCATCAGGAAATTGAATTAACAGAGTTTCATTTTGTGCCAATTCATCAGAGAAACTATGAAATGAGTTGAGGGCTCACACTTATCTCCTGAGAAACAGCAGCAGTGCCTTCTGTACATGCTGTCTGTTGTCATCTCCTCTTTACCTGGGGTCTTCTCACCTGGTTCTGATAGTGACTCCATGACATTGAATCAGATACCATAACCACACCCAGCTAGATTAAATCTGTCACATTTTTCCTGGAAAATCTGTATTTCCAGAGAAAGGTATCAAGTTATTATGGCATTATCTACCCACAGTAAATTCAGATTAAATTTTATCTTTTTTTTTTTTTTTATTATTTCTATCTCTTCATATACAATGTTCGAAAGTGTCCTCCAAAATTTCACACAGCCTACAAGCCAGCTATTTTAGCATTATAAAACTTTATATTTAAGGAAAACTCAGTATCAGATATTATCAACCATAACTTTAGTAAAAATGCTTGCTCATGGACCTTTGCGTATTCTTCAGAAATCTCAGGTGGAGATTATTTGGATCTTCAGCTTTCCATGAGCTTTTTCATACTCCCCAAGATACTAATTTTCTCCCTTTGTCTGGATTTTTCTGTTTTCCAAGCTGTACACTACATACTTCAGATAGGTTAGTCACTTAGTTCATGACATAAATGTGGGTTGGAAAATGACAGTTCTCTGATTGTGAGGTACTTAGAGATACAATAAAAAAGCACTTTAGACATGGAAATTGTTCTTTTCATTGATGAATCACAGTCTTTTTAAAGAGTTCTGGTTGAAGTGAGTATTAGATGGATCTCCACCATGTCTGCTTTCAAATTTGCAATATGTTCCGTCTTTATTGATACGGACAAGCAATTATTTTGTGAAATACCTCCATAGTATGGTGGCCCATACAGTAAAGTATTTAATAATATTCTTTTAAAAGCCTGTATGTTGATGTCCAAATTGAGTTTCTAAATGACAATAACAGATACATACCCAAGCAGGTAAAAGCATCTGAGTATTATTTTTTTCTGAATATCTTTATCATTCCTGCAACGTGACAGTACTGACTGTTTTATAGGATTATGTGCAGATCCCTACTTTTCATCAGGGCTTCAGCAACAACATTGTGTACTGCTAACAGGAAATACCAGATAAAAATCTCAAGTATGTGCAAGGTTTCCAACCCACTGAGGGTATGTAGCTATTGCTGTTGTATTTGCATAGCTGAAACTTGCATTATACCTTTAAATGATTTTCTTTTTCTTTTTTTTTTTTTATTTTTATTTTTCTCTCAAAGATTAAAGATCAAATAAGCACTTTATTTACTAGTTGTTTACTACTGCTTCTGAGCTGCAGCAAATGGCACATCATCATCATCAACATCAATAACAACTATTGTTGATGATAATTTACTTAAATACAAAAGTAGCCCTCTGCCAAAATAGTTTTCTAATGCAAAACACTTTTTCTTTGGGGGAAATGGAACTGCCTGTTCAAACAGATATTATTTTATATGCATTGATAAAATGCATATAAAAACTCTCCAGTTTTAAGGCAGCTTTTACCATCTTTGAAAGCTCAATCATCATCCAGAAGCAGACAGAAATAACTGCTAATGTCTCTTAGTTCTGTAAGTGTCCTAGAGTGAAGTTAAACTAGCACAAGCCATTGGAGGCATTTTATGTACAAAAGAACAGCTGAGTCTCTTCTGTTCTTGTTGAAGTCTGAATCTTTCCTGTATGTTACAATGCTCCAGTACAGGAAAATACTATTTAATGGCAAACTGCTTCTGAAAGTTTTCCCAGAACATTTTGTCCCAAAACTTAAAAAAAAAAAAAAAAAGTCTAAACTTTTTGTTTCACCAAACTTCAAAATGTATGAATTTCCTGTCTAATGTGAGATGTTCATCTCTGTGCAAGGCTGAGCATAACCTACTGACACTTATGCATTTTTGTCATTCAGAAATGTACAAAAAACCCGAAGACATGAAGAAGGCTATGAGAACACAGATGAAAAGGTCAGTGTCACAGCCATCCTGTGATCAGGTCTTTCTTCTCAGACAGTTCAACTGAAGAGTTCACAGATTACATCTGAAATCCCTGTCACTTACCCGGTATATTTTCATTTCTTTTTTTTTTTTTTTTTCCTGCTGAGTATATTATCATCATTGTAAATTCAGTTGCCTTCGGTCCATGGAATTGAGGTTGAAAAGAGAGAACACAGCTCATTACAGCATTGAATCCACAATTTCTATACGAAGCATTTTATTCCCATTGTTTAAAACAGACTCATGGCTTCTTATAAGAAAATAACATTCAACCCAGAGATTAATTTACCTCATGAAAACAGTACAGTATGGTGACTAAACTGGGACTCTGAAGATTGTTGTACATGTAGGTTTAAATCTTGGGAATTATAGCTACTAAAAACAGCTGAATTGTGCTAATTTCCAGAGTCTGAGGATTTCCTGGACTAACTTGAAAGAAAACTTTGTCCTGTCCCTGGCCTACTCCTTAAAGTAGTGTGTTAAACACTATTCTTTCAGAGTTCTGTGGGGGATGGTTGCATTTAATTCCTTTAATATCTTAGTTTAACTTAATATTTAACTAAATCATGTGACTTAATTATCTTACTGTGCAAACAAATGATAGAAGACAAAAAATAAAAGGCTGAAATGTATTAAATACAAATGTGGTCAATATGTCTGAAGATGAAATTTCAGAACATGAATCCCAGAGGGTTTGTTTTTAACTGTCTTTTCCTTCCGTTTTACTTTATACAGCAAAGCAAAACTTCTACATTCTGAAACAAAAGGTAGGGAAAAAAAAAAAACAGCACTTGATGATTCCACCGGAATAATGTGAAAATCAAATAAAGCCACTCTGAAATTGGAAGATTTCTTGAAATATACCAGTGCAGGTACAGACAACAAAGCGCTAATCTCACTTCAAAAAAATAAAAACGAAAACAAAAACAAACAAACAAAAACAGAGACATGTAAATTCTAGATATCTTATTTCTCCTAAATATTTTCAAGCAAGGAGTTAAATTCACATGCTGCAAATACACCTTACCATTGCCAGGCGATGGCTCTCCTCTTAGCAGGAATCATACTCCAGACTAGAGTGTTTTGGACTGCGCTAATTTTGCAGAATAAAGAAATTGTCATAGAGTCATAAAATCATAAAATGGGGTTGGAAGGGACTTCAGCGCCCCCACAAGTCCCCCTGCCATGGGGGGGGACCAAGGCTGCCCCCAGCCCCATCCAGCCTGGCCTTGGGCACTGCGAGGAATGGGGCAGCCACAGCTTCTCTGGGCAATCTGTTCTAGTGCCTCACCACCCCCATAGTAATGAATTTCTTCCTTATACCTAGTCTAATTTAGTCACAAGGTCATACTTCCTTCTTTGATTCTCTGCAAGTCAGTTTTGGCCACTGAAGACTACTTCAACTGTGCAGCACTATTTAATTACCTCTTGCTTAGTTCATTACTTGGACACAGCAGGATCTTCAGTGTCAATGTGCTGGAGGACATTAATACAGGAAAAATAATATGGAAAAGTGAAAAAGGAAAAAGCAACTCAATGCATTCTGGTAGGGACATTCCAGAGTGAAGACCAGAAGACAAACAGGGATACAAAAAGTAGAAAATCAAAAACAACATAGGTTTGCGGTTGAATGTATAGGTTACATATCCTTTTGCAACTGGGTCCAAACATATAAATAACCTTTCCAGAAATGGAAAAATAAAAGTGCTTTTTTTCTGTATTTACTACTTTTTCTCATGAAACATCCTGTCATTGACTTCATTAGTAAGATGGAAGAACTGGGTGCTGAACGTGCTGAAATAGCAGTGAAAAATGTACAGTAACGATGTACAGTAATGACAGAAGGCAACAAAAAATATTAGATAGCAACCTACTATAAAACAAATGCAGGTCTGCTCAAAATAAACAGGTAACAAAAATCGTGGAAGTGCCACTGAAGTTGTTTAAAAGGAAATAGAAAACAAAATATGGTTCAAGAATGAAAGAAATTAGCTTGAAAAGGATATTTCTGCAACACTAATAAATATCGTAGAGCTATGCCACTTCCAAACAAGATAAACTGTTCAGTGCAATTATTCTAAACAGGAACTGAAAGTCAGTATACAGCAGTGAGCAAATTTTAATGCTTTCTCCCACTGATCCTAGTTTTACATTAAAGAATGCAGTGGAACAAAGCAGTGAATGACAATCACTACTTGGCCTAAACACTTCTGAAAAGATATCAAGAATGAAGACAGAGATGCTTCACCATCAGATACTGGCAATCAGCTGGTTCTTCTGTAAACTACTGAAATTTCCAACTCTTTTATCAGCCTAAGTGTGCTTGGCTGGATGAGAAATGTGAGTAAGATACCAACAGTTGTGAACCCTCCTCCTGCATTATTCTTGTTTTGTCTACAGAAAGGTTGTGTACTCACAGATTTGAACTTTACTGATGTTATTTGCTTCCTGAATACATCTATAAACAAAATACAACAAATCAGTGATAAGCTAATCAAAAGTAATCAGAATTACTGATTAGACCATATGTTTGACCATATGTTCAATGAGGTAAGAAGAGGGATTAAAAGGGCATTCTGCTTTTGAGGGATCAGAGTGTTGGTAACTTACCGTTATTTACCCATTCATATTGTTTTGGCTGTCAGTTTGTGGTGATCATGGTAGTGGCTGTAAGCACATAGGCATATATGCCTAGCAGCAAAATCTGCCAAAAACTGAGAGGCAATTACCTTTAGCATAATCAAAGCTTTTGTGAAAACTCTCCTCTTCCCTGCAAAGAAAATTGGTTAAACATCAGCAAAGGCACGTGTAGCTAAGGAAACATGAATCCTGTAATTAAATCTGACAGGAAGTAAAACTAACAGCTATTTATACACCATTAACAAGAAGATGTTTAAATGAGCACAGTCAGGTGTTGTGAGAAGTTGAAAACTAATACATTAAATGAGAAAAAGGTCTATAAGACAGGAGATAAACTTAATGCAATTCTCCAGAACAGGAAAAAGACCAAAAGACTATTTCCATTGATTCTAGTGTAGCAGTTAAGAAACTGACCTTCTGCCTTATTACTGTATTTCAGAAATGTCATGACAGTCAATTGCTGAATATGATTATGGTCATTTGCGTACAAAAGCAAGTCTGAAGCTTACTTACACAAATAGCCAAATATCTGCACTTAATTGATTAATACTGAATTACAAGCAACATGGTTGGAGGAGAGGGAAGCTAGGATGATTCACTAGCTTGTATCGTTGCAGTGTCTGTGTCCAGCAACATCACATATTTATCCAACATACTTTAAAAAAAAAATCTTTATTATCCAGAAAGAAATGATAACTTATCCTGAAGGTCAAACATTCTCCCCAGGCCTGCAGCTCCAAAATTTTCATCCTGAGGTTTACAGTCTATCTACAATCTATCTGTATGAAAGTCAGCTCAAAGTCGTAAGTGAAGGTAACAGCAACTGATAATGCTATATAGCATTTCATAATAATATAAAGCAATTCATAATAGTATAAAATGATGTGTGGTGTCATACAGCTAATAATATCTGTAAATGCTTTTGTCCCCTTAGTTTCATAAGTAAGCTAATTATCATAAGCACAGTGAGTGAAGAGGTCAAATGAGCTTTGCTGTTTCCATTTCATCCTGGATTGGCACACATCTGTGCTCTGTGACCCAGTAATCTTTCCACAAATGTTGAAATGGTATATATGCATTTTTCCTCCTCCTAGCTAGTATATTTCAAAATTAGAAATGTAGTTTAATATCTCCAATAACTACTGCATGCCTGAGAGTCACAATAGATATTACTTTCTGTATACTAAAGATCGTTCGAGTTCAACATGGCTGCATCTTGATGCATAAACCAGAGATCAGAATCTTCCAGGCTTGAATTCTACAATTCATTATACAAATAGAATGCTGGAAAAGGAATATTCCATTGTATTGCCCATTGGCATAGAATTTCTTTATGTGAAACATCTATTGGAATTATTGCACTCTGCCACACTCAGCATGTTCTTAATGTGAACTCATCTCATAGAATCATAGACTCACAGAATATCCTGAATTGGAAGGGACCCACCAGGATCACCAAGTCCAATTCCTGGCTCTAAACAGAACCACCCAAAACTCAGACCATGTGTCTGAGAGCATCGTCTGAACACTTCCTGATCTCCAGCAGGCTTGGTGCCGTGACCAGGCCCCTGGGGAGCCTGTCCCAGTGCCCGACCACCTCTGGGTGCAGAACCTTTCCCTAACACCCAGCCTGACCCTGCCCTGTCCCAGCTCCATGCCATTCCCTCGGGTCCTGTCGCTGTCCCCAGAGAGCAGAGCTCAGCACCTGCCCCTCTGCTCCCCTCGTGAGGGAGCTGCAGGCTGCCATGAGGCCTCCCCTCGGCCTGCTCTGCTCTGGGCTGAACAAACCAAGGGACCTGAGCCACTCCTCATACAGACATAATTTCCATTATCTTTGATGATTTTAGTACTGCTGTGTGTCCTTGTTGATATATCAAGGCCAATGATTCTTGTTGGTATGAAAGGGAAAACAAGGGGTTCAGTGGAAAATATTTTCGTCCTCTACAGAAGAAGAAAAAAAGAAAAAAGAATTAGGGTACTAGAGTTAGTATTGGCAAATCAATAAGTATTAAATATTAATGAAATTAGGCCAAAATAAAAGCTAGTTAAAGACTGTGATATAGGAGATAAGTTATTATACACACCTTATCTACTGAACACATTGCCGAGGGAAAGCTGTTGTGGAAAGCAGTGTCATTAAAATACTAGCTATTTCATGGATTTCTCTTTTAATTCTCCATGTTTAAAGAAGGTAAAGATACTGTACCTTCTACTGTATCTTCTGAAGCTCTCCCTGTAGTCATCTTCTAAAAGTTGAGGTGCCTGAATGTTCCATTTTTACATCCTTTAAATTTGAGGTTACTCAGAATCTGGATGAGTTTACACCAAAAAAAAGTTGTATCGTCCGGATTCTATCTCAGTTTTACCTGCTTAATTTCAAATTGTAGACACCCTGGAGCATCTTGTCTGGCTGTGTGAGTCAGCTGCTTGCCTGTGCAGATGAGTGAGGTATCCTGGTGCATCTGTAATGGCTCTGGAAGTCTATGTTTACACAGCCACAGCTGCTCCCTAGATGTCTTTTCTTGCTGAACTGGGGCATATCATTCAGGAGATGAACAGCCATGCTGTTCAACAGGCAATGGGATGAAGGTCTATGAAATGTCTGATGTGTCAGCTTTATGTATTCAGAAAATTCCCTTTGTCCCTCAGTTTATGAGAGGTATCTCCAAATGTGTAAAAAAAAAAAAAAAAACCTAATGTTTCAAAGGTGTAAATGTATTCAGCATAGGCTTGATCCGTTTTCTTGGCGTGGCAAGCTGGTAAGGAACAGTGTGATTCTAAGAGAACATGGATGTTTCCATAGGCAGAGGATTTCTATAAATCATAGATGTGCTGCTGTAAAACAGCGTGGGGCATCCAGCTATATTCTGACAGTGATTAAGAGCAGTCCCGTTCTTCTGTGGCCCTCAAAGGTTTTAGTGTTTTTCTCTGACCAGTTTAAATATTCTCTGTTCATGCACACTGTGTATAATTAATTCCACTATTTCATCTATAATATTCTTCTCTATAAGAGGTGATTCAGTTGCACACATATCAAGCATCTATACACAAGGAGAGAGAAGGGGATGGTCTTTGAAAAAAAGAAAAATAAAATGCATTCCCAGGCTAGTCGGTAGTCCAAATAATAAAGTATACAAAAAACAAACTGAAAACATGTGGTGATGTTAGCTTCAGGATACACGATATCAGCACACATACTGTTAAGAAGAACTGGCACTACTGCATTCAGTGTCATGATGACGACTTGTTTACCATCATTTTGTTTGACTGGTTTTCTAGATTGGTTCTGACTTAAATCTGGAAATGTTGCTCAAGCACAATCCCCACTGAGCTCAATAAACTTCTCACTAGCAAGGATTTGGAAAGGCAAATCTCCAAGTCATTTGTTTTCTTTCCATGAGGAATATTTATTGTATGTAATGAATAAAACTGTGGACTTTTGTGAAGTTTTTCATTTACGTTTTCTAAAGATGAATCAATTTAAATTGATTTATACCTATGCTCAGTTTAGGCAAGGCTGTTAAGCAATTCAGTGAACTGCTACTGGTCTTCGAGTATATAATTTATATTCATTAAAACTAGAGAGGGTTCCAGAACTTCCTAATTTCACTTTTACTAGACTATTGCAATGAAAAATGAATTAGTATAAACACGAGAGATTCTTCACCTGATTCAACTCAAGATTCATGGGTTTTGCTTATGTAGTCTAGGCAAATATCTTACATGGAAGCTGAGTAAATAACTGGCTTTAATGCTGTACACAAGGAGTTAATTTTTTTCTTAGTTAGGCTTTGATCTTTTCTGTCCTGAGGTTCATATAGGCAGAATCCAAAGGTTTTTTAAGAAAAGTCTCAAAGACCAGGGATAACAACAGTCAGAATTACTCATTTTCCCTCCTGCCCTTATTTTAGCTGTCATGATTGTTAAGGCTATTCTTGGTTTTAAACCTCTCCTCCCTCATTGTGTTCTCTACCTTTTAGTCTGCTCTCCGCTCATACAGGGAAACCACTGCTTGAACAGCACTTAGCCTTTTCAAAATGCTGCATACTTGGGAACAAAGAATCCAATTTCTCATTAAAGGTTATGTATCTCAGGGATGAAGAGTGATTACTCCATGACTCAGACCCTGCATAACGGTTATAAAATGTCAGGAAAGAACTTCATTCATAGATTTCCCCCAGACCCATTTTTCTCTGGACTAAGGTGCCACTTCTTACGCTAACACATCTTCCTCCACTGTTGTGATTACAATAAACCCAAAGTGGATAAATGGTAGGCAAAGCACAGGAGTATTCACCTAACCCTAGTGGCTGATTTTGCCAGATAAAAAGAATCAATTTCAACTCTACTCACTTGGACATATTCATCATGGAAAATCACCCCAAAATTTTGATGCAGTATACAGCAGACATGCTCACTGGTTATTCATGAAGGTGCAACTCCTGTCCTCCCATAAATCATCTGCACCCATTTTCTGGGCTGAAATACCTCCTGTTATTTCCATGACCCTTCTGCCTACTTCTGATCCAGAGGAGGGTTTAGATGGAATTGTTAGTTTTTTCTTCATCACTTCTCAAAAAGGCTCCAGACTGCCACTTTGCTTCATCCTCTACACCTCTAGACTTCAGCTTCTAGTTCAAAGTCACCAATTCTGATTTGACAAGATCAAGTATTTTTTTTAACCTGGTCCTCCATGGGTCACACTAGTGTGGTTATGGGTGCTGTTGGGTTCTTTGTAGCGAATTGCCTGCTTTCGTGTAAAGTACAGATACTTTATACTTGTGTTACATGTTTCTTCTAATTGCCAGCTAAAAGGACCTCCTGATGCTGCAGGTCAGATTTTCTTAATATTTTGTGTTTCTTGGAGCTTAGATTTATTTATTCTCTCTGTTCATGGAGAGGCAACAGTCAGATTCAAAATCAGTGTAAGGATCTTTTAGCTATACTGAGTGAAGGACAGACCTCACAAAGGGCCAGATATGTAAAAGTATTTGAGTGCCAAAGCATATTGATAGATCTACTGTGGAATGGCCAAACTTTTAAGAAAGTGTCTACCTGCAGCTTGTAATATAAAAGTAGTACAACTAATTTAAAATGAACAAAACCAAAGAGCCTTTTCAGAGTTTTCTCAGGGAAACAGTAATGTCCATCTCATTGCATTTTTCCAAGATTGTGACGGGTGGTCACTGTTCACCCCAGCTGATGTTGCAGCCTGTTTCACCACTGGAAATTTGAAGAGCATGGGACCAGAAGGGAAGCAGTAAGTGAAAATCTGACACCTGTAAACACCAAAAATCCTCTTAGGAGGGTTTTGTAGTTTAAATTACTGTTACAGGTTAACTGTAGGTTAACCTGTACAGGTTACCTGTACAGGTTCCCTTTTGGAACTGCTGCTGTTAAATATCTTTATCAGTTACATAGAAGGTGGGATCCAGTGGACCCTCAGAAAGCTTGCAGATGACACCAAGATGAGTGGTGCAGTTGATACCAAAGAAGGAAGGGATGTCATTCAAAGAGACCTGGATAGGCTGGAGAAGTGAACTTCATGAAGTTCAACAAGTCCAAATGCAAGATGCTGCAACTGGGTTAAGGCAATCCCAGACAGGATTAAAGACTGGGAGAAGAATTCATTGAGAGCAGCCCTGCAGAGAAGGACCTGGGGGTTCTGGTGGACAAAAAGCTTCACATGAGCCAGCAGTGTGTGCTTGCAGCCCAGAAGGCCAACTACATCGTGGGCTGCGTTAAGAGAGGAGTGGCCAGGAGGTCAAGAGATGTGATCATCCCCTCTGCTCCACCCTTGTGAGGCCCCACTTGGAGACCTGCATCCAGGACTGGGGCCCCCAGAACAAGAAGGATGTGGGTCTATTAGAGTGGGTCCAGAGGAGGGACACGAGGATGCTGAGAGGGCTGGCACACCTCTCCTGTGAAGAAAGGCTGTGAGAGTTGGGGGTGCTCAGCCTCGTTGTGGCCTTTTGGTACTTAAGGGGGCTTATAAAAAAGATGGAGAGAGACTTTTTGCATGGGTAGATAGTAATAGAACAAGGGGGAATGGTTACAAACTAAAAGAGGGGTGATTTAGATTTTATATAAGGAAGAGGTTTTTCACTCATAGGGTGGTGAGGCACTGGAACAGGCTGCCCAGAGAAGCTGTGGGTGCCCCATCTCTGGAAGTGTTCAAGATCAGGCTGGAAGAGGCTCTGGGTAACCTGATGTAGTGGGTGGCATCCCTGCCCATGGCAGGGTTTGTCACCAGATGATCTTTAAGGTCCCTTCCAACCCAAGATGTTCTGTGATTCTATTCTGTGAAATAAAATGACAACACATAAACACTTCTGGGTAGACGGACCAAAATCCTGCTTTCTCATGCTACTGGATGAGTGAATTAAGCTGAAAGCAAGACCTCCGCTGACATCCCCACAGACATGCAGATGAAAAATGACTGCCTTTCCTTGAGTAGTGGGAGCTACTTTGTGAATGAAACTCCATTCTCATTGAAACCAAACACTGCAGCTAAACTGAGAAAATATATTTTCAGGATTTCTTGTTTCATAAAGAAGTTCTGACACTGCAACTGGTTTCCAGACTTGGGGTGAAAACTCAGCATGAAAACAGATTTCTGAAGCTTTGTGTTTTTTGGGGGGGTGGATAGAGTGGTTTCTTTTTACCTCAGTGCTGCTGCCTAAATAGATAACTTCAGAAAGATGTAAATGTCAGTAAATGTAGAAGGAAAGTCTCATTTGTTTGGATTATAAATCAGGGCAGTGCTGCTTAGATTGCCAGTCAGGCTACCATGGCAGCTTTGCTCACTGTGGCTTACTTTGTCGTGACTTTAATATGTAATTTTATGCCTTGAATTGTGCAAATGTTTAGTGTGTTTCAATAATATCCTGTGACCTGCCTTTTCAACTTTTAAACAGTTCACAACCTTTCCACCTGTTGCAGGAGGAGCAGGAATGTGGGCAGACAGCACCCTCTGCAGCAAACAACAGGGAAATGAGAGTTTGATCTTTGCCAAGGACCTTTATTTGTGCTCTGTTTTTTCTGCTCAGAGCCCTGTTCTATACTTCACTTTTGATGGCCAAGCAAAACTATGAGGTTTGGAGCTGGCATGAAAGCCAAGGTAGGAGGAGGAATCTCAGGATATCCTGAAGAATGTGGAGCTTTATGTAGTCCAAACACTTGCATGGCTCAGGCTATGCACTGCACCTTGCACCCTTACATGAGTCAGTAGGCACTGTGTTGTGTGTTGCAGGCAAAGGGAGATGGTGACTTAATTTAAGTTCAGAATATCCAAAATTTTAAGGCATATGGTGTTTCAGGCACTTTCTCCCCAGTGGTTATCTTATTTTCAAATACAACCTTGGCTTATGCTACAAATCTAAGATATAAGGTGTTTGGTTTTTTTGTGTGTGTTTGTGTCTTTTTTTTTTTTTTCCTAAGTTGCAGGTCTTCTACATGCAATAAGTTAAAGAAATCCCAGTCAAAGGACTCACCTCTCATTTGCAAAATGGGAATCTGACAGACTCTTGAGGTTCACAAACTCTCCTGCTGGGGCAGGGCAGCAACAGTGCAATGACATTTTCTCTCTGCTTTTTCCAAACTCTTCTAGAAAGACAGAGATGCACTCAAAAATGGGAAGAGTTCTAAAAAATAAATAAAGATGTTTGTAAACTGCTAAATTACGTTTCAAATTTAAAGTAACTTCAGGATTTGAGATCTGGTTAAAAGCAACTGTGTGCATGTGTGTACACACATGCACCCTTGCCTATACAGAAAACTAGGTACAGAGTACGAGAAAGTTCTTACTATGCCCACAGGATGAAGATTTGATATCAAATTTCAAATCATAATTATATGACATTATTAAATTTTGAGAAAATTAGGAGCATGAATTTGATTCTCTGCTCTTTGAAAACTGTTTTTGCTCCCAAATCTCTCCCACAAAATAAAAATATTCTCGTTAAAGTCAGCAAGAGGTCCAATTTCACTGAGTTGGGACAAGTTCTGGTCAAAATTAGATTCATAATGGTAGCTTAATCTTCCTTCCTTCCTTCCTTCCTTCCTTCCTTCCTTCCTCCCTCCCTTCCTTCCTTCCTTCCTTCTCCTTCTCCTTCTCCTTCTCCTTCTCCTTCTCCTTCTCCTTCTCCTTCTCCTTCTTCTCCTCCTCCTCCTCCTCCTCCTCCTCCTCCTCCTCCTCCTCCTCCTCCTCCTCCTCCTCCTCCTCCTCCTCCTTGTCATAAAATATCCAGACTTGGAAGGGACCCACAAGGGTCATTGAGTCCAACTCCTTGCTCCACACAAGACCACCCAAAAATCAGACCATGTGTCTGAGAGCATTGTCCAAAATCCTCTTCATCTCCAGCAGGCTCAGTGTTGTGACCTCATCCCTGGGGAACCTGTTCCAGTGCCCAACCACCCTCTCAGTGAAGAACATTTTCCTAACACCCAGTCTGACCCTCCTGTCACAGCTTCATGACATTCCCTTGGATCGTAAGAGCTGTGGAAAGCCAGTGCTTCCTCATAATTTAAAGCATGTTGGAAATGAGTTATTCCTCTTTGATCTGAGGTTTGGTTGAAGAGTAGGAAATTGAACCAAATGTGACAAATGTCCCTCTCTTTATGTACTCACATTTAAAATTTCACAGGTTAGTGTTTTTGACTGAAACTGTTGCCTGAACACAGATAATGAAAAGAATTCTTCTGTCCCAGTGTTTTCTCTCAATGTACCCAAAACCTATACGAGCCTCCAACACAGATCAGACCTAAGAACCATGTGGTATAACATCCTATCTCTTAAAGTGGTGTGTAAAGAGAGTTATGGGATGTGGATGAGAAATAGAGCATGTACAAGCCTTTCCCTACTTTCCAAGCTTCAGGGTAGTCAGATGTTTGGAACAACCATTTGCCATGAAACATTCAATAAATTTGAAAAATCAGCCAGAGTGTTTTATTTTTTCTTTTCCTTTTTTTTCCCTCCTGGCATTCATTGAAATAAAACAGAGCAATTATTTCACTCAGCAAGCAACTTCTTTAAGTCTTTCTTCTTCTTGCATTGCTTGACATATCATTTGAAAAGACTGAGGGCTGCTAATGTGCAATTCAAGGCACTCATACAAAGTGTTTTTTTGCAAACACAGTAAGTGTAGCCAATTACTTTGTAATGAAGAATGAAGAATATTTTACTGACTAGCAAAAAATATCCCAATGACCACAGTTAATGATTTCATCGTGGTTTCATTTTTTGAATTATAGATACCATTGTTTTAAGATGATCACATTCAAGCTTATTTCTAGGTGAATAAGCCATGGGCAGAAGGCTGTTGGTCCAGGAATCATGCTGAGTTACATGGAATCACTTCAGGATGGAGAACATGGTGCCACTCTATAGAAAGAAATAGACACCATGTACAGCGACTTTGATGTCTTACTTTGGAAATAAGTAAAAGCAGATACCAAAGTGTTTCCCATTTTTTCTCTGATAAATCCTTGTAAAGAAGTTCCATTTGTATATTACAATGGGGGAAAAAATACCTGGTACAATTTTGCCGTACTGCTTAGACTTGCAAATACTGTAGATGGATGAAAGAGGAAAGCATTGAGAGCAAATTCCAAGAACAGGTTACTAAGGAATTTCTGTTTAAAATTCACCTTCAGATGACTTTTAGAAACTAAAATAGTGATAATGGTGTTGATCCTCTTTGTAAATTGCTTAGTGATTTTCTGATGAAAAGAAATATATGAGCTGAATTATAATTCTTATTTTGGAATTATTAGTCTTAATTTATAACTATTAAGTATATTAAATGGCTACTAAAATTGCATTTCAGCCTGCACATTTCCGTATGGTATCCATATTTTCCATTCACAAATGAAGAGCTTTTCTTGTTGAATTTGTCATTTTTTACCTTGTTGTATGAATGGATGAGATCATGAAAAAACAGTTAAGGCTATAGCCTCTGAAAGACTACTAATGACTTTTAAAAGCAGTAGTGTTTTTTTTTCTTGTCTCCAAGGTATTTTGTAAAACTTTTATCTAATTCAGTGCAGCCACTTAGGAGGTGGATGGTTTTCTTTGTTCTCTGGTCAACCTTAGTACTTCGCTTGTCTTCCTATATGTAGGTATCTTTATTTTTCTCAGGATTTGGAGTAGCCTTACTAGCAGCATTGTGCTAGTAGCACATTGTGCTAGTAGCAGCATTGTGCTTTAGGTTTGCTGCTGGGGAAGTTGTCTATGGATTCCGCTTCAATAATGACATATTCCCAGCTGAAGAATCTGGCTGTAATTTGGTGTAAAGCTCTGGCAGGAACTTAGGTGTAAGGCTTAGGGGATTTTCCATGTGCCACAGCTGGACATGTAATATCTTCCAGGAAAGAAGAGCCTGCGAGATTAAACTGCAGATGCAAATAAAGTGATGGGTCCTCTGTGATGGACCTCAGTGTCTAAGATAACAACACAGTATCTGAGTACCTAATTTATACCCATAGCTTTCTAGCAAGCTTTGATTTCTTGGTTCCTTTTTGATCAAAAGTATTCTTTTTCTTCTACAAAAGGATAATATAACTATTTCCATACTTGGAGTATTCGGATACCTATGTTCCACTGCATAGAAATACAGAAATGAGACTCAAGGCATCAAAAGCATACATTTATACCAAGACTGAGGAGTATGTTGTGGGTTTTGGACACTGTCTGCCCTTGAAACCGACATGGAGCTAAGCAGCTCAAGCAAACTTTTGTGAGAGATCCTTCCCTGTAAGCTCTTTCCTCATTAAACTTAGGGCAGTTCAAATATAAAAGAATTAGACACCTGTACGATTTTAAGTTCTCCAATCTGCCCCAACTTCAGTGGAGCAGGCAGGATCATGCCCTTTCTTCTCTGTGCATTTTAATACTCATTTCTATTAGCTTCTTTGAATGCCTAAATGTTGGATAATATCTGATAACTGCTTTGTGTGTTGTTGACTATCTTGCTGGCATTGATGATCTGTTCACTGCTCTTTCATTTACTTTGACTATCAATTAGCCTGTTATTGTTCTGTAAGTTACAATAATTGGCAAGTTTTGCATACAGCTGACAGCCACTATACTGAGAGGTGGGGGAGCATGAATAAATTTAAATACATATGCACATTGAAAATGAGCGCCTAACAGTATTAAATATAGACACCCTTAAAATAGCTTCTGAAATAAACAGAAGTCAAGGAGAATAATCCAAAGTAGCCCACTGACTGCAATCTGGGAGACAAGAGAAGTGCCCAGCAGCCAGGGACACAAAGAAATTTGGGGGACATTTGGCTTCCTGTCTAATTTATCACAAACATTTTGTGTGATCCTGTGCTAGTCTATTTTCAAAAGTGTCTAAGCAAGGTTGAGCACTCATCTTGATTTTGGTGTGTCACTTTCCCTCTGTGAGGTGGAGGTGTTACTGCCAATATATTTTCTATGAAGAAAGATTTCACCTTGTACTGGGTCTGTCTGGGATGGAGTTAACTTTCCCCAGAGCAGCTCACAGAGTGCTGTGCAATTGCAGCTAGAGCAGCCTTGATATTGCACCGAAATTTTGTCTGTTGCTGAGCAGTGCTGGCAGAGCACCAAGCCTACCTCCCAAACCCTCTAGAACCGGGAGGCTGGGGTGGGCAAGAGGTGTGGAGGGGACATCACCAGGGCAGCTGACCTACAGTCACAGCTGGGATTCATAATCATGCTTCTGGAGACTATTACTGTCTTTTGTCTTTATAATCTTGGTTTTGGGGACTTGTCAATACCTCATGTCTGCACATTTTGAAAGTTGCATACATTTGATCTTGCTGTGGTTGGAGCTAGAGTTTTGAAAAAACAGGACTAGGATCCCAAATGCTTCACAGACCAGAAGTCCAGGTCTAGATTTCCTGGTTTAATTTAACGACTGGTTTATGCTGATGTTATGTGCCGACATATTAACATTACAGGTCTATAAAAGTTATTACAGATAGAAAATAATGAAGGTGCTTGGCATTTTTTCCTGGATTATTTCTCTGTATATTGGCACAGCATAACAAGTTATAAAAAGACTGCAAAACTAGCCAGTCTGTGTGTCTTTTTCTCTCCCTTACAAACTGTACCTGTTTGCCAGAAATGGTAAATCGAAAATCTTATCCATTAAATAATAAAATGAAATTAAATGGAGCTTGCCAGGACCAGGTTAGAGAAATCAGTTATGTAAGAGAAAAATAACTGGCCTCACTGACAGAAACAAAACACCATTTTCTTAAAATCTAGTTAATGAAATTGAAATAACCACAACACTGCATTGCACCATCAGTATTTATTTACATGAAATCCCCTAATAATACCAAAGCTCTCTAGATGGCAATGTCAACATAAGTTTCAGAATTTCATGCAGATTCTTCCCTCTATCCCATAACTATCTTTCCACCCTAGGGAACCTGCTTTTCTTAAATTTTAAATTGCTGAAGTGAGGTGGATCCTACAAACAGAAGGTAAAATAACCCCTCATATTGATTCAGCAAAACACTTAAGGCTGCACTTCTGTTTAATCAGGCATTTGTACCCTGTTGATTCCACTTATACCCTGCACTGAGTTCCAGTGTCCTTCTAAAAGAGAAATCTTGTGAAGAAAATGACAAAGGTGGGTCACAGTGAAAGAATGAAGTGCCTATTACTCACGAGTGGGATGGTTTTAACTTTTTTTCTCTTTTTCCTTTCTCTCTCTCTCTCTTTTCTTTTTTTTTCTCTTTTCTTTTTTTCCAGTTGTCAGCAGTCCCAATATTAGCTAAAGCAAAGATGTAGAAATATAATGTGATCTTTTGTGAGCAGGAACTATGAATGTTCTCTTTTTGCCTGAATTGTATTCATCTTAGGATTGCATAGTAATTTGCATTACTTTCATCTCTGAGCTCACATTTTTCTTAACATACTAGACAGAAGCATTTATACCTTACAAATTTAACCCAGTGGATATTCCCTGGTATTACATCTTAATGTCTAGGCAGCTTGCCTGGCTTTTCACTGTTGCAAACCTGTCTTTATTATCCATGCAACATGAACTGCATAAGAATCAATGCATTTTAACTTGGGAGCCAACTACCCAATATTTTTGATTAATTAGTTGGAAGTGTAGTCTACTTGCTTGGATTTTTATTTTAATTTTTGTTTCTGACATTTTATGGGAGCTGTCTTGATTCCTTTTTCATTTTTCTCAATGCAACTTCTGCTTTATTTTCCACGGGGAAATTAGTTTTCTACTCAGTCTTTCATGCAGGCAAAGAATAACTCTGTAATATTTCTTTGCAGAATGACTAGAGGGTTTTTTTGTGAAACATTCTCCTACTGTACCTGGCATTCAGCAGCAGGACTGCTGTCTGTTACAGCAACAAAATGGGAGAGAAAAAAATCACTTTTAGAGATGTGAAGTTAGAAGAGGTATAAATCAATACAAAAATGTCTTCATGTCTCCCTGTATTCCTTCGGTCAAGTTAATTTCCCATAAAATCTTTTGGTTCATTTAATACTTCAAACTCCAAACTGGTCAAGTTGAATTAATTTAAATCAGTTTAAAATATTGTCAGATATGACATGTTTAGTAGAGCTGGCAAAAAAGACATCTGGTTAAAATGCTATCAATATCTCAAATATTCATCACAAGCTTTGTGTGAACTTTTTTTTTAAAAAAACTTGTACCTAAATATTAGAGTGGATGAAGTTTTTTATTGAACTACTTTTCTTTGTGATTACAAGGTAATATGTACAGAATTAAATATTTGATTCATTTAAAAAAATATATTGAATATTTGATTTTTTTTTCCCCCCAAAAAAGGAATTATAATCTCTGAACACTGTTATTATTAAACATCTCTTCAGTGAAAACAGAGTTATTTCTTTAAGGAAAATTTGACTAAAATCTGAATAATGCACAAAGTTATCATACTTTTTAATATTCTGGAATAACAAGTCCACAGTTGTCTTCCACTTTCCTTCTTCCCCAAAGAGAAATGTTCTCAATGTTTCCTGCTGGACCATCCCCAGACTATATTGGACCTGGCTCAATCATGACACCCTGGTGCAGAATGGCAAACTTTACGTGTAGTGAAACCCACACATTTCAACGTATGGACCTGAGAAGTGTCTTGCTGTTCATTACTTTTTTTTTTTTTTTTTTATTACACCATTTCTCCCCAAATTTTGCGAACTTGTCAAAGACTTCAACAGATTCACCCATAAATAGAGCTTTTTGTTTGTTTTGTTTGGTGATGGGTACATTTCCACTTATCTGTATGTCTCGTTTTTCATATCCAAATTGTTTGAAGGCTTCAGCATTTAAAGTGTTGTTTTATTTGTTTTTTTTGGGTTTTGTTTCTCTACAAGTTGACTACTGACAATATCATTGTTAAATAAAAATGCATACCTGCTCCCTGAACGACTTTGCCTTGGAGGGTTCTTAGAAATTAAGGAGATAAAATGACCATGTTTGTGTTGCTAAATTTTCCTTTGATACCACTGATCAATATCAACTCCTCTCAGCTTGCTTCAGTATTTGCATTTTTAAGTTCTGTCAGGAACATAAGGGACCAGCTGATTGCATCTAGAAATTGCAATCCATGTGTGTGCTACAAATCCATCAATCCACACCTGCTGCTCACTCTTAATGATCAAGCAATTTTGTTTTTCAGTCAGAGGATGAAACTGTCAACAGTTATCTGAAAGAAATACACCTCATCTGCAGCAAAATTCTTCAATTATCATTTTATTTCTACTGCTAGTTTCTACAAGCTCATCATTCTAAATAATAGGCTGGGAAGATGTAGGTAAGTCAAAAGAACAGGAAAACACACATACACAAATGACTGCCAGAAGTCTTTTTCTGCTTTCTACCATGTGGTTTCCACGGTTCCACCAGATATTGACCCTTACTAACAATTTAGTCTTGTTTCCACATCAGTCCCACCTAAAGTCCTCAGGGAAGCCAGGGCTTCCCCACTGCTGCACAGATGCATTTCAGGGAGACCTACAAGGGAGGTGAAGCAGCTGTTCTGAAGACCTGCAGATGGGGACTGCCTTAGCCAAGATCACGGTCTTGGCCAAAATCACTGCCTTAGCCAAGATCACAGTACTAATTCCTGAGGATTATCCATTTTCTGTAGGTCTTTTGCATATGTAGTAATTAACACTACAGCTCAGTAAGAGGCTTCATTTGGGTTCATCAAATCATGTGTGACATTTGAATTTTACCAATAGTTTGCCATACTAGACAAGTAACCATATAGTAGAGGTAATTACAGGTATAGGCTTGTCACATCAGCCAATACTAAAACCACCTGAAAAGCCCTATCCCTCCTCCTACTTTTTCACTCACAGGATGAATCCATGCATACCAAATAAGAAAGAAATTTAAAAGGACTTTGCAGAATGTCCTTTTTAAACCAGTGTCCAATAAATACTATTTGCATATGTTCAGACTGACATAGGAAGAGGCTACTGTAATGAAATGTTCCCAGGTAAAAGATGCCATGCATGTCTGTAAAATCTAAAAACAAATGAATGATGCTGATAAATAAGCATACAGTAGTTTGCAACCATCTATTAATTCCATATGCTAGTCCAAAATCTTTGAAAATGGGATTTATCCAAGGTTTTGCAATTATTTTGGGACACAGATGAAATCTGATAGGGATGAGAGTTTAATGTGTAAAAAAATGTATTCTAGGGAAAGGGATCTGGAAAAGAGAAAGAGGGAAAGGATCAGGGATTTCCCTAAAAATAATCCTAAAGTCTAACTGAAATTGGTGAGAACTTTTAACAGCACAGAAGATGGACATATCACCATTCAATGTTATCTGGAAGGTTTACTTATCAAGTGATCATTAGATGATTAATGTATTCACCTACTAATAATTATGGTGCAAAATAATAGAAGACTCATTGCATAACCTGTTAAATAATGCAAACAAACATTGAAAAAAGTGTATCTTAAACTGCAGAGAGAGATCAATTTGATTGAATGAGTCAGGTAACAAATAATTAGAGTTATACACACCAAAACAAACAAAAAGCAACCAGGATGACTCAGGATTTAAAGCAACGTCTATTTACTGTAGCTAGAAAAAACCTTTCTCTGGGGTAATCTATTCTGTAATTTTCTCATGCGAAAGACTAGTCTGAATTTTTCTCATGGAGTTTCCTGTGAAACACAGAATGACAGTTCTTGAAGCTACAAGACAACATGAGTGAGTGGCCTGGTCCAGCTTGTGATCTAGTTTGTCTAGTTTTGCGGCTAGCAAACGTGACGCCCATCTACAAGAAGGGCTGGAGGGTAGACCCCGGGGACTATAGGCCTGTTAGTTTGACCTCAGTGCCAGGGAAGCTCATGGAGCAGGTTATCTTGAGTGTCATCACGCGGCACTTGAAGGGCAACCAGACGATCAGGCCCAGTCAGCATGGGTTTATGAAAGGCAGGTCCTGCTTGACGAACCTGATCTCCTTCTATGACAAAGTGACATGCTTAGTGGATGAGGGAAAGGCTGTGGATGTGGTCTACCTTGACCTCAGTAAGGCTTTTGATACCGTTTCCCACAACATTCTCCTCAAGAAACTGGCTGCTCGGGGCTTGGACTGGCTTACGCTTTGTTGGGTTAAAAACTGGCTGGATAGCTGGGCCCAAAGAGTCATGGTGAATGGAGTCAAATCCAGTTGGAGGCCGGTCACTAGTGGAGTCCCCCAGGGCTCAGTACGGGGGCCAGTCCTCTTTAATATCTTTATCGATGATCTGGATGAGGGGATTGAGTGCACCCTCAGTAAGTTTGCAGATGACACCAAGTTAGGTGCGTGTGTTGATCTGCTCAATGGTAGGAAGGCTCTGCAGGAGGATCTGAATAAGCTGGACCGATGGGCTGAGGCCAACTGTATGAAGTTCAACAAGGCCAAGTGCCAGGTCCTGCACCTGGGGCACAACAACCCCAGCAGAGCTACAGGCTGGGAGATGAGTGGTTGGAAAGCTGCCTGGCAGAGAAGGACCTGGGAGTACTGGTTGATAGGCAGCTGAATATGAGCCAGCAGTGTGCTCAGGTGGCCAAGAAGGCCAACAGCATCCTGGCTTGTATAAGAAGCAGTGTGGCCAGCAGGTCTAGGGAAGTGATTGTGCCCCTGTACTCGGCTCTGGTGAGGCCGCACCTCGAGTACTGTGTTCAGTTTTGGGCCCCTCGCTACAAGAAGGACATGGAGGTGCTCGAGAGAGTCCAGAGAAGGGCAACAAAGCTGGTGAGAGGTCTGGAGAACAAGGCTTACGAGGAGTGGCTGAGGGAGCTGGGATTGTTCAGCCTGGAGAAGAGGAGGCTCAGGGGCGACCTTATCGCTCTCTATAGGTACCTTAAAGGAGGCTGTAGAGAGGTGGGGGTTGGTCTGTTCTCCCACGTGCCTGGTGACAGGACGAGGGGGAATGGGCTAAAGTTGCGCCAGGGGAAGTTTAGGTTGGATATTGTGAAGAACTTCTTTACTGAAAGGGTTGTTAGGCATTGGAATGGGCTGCCCAGGGAAGTGGTTGAGTCACCATCCCTGGAGGTCTTTAAGAGACATTTAGATGTTGAGCTTAGTGATATGGTTTAGTGGATGACTCGTTAGTGTTAGGTCAGAGGTTGGACTAGGTGATCTTGAAGGTCTCTTCCAATCTAGACGATTCTGTGATTCTGTGAAACATAATAAAAGCAGTTAATAGCACTAAGGTGGTGAGCAGGTCAGCCAGCTTCACTTTCATCTTTGTGAGCTTGAAGGTTCACACCAGTACAAATGGGAAAGCAGATGAAAGAGAGCACTACTATCATGTAGCAAAATGTCTGCAAATAAACTGCAGAGCAGGTGTTCAGAGGAATTAAGTGATTCAGAGTAATTTACGGTGGCAAAAGCATCAAATTGGGAATTGCTAAAATGTAAGTACTGAAACATCATATTTTATTACATTTCCAACTAGTAAATGTCAGCTGCTTTATTCAATTTAACATCATATCAGGTGCACCACTAAATTTACAAAGCACATCATTTAGTTTTCTAATAAGCATGGACTCCTAACCTCACATACCATTAATTCTGCTTCATTTGTGAGTACCATGAAACTGGAGATATATTTTTGGTTGTGATTGGCTCGCATTCTAATCAGTTTCTTAGGCAATTTATATAACAATTTCTATGTGTCTTGAACAAAGCATTAGTGGTTAATATATCACAGCGTTTGTTTTGTTTTTGCTCTTGTTCTAGTAACTAAGTTTTCTTAACTCAGATCTAGAGGAATAACAAAGCTGATTTACAAGCTAACAACTTGGCTTACCAAGTTAGATAACAGAAAGGACCTCCCCACTCCCAAGCAAAAGAGTTGGCAATGAAATCATGACCTGGCTAAGCAGTCAATTAAAGGCATGATGACTTCCAAACTCAATTAAAGGAACTTACTATAGACCTTAAATCTTCAGTTAATGAAAAGGGAATGTTTCCTACTGCTAAAATTAAAGGCAGAAAATAAAAATCCCTTAGCACGGGCAACTTAAAGACATTTATTTAATGACAAAGTAAGAAAAAAATCATGAATTGTTTAAAAACAGTTTGATGTTTAATGTCTAATGAGAAACACACACATACACACACACAAGCACAAAAAAAAAAACAACACAAGATCATTTAGATGATTTTGAAGCTCTGCAAACATGACACTGACCCGTTTCTGTTGACATTATATGTTGAATTACAAATCAGGGCTCTCTACCGTTACTAAAGCCCTTTTTAGCTGTGGCCTATTATTCTGGCCTATTATATGGCTTATTATTATGCTATATTGCATAATATTGCAATATTATATTACATTAATATATATAATATTATATCCAATATCTGCCATATTACATAATATCTGCAATATTGCATAATATGCAATATGCATTGAGTTTGTCTCATTGTAAATATTTCAGGGAGCACTCTCTATATAACTCTGTCCAGGAATTACTTTTTGACCCACAGAGATTTGGAGGTGTCCTCAGGGGGAGGATAATGCTCACCTTTGTCATTTGACAGCATCATTGTGAGTCATCCTTGAGCTGGAAGTGGGAACAGTGTTGGATTGGTATTGAAGGGAAAGTTTGGGTAGGTGAGGTGAATTCAGTGTGGGTGGTGGGTCGACATAGCAACTAATATAAAAACTTACTGATGACAACAAGTGGGCAGAATCTCATTATTTATGCTTGCTGGAGAGCCTGTAGTGAATTCTAACTAAGCTGCTCCTTCCCTTCCTTACATAAAGGAAGGGTGCCATCTAATGAGCACTAGCAGCAATTCCTGCCTTATTACAAGCTTTCTCTGCCTTATAGGAACAAACTTTATTTATTACATGACAGCTTGTTTCATTCTGTAGGTTCAGCAGCTCAGCAACTGTTGACCTGGACCATAAAGCAGTTAATTGTATTAGGAGCTGGCTCATGGCAGAGCGCTTCAGGATAAAGATGCTTCTCTGCTCCCTGTGTGCTTTTAAATGCCGTTTTTGCCTTTTTTTTTTTTTTTTTTCACCTTGCACCTCTGTGGGTATTGTAAGAGTGCTTTTATTGTCACCATATCAGCTTTAGCCAGCTTCACATTCAAATATAGTCACAGAGATCTTACTATAAAAAAGAAAACCACTCTACCCACTGTAGGAACATATACATGTTCCTACATGTATAGGATATGTCCTCCATAATGTCATCTCCATAACTTTTGCTTCACAAAGCAATTATTATTACAGGTGTGATTTTCATTTTATTTATTTATTTATTGTGTAAATCACCTTCCAAACAAACAAACAAACAAAAAGCTTACAGGGCTCTTAGAGTGAGGAAGGCATCAAAAGAGATGCTCAGTTTGATCTCTCCACTACACCTGGACCAGCAGAGTCTCTTGTACGAGCCATTTACTCCTGCTAGGACATCAGGAACTCTATGCAATGTGTTGTTGAAGAAAGGTCATCCACAGCTGGCATCCTTCTCTCATTTGCCACTCAGCGTACTCTGTTGTGAACCATGAATTTTCATATATGGAAAGTGTACCTGCAAAGAAAAAGCAGAAATACGTTTCCATGGTTGGGGTGTATTGAAAAAGAATTAAGAAAATAAACTGCAGCAAAGAAAATACAAATAAGACCTTAATAAGAACTTTTAAAGGTAAGGATAATGAAATGATGAAATTAATCGTCTGGAACATTGCTAAATCTCTACCACTGGAATCCTTTGAAAGTAAGCTGAGCAAAACACCTGATATGGTCAGAAGTAATACCTGATCCTTCCTTGGGACAGAAAGGTGGACTAGGTCATCTTGAGAGGACACACACAATAATTTTACACATGATTCTAGCCTTAAGTGTATCAAAAAAATGGACAAGGAGCAAGTTCTACATTTTTTAAGACCTTTTACGTTCTTTACAAAAATAAATTAATAATTCTCCTGAACATGAATCTAATTTATTCCATGTACTTGTGAAAATGTGACTGATTTATTGCCAGAACTAATGCTCTTTTTATCCAGTAGAGCAAACATTACTGACTTCTAGAATATTTTCCTCCTCGTGGCCATGTTCTGAAGCACTCAGGACTCTCAGATCAAAGGCACAACAGCTGTATAAACTTTAGGGCAGTTTGAAGGAAATCAGCTGCCATTCTTAGGCAGTGGCTTGCCGTTAGAAGTGAGGTCATTCCATAGCCTCTCACTTGAATCTACCTAAATTAAACTCTCTGCAGGATCAAATGTTAATTTAGGAAGTGATTTTAATTTCAGCAGTGCTGTGATCAAGTGACCTCTAAAGGTACAAGTTAATATTCCCTGCTGCTGCAGCCACTTTTCTTCTATTCTTTTCCTGAAAATAAAACTGAAATTACTGCCATTCTTTTCGCCTATCTTGGGATTTGATACCGATGTACATGGCCAGCACCAGCTCACACAAAAGACTCTCTATGGAAAAAGATTTTTTTTAATCCAACAAATACCACAGGCAGACTCTTGTACTGAGTTTTAAATGAAAGCTTCTTCAGACTTTTCGCTCAGCAGGGACCAGTGCAGTCCCTAGCCTGAGATTTGTTTTTCTTGCTTCATGGTGTTCTCAGAAACAGATATCAGGCCCTTTCTAGTCAGCCCTTGCTGTCCATGGGTGCTTGCCTCAGGCAGTGAGCTGTGAGCTTTAAATAACTTCCTAATGTTCAGCACCCCATCCCAATGCACATTTTTCCCAGGCTATAGCTTCAATGCAGTTAAGAGTGCTTAAATTCATCAAGGTCCAACAGAAATGTCTGTCTAGAAGAAAACTATGGGCAGGTAGCACCAGACTGCACTAAATACAAATTATTTGGTAGACGAGTCAGCATAATCCATGGGAAGTCTGAAAACTCGTGTTGGGAATCAAAGTGTTATTTACAGCTTAGACTGGACAATTGAGTGATGGTGCTGCCAGATGTAAAATCATGCCCATCTCTCTGTTCCCACAGCTGCACTACAAAATACCTTAATTTATTCCTGTGAAGGTTAAATCTCCACTCTTTGAAGATGAAAGAGGACAGTTGCAATCCAAATAGAGGATAGCATGCTTCTGTACCTGGCAAATGATGCAGGTATGTGTGACGTGCCAGTCAGAACCAATAGTGTGGCTGAAACTTTCTCCTCCTATTTAGTAAGCATTGCCAAAGCTCAAAATTTCTGAGATAAAATACTGATAGTGATAGATTACTAGCTGAGCCAAAAAGCTACCATGTAAGCCCAGAACTGATGGCAAATATCCTCTATAGTGTGGCCACTGCAGAACAAGAGCCAAGGGCTACACACACATTGTACACGTGAGCTACAAAGCATTTGTGAGCCAATTTTTCACCTTTCCATGGGCTAGTGTTAGAGATGTTGCAGGTAGCTGCTAGCATCCCGCACCAAACCAACTCCTGATGATCAGTGCAAAAATCTCCTCCCATTTAACCTGTTTTGTGCTCATAGGGCAAAAAGTGACAGAAAAAAAATGAAGTTCTTTATAGTCCATGTTGAAATGGATTTTAGAGGGATCCAACAGTGGCTTGGCAAAACATGTTGTCTTTCCAAACAGAGCCTTTGACATTAGGTATGACTTCAACATGCGTTGATATGGTCAAGAAATAGCAAAAGAGTGTGAGCACTGAATATTGTATCTTCTGAACTCTGTGAAAACAATAAACACGGAGGGAAACATAAAGACATTATTCTGTACCCTTGATACCATCCAAAGTTTACTTATAAATGACCTTGATCTACAAACAGCAAGGAGAAACAAAATATCTATTATAGGAGACGTCAGTAAGCATTGGATCTTTCAGCAGACCCCCTCCTAGAGATGAAGCTTCTGAAATCACCACCAAATATGAGGCAAGGAGAAGATTCATGCATCTGTGGGTGGACTTTCTCATGTCTAGGTGGTATGGGAAGGAACAGAGGGAAGAGGCAGATTTTAACCCAGTTTAACTATCAATGCAAAACTGGGGCTAAGGAGTCCTAAATTAGGTTACGAAAGTCTTCTTTCAGAGACAGACAACACCCATCTCTAATATCCCCTGGTGGTTCTCGTGCTGAAGGTAGCAAAAATGTTTAGAAATATTTCTTGATGGATAGTCCAAATACCCCCACTTCTCACAGATCCGCTCTTTGACAAGCACAAGTACGAAGAAATTGCCTTCAGCAAGTTCACAACTTTCTTCAGTCCATCCCATTTATTAGGGCAGAGAATGGGTTTGTTGATCTGATCATTGTATTGAAGAGGGGTAAGGGATGTTCACAGCATGTGAATTTGTTTCTTTGTCAGGAAGAAAATAGTTTTATTTTTAGATAGGATCACACTCTGTGCCAAAGAATGTGTTGTATCTAAGTGAGAAATATCTAAATTATCTGATTTCATTTTATGCTTTAAATTTGCTTTTGCCCATTGTTGGTTTGTTTGTTTGTTTGTTTGTTTCCATTTTCACCCTTCTCAATGGGAAGAAAAGGCACTTTTATGACATGTATACACAAACCAAAATTACTAAATATGTCTAATACATATATATGTATATATATAATACATATGTATCTGTTTAGTTAAAAAATAAGTAACAATACAAAATAACTTCATATATAAAAACATTATGAAATGAGTCAATATAAAACAAAATACTGAAATGTTTATAACCTGCATAGTGAATAAGTTCCATTTCAATTACATTAAATTTAAATATTTAGGTACTTTTTGGAATGAGATGTAAGACTCCACACATTCCAATGTATTTTAATTCCAAATAATATTCCACAGAAAACTTTTGGTTAGATCTAATTTTACGTTCTGATTCTGTTCAATGAATATCTGTTCCCATGGAATGTAGTAACAGGACAAGGGATAATAGCTTTAAACTAAAAGAGGGAAGATTTAGGTTAGCTTTCGGGCAGAAATTCAGAATTTTTTCACTGTGAGGGCAGTGAGGCCCTGGTGCAGGCCGCCCCAAGGAGCTGTGGCTGCCCATCCCTGGCAGTGCCCAAGTCCAGGCTGGATGGGACTGGGGGCAGCCTGGGCTGGGGACAGGGGGCCCTGCCCATGGCAGGAGTCTGGGGGGGCTCTGAGGTCCCTTCCAACCCAAACCATTCTGTGATTCTATGATTAAGGCACTTGCTAAACAACGTTCAGAGAAATGCTTTCTCTACCTCCTGCTGTGACATCTGAATTTTCCTTTGTAATTCCTATTTTAAGAGAGATCTGAGCAGGTTCAGAAATCTGTCAAATTTTCTACTCTGCCATCAGTTAATATCTAATCAGGTGCTTCTGAGGTTCAGTGGAAGATACCTACTAACACAGCTCAAACCAAACAGCCAGACTTGGTGTTCAAATCAGTGGCTGTTTTCGAAATATTTATTCTGAAAACTGAACTCACCCTCAGACTCAAAGGGGCTGACAGTCAGTAAAGCAGCGCTAAGACTTTATGCATTATTCTGTGAAAGGTTAAAGGGCTATAAAATATGTAAAAACTGTCTCTTGAAGTCAAGGCTCAGTTTTTCTCTTCTGGTAGGACTGCTGCATGGAGTGTTGATGCAATTGGCTCTACTGGTTTGGTGAAGGGTTGTGGGAACTGAGCAAGCCCTGGATGCAGCCCAGGGCTTATGAGCTGTCTTGTCACACTGCCATGGGGTGGTGTCTCCATGGCCATCAATATATCTAATTTTTTGATCAGGATCAGTTTGCTTGAAGAATATTGAAACAGGGTCTCAGGTGGGTCTGGAGAAAAGATGGATATTTCTCATATAGGGAACACAATTTTTGTCCTGCAGTAGCTTTGCTAGCATTGCTGTGCCCCAGCGTATTTTGAAGAGACATGTCCTACGTGACAGATCTGCCACATGGGGATGCATTGCGTTATCTTGTATGGACAGGCTCTCAACCTCCGGACATACAATAGTGGTTATGGGGGCATCCAGATGACACAAGAGACATGCTGGTTGACTGTGTGAGAACAGGGCAGTGCAATGCTCCAGCTAGAATGGCACTGTCATGGGCCTACAAAAACACTTCATGAGCTGGACAATGTGGTGAACACACAGGTAGTCTGGTCTTCAGAATATCACAGGGGTACTGCAGCTGCATAGTTTCAACGTGGCTTTTGGATCGACTGCATAAGGAGCTAGGAAAAAATATATATGTATTTATATACATACACCTGCAGAAATGACAGAGATGACTTGGGATACAGTTGCTGAAAGCTTTTTAATCACTCTTTGAATAATACCTTTTTTTTTTTTTCTGCACACCTCTGTTTGACATTTACTTTAAAAGAAAAATAAATTACTATGCCAAAACTAAAGCTGTGATATTAAATCCTCTGAATACGACCACACTGGTTTGCCAAGTAAGTGAGCAGTAAGTGCAAATACAGCTTATTCTTCTCCACTGTTTCTATTTTTGTCATCATCTTTGGTTGCACAATTACATCTTCAACAGGCCACAGAGTACTCAGCCAAAAGCTGGGAAACTGGTCAGGATATACCATCTACTCCTGTATGTATTTTGTATGTGTTAACCACATATCTCTAAAGTATCAGAGAAGCAAATACTCTCATTTCTTTTTAATACTCTTCTCTTTCTATAAAATATTAACATTGATCAATCAAACAAGCCTTACAGCCTAGTAATTCTACAAGTCAGGTAGCAATGAATGAGCAGTCATTTCTATTCTCATAAAGTTTTGATTCCATCTTTCTTCCTATGGTGTCCCAAATAATTTATTAGAAGAAAGTAAACCCTTTGGGCCACCTCAAAGCCTGGAGTACCTGAACATTTTCGATGTGAAGGCTTCTTCCATTACAATGCCATGGTGAGACACCATTGGAACACATACTGTCTTTATTGCTATACCAAGGTCTGAAGTGGAGGGAAAGCATTTCAGGGTAAAGCTACTTTTTGGTGCAACTTGAGCAGAAGAGAGAGGATACTTCAAGGAGAGAAGACTAACACAGGGTGGCTCACTATCCTTAAGGCACTGAAAGGGACATGGAGTGCCCACGACACACACAGTGCTGAAGGTTACACAGTGTATTGCGTGAGTATCAGGAAAAGCTGCAGAGGAGGAAGAAAAAACACAAGTGCGTAATTTTTGTCATTGGAGTCAGGAAACATCTCAGACTTGCTTCTCCAGGTGTGTCTCTCAAAGCTTAAATTCTGCCAACCTGATCTAAAGCCACCGCTGCTGGCAGTTACTGTGATAACATGGGTTTTTCCTTCTGCTGTCCATTGCTGGGCTACTTTCTCAGCCTTGCTGGTGGTGTGTTAACCAAGATAGAGAGGGAAGGGCTTCACTATTCACACCAGGTCTTGAAATTCCCTGGGAAAATGTTCTTAAGCTTCCAGAATACTCACGTTGTCTCGACTGGCAGAAAGCCTGGAAGATATGCCACTGACTCCATTTTCTCTAGATCTCAATGTGTTAACAGTGTGTCACTTGAGGCCACTGTAAACCACATGCAAGGTAGATGGGGCTTTATTCAAGCAGTATAAAAGGCCTATGCTTATTGTAACAAAACTGGAAAAAATGTATAAGAAATTAGAAAGCACAGATTCAGAGCATTCATGAATTTCCAGTGGTAGTATACTGCAAGTATACTTTATGAGGTGTATCAGAGATTCAAGACACAGCTCACAAATCTTCTTCCTTTCAAACAGTGTCTTTTGGAATGGGTTTCTACTGAAGGCTGTTCTCCTCCTAACCTTTCTAAGTGCTATTGACAGCAAATGGCATTTCAAAACATCTATTAAAAATATCCTTATGCCTTTCTTAGAAGACTTCTTTGCACAGTGCCCTTGTTCACAGCTACTTGGCTAACAAAAATTAAGTGTTCTTCACTGTATTTGATAATGAATCACTTTCTGAGATAAGATCAATTGGATATTGCTCCTCATTTTCTTCCCACTACCATCCCCAGTTTACTTTCTTTGGGAAACCTAATGAATTGCTTTTGATACAAAAGTACATTTTAGCATTTTCAAAATAATTGTTACGGCAGTTTAATGACATTAAGTAGTTAGCTTGTATTTTACAAAGACCATATGGAATAGTCCCACCTAATTATACAGGACAATAACATTGAAACCTAGACCTGAGATGGCAACCAGGAGAAGACCTATTTCAATTTAATGGCACCAATTAATAAGAGCGATTAATTAATAGAATCTTTAATAAGTTATTTTAAAAAAATCAGAAATGAAAAATTATAATGATCTGGTCTGTCAATGGTCAGGAAAATTATATAAGAGGAAGATATTCAAATTGTGACAGGGTAGATTGATGAAAAATAGAGCAAGAAAGATTGTCATAATTATTCTGTGACTGATCTCATGAAAACATGATGAGTAAAGGTTAACAAAGGTTTATGGGGCCTCAAACCTTCCAGTCATGGATGGCTGATGACAGAGGAAGTTAGTAAATGACAGTAGAGTTTAATAGGTGCTCTTTGTTTCAGGGGCTTTTGTGTCACAGATATTCACAGTGACTTCAGGAGAGTGCATGGTCCTGTCCTTGCAGTCTGCTCTGCTATTTTAGAAATAATTGGGGTAAATTTTAGTAGACTTATTTCAGCAAACCACAATTGCTTGTTTTTTTTTTTTTTTTTTGAGGGTTGAGTTTCAGAGTAGGTACGGGGACAGGAAGGGTGGCTATTGTGGGTAATGCTACTAGATGAGATAAATGACAGTTTCCAATAATTTTAACAGATATTTGGAACAGTGAGTAATTTGGGTTTTATGGAAAAGACATTAAAGACATGGAGATCTTTCTTCAGTTTGAAGATCTATGTTGCTTGAATATATGTTTTTCACACTCTCTCAAGCTAATGGAGAGAAGATACGGCAAATTTTCAGTATTGATTTATTATACCAATATATTCAACGATATTTTAAAATTTTGATTGAATGTTTCTCAGTTGGTAAGATTAGATCATGATATCTGATACTTAAATAATAAAAACAATAATATTTTATCCTATGACTCACTTGAATAAGCCCACACCACATAGTTTACTTGGAGCCTCAGCAGTTAAAGACTTTAAGAGACAATGAATTTCACACATTCCTTACTAATACGTTCCCCTGGTTAATTGAAATACCTGTAAAAAATATTTGGACTTATTTATAGGTCTGAATTTTCCTAGATTTCTTTTCCAGCTATTAAATCTTAATATGTCTTTGTCTGCTGGTTAAAAAGATATGTTTTCCTTCAGTTGCATGCCAAACCTGATGTTTTTTATGTCCAATCTTGAATGGAGTTTTCCAATGTAAATTCAGATTGGCAGTATGTCTAGTCCACTAAATACATCATCCAAAATTTGTGGATGTTATTTGATGAAAACAGTGAGTGCTCTAGAGATAGACTCCATGGTAGAAATGCAAAGTATTCCTTGGCATATGTTTTTAAATTACACTACATAAATTCAATGCTAACAGAATTGCTTGTTGAAGCTCTGTAGGAGCTAGCATGATGGGTTGTGCAAACCAGTTTAAGGACAGCTTCTAGGATGAATAGCAGGTTGATAAGACCAGATTAAACAAAACAAAACAAAACAACAACAACAAGCATCCACAACTAAGACCTTACATAGTATTCTTTGGAGTTTGCTCAGGCACAGCAAGATATCTAGTTCTGTCAGCTGCAAATTCCCAAACATTAAAAGCAAAGAAACAAACTGTTAACACCCTAACAAAATATGCATCTTTTGCAACATACGTAAAGCTCAAAATGCATATTTCATTAGATGATGTCACCAGTATTTTCATATCATTTGAGGGTGGAGGAGGAATATATCTTGATTTGAATAGCTAAATACTATAATTCAAGCAATACTTTTTTTTTGCGAACAGAGGTTAAATTTGAAGCATGAAGATACTTGTTTTATAATGACACAAATTACTACAAAATCTATCTTCTATTTTCAAGATTATTTTTCTAATAAACTTAGTGCATTAGCTGGTAGGAGCTGCAACCAGCTTAGCGGACTGAAAGCAGGAGATTTTACAAGGCACTGGGAGAAATTCTCAGAACTTTTTCTGTGTTTGCCTTTTGCTTCCAATCTCTTACATATTTTGATTAGAATTAGGTGTTAATCTCAGAAAAGTTAACAAAAAGCCACAAACATTTCTCCAGAGAGAGGAAGTAACAAAGGGCTACTTGTACAAAGAAGAATGACTTTGAAAATTGTATAGGCAGTTAAACAAATCAAAAACAAGCAAAAAAATACATTGTAATAAAAAAAAAGGCATCAAAACTTAAGGTAGAAGGTCTGTTTGATGTTAGACAGTTACAATATACAATTATATTCGAGCCCAATTGTCATAAGGTTTCTCTATAGTTAGTGGAGAGACACAGGGCAATCGAGCCCTCTTAAGATGTGGCACTTCTGGCACTTACCTCTCTCCATTGACTACGGAAGGAACCCAGATCATGTAGACCACAGTTTGGCTCAGTTATTTGCCTAAAATAAGATGAGATGAATCTGCGCTACGATGTACACCAGGTTAGTAAGAGATAATATAGCAAGAGGAGGACAATCTAGATCTCAAAGTTAAGCCCATGGGGATCATGGCCGAGTAAAAAATGTCATTTCTTCATGATAAATATAGTGGATGTAAACAACGAATGCATTTATCTAAAGATCTCATTCTGACTACCAATATGTCATCTGTTGTGTATCCCATCTTAACCAAATGCTGATGTCATCAGGAAGTGTGCTTCCTTGAAGCATACACAGCAATGCTTCAATAAAACCTCATAAGCTTTGAGAACCAGGAGAAAAAGAGACCCTGGAAGATTATCTAGCGCATTTTCTAAATCTAAGGCAGGTAGTCAAAGGTAAGCAGATTCTGAACTCAGGAAAATGAAATGTATTATTTTTGTATGTTTTCTTTTCTTTTGGTAAGACTCTCATACTTTCTTGAATGTTTCCCAGCCAAATATCACTTTTAGTAATAAATTGGATCTCATCTGCCCTTACAGGCTACCATGTATTTCATGTCCTCATGTTTATTTTTTTGGTGAGCATATGCCCTTTTAAGAAAACCAGTGACAAAGAAAAGTGAGAATAGTTTTTGTTTGTTTGTTTGTTTGTTTTTAGTCTGGAAAGCTGCTTTCCCTGATTCACAAGCAAGAAAGTGTGGGGGAAAAGGACCACTTCACATAAACCCACTTTTAATTTGACTGGGGTAGAAGTTTCATTTAATGCAAAGAAAACAAAGATTTTTTTTCCTAACTAATGCATAAAGAAAATTATTTTATCCTTCATTTCATTTGTGAAAACCACTGAACCAAACATCTAAAATAAATTTCCTTTAGCTTAATTAATTGTACCAGCCATCAGACAAGTGCACTCCACTGCTATGCACATGGAATAAAATGCTTGTCTTTTCAGATGAAGATCTCTGAGGAGCACTTTATAGTGTTGCGAAAAGGAAAGGCCAAAATAATTCTCTGGATAAGGCATAGAGTAGAGATGGTATAACAGAAATGAAAGTCTAGACTGCTTTCTTTCATGGCTCCCTTGAAAATTTCAGATAAATTCTCAACAAGTCCCTGCAGTAGTTTATCCTAACTCTGTTCCTATCCCAAAGCTTGATTTCAACACAATTTGAGAACCATCAGACAAAGATTCCACAGCCTTCGAAAAGATGATGAATGCTTAGAATATATAACAGACTGGTTATTTATGTGATTCCAATGACCTTAGATGACGCAGACAATGTTAGAAGTGACACATTTGCATGTGGACTCTGCAGAATAACAGTGAAAACAAAGCCATCTGCTGCAGTAAATTTTTTCAGAGCAGTGCACACATGATAAAGATTATGCAGATGCAGATTATGTAGTGATTACTACCATTGCATGAGTCTTGCAAAATTCATAGATACAAATCAAAAAGGAAGCAGAAAGGAAAAACTGAATCATCTTGCTTGACCTCTTATATAGCATTACCCAGATAATCTCACCAAGCCCTTTTTTCATCACTTCTAGCTGTAGTTTACCTTCCAGAATGGCAACTAGTCTTCTGATAGGGAATTCTCTATTGTTCTTAGCTGTCATCCTTAAAGTTAAATGTTTCTTATTTGCATTTATCTTGTTGTTTCTTCTCTTGTTGTATCTTGTGTTTTCTTCCAACAGATAGGTAAAAAAAAAAAACCTCAAAATGTTGTATTCCATGTAAGGTATGTTGTCCCATAGAAAGAGAGATGTTATTTACTGACATCATCTATCTGGACTAGTGCAAAGCATTTGACACTATCCCCCATCCTATCCTTCTCTCTAAATTAGAGGGACATGGATATGAGAGATGGACCACTCAGTGGGTAAGGAACTGACAGGATGGTTGCACTCAGAGTTGTAGTCAATGGCTCAATCTCCAGGTGGAGATCGGTACAGAGTGGTGTTCCTCAGGGGTCAGTATTGGGACCAGCACTGTCTAACAACTTTGTCAGTGACATGGACAGTGAAATTGTGTGCACCCTCTGCAAATTTGCTGATGACAACAAGCTGGGGGGAAGGGATGCCATGCAGAGGGGCCTGGACAGGCTTGAAAGGTGGGCCTGTGTGAAACTCATGAGGTTCAACAAGGCCTAGGGCAAGGTCCTGCATCTGGGTCAGGGCAATCCCAAGCACAAATACAGGCTGGGAGGAGAATGGATTGAGAGCAGCCCTGAGGAGAAGGACTTGGGGGTGGTGGTTAACAAGAATCTTGACATGAGCTGGTAATATGCACTTGCAGCCCAGAAAGCCACCAATGTCCTGGGTTGCATCAAAAACAGCGTGGGCAGCTGGGCAACGGAGGTGATTGTCCCCCTTTGCTCTGCTCTCTTGAGGCCTCACCTGGAGCCCCGTGTTCAGCTCTGGGGCCCCCAGCACAAGAAGGACTCAGAAATATTAGAATGAGTCTTAGAAGAGGCCATGAGGGTGCTCAGGGCTGGAGCAGCTCTCCTGTGGAGCCAGGCTGAGGGAGCTGGGTGTGTTCGGCCTGGAGAATGCCCCAGCAAGACCTCCCCGAGGCCTTCCAGTACCTAAAGGGGGCTGCAGGAAAGCTGGGGAGGGACTTTTTATCAGGGGGTGTAGTGATAGGACAAGGGGTAATGGCTTTAAACTAAAAGAGGACAGGTTTTGTATTGGATATTTGGAAGAAATTTTTTACTCTGATGGTGGTGAGGCACTGGCACAGGTTGTCCAGAGAAGCTGTGGCTGCCCCATCCCTGTAAGCATTCAAGGTCAGGCTGAATGGGGTTTTGAGCAGCTTAATCTAATGGGAGGTGTCCCTGCCCATGGCAGGGGGATTGGAATTAGGTGAATTTTAAGGTCCCTTCCAATTTAAACCATTCTACGATTCTATTTAAGACCTTAAGGTGAGAATGAGACTTTGTACTGAAAAGATGAGTGAGACTGCAGTATAGAGTGAGTAGGTGTAGGAATGAATAAGGGCATATGCTCCGCTAATCTTATTTCATACTCATTTAATGAGCAACTGTTTTTCTTATAGAAATTTAATCTGATTTCCATCAGCAGA
The DNA here is from genome assembly GCF_013377495.2 of Cygnus atratus. NCBI lineage: Eukaryota > Metazoa > Chordata > Aves > Anseriformes > Anatidae > Cygnus > Cygnus atratus. The sequence continues at coordinate 74,196,871 of NC_066365.1, read as the reverse complement.
AGGCTGAGGTGAAAACTGAACTGTTGGACAAACTATGAAAGCATATTGCATTTTACTTAACCTCACAGCTTCCTGATTAATGCGAAAATCTTGTGCTTTTTCTGAATGTACTTTCAACATTCCTGATCTGTTCATTAAAACAAATACTTGGTACTTTGTTGCAACCAAGCACACTTGCCTGTAGGAAAAGTCACACCAATCAAATGGGAGTGTTCAGACATAGGATGGTTACCATGTATTTCTCAATTAAAAGAGGGTAGAATTTCTTTGAAAGAAGGTTTTTCTTTATACTCAAAAAAAAAAAGGCAAAACAAAACAACAACAACAACAAAACACCTCTCACCCACATAAAGAATTAAAGATGAACTATACAAACTTTTAGATCTAGAAATAGAGATGGTCAAATCAGTGAGAAATAAGTAATATATAGTGAAGTGGAAAAGCAATGCTGGAATAAATATTATTTGACATTAGATAATGCCATAGCAACTGGAGCTGGACTAACACTGATATAGTAATCAAAAATCAATCAAAAATCCTAGTTTATACAGATTCTGCTTAGCTTATTATTACATTTTCAGAAAGCCTCATGCAATCTTAATTTTCTATTGTCACTAGGATGCATAAACATGAGCATGCTAGCCCTGGAAGATCCTTTTCAACCTTTAGGAAGCAGTGCAATCTTCAGGTAGTAGTCAAGCTTTTCATATCAACAACAGCTAGAAATTTTTCCTTTCCTTTCTTTTTTTTTTTCCTTTTTTTTTTTCCCCTTCCCCCAGACAGTCATTTAATCAATAGTCAGAAGTTGCAGGAGTTTTGAAATGGAACATCAAATATTTCTGCAAGAATTGGCAAAGCTGCTAGAGGCACGATAACTATAATGAAGAACACTCAAGAAATCACACTCTGCATTGACTCACATCCTGTTTCATTCATGTGAGTAATTAAACTTGTACAAAGGATTAGTTGATGACAAATTTGGTTGTCTATGGATTACAAATGAGAAACTTACAAAAATATCAACATGCAAACAATGTAATCATGTATTACAATTGATTTTCACTGTAGTGTATAGGATTTCAGTTGTTCTTTCAAATTGCACACAATTCAAAATAAATGTTAAGGAAAATGGGAAATTCTGTCTTCTGATGGGGAAAAAAATGGGATAACTAGTTCTCATACAGAAAAAAAGTATGTGTTGAATTGGTATGGAACACTAGACTGGTAAATATGTAGTCATGGCATAGAAATAGATTTATTTACATAGCATTCTGGGGATATATATTGTCCCTATATATATATGTATCATTCTAGAGCCATAAAAAATGAACCAGTTTGGATTTATTCTCCATTCTCTTATAAAGTGAAGCCCCAAGTGGTAAAGGACTAAAAGTAGGGTTAGGGAATGAAATATGGGATCCAAACTACCTGAAAGGAGAAAAAACAGTTGTCATTAAAATACTCCAACACCAGGATCCCATTCCATTGTATAAAAAACTGAAGCAATTTACCCAAACTAAATTGAGATTTCAATAATAACCATTCTAATATGATATGGATTCTTGAAGTAAAAGATAATCAAATATTAGAGTGTTACTGAAGACAGCCAGGCTGCAAAGGTCAGTAATTGGTTAGTTCTTGAGACAAGCCAGTGAAGTTATCTACATACTTTTGTGGTGGACAGATTGCCATCCAGTGAGAGTAAAAGGTAGGGGGAAACTGAGAAATCAACCTTAAATGGTATGAAATTCAAGTTTATCTAATGCTCACAATGGTGGGGATGAGGGGAAGAGAAGGGGCTCATTTGTTTCTTGGAAACAAAGTAGGTATCTGGAAAAATCTGTGAGAGAAGTTATATATATATATATATATTTGGGATAAAAACATGTAATTTCATGCAGAATACAGAAAGAGTATCAACTAGGCAAAATCTCTGCAAACACTTTAGAGGTGAAGCTGGGATGTGGGTCTTTGGATATCTCTGTCTTTCCTGTCAGCTCTTATGATGGGGGACATCAACCCTGTTGATGGCAAAGGAATCTAAATGTCATTCTCAGAGAGGTTAAAAGGAAACTGAGCTTAAAAAAAAAAAAAAAAAAAGAAAAGAAAGAAAAATACTTGTTCAATTTGGGAAGAAATTCTTTTGTTCCTGTTAGAAGCATTTTCAATCAGTGTTATTCATGCAGACACACTCCTGATGTGCAGATTAGCTCTAGGATGTCTTGTTCAGGTTTTGAGGGACTGTATTCAGGTAATAGGAGAACATATGACTGATTGGGTGGACGTTTGTAATCTACCTGGCAGCACAAACTGTATCGAGCAATTAGCATAATAAATGGCCTTGTTCTTTTGAACAAAGAAGAGGAACATCTTCTGCTTTGGTAGGTTCATGATTCAGTCCTGGTCCCCAGGAACATTTCTATCCAAAGTAATTCAGCAAACTCCACCCCACCTGCAGCTACTTTTGGAGGTTTTGGAAATGTGTGTGTTCGTGTATAACATACGCACACCTATATCCATCTCTGTACAGATACATGTAGATATGTTTTGGAAAATTGTTCAGGTGAATGTTTCAAGGCAGGTGTCCTGTCTGGAGGCAATGAAAAGCAATAAAAGGTCCAGACTGTCCAGTTTTCAGCATATGAAGAAATAATCTACAAATTATTGAAAAGTCACATGGCCAAAAGAGAAGTTATCACACTTACCTCTGACTGAATTTAACTACACCTGAGTGCAGCTACATTCTAACCAAAAAGAGGTTGTGTTTGTCTGCTCTGAAGCAGCATTAAAAGGACTACAATTACTCCTCCTTTTGAGAAAAGAATGCCTTTGCCATTAGATGCAGTGATTTGATATCCGTGTGCTTTTCTAGTCAAACATTACCCACTCGATTTTGCAACATACTGGGAGCAAGATTGCTCAAAGATTTCTCTGGAGACTTTCAACTCATGTGAGCGAGTAATTGATTGGAAGGGTGGGTTGATACATTGATTGTCCCTAAAGAGCTGATGTCCTGGCCTTTCAGGCTGTGAATAGCACAAATCTAAATATTTGTTCTGTATGAGAGAAGATGTTTAATGGTGTGGTTTCTAGACAAGTTTTATGATGCAATGAGCACTTGGCTTCTTGTAATAGCATGAAAAAGACTCACACAGTCTGCTCAGCAATGACTTTATTATTTAGTTTTAACTGAAGGAAAACTTAAATTGCTTGTTGAGCATGAAAAAGAAAGCAAGACATTACTTTCTTGTAGTTTTGCTGAATTCATGCCTGTAGGGTGTGAATCGGAGGTGTGACCACTTAAAAATATCCTGAAAAAAAATTACTTTGATGAATATGGCTTTCTCTGTGCCTCAAAAACAATACCATGTTTGCTGCATAGTTAAAACTATTTATAAACCACAGTAATATGTTTTCTTTGACAACCTTGCAATAATGTTTGTAAATTATTTAAAAAATGATCATGAAAATTATTGATTTATATTCATTCCCTCTGCCCAGAACTGCAGAAGTGGAAATTAAATTGCTTTAATTAACATTAAGTTTCCAAAGAGGGTTGTGGCATCCAGATTTTGGGTCATGTTCTACAGAGAAGAACTGATTGGAGTCATTTTGTCCTACTGGACCCCTACTCTTTCTTGCAGCAGCTTTAGAAAAGTGGATGTGCCTGGATGCTCATAACTTCTGAATTGCTGGAAAAGGACAGGGGATAGCCAGGAAAAAAGTTGTTTGTACTTATCCATTTTCTTATGAATTTCTTAAATAGCTGCTAATGATCTGTCAGAAACAAACAACTGGGTTCAGCTGGATCCTTCTGGAATAGTTTATGGATATAAGGAAAAGGAATAAACAACTTTCATTTCCTGCAATTTTAACAGGATGAAGCAACTCCTACAGTCCAAAAGCTCAGGTTTTGACTCATTTTCTTTCTCCAGCTCTTTGATGTGCAACCACAGAATGTTATTAATTAAAATAGGTCCACAAGGGCAAAGACTGTTGTTGTTGTGCTAAAAGAAAAAAAAAAAAAAGGAACCTGCACAGTTTTGCATTGCAAGGAACTAAAATAATACCATTTGAAATTCATTTCCACTGAGTGCTCTGAAATTTGATTACTTACCCTCAAAAAACACAATCATTGGGTCATCAAAATCATCAGGTGGTGTTGATCAGCATGGCTCACACTGCAGGCATAGACTGCTGCAATTCACATGAGCTCTGCCTGCTGCCCTGCCTGTCTTTAAAGTACATGGGAGTGCATGCCATGAAAAAGCATCGTGCTGAACCAGAGATTGATAGGCATCCCAGACTCAGCCACAAGAACTTATTTTCCATTCTTGTTGACCAAAGTCACCTCTGATTGATTTCATATGTATTTTCCTTTTCCTCTCCAAGGCCACCTGAGTTATTGTTTTATAACTGTTTTGTGTTACAGTCCATGTTTGCTGTTTCATTCCTGCTCTTAACCTTAGTGCTATTTGCAATGAAATAACAGGTGAGCATAAAGTACAGAGTTGGACATAAAGGAGAGGAAATTGCTTCAAAGACAGTGACAAGATCATTGGAGGAGATATTTTCTTATCAAACGTATTACAGTAATGTGATGAGACGTCAGGTGAAAATGACACAGGTTTTGTATGGATTATGTTATAAAAACAGTCACTCTCTCCCTAGACTGCTTACTGAGCGCACTTCAATTTTGTTTCCATTTATTACTGAGAAACTGTTGTACACAAGGTTTGATGAAGGTGACTGAAAAAGGTTCTCAGAATATTATTTTGCCTAGATTGAAATGACGCAAAGGACTAATAATCTTTTATGCTGCCTCTTCAGGAGGAGCATGCAGGATTTTCTCTGCGTCCCATCTCACACAATCTAATCTAGAGGACATGTTAGTTTTTTGTATGATAATCTGGGCACCAAGATTAAATTTGCACAGGCTACACAGTGCAAATCAAAGCAGAAAAAACAGGTATTTCACACATCAGTTCAGCGTCCCAAGTGTCCTTGCCTTTTTAATCTGTTTTACCTGAGGTTGCTCTCCTTACCTGCAAAGTTGTCTGTCATGTTTGCCAGACAAAAATAGCTGGTTTTTATAAAGAGTCTCAGCTCCAATCTGTCTCATCTCGGAGCAATTGTATGAAATTAAAGGATGTGCAGTGAGAATACGTTGCCGAAAACCAGAAAATTGACCCCGGTTCCAAGAACTCATTTATCACAGTTGTGGCTGAAATTACACAAAGTCTAAAATCTCTTACAATAAGTACAGACACACATAAAAAAAAGCCTGTTGTAATACCTGAATAGAGCTCCCAGACAGATATACCAGTTTGAGACAGAGAAATAGAAACCTGCTAATTCTTCATTTATATTCTGTGGTACCACCAGTGTCCAATAATGGCCCTCTGTGAGGAGTTCGCTAAATCAGTGTGAGTAGAAGGATATTACCTCAGTGAGAATAATGTAGTCAGTACACAGGGATACAGAAAGTATCTTGCAAAAGCTAATAGTCATCTAAAATAAGAACTATAAATAGTACTGGTGAAGTTTCCTGTATTGGCATCTTCCAGAGGCGACATGCTATTCTATTTTGTTCTCGCAAGTAAAAAAAAAAAATAAATAAAGGATAAGATGAGTAGGGGACACTTGCTTGTTTCTTTCCCTTAATTTGCTCCAAAGTGCTCTATGTGCTTCAGGGCAAATTAATTAAAAAGATTATATCCTGTCTGCATAGCCTGAAATGGAACCACAGTAAATAAATAAATAAATGAAATAATAAATAATCACATACATTTAACTGTTACTCTTCTCTCATTATCTGAGGCAAAGACTTGAAATCTCTCAGAAGATAATTTTTCTGCTTTTCTCCTACAATCCACATAGTTACAAGCTTCTGAAAACTCCCTTTTTGCCTATTCTAAGGAGGCATATTTCAATCTAGCAATGAAATACAGCAACCTGGGCTGATCATCCTGTATCTCCTTACCATGTCTTTAAAAATATCTTATGCCTACAACACAGACCTATTAGACCTCTTTGCAGTTACAAGGAGGAGGAGGATTTTCTCAAAAGCTGGATTTCCGACTGCCAAAGCACTAACAGTCTCAAGGGAAATATGTATATATAATACAGTAATAACATAAAAGCCTGAAGTAAGGTTTGCAAAGGTACACTTGACTTGGGTCATTCAGAAATTGAGTCTTTACTCTGTTACTGGTCATACTTTTTTTGCATGGTATTTTAACCAGTGGAAGATATTTACATCATACTTATCTTGTAGAAAGGTAGATGGGATTGAAGGCTGGAAGGTAGCATACAGATGAGGAAAATCATATAAATAAATGCCCGAGAACTAGATTTTCATAGTGCCTCTTCTGCTTTTTTAGGAGCAAATGATTACATGATTGCAGCTTCCAAGTTTTTTTTTTTTGTTTTTTTTTTTTTTAGTTCTGGTTGCTCTTTTCTACTGGCATTTGCAAAGAGCAATGCTTTTAGAACTGCATATTCGAACTGTAACCTCTAAAAGGGTGCATATGAATGAGCTCCTTTCGCCAATCAGTCCCTTCCTAAGCTGGGAAATAATATCCCTTACCAGCAAATTTCCTATCTCTTTCAAGAGATCAGACTATGATTGCATGTTATTTCCTATGCCAGCTATTATTTCAGACAAATACCTTATACTTTATAGAAATGCTTCCTTTAATAGGATTTTAGATTTAATGTTATGATATATTCTATTGTTATATCCCAGTAAGATTTTACTCTCTAATCTCCAGCAACAAGTATTGTTCTCTTTGGGTTCAGCTAACTTTGAGACGACAAGAGCTACTTTCTCCTACTGCTTTGTGTATGACACCGTCCTCTTTAATGGGAACAAATTGCCACACAGGGGAGAAGTTTTCCTCTCTGGTGTTCTAAGTGCTACACAACTGCTGACACTTGTGAATAGTAACTAAGTGTTAACATTTCAAAAGGTAAAAGGGTTACGAGTATTTTACTCTAGGCCCTTGTGTCTGAATAATTTGTCATATTTCTGAAAAAAAATAAATAAATAATTGTAGTTAAGATATTCTTTAGTAGAAGTTGAGAAGAATTCTTCCACTCAGCTTGTTATTTTTATTTTACAGTTTTGTTTGGTGTTAGTACACTAGTACCCAGGCAACGCTATCCTCAGTGCTTTAACCACACTATTAATGCAGTCTCTGATCAGCCATTATAATTGGTTCAAGATAATATGCCTGGCCTTATTACTTTCCTGGTTTTTCTAAAACAAACAAACAAATCCTGAATAATAATGTGGGATTCTCTGGCTTGGCTGCAAACTTTTTCTTACCATCCTTTTCTTTAAAAAGAAAGAGCAGAATTTCCATCTGAGATGCCAGGAGCACTGTGTTGTTCTCATATATAATTAGAATGCCAGGAAAAATAAAAGCTTGCAACTAGTTTAGTGTTGAGACCAGGGCTTTCTTTTCTGAAGGAGCAGAACATAATATCTTCATTAGGATTATAATCATTAGCATATAAGTACTCATTTGAAAATCCTTAATGTAAAGTGCTCTTGATGCTACAGAACTATTGCTCTAATCAGAGCACTTTTTAAGTTCAAGGGTTTGAATGAAGATACAGACAGCAGATATGGAAAACTTACCCAGTACATAAAACTGTACTAGGAGTATGTTATCGTGTAGGTGAATGTGATTAACAGGATATAAACTTGGCTCACAGCTACAAAGGTGTGGGTATATTAAATAATATCTATCTGTAGTTCAAAGGTATGCTAGGGAGGGAGATAGAAGCAGATGCACAAAACCTCAGCTCTAACCCCTCTTCTCATTGGTCCTGTCCTATCTTTTTCTTCTTTGCCATGACCTTAGCAACTGCTACTACTTGTTAAACTACTTTTTTTTAAGCAATAAACTTACCACCACTTTAAGGATTCATCAGCACTATCAAGTCCTGTCAACGTGTTGCCGTTTTGTAATGGTTTGATGCAAGCCAGCAAAATACAGCCATCGTTTCTTTTGAATGAAACTCCTTTCTTGAACTAGAAAGATCCTTGGCTGACCCATAGTTCCTGGCAAAATTTGGGGAAAAATTGTGCTCCAGTGAGGTAGCTGCTTCTATAAACTCTGGGCTCCTCGCCATGGGATGCTATATCATCCTCTGCCACAGTTCCTTACGGTGAGGACATACTGTACACTGAGTAACAACAGCAGCTGTTACACTGGCTCTAAAATAAGCTGGCTCTAAAGCTTTCTGCTAAATACATGTCCCATATGGACAAACAGACCATTTCTACTTTGTCATTAGAGCCAGAGCCATACGTTTGTATGTCAAAGTGCCTAAAAAGGTTGACTTAGATGTTTTGGTTTTGAGAGTGTCATATCTCGTTTACACATAATGAGCTATTTCTGAATGTCTGCAGCCTTCATCACAGATCTTCTTTTATCACAGATATTCTGCATGTATTTGGCTTTTTTATCATGAAGATTATCTGAGTGAAGGGAGGATATATTGCTTTTGCATCTTCCCATTCACAGTTATTTTTATAAGTCCACCAAAGGCCTCCGGCAATTGAATCTCGTCAACTGACATTTAATAATTTATTATGATTTTGTCAACAGTTTTGCCAAATGTATTCAAAATTCCTGTCTGCTGTTTCATAAGATACTCTCCCATGAATAAAACAGAACAGAATAGGGAAGGAAGGAAGCCTAGTAAAACACCAAATATTTCTTAACTATGCTTCAAACTGAGAAATGTTGAGAAAAACTCCTGCCAATACACACATGCAAGTATAAAGATATACCCACAAAATTCTGGTGTTTCCTTTTCAAAGGAAAAAAATGTTTAGCTTGACCTAAAATGTTCTCCGATATGCCAATCCTTTCTTTTCTATGAACAGTCTGTTTCTGAGTCGGGAGAGCCCTCTAGGGTTAGTTCATGCACTCAATGTTCCTCTAATTAGACCTTGGAGAATCCCAAGAAGCAGCACACAAACTGGGCTGCATCACAGTTGGCTGACTGGCTGGACACAGGCACTTTTGCCTACAGGTACAATTACTCAGAAATCTGCTTCTGCAAAGACCACAGTTTACATCTCTGTGCTCCTAAATCTTAAAGAGATCTTGTCTTAGAACCAACTTTCCCTCTCCAAAAAAAAATAAAATAAAATAAATGACAACTTCCTGATCTCACTACAAGTATATATATATTTAATTTTATAATTTCTGACTTTGCTACCAACTTTTATCTGGGCTGTAGCAAAGAGGAATCCCACAACCCCAGTGAGAGAGGTAGAGGTGAACAAATAGTCATGGTTTTGAAGGGTTTTTAGGTACCTGTGTGCAGGTGCACATGCGAACTGGTGGCTCTTGCCCTGTCAGGCTTAAACTGAGAATAGTCTTCCCTTATTTATCTTTATTTAATTTATTTTTATTTTTATTTTTATTTTTTGATTCTAAATTATGGCATAAAAAAAAAAAAGTTAACTGAAAGACTCCAGTCAGGTTCAGTGGATGTTGGCTCAGGTACATGTCAAACACAGGGTCTCTCAGGATTCTTGCATGTCACACACCTCCCCAGAGTACATCTTAATAGAAAGACAAAAAGCCTGGTAGGCAACTCAAACAACAACCATGCTCAGAACAGGTTCTTTTCCAAACTTCAGAAGTCTTGTTATTCTTTCACATATAAATCACCAGTGAGGACACACAGATGAATGGAAAATCAAAAGCAGTAACAGGCAACAAAACAAAAACAAGACCAGCTAGTCTGAGATTACTACTATTATGTCTATATAAGGAGAAATTTACCACATACTGCTTCAGATAAAAAGTCCCAAAGACATCTTTTCCAGTGTCTGTTTGTACAGAAGCAGGACTGTTGTATCAGCAGCAGCCAAACAGTGGGCTACAAATTCCTGTTTTTCAAAGGCATCAATCCCAAAATATAGACAAACCATTTCACTGGTGGTCCACCTCTCCATGTCTCTCCCAGGGAGAGACATGCTCCCTGCTAGTATCCATTATTTTATGTTCTATTACCCATTTCCCCTCTCAGTGTCAGAGTTTATAAGTCAGTCTTAAGCCAGGTTTGGAGAAAAGGAAGCCAGTTCGAGTGGGCAATGGTGTGTCTCACAGTATCATAGCTAACTTCAAAACAAAAGAAACCCCCGGTGCTGTGAGCCACAGAAGCCTGAAATTGCTTTTTTTTTAAAGCCAGATGTTAATGGCTGTAGCCTCCACAATTTTTCTACAATGGAAAACAAAACCAACCAACCAAACAAACAAAAAAACAGAGGCTGGTTTGTGACAGAAACACTCAGAAAGCCAAAGGTAAAGAGAAAGAACCCACAATGTGCTCTTCGTGTTGAAATTTCTTCAGAGGAAATTCAAATTCCCATCTGATTTTGCTGACAGAATGACTTGTAACACTATAAAACGTGACAGAATAGCCTTTGTGGATATTTTAATGATTGGTAACTTAGTAACTGAGTTTTAGAGTTTCTGATCCCTTAGTGCTGGCAAGTGTATAAAACGTGCAGGTTAGCCCCAGCTGAGCATTAACAGCTACGTCAGAACATCGACAGTCAGAGCCTGTATATATTTACCCACTCATATTTCCAAATGTTCTTAATCCTTTGTGTGTGTGTGTATTAAAGAGATATCTGGTGGTTTTCTCAAAGTTTCACACTTGTGCACAGAAAATGGGAGGAGGCATGGGAGAATTAGACTGAAAATCTGTTCTCCATGCTGGTACCTGCAGGAACATACTGTAACATAGCTTCTGGACATGTCTGCTTTTCAAGTGTCCCCTTCACCACATCACAGTACCAATAATGGTGAGCTGTAGCACATCTTGGATGAAATGTGCTCCTTCAAACTGAGCCAGAAGAGGGAGACCAAGGATGCACTAAGGCAGATGCCAGCTCCTTTCACTGCTGGCCAAGCCCCAGCTCACACCTTTTCAGGAAAACCTGACTGCAATTTCTGGAACTATATAAACTCTAATTTATGGAATTGAATAGATCCACAAACTAAAGTCCTGGATCTGTGCAACTGCTCTAATTTTAAAAGACTTTGTCAAGATCTAACTTGCTTTTTCAAATGCTTGAAATTGTCAAGGTACAAAAAAAAAAAAAAAAAAATACAGTATAAACTGCCAGGAATACAAAAAAATGGCTTTAATAAATGCTTGTTTCTACAGCTGAAAAACCTAAATGTTGTTGCAAGAAACTTGTTTGGTCTTAAGGTGCAGCTTGGTATGTTTTTGAACAAGATTACATCACAAGCCTATCTCTATTACTAGAAAACAGACCTCAGCAAGCAAGAATATTCCTGTCATTTATATGCTCGTAATATTTGGACTTTCCTGGGTCTGCTTTACTACATTTATCTTGATTTCCACATGCATTCATGTTTTTTTCTCATTCTTTTTCTCATTATATTATCATCATTTTGTATTTGTAATGGTTTTGATACAGTGAAGCCTACAAGCCTCAAAAATGGATCAAAGCCCTTCTACAGGAGATGGCATAGAAAGATATCACAGAAAGACAGCCCCTGCCACTTAAATCCTTCATCCTAAGCATATTTGTAATAGGAGTGGACAGAAAGGTGGATGCTCAGAGGGGCTGTAAGTGTCAGTAAAGATGAGATGACTTTTGTAGTAAGATAACACATTAGGATATTCTCCTTACTCACCAGCTGCTCTAGGGGCATTTAGGATTGTTTGAGAGTATCTGAATGGAAATAGCATGTATGATTTCCACATTCCTTACACTGGAGCTCTGAGCAGCATGGTGCAGAAATGGAGCTCTGTTATATGTTTCACTTGCCTAAAAAATACAGTGTTAAAAAAGCTCCAAAGGAGGTGCAGTGTTGCATTCTCTTGTCCTTAAAAAAAAAAAAAAAAAAAAAAAAAAAAGTGCATTCTCAGAGAACTGAAAAATAAACATCCTATTCCCCACAATGCTGCTGCAGGCTCAAGACTCACTGAAACATTTCTAAGCATAAAAACTGCTTCAAAACTCAAGATGATATTAATAAATGTTTTGTGATTTCATTGAAGCATAGGTGCAAAAAATAAAATAAAATAAAATGAATATTTCTAAGTGTCAAAATAAGTGCTCTCCTTACATCAGTTTCAACTGAGGCATTCGTGGGCAGATTTCCTTCACCGTATTTAATTACATGCAATGCAGATGCTCAGATTTTCTACTGGCATCCTTAAATTCATACCCAGAGTTCACTGACATCTATAAAAATGTCCCCTGTGGCTTAGTGGGTTTTGAAGATGGTCAGTTCTAGGTTGTATTTCCAGCTGACCTGAAAGAAAATTTAATACATATATATATAGCCATGAGCATTTAAAGAAAATGGTCCTATCTACTTCTGATAAAACTTGGAAAAAGCTTTAAAAATATTGCATCCTTACAATTTTCTCTCTTTCCAGACTGTTCCATGAAAGTTAGATGACTTCCATTTTGCTGGTAAACAACACTGAAAGACAATGTTCGGACTCATCTGCTTTGTTTTTATCCTGATGTCATTTTTATTTCGAGTACCATTATGCAGAGTGTTGGGATGGAATTGGCTGAAGCTGACGGCAATATTTATCCTTCCACAGCAAATATGTAAACTTTCTTCCAAAGCTGAGCATCTTAAACAACAGGAGCAACCAGCCAACATCATAAGTGAATATTACTTAATATATCAGTGCAATTACACAGTCATGAAGATGGCATATGAGCAGACAGAACTAGAAACAGCACACTGGCAAACATGGGACACAACAGAAAGTTCTGGATTGGAAGAAAATGCTTCCAGAAGGATCAGTGAAGCAATCTGAAAAAGGTTTATGGGGAAGAGTGCTGGCATATGATCTTCAGGCACTGAAGAAAGAAAAGGGAATCTGTACTGAGCAGAGAGAAGCAGGACTGTGTGATGCTTTCTGTACATAAGCAGCTTTGCAATGAAGGAAAAGCCTGAGGCAACGTCAAGTCCTCCTTGTAATGGCAACAGCAAGGCTGGCTATTAACAAACAAACTGTTCAGATCAGATGCACAAAACTACAGTTTGAGTCACCAGGCCCAGGTTCAGAAGCATTTGGGGGTCACATCAGAGTCAAAGACACATCAGCTGAGTTGATAGAAGCACAACAAGCTAGACCCCATCTGAACAGGAACAGGAAAGGAAGAGAGATATCCGACAGCTACTTTAGATGCTAAAACCTGACATTCAGATGCAGCCAAGATTTCCAAATCCTGCCTCTTTGCCACATGACCTCTCTGCTACTTATATTCGTGTGGTACTTAATTTCCTGTTGGCAATATTTTCCAGTCAGTAAGTGCTGTCTGTTAGTGGGCATACATGAACATCCTACTGCTTATCCTGCTCTAAGTATTTGATTATACCCCAAAAGTCTCAGAAAGACCTTATCATTTGGGGGTTCCCACACTTATTGATGAAATTTCATTTTACATAAAGAGGAAGGATGTGATAAGCCCTTTCAACAAGGACTTTATTTGATTTTTCCTTAATATTCAGTAGTTAGGGGTTTGGCTGGGATTTGGAAAACCTGTATTCAATTCCTCTCGATTTGAAGCAGGGACATAGGTTCAGGTTTCCTGCAGAGATGTTGTTGTAGTCATGAGGCTGCTGGGTCCTTTTTGAATAAATTCATCCAATGGAGTCTGCTCTGTTTTATGTAAATAAATAGATATAGAATCATAGAATCATAGAATATCCTGAGTTGGAAGGGACCCATAAGGATCATCAAGTCCAACTCCTGGCACTGCACAGGTCTGCCCAAAAGTTTAGACCATGTGACTAAGTGCACAGTCCAATCGCTTCTTAAATTCAGACAGGCTTGGTGCAGTGACTACTTCACTGGGGAGCCTGTTCCAGTGTGCAACCACCCTTTCGGTGAAGAACCTCTTCCTGATGTCCAGCCTAAACTTCCCCTGCCTCAGCTTAACACCGTTCCTGTGGGTCCTGTCACTGGTGATAATGGAGAATAGGTCACCTCCCTCTCCACTTCCCCTCCCAAGCAAGTTGTAGACGGCGATGAGGTCCCCCCTCAGCCTCCTCTTCTCCACGCTGAACAGGCCCAGTGACCTCAGCCGCTCCTCATATGTCTTCCCCTCTAGGCCCTTCACCATCTTCGTCGCCCTCCTCTGGACACTCTCCAACAGTTTAATGTCCTTTTTGTACTGTGGTGCCCAGAACTGCACACAGTACTCGAGGTGAGGCCGCACCAACGCAGAGTCATACCCAATGCACCTAAGGGTAAACAAGCAAAAAAAAAAAAAAAAGAGACTGATAATTATTGTCCTGGAATCAGTAGAAAGAAGCAAGGTCAGGCATGTGTTCCAAAGAATACTTATTTATACGAAATGGAAGATCTCCAGACAAAGAGATTGTCATTACAGAAAGGTCTGAGACTTGCAGTTCTTTTTCTGGGATTAAGACAATATCTTCTATAACATGGAGCAGAGTGGGGATTTAAGAGGGTATCTTCAGCTGTCCTCCCTTCCTTCCCCCTGTGCTAGGTAATGTTTTTGCAGGGATGAAAACAACTCTGGCTTCAGCATTCAACACAAGCTGGAAGCTCACAGATGAAAATCTGAAGCAAAGATATGCACTAGATGTACATTATTTTGATTTTAGTGGGGATCAGTTTCCTAAATGCCTTTAAATCTGGACATAAACATTAAGGATTAGAATAGCAATAACTAAAACACCATCTATGAACTGAATTGTGTGTTTAAATGTCTTTAAGACAATTAACACTATGGGCTAAATGGCACAGCATTAATTTATTCTCAGACTTGGTTCTCACTGCAACATATTTTTTTCTTAGAAAATGATGGAAAAAATAATCAAGAGGTTGCAGAGCCTAATAAATCAAGGAACCATTTCACCAAACAGAGAAAAACAAAACTGAACACTAATGAAAGAAATTATAGCAAAAAGGGGCAGTTACAGACTGCATTAAACACACATCAGGCAGCAATTTAACAACTGAGTAACCAGAGTTATAGTATTCAGGCCTGATTCCTGCAAAAATGAAATATTGCACTGTGCTGACACCTGGTGCACAAATATATTTCCTCATGAAATCACAGTCCCCTGCCATGTCTTCCTAAAGAAGCTTTCCCTCCCAGAAAGGTTAGTCTTAAACCTTCAAAATCATCTGATGTTTGCAAAACACTTAAGGGACAAGCAGCTTTGTCGGGGATTGATGTCTTCCTGAAAAATTCAGCACAATTAATTTTCATCTGTTTACAAGATGCATCCTACTACATTAAATATTTGATTAGAGGCTTGGGAGGCTTGCCTTTGAACTGATTCTCTTTGCTACTTCTTGTCTAATTTGGAGGCTTTGACAGGCAGAGGCTAGATGGGCAGATCTTTAGGTCTCATTTGGCCCAGGTCACTCCCTAGGATTATAACTAGGAATGTTTCTTGGTCATGCCTTACCGTGCTCCATCCAGCACCCAGTACTAGCTTTCAGCAGCTGGGAACCAGACTTATCCATAAATGTATCCCAAATAATTCTCAGTATAACCCAGAGGTTTTTCTCTCTGTTGGCTCTGCCTCCTGCATAACAAAGTGATACCTCATTTTAGGGTCTTAGGAACTACTGTAATAATTCATAATGAGCACTACTAAAACAACATGTAGGTAAAAGACTGACCCACCAAAAAGCTTAAAATATGAAAATGGCTTTTTCCAAGTAGATCTTGTATCGTCCTGTATCACTGCAAAGTATCCAGCCCACTGAAGTAATAAATAATACCTATTACATTGTTTAGGCTTCTTTTAGACCACTTCTATTTAGCTCAGCTGTGAAATGAACACTTGGTCACCTGCTCTGGGAAGAATTTATTCACCTAGACATGATGCTTCCATGTGCTGCAGGAAGAAGGCATGCTGTAGCCAGGTTGATTTCAAGGGCTGGATTATTACTTATGTCTGTCTTTGGTTTACATGCATCTGTTTAAATCCCACATACTTCACCAGCCTTTTGCTCTTCAAAGTTCCCAACATCAGAGCTCTTTTCTTTTCATAAAGAACAATACAAGTCTCTGTGCTTAAGGGCATTCATGAAAGTGAAAGAGTGATGAGTATCTGTGACATTCCATATCACATGTATCCTGCTAACAAGAGCAGGTCGTTGTAATTACCTATGCAGCCATGGTGACCTAAAACACACATTACACCAGAAAAACAATCTCCAACAGCAAACAGTGTGCTTGTTTACTTCCCTTCAAGCTTGTTAGGCTTAATCCACCACACCCCTCTTTGGTGTTTTTTGTTTTTGTTTTTGTTTTTTTTTCTATTTGGCAAATTGATTTATAGCATCAGTTTCAAAACTGAAGCTCTTTGCTTTCATTTTTTTAATACTCTACACGACAGAGTGCTCTTCTCTTGGTATTTAATGTTAGGTTCAGCTTGCACATGTCGAAGAAAAATAGCTGCCTGTTAAGAGTATAATGTGCCTCATTTGATACAGAATTTAGAGACAGCCAATATATTACAAGAACCTCATATAATTACCTCTTACTTGTGGCTTTTTTTTTTTTTTTCTGTTAGTTCATGCTAGACACACAATGACTAATCTTCCTTGGAGCCCTTCGGTCAATTTTTTTTTTCTTAATCCCTTGGAAACTTCCACTTCTTACCTGGAGGCATCTCTGCTCAGCAGTCACTGGGTGCAGGACAGAGGGAGATGACAACAGGTAGAGTTTTCAGATGTATCCAAATCATCTTTAAACAAGATAGCTCAGCTATCTGCAGTGATCAAACTGGATAAAAGAAGGCAAAAATCCTGGGGGTTAGTCTGTGGTGAGCTCTGGACTGAGTTAACGCTTTTGCAGGTGTTTCTCAGTGCATGGGAATGTTGTACACAGAGTACCACTTGGCTTTTATCTGGACTTCAGTATCAGCCCAGACTACATCTGACAATTGCTGGTGTTTTTGGCATAATACCCCTAAACCACTTTGCTGTCACTACAAGA
Organism: Cygnus atratus; assembly: GCF_013377495.2. Taxonomy (NCBI): domain Eukaryota; kingdom Metazoa; phylum Chordata; class Aves; order Anseriformes; family Anatidae; genus Cygnus; species Cygnus atratus. The sequence continues at coordinate 74,179,848 of NC_066365.1, read as the reverse complement.
AAGCTAAAGCCATCAAGATTTCATGTCTTGATTATTACAAGGTGGGAAGGTTGCAAGTTGTCAGCTCTGCACAACTTCTCCACCACACACATGTAGCAGCTAGACTTGGAGCAAGTACATCTGAGCACATAATTTCTTATTTGTGGCTATTCCCCTTTACTGTAATGCGAAGCAAGCCATTTGTCTTCTCTTACCTGCTGATCAATACTGTCACAGCATTTTCTCCTGCTTAACCTGGCTGTTGTTCATTGCCCTGTACTTACACTGGAAAAAAAGTTGATCATTTTATTCTATACTCGTATAGCTCAGCACAGTGGGGCTGTGCTCCAAGCTGGAAGCTACAAAGCCTTAAAACAATTCAGCTCAGGTACATGGACATTTGAGTGCACAGTGTCAGTATTTGGCCCATGTTGTCATGTAAAACACGGATGGATGTTGAATTCTGGGTACTGAACCATCTGTATAGGCAAGCTGATGCTAAATCAGCCTGGAAAGCGGTCTGTGGGTGCATTTACATGTTCCCCACTGTCCTCACAACAGTCCTGGGCTGCTCAGAGGGGAGCAGCGTGGTTGTCCACTCCAGCCCAAGCCTGAATGTGTGTCAGGAAGACTTCTGCCTGCCCACTGCCCATCACATGCTTTTCTTTGGAAGGGAACCAGAGCAGAAAAGTGGCAAGAGACTCCCAAGGTGCTATGTTATCTCTCCTGGAAGATGTATTCCCTCCCCATTCTGTAGCACGTGGTGAGCTCCTGTTGTTGGTCTGGCTGCTGTGTGACCCCCAGTTCAATCACAGTTGCTATTCCCCTGTCTCACAGCAAAAGCCATTTGTACAGTAAGGTCCTTATTAAACGTTGCTTCCCACAGCTCCTAGATATGTAAAGGACATGCTCAGGGCAACAGCTTTTAAGCTGTGTGTGGTACTGACTAGTTTTGCAGACATTGATTAAAGGTAACTGGGAATGGTGGTTATGCCTCCTTTGTAAATGGATAGACCAAGAAGGCGGCAAATCCCTGCCTGTTAATCCATCGAACAGGCACAATTTATGTCAGACACATCAGCTGTTTCTCTAAAACAAAGAATACTCCACAGCCCACCTGCCATGCACATGCACACATGCGTATATTCCTTGTCCTGACTTCAGCACACTGCAGCAGTTAATATCAGAAGCAGAGCTCGGGGTCAGCGTACAGTCTGGCTGGCATTATGGGAAAAGGATTGTAAGAGCAAGTCATGTGTGAAAAAAATTAAATACACGAACTCACTCTGGGTCACAGATGGGGTCAAGCGGGCAGCTAATTAACATCCCACAGTAACCTTGCCCCTGCCTGGCTCTGCCCTCACCAGTGTTACTGAAAACACATTTTAGAGACTTGATCCTGTAAATTAATGCCTTTTTTTTTTTTTTTCTTTTCTTTTTTTTCTGGGAAAAGGGATCTTAAACTCTTGAGTTTTTTTTTCCCTTAGCTGCCAGGAACCTAAGTTGTTCTTGCAGAAAGCAAAATCCGATGTGGGCAATTTAACATTTAAGGATGCTCAGAGAAATTAATGGTTATTTAGTGAGCAGTTGGTATCCCTCTCTGCACCCAGGGAGAAAGAAAGGGTGTGCTGTTTTTGCAGCCACCACTCATGAGATCTTGTCTTTCAGTTCATGTGGGAATGGTCTGAGGTCAATGATAATCACAGCTAAAGCTGTTATACAAACACTGGTCAAGACATTTTCCATACAATATTTGTAGAAAGTTTGACTGATTGCTTTCGCCTGACACTCCTAGTCACAGTCTTTTCTAGGTCGACAGTTCCCCCAAGCAGACAGAGAACACAAATATCTGCAATGGGAAGAGCCAAGTCAGAATTCTTGGACGGGATTTACTTTTCTGCAATTAATAAATCATCACCAAGAGATGTGATAGACTCTCTGGAGCTTTCTCTTCAGATGCCTCAAGATCTGAGCTCAGCAGGGAAACTGGCGACTTCTGCCCTTTGTCCCTTGTAGGCTCACTGGGGAGTGGTGTCAGCACCCCATTAAAAAAACAGATAGCCAGAACTGGCAGTGCTTTCCTCATTGCCAGGAGCTTCAGAATAGACCTCTGGAAGAAAATGCAGTTAATAAGGTCACAAGAGGGCAACCACACTTGGAGTACCACACAGACGTGGTGAGTGTCTTAGACTGCTGTGGAAGGGATCGGGGTGATGTATCTTCAGACAATGCAAACAACAGCAGAACTTTAGGCACTACCTTTGAGCAGCAAGCAAGCTAGATCCTTGCCCTATACTAGCTCCTGGCTGTGGTGATATAGATTAAAATCAAACTAATTAAAACATACCAAAATGCAAAGCACTGATTTAGTCCTATACTGAGTGCAGTCAGCCCATGTCTGACCTTCAGAAGAATTTGGGACAGCCCGGTCCACAATAAACTATGGTTTATTCATATTTTATCTCAATTTATGAGATTTGCTTTGGGCTATTGCATTCCAAATTGGATATTCATGGCTACTGGCTTATCTGCTAGCTTGGAAGTTGCCCGGGATGTTCTCTTACAGAGCATACAGGGGTGTTGCTTGGTTTAAAACAAATGATGTTTTCTCACACCATAACCCCATGATATTACCTCCTCTTTTATGGGTGGGGGCAACATTGTCCTACAGATCATTCTGCTTCATAGCCCAGCTGCATTTTTTCTTCCATTTGACAGCGTCTAGGCAACCTAGAGGTATGACAGCATTTTAGCTTATTGCTCATTTCTTGTGTATAGACTTTCAAAAAACTGCTGTCCATACAACAGGTAAATTTGGCTTTCTGGTTGACATCAAGTTAGCTCACAAAAAAGTGATATAAATGCTTAAAGAAAAGAAAGTCATTGTAGAATTTTTATTAAATTTGACTAATCCTTTGTGTAAGTCTATTTATATTCACTTTTTTGAATTGCCATTTAGATACTTCTGGTTGTGAAGAGAGCTGAAAAACATAATGCTGTTTTGCAAACAAAGAGCAACCTCCCTTTGCCAAACTAAACAAAACCACTAAACCATAGTGCTGAAGTGCTATCCTTTTAAACCTTAAAATTATTTACATTTTTCATTGAGTTCCATATTTTTCTCTTTTCTATTACACTGCTTTTAAAAAGAAGTAACATTTCTTTATTTCTGTACAGGACTCCTTGAACATGAGAGAAAACACAGATTTGTTTAAATATTACATTCCCCAAAGGCCTGTAAAAACACTCACCTATAATTACTTCTTATTTGTCTGTTTCCTTTGGATTTGCAGTAGGCACTTCTTGCCTTGCAGAAATATGACTTACTGTTAGTAAACGTGCCAAATAGAAATTTTGAGACCAAACACCTTTATTTAACTAAAACTGTGGGAAAATATGTGCAAAGTAAAGTGAAAGTTTCCATATCGTTCTCCACTCTGAAAACTATGATCAAGAGCTTGCAGTTCTTCTCCAGTAAGAGTCCCATGTGGTTTGAATTAACCAGGGTTCTTTGCATACTGGGGTAGGCTTGAATGAATTTTAAAATCCCAATAGGGCCTGAGTTTGTACTGCGAGCATCTCTTCTGAAGAGCAACCTGATGGCAAAGATCTTAATATATCTCAATATATCTTAATATATCTCAATATAAATCAAATTATGCCAATATATCTCATTCTTACTTCCCAGCTAGGGAAAAAAAAAAAAAAAAAAAAAAGTTCCAAAATTTTTAAGGCTTTTTAGGAGTTTTTCAGATGTCTGGTCTTCAGCTGAAAAATTTCACAAAACTTCATGCTTTGATCTTATAGTTTTCTGTAGACCTTGCCTTGCATTCTTCTTTTCCTCCTCTTGTACAAGTCTGTGGAGCAACTGATGAAGTGGTGTTAAGATCCAAAGCTCTTCCAGGCTCAATGCAAAAGAGACAGATAAAGTCAAGGGAGATAAATCTCATTTAAAACATCCAGCAGCTCTTATTCTGATGTTTCCAGGAAGCACTGTAATAGTGTCCAATCCTATAAATAATGCCTATACTAAAAAAAAAATTATAAATTAAAAATTGCCAGAAGCATCAAAATTCATGTCACTGAGCTTGGATCCTCAACTGCTGGCCTTCCAACCTATCATTTTCTCTATTGTGTGCTTGATAAAATTTATTCAATTGTATGTTTCACAAAAAAAAGACTGTCTGTTGTGTAGATAAGTGCATCATGTGATATCAATTAACAATAAAATGAGATCTGCAAGCAAATGGACTGAAAGCAATTGGAGAAGGATGATGGGGGCCATACTACAATGGGGGTGCACTATACATATCCACATACTGAACCCTCTGCAGAAGCAAATTCAGCAAAGGTAGGGTTTTCCAGAGGCTCACCATTTCAATACAGAAGCAAGGCAGACCTGGGCTCTCACATGTACCACTGCTTCCCTGGTATCATTTTACTAGCTTCTCTGAGCATTTGGCATCCCTTTATTTGTCAAATTCTGCTTTTTAACCACCTCATATTTCTGTTCGTTTCATGGGTCTGCAGACTGAACCTGGTCATCTTCTGAAGTCCAGGTTCTGGCTTCCAAGAACATGGATTTCTGGGAACTGTTATAATGATTGTAAGCATGCCTTCTTGCCTGAACTTTTCTTTTTTTTTTTTTTTTTTTTTTTTTTTTTAAATATAATAACATTCATCTGGACATATTCTTCATGAAAATGAGATCATCCCCATCATTTTCAGTGACTTGTTCTGGTGAGGCAGGATCATACATAGTCTATTAACTTGGCTATGTCTTTCAAGCAGAAAATTATGAGTTATAATTAGGAAGATACAAGGGAGTCCTGAAAACAAGAACAGTTACTCCCTGGGCGTAGATAATTTTTTCATTAAAACTAAAATTGTTAGTGATACCTTCTCAGAGACAGTCTTTTTTTTTTTTTTTTTTTTTTTTTTTTGGTTCTAAGGAAATTCTATTTATTTATTTATTTATTTATTTTCTTTTAAAATAAATATCCTAAAAAAAGCTCTCATATTCCCGGTTCCATTCTCTCCCAGGATGTGTGTCTGGATACCAGCAGTATCACTGTAAAAAAAAAAAGTCCTATACCTATATATTACTAAAAAGATCTAAAATTATTTCTGAGTATTGCCATTAATTCACTGAGGTTCATCCTCTAAATCAATAAATAAATAAGAACACACAACTTTTCTTTTTGCAAATTGTTTTTTCAAAATACCCATAAAATAGCAAAGACCAAGAGTCAGCTCTTAACTCTTCTAAGTTTTTAATTCCTTGTCTATTACCCCTTATTACCCAAAGAAAGGGTCAAACTTCACATTTGAGTTTGTCTTGCTTTCGCAGCAGCTTCAGAACTGAGAAAGATGTCATGTATGGATTTGGACTCACCTTATGGTTGAGACCTCTTCCTGCTCACTGTTCCCCAGAAGTCTCACAGCCAGTTGCATGCACTGATTTTTATTATTATTATTATTATTTGCAAAAGGATTTGGAGGGTAATAATTGGAAAAGAGATTGACACTGACAGAATGAATGTGTGCTGTGGATGAAGCGAGCTGTTTGGGGTTTTTAAATGTGACCCTGAAAGTAGAATTACGTTATATCAGAATTAATAAAGGTTTTTCTACCTGTAAGGAGAAAATCAAATGCTACGAGGTGTCTATATTAGTTATTTCTACACCTAGTGACCAGAATTATTCTTTCATCTGCCTTTCCCTCATGTTTCCATGTGACCCTTCGGGAAGAGGAGAAAAAATGTACTTCCAGTTACTTATTTGCTGCCGGAAAGTAATGTCTCTTGGCTCATCTAAATACTTTATTGAAGCTTTCTGAAGTCTTCTTTGGGGTTATGACTGTGGGTTCAGAAATAGTGTTACCCTGACACATTAAATACAATGTAATAGTCCTGATGGCTGCTCTCACAAAGATCACTAGCCGTTTTGACATAGCTACTTTTTAGCATTCAAGTATAATTCATTAAGACGTGCTTCATTTCCTAATGGGTAGACCACCTACTAAAATTAATCTCTGTGAATTATAGTCCTAATACACAATGTCTTTTTGTGGGTGGCTGTGGGTGAAAAACACCTTTCCATTGTTCAGACCATTTTTCTGTAAAACAAGAAAATTTCCTTCAGCCCAGGGAATATCCCATTACCCCATTACCTAGAGCCAGAACCTGACCTCTTCTCTTATACCAGCATCACCCCCTTGCACTTCACAGTGCTTTTTTTTTTGAAATTGCTGAATATCATAATCTTGGCCCTTAATCTTAGTGCATGTTTCTGCAAATTCTAAAGACAAAGTTTACTTCTGAGCTGGTGCAAAGCACATGCAAGGAGCTTTTTATTTAATGACCCATCTTTTCACTTCCAAATGCCATGCAGGAAAAGAAAGCAGCCTTGCAGGAAACCTGGCAGACCTGTGAATCTCAGCTCCCAGTTTAATCCTTCTCATTGGTGTATTTATATGAACCCATTCCTATATCATATATAAGAAACTCTAAATTCAAGGAAATATGGCTAGAAAGGAATTTGGGGAGTCAATTTATCCATTCCCCTGCTTCAGGACAGATTCAGATTTGTGTAAACCCATCATGTCAGGCAGTGTCTGCTCTTAAAAATTTCCAAGGCTGAAGAAGCCCCATCTGTCTCAGCTACCTTATTTCAGCGTTTAATCCTTTCTTTGGCCATCCTAAATCTCACCTAAACCATTCCACTGTTCTAGATAACCCAAGGATGGTTTAATATACATTTTTAAACACAGTTTAGTCTTGTCAACTAATGTGTAAAGTACCCCTGATACTAAACATCTTCCCCCTCTTGTATAATGAATATACTTGTCTCTTCTCTTTTCCAAGCGAAAATATCTCTCCACCCTCCTCAGGTAAAAGCAGAAAACCTTAACAGTGAGAAATACCTATTTATTCTCCATTTGACATCCTCTTCCCACTTTTATTTTCATTCTTGTTGTGGAAGTTATGAATCATTCTCCAATCAGATGTCCACTGACAGATATTCATTTTGTCTGCAGTGAATCATATTTAACAGAAAACAATCACTTCAGCCCCTCATGTGCAGGCAAACAAAACTTATTATCTAGACAGAAATTTTAGCGTTTTTTTCGTCTCATGATTCATGGGCATTTTAAAAGTACCCTTTGAGAGAAGGACATGATTTTGCTGAGGTAAGCAATAGATTTTTATTACTCATCTAATAATAATATGCATGTCACCCTTCTGCAAAGAATTAAATAACTAGAAGACAGAGAAAACCTACCCAGGCCATGAACATGGTTTGATAATTGTGCTTTCCTTACAACCTAAAAAAATGACAGCTGCTACTATTCCTTTTTTAAGGTTTTGGGAACTCAAGTTGACAGACACAGTAGTGCTTAGAGACAGCTTAGAGACATTTTTGTCTAGAAAAAATAAAAATGGGTGCAAAATGGGACAAAATGTTGGGTTGAGGGGGGCTGTGTTTACGGGAGAGTAGATGAGGGAGGTGGTGGAAGTATCCTGGTGTCCTCTGTGGATTCATTTCCCCAGGCCTCCTCTGCTGAACCATGTTTGTAAACAGAAATCTGACCACCCTGTCCAGTCGCCTGTGACACTCTGTACCACAGGACTCCTACTATTATGAGGTGGTTTTTCAGTGAAGTAAACAAGCCTCAAGGTCATCTTTGACAGCTCGTTTTCAAACCAAAATCTGATTTTGGAAGAAGCCCAGCTTTGTAGTCCCATCTGAACCTGGAATGTTGAGGTTTGCAGTAAAAGTCAGCCTTCACCCAAGTAACATGTACGTGCATACAAATCTGCTCTTGTAGGACACCTAACTACCTTAACAAATCTGCACTAAATAGTTGGCTTACATTAAGAGAGGCTCAGACCTGAAGCTACATTTTCTGAATTCCCAAAAGATACTTTGACCACAAGACTGCTTTTGGCCAGTGAGTGGGTGGGTTTGAGCTCATTAATCACCTAGTTTTTTAGGAGATTCTCTGAGAAGATCCTTTCAACACATAAAATACAAAAGCCATCTGGGGCATCCTTGGCCCCCATGTCCTTGGTATTTAAGCCATGAAGAATGACAGTTTTGTCTATGTAGGTGTTAAATGAACCTATAAATAACTACAAAGTATTATTTAATGGGATTTCTAGTTTGTCTTGAATTGCCTTTCTCTTTGGTTCCAAGTCTTCTAGCTGCTTTAGAAAATTAGTCTGTCAAGAAAAATTTATTTTTTTTTTATGGTAAAAAACAGGAATGTACAATAAAATGGGATGTTTTCAACAAGATTGTTCTGGGTAAATAACTTATAGTTTATGTGGATGAGCATCCTTTGAGTTTTTAAAGGCAAAATTTTGTCCAGACTTGTAGCAAAATTCTACAAAATAACCATTCTCCAATGTGCTCACTCAAAAGGACTGTGCAATTGTGAGCTGAGGATGGCATTCTGATGGGATGCCACCTGTAACAAGATACAGATACAGATAGATACAGATAAAGGGAATTCCTGTGGTTGGGAGCTCAATGCCAAAAGCCTTAGTTTAGCATAATACAGACACATTACACTGTCGTGTCTATGAATGTAGCTTAGTGTAAGCAATTCTTTGAGTTATGGGTACTTCTGAGTACTTTTAGGGTGAAACAAGTGAGAAAACAAGAGGACAAATAAGATATAGACAGGCAAAAGAGGTAAATATGTAAAAATCAGTAGATAAACTGCTTCGCATTGAGTGCAATAAGTTCTCCCTGAAATTAGCAGGTTCTGCTGCTGACTTCAGCTTGCAAGGAGTTTGGGTGTGCAGGACTTTTGAAATTCTTACCACAAAACATCTCAATAAGAAAATCCATTATGAAACAGTGAGTGATTATATTAAGGAAAAAAAAAGTGACTTGCAAATGATATATAAATAGTTGTTTGATTTTTCCTGACGTAATTAGTAGCATTTCCTCTATGGAAATGTGTGTATCATAAATGCATACTTTATATTTGGTAAAATTTTAATATGAAACTTTTGGAGTTTTACTTTTCAAAACAACAACAACAACAAAGCAACAACAACAACAACAAAAAGACATCTATCCCAGTATTTAATTTAACACAGCATAATTTCACAAAGCTATTTTACTTCATTACTCTTCATGAAAAAGGCATTTCTAAAAAGTGATGCAATAATTATATAGATAGGTACTTCAACAAGACAGCTCATATAAATCTTAAGATTTTATTGTAAATGTTGAGAGCAGTATTTGCCTGCTCAGAAAATCTCAGATAACCTTTAAAAAGTTCTGTATGTACTTCTGTGTCACCTGCCTGTTCTCATTCAGGAGACCATTCAATATTAATTCCAGCATTTGAAACTGATGTCTTGAGGGAATAACTCTCCCAAACAGGAGTCATCTGAGGGATATTGGGCTGACCACATGACAATAAGGAAAAAAAAGGAGACATCAGACTTCACGTTCTCTTGAATTAAAGGCAATTGTGCAGAATAAAAGTAAATCCTATACAAGGAACATTTGAATAGGGTAGGACTTTTCTGACTGCAAGAGAGACAGTTAATGAGGAATCAGTTATCGATCAGTGAAGTTATGAGTGGCATGAGGTGGATGGATAGGGTGTGAGTGTCTCTAAAGAAGCAATTTCAAAAAAGAAGGGGTATAATATCACGTAATACGTAGCTAAGATGTAGAAATACGCAGGGAGCTGTAGTTGCAAAATTTTACCGGGAATCAAGGGAAGACTTGGCAGGTTCATGGACTAGAAATCCATTAAATATTCTCAAATAGTTCTGCACTTTTATTAATATTATATGGATACTGCAGACAGTAGCCGTGGCTATCTTGAGACATCTAGAGGTTGGGAGAACTATCATAAAGCAGAGAACTATCACTTTTCAGTTGTTCTTGTACTCTTCAGCAGACAGCTACATTTAAGCATTACTGCATACAGACTACTTTTGATCTCACCCAGTGTGGTTACTCTTCCATTCTTATGGTTTGCAATCAAATATTAGATAAGGTTCATCTTACAATACTTGTCAATCAAGTCATCTGCCTTCTGTAATCTATTTATTAAGGTTCCCCTTGTAGATATCAAAACAGACAAGCATCAGAAAATGATTTATTTCACTTATTTTAGGAAGGGATGAATCATTGTGTAGAAATGCTTATACATCTCTGCTACCCATGGAGAGCCAAGGGCAACTTTCTTAGATCATCTGAACACATGGACATGATATCACCATCACACATACATGAAATGACATTTTGAGGTTTGTCTTTCTGACAGATTGCAACTTCCGTTTTATTTTTTAGATGCTCAGTTTATTGTAATCCCTCTGCAACATTCAGTTTGCTTTATAACTGCTACATGAGATCATGACTTCCTCATTTAAGTCACTGTAATCTAACCTGATAAGGACAAACAGTTTGGGACATAGTAATGATAAAGGCTGGAACACCTCCAGAAAGCCTGTGGTTAGATAATTAAGAATCAGGAATATCAGACAGATTTTTCCATTAGAAATGAGATAGCTTGCCACTCCTATAGGCTATTTATGCATTCATCCAGCGGTAATATGAAGAAAGGGGCATGAATCTCTTCTCTAAATCTTCCAGACAAGATGCCCAGTTGTCAAGACCAACCAACAACCTACAGATGAAAGACTTCATAAAATGACTGTGTTCAGTCTTTTCTACAGGATGACCGGGTAAGAATATGATTCATAGGTCTGATCTACATTCTGTCATTAGTGGGGTAAAACTCATGAATCCTTGGGTTTGAGAAAGATGCAGTGGAAACTTTGTTCAATGATTTGTTGATTTTCTACAGATTTCTAAATTTTCTGCAATTATAAATTGCTCTTGACCAGAATCAGGAGACCACTGACCACAAACAGGAACTGGCAGTACAATGGAGATGCTCACAATGTGTAGCAAGCTCCTGTGGATCTTATGGGTGCTGAGATACAGTGATCCAAATCCAGTCTTTATTTGCTAACATACATCCAAAAATAAATTTGAAACAGCATGGGATGCAGAAGATCAGATTCCTCTTCCCTAACTTATGCACACAAAAACATGTCATGTAAGTCCAGTTTAGTTATCCTAGATCCCTTTCTATTTATTGGAGGGAAATATTCATGTCAAAAAGTAACTCACCTTAGATACCTGACTTAACATGAGTTACCTTGAAATTGCTTACCTCTTTTTGTCGACTTTAAGGATGGTAAGACAATCTTAGATTTTGGAACTTTAGAGGTGGGTTTAGAGGTTTTTGTCCTAAATTAGGACAAAAATAAAAAACAAGAACCTTAAGAAAACAGTTGGCTGGGATGAGGTAACCAGCTGCCCATTTCAATAACTTCACCTTGACTTTAAGTCTCCAGAATGGTTTTGTATGGATAATTTGTCTCTCTCATACTATGAAACTCCTGTTCATTCTTCCCTACAAACAGTTACCAAGCCTGTGACTATTACTCTTTTTGATCCTCCCCTGTCTGTCACCTTTTTGGCACGCACTCACAGAGCTTAAAAGAAAAGGGTCCTCTTTAGTGAGGAGACAATGGGCTTTGATGAACCCTGTGAGAAAATTGCAGAAGGGAAAGAAATGGATTCCGATTGTCTAATTTTCACAAAATACGGGCAGACCAAACACATTTGTATAAAATGTTACCCATAATTGTCACCCAGACCATGACAAAGCAATAGTGAGAATAATGTGTTCTTATGGAAGCTGAGACCATTTCTGGAAGATCAGAATAAGTCAAGAAGGAGGCTTTGTGGGACACATAGGATTTGTCTATCAATTACATTCAGATCTGGGAAGTATTTAAAATCTGGTGCAAGCATGCACAAAAGGTAGCAAGATTCAGTTCACCATCAGCGTCACTGAGTTACGGTTTGCCTCTTACAATGAGAACTGTGATTGCAGTGTAAGAAGTCACCTGTAAATGAGAAAGTACAACCTCTGTTAAACAGCCTCTTATCTGTGAGGAAGCTCATACAATCAGTAAATTCAAGTTGAACAGCCAAGGTGGCAGGCAGAGGTCTAAATCAAAATTGATATTCATTAGGATAATTGTCTGGTACCACGTCACAAATGCAATGCAAATGAGTAAATGCATACCATTACATCTCTAAATTGCTAGTTGAGTTGAAATAATGCAGTAGTTTATTTAATTTTATTAAGCATTGGAAAGCCAGATATATAGCACTTAGCCACATGAAGGCAGAAAGATAAAAGATTTTCAGATGTGTAATGCTACATTCATTATAACACTTAGTATGCAAAAACATCGGTGCAGTGTCTTGGGATAATGAAGAAAACCTTTCAAGAAAAAGCTGAAATTTATCAACATCTATCTAAATGCATATGTTTGGGATATTTCTGGTCAGGTTTGCACATTATACATCATAATGGATGCCCCATCCCTGGAAGTGTTTAAGGCCAGGTTGGATGGGGCTTTGAGCAACCTGGTCTGGTGGGAGGTGTCCCTGCCCATGGCAGAGGGGTCGGAATTAGATGATATTTAAGTTCCCTTCAACCTAAACCATTCTATGATTCTGTGATTCTATGATCATTGCCTGGGACAATACTGGAGAAACACAGAAATGAGCTACAAGAAACATCTGAGGGCTAAGAGAAAAACCTTATACTGTAGATTCTTGTCAAAAAGAATTTGTGTGGCTTAACCCAGCAGGCAGCTCAGCACCACACAGCTGGTTACCCACTCCCCTGCAGTGTGAAGGGGGACAGAATCAAAAAAAAAAAAAAAAGTAAAAGTGTGAGAAATCATGGTTTCAGATAAGGACAGTTTAATAGGAGAGGGAAGAAAGCAGCAGCAGCAGCAGTAACAACAACAACAACAATGATGATAATAATAATAATAATAATAATAATAAAGTGATTAATTTTGTCACCATCCACTGACCAATGCCAAGCTAGTCCCCAGCCAACAGCAGCCCCCAGCCCGGGCCAACTCTTCCTTTTCCACCAAGTTTTATTGCTGAGAATGATGCTAAGTGGTATGGGATATCCCTTTGGGTCTGCTGGCCTGGCTCTGTCTCCTCCCATCTTCTTGTGCACCCCCAGGCTCCTTGTTGGTAGGGCAGCATGAGAAGCCAAAAGTCCTTTACTCAGTGTAAGCACCCTCAGTAACAACTAAAACATTGGTGTTATCGGCATTATTTTCATCCTATATCCAAAAACACAGAACCATACCAGTTAGTCTGAAGAAAATTAAGTCTATCCCAGCTAAAACAGGACAGAAACCTGAGAAAGAAAACTTATCAGTATTGATTAGCTTGATGAGGAGAAACCCCCAAATACAAGAGAATACTTTAACTCAGGAGGAAAAAGATTAGCCAGAACCAACAGCTGGAAAAAATAAAACTAGAGGTATTTAAATTGCCAGCAGGACATACATTTTTAACAGTGAAACAAACTCCCAGAGGAGGCAGAAGATTTTCCATCTTTGGCTATCTGCAGATTAAGACTAGATGTGTTTCTGGAAGTGATGCAGGACAAGTGGATCAAATCTCATGAGCTTTATTTTGCAAGAAGTCAGACTGATTGATCTGTTGGTCCCTTCTGGCCATTAAATTGGTGCTTATTAATCATACAGAAATGACTAAGTTCCCAGAGCCCTGACCCAGCCATGCACAGAATTCTATTAAAAATCTTGCTGTATTATCTGGGATCATTCCCATTCTGTGAAAAGTCTAACTCTCTGGGCCAAAAGCAATATAAGTTCACTGCTCATTCTTCTCTAAACACTGGAGCAGCAGTTCAGTGTGAAATTTCATGTTGACCTTCTCATTAACCTCACAGCTTTTCCTCTATTACTTTTTTTAAAATTTCTTTTCATAAAGGGTTATTAAAAGTTGATCGTAATTGGATTACAGCTGATTATCCGATAGTCAGAATGTCTTTTTTTTTTTTTCCTTTTCTTTTAGGAATTAACAAATTAAAAGATATTTTACAAGAAGTGTCTTTCTACACTAAAAAAATAAAAGGTTGAGGAGAAGTCCCAAGAAGATCTTGTGCAGTGGAATGTTTAATTGAAAATTTAAAATAGTTTTAGGCCTTATCCATTATAATCAGATATTTATTAGCAGTTGACAACAGATGGATAAATCCTTTCTGGTTGGACACATACCATTTTCTCCATCAGTAACCACACCTTCCTGTCAGATATTATCCCACAGTGCAAAAGGCCTCCTGTGTAACTACCGCTAGAAAGAAAGGCAAACTGCCAGTGGACACCATCTTCGTTATCACCAGCTTCTGTCCTCTAGCACATAAAATCAACTTTCTCAGCAGCTGTGGCTCTATGATACAGCACTTGGAATCTCATCCTGACATCTCTGCATGCTTTCTCCAATTTCAGCTTAATTATTTTTAAAAAGATGTTGGAAATTAATTCACAGACCCTTCATTGTTAAGTAGTTTCAGTTGCTACATACACAGAAGTGTAAAATAGAGGAGCTACTGAGTTAGGCCACCTAAAACACCATTCACTTCTCCTGCATAGGTTTCTGTCCTCTCTTCCTGGAATAACAGACTGGTTGAAGTTGGAAGGAAGGCACCTCTGGAGGCCACCTGGTCCAAGCCCCAGCTCAAGCAGGGTGCCCAGCCCCATGTCCAGGCAGCTGTTGAAGCTCTCCAAGGAGGAGTCCCCCAAGGTCTGGGCAGCCTGTGCCAGTGCTCTGGTACCTGCCTGGGACAGAAGTTCTGCCTGAGGGCCAAGGGGAGCCACCTGTGTTCCAATTTTTTGCCTCTTGTGAATTATTTTGCTGCATGTCATGCTTTTCCTTCCCAAACCAAGGCCATAACTGTATTTGCAATACAGTGCTGAGTAGCAGACCCTTTCTTCTAACCTCAGTCCTTCTGGTGATGCCCATTTGCCCAGCAGGTTTGTCTAAACTGTGTGGTCAGTGCAAGCTCCTGTTGCCCTTGGCATTTCAGCTTTGTTAACAAAACTGTTAGAAACTTAGGATTGTGGAATTTTAACTTACTAAAAAGGTTTGTGGAGAAGGGTGTTGGGTCTGTGGTGTACAGCAACTGTGGTCACAGAAAAATGTGTGGCTGTAGGAGAAGAATCAAAAGAGGGCAGTCAGCTAACTGAAATTTTGTTTTCCTAAGAACTGCTACCTTTCAGTTGAATCACACAATGAGCTGTGCCTGAACTTATTTATTAATTTATTTTATTTCTGTGGTTGAAATTAGCGATGTTTTGATCATGAAATTTAGTGGATGCAGCTGGGAAGCTATGAAGTTGTTCTGATTTTCATGCCTTTTTCTTTTTTATTTTTCAGCCAATTTCAGAATATCTCTGAAAGCAAATGCCTTCATAGATTTTTTTTCTCAACATATAATAAAGGTAGTTATGGGGAAAAGTAAAAAATGCTATTTCCTAACAAGACTTTCTTCTCGCCTCTTCTTTGTAATGACTCAGAATAAAGTAATTTAGACTGACAGGTTCTCACTGCTGGTAGTACAGCATACAGAGAAACAGCATAAGACTCAAATGCAAAGCAATGAAAGCCTTGTCTGCTTCAGAGCTGTATACAGCAGAGGAACATGACTGGTACTTTGAGCAGAATATATTTCTTGAAATAATCTAACTCCAGCAGGTGGATAAAAGTTTGTGTCATTTCTGTTGCAGAATTTCATGGTATCATGTACAACACTCTTGAAAGTTTTATTCCTGGAAAGTTCAGCTGTGACCAAAAGACTAGAAAGACAGGAATTAAAAAAAAAAATTCCCCAAACCTCTGAGCCAAAGATGTAGTATAGAATTTAAATAACATTTCAGGGAGGATCACATTTGGATGCATTTCAGATAAACTTATTTATTTTTTGAATAACCACATTACTCAAAGCAGTTTAGAAACAGGCAGGAGGGAACTGCCTCAAGGATAAACAGAAGACGTTGAAAAGGGTTGTTATACCCCTGCAATGTATTTGGTAGACTGTAAAAATAATAAAGTTAAGCTGAATGAAATATAAAGCAGAACAGTTATGAAAAAAATCTGAGCATCTCAGCCTACAGTCTACACCCTGCAGTCTTTAGTCTGGAAAATAGAGAGTATGCATGTGCCTGGTTGCAATAAAGGATTTGCATGAGTGAAGGGTGTCAGGTTGATTTTCTTTCTGTACTTGTTTCCTTTACAAAAATATCTATGAGTTATTACTCACTATGGTAGGGAGACTGGTCCATATTCACATCTTTTTTTATTGTGCAGGTCAAGAAAACAATATTTGGTGATGGGCCCATGCCTGCTGCAGGTAGTGACCATACTCCTGATGGATGGGAGTTTGTATCTGATGCGCAATGCATGGTGGTTTGTGGGTGACCAAAACCAGCAAGAGTCATAGGAAAGCCAGTGTGGTGGAAAGTAACTGAACAAATCCCATGCAGGCAGCTTCAAGAGTGATACTGACAGAGCAATATCTTGACCTCGTCAAGAGGAGTTTTTCATTTAGCTGAAACCTTAGAAGCCTTAATGCAATTTCCATATTTAGAATCTTTGTGTCACGTTTTGTTTTAGCCGCAGCAAAGGGAACTTTCTGGAAATTCTCTATACTTTGATCACTAGACATGAAATGAGGAAGTAAATGCATGAAACAAAGTTTGCTCATCAGGTGACAAACTATGTCATTTGATCCCATGTCATTACGTCCCTTGGGCTTGCACTGTATACCAAGAGAAGCCAAGAACAATTCATTAATTTGTAATTTATTACTTGTCCAGATTTTTGCTGACAGTCTGAAAGAAGCTATAGAAGACCCTTTGAAGTCTGTGAAGTTTTAAGGAATAATCACTTGAAGCTCTGCTTCCCCATTGTGTTGTTGTCCCCTTTCTTTACAGAGAGGTTTGCGAGGAAAAAAAAAAAAAGAAAAGAAAAAAGAAAAAAAAACCTACAGTTCCAAATTTACAGTGTGCTGTGGTGCTATTCAATGTCTTTATGCTCAGACACCGGTGTGTGGGTTGGCAAGTTATGTGTGTTTTTTGAGAGGAGGATGGACAACGTACTACTGCAACATACAAATAGCAAACCCCTTACCTGATGTGTGTTACATGTAGCCTGATGTGACATACAACCGGAGCTGTGACTGAGATCTTCAGGCCCATGGTTTTACATGATTTGCCCAGGGATGTACAAAGAAATGTATTTGGATCCTGCACTGCCTCATACCCAGTTTGTATTCTGAGATTTTTTTTCTACCTCACTTATTAGTCATACTCTTAGCACACACTCTGAAAGCACATTCTGAAGGTAAGAACCGTAATTTAAACTAAGGCAAAAGTGCTCAGGTAATCTTTATTTCCCCATTGAATGCTTGTGATGATATTGTTAAAATCAATCTCATCAAGAGAAGTCACAAAGATCTGCTACTTTTGGCATTTAAAACCTAAATTCAGATTTTCAAAATCCTGCAATACTTTGATACCTGCACTCCTGTCTTTCCCAGTCACCTATATTTTTGGCAGTGGGCATAGATACCCCCAAGTCATTATGTTTCTGGTGCCTTAGACCTCAAAGGTACTGCAGCAATCACAAAATAACTGTCCCCAGCCTACACTCCCTGCAGGGTCAAATCCAGCCTCAGAGGTCAGCAGTCAGGGATGATGTGTCCAAAACAGATAGCATTTTCCCCTTCAGTTGAATTAAATGATAAATTCATCTTCTACTTTTGGTTCTCATTCTGGCTTGAAGAAGAAATCTGCTTCCAGCTGTCTCATATATCCCTAAGAAAATTAAATATTTACTAGGCCAAATCAAGACAGAGATTTGCTATGCAACTCATCTGCAGATGTTTCTCCTAGGCAGCAGGAGATTGCAGCATGAGCCCATTTGGCAACTAATATTTAATTAGCTGTAGCTGTGAGAGGAGAAACCAAGAGAGCCCCATTTCAGAATAACCTACAGCTCACGAGTTCTGGCACAAACTCAACAGGTAGGAGGCATCAGCACAAGTTTACACTGCTTTTTACATCTTGAAGAGTTAAAAAATGAACCTAGCTTTGCACCAGCTTTTAGATTTGAAGTGCTGCCTCTGCAGCAAAATCTGGCAAGATGACAGTCTGGGAAATTTTACTGACTTTTTAACACAACCCCTTTGTAGCAGTCTGACATCTGCCTTCTTCTCCCTGGGTACTGTGTAGGAAGCTCAGGCACTTAACTCAGATTTGTTAAACCTGTGAGATAACTGAAAGCCTAACGGGCAGTGCTGAGTTTAAACCTTCTTTGTAGGGCTTGCAGAAAATGCTTGTCCTCAGATGTTTTTCCCTTGGGAGAGCTTGGCAGTTTCTGTAGCAATGAAGACAAGTCCACAGGTTTCCTTAAAAAAAGAAATAATGGTAAGATGCTTCCTTTCTGCCATTTATTTCCTGACACCCCTTCAACCATTAACCTGAGTTGTCTCTGCTGAATACATTAACATTATAATAGGTCTTAGGGTCACAACCAGAGACCTACTACACAGAGACATGGAACAAACATGCTGTTGGCAGGCTTTTATATTCCCAGTAGGAAAGAGACAAAGATGGTACTGCAATGACATTTACGTATACTATACACAGACAGGAGCCATACACAGCAACTCTAGAAAAAATGAAGGTGTGATACCCACTGGTATCTACAGAATTTTTTTAGCAGAAATATGTGTATGCTCAGAAAATTAACCCGAGCATACACAACAGATGCTGAAGGCACCAAAATGGCTAATCACATTAGTGCTCATTGCTAAGTCCATTACATCAAGCAAAATAGAAGTAGTCTTTACCAGCTGTATCATACGTGAATCTAGGTTCCCAATAGTCACACTTTTGGGGGCAAATCAATGGTAAAGGTATTTGGATAGATTATTTTATTTTCAGAATACACTAGTGACTTTACAAGGATAGAATTTTCCCAGGAGTTTGGAATGTATGAGTCTATTCTAATTGGAAACATAAAAGATAAAATAGAGAGAAGAGAAGGATTACACTTGCAAAATAAGAAGGATCTGTTTGTGTCGGAATCCAGTTTTTGGCCATTGTTAGCAAATGTCATTTTCTTCTTGTAGACATACAAGAACTTGTTCAGAAATATTAAATTTTCCATAGTGCTGGAAATGGTCAAATATTTTAGAAATTGTTTTGTTTTAATTTATTTGGCTCATATCTACTGAAAGCAACGCAATATTGAGAATGTATCCTCCCCCTACTCATGAACACAACTGGTGTTCGAGCCAAAAGAGAAAAACTGAATATTCTCTGTGCATTCAGGCAAAATTATAAGCACTGAAATTACTCTGGGAGAATATGTTGCAGTAGAGATATAAGAAATCTTTACAAGTAGTCCAGCCTGAGCCTGTATGAAGTTGGTCTCGGTAGACTTTCCTCTGTGACCAAGCTGCAAGAAGACATTTTAGGCTGGCAGCACTCTGAATTGAAAAGTTTTCTTCAAGACAGAGATTTCTCTTTCTTTTCAGGGAAACTTTCTCTGAGAATAGCAAATGGAGTGAGTACTAAAGTTTGGTGAATACATCTTGAAGGGCTTTTTCCTCTGCTGATATATAAAAGATTTTGTCCCATTTAGACTGAATATAAAGGACAATTTCCTGAACAGAGAAAGGGTTGTGGAATTTTGACAGACATTTAGTAGAAGCTAGTATATTGGATGGAAGTGATGTTGTGAAAGTTAGATGCAAATGCCTGGATTAAGAATAATTTTGTTCAAAGCAAGCCCAGTCTAACACAACTTGGTGTATATAAGGACCTCTATAAGATTCACCTGTGGAATAAGACTTTCCATCTTGTTAGCTAAAGACCTGGCCATTGGGTGAAGATATGATTACCCTATCCCACTCTCAAATTTCAGGGTATCAGGTGAGGGATCCTGAGCACTGCTGAGACTTTGTTTCTGTGTCCAGCTCTGGGCTCCCCAGCATGAGTGACATGGACATACGTGGAGCAAATCCAGCACAGGGCCATAAAGATGATTAAGTCTTGGAGCATCTGTTATACAAGGAGAAGCTGAGAGAGCTGGGCTTCTTCTGCCTCCAGAAGAAAAGGCTCAGGGGGATCTTACTGGCATGTATAAATACTTGATGATCGGAGTTACATAGTTCTCAGTGGTGCCCAGTGAACAGAAAAGAGGCAATGGGCACAAATTGAAATACAAGAATGAGGTGATCTGCAGGGTTCCCTACCAACCTCAATGCTTCTGTCATTCTGTGATTCTGTGTCCCACTAATGGTGTATCTATTGAAGGTCCAATTCAAGCTTTTAAGCAACAAATGTCCAAGCACTAGAAGTCAAAAATGGAGTCAAAAAGGAGTAAGCACTGGCAAATAAATGGCCAAAGGGGTGGGAAGCAGGGGAGCCCTTTCATCTCTGGCTCCAGGACTTTTGGCAAACAGATTAAATCTCATGTTTAGCTCAAGATGCCATCTGCTGGTGCATGCATCACAGCCCTAACCTGTGCCTATGAGTGGAATATGGCAAAAGCAGAAATTTACATGTGATTCAGTCAGTAACAAAGGAAAGCAAAAAATAAAACTCTCTCTCCCAGCCCCTCAAAGAGCTTTTAATGAAAATGTTCACACCAGGTGTAGGCCTTGCTTAGACAAGCCCTGTGGCCCATGCTGTGCACAATAATAATAGAAGCCACGTAAAAAACACACCATATTCCAGTTTTTGTTAAGTGGTCCAGGTCCACTAAAATCAATAAGGATGTAACTAAAGCATTATCACAGTTCTTGTAGCAAGTAGGGACCATATGTTGCACCATGGTATGAACATGAAAGGTATAGAAGAATTTAGGAGCTTACTTTTAACTTGTAGGCACAAGCAATGAAGCCATGAGATTTTCATCAGCTAGTCTGTTTTACATGTGCCATGCACATCATTTGCTTATTTTGGGAACAGTTTATTTCTTTGTCTGATCTACTGTAAATGTTAATGCGTGTAAATGCTAATCAAGATTCTTGCTCTGGTTTCCCACCTCACCTAATTGTGTTGCATTAGAGCTTGTTTGAAAGTTTGCATTCAGAAACACAAATGGGATCACATCACATTTCCCTTGTCTCAGCATGGTGGCAGCTGTGCTACAGAGAAAGAATGGAAACTAACAGTAACAGGGCCAGTGAATCTAAATCCCCTTCTCAGTGAAGATTCTCAGTGAATCTAAATCCCCTTTTTACGTAAATAAGTGTCCTGCACAGCTACTTGGAAATTGTCGCAGACCTCACTCCAAAGTGCGTAATAAAAAATTCTATTATTTTTCAGCAAACAATAAGGTATTTGCAATGGCTGCAGTGTTTAGGGGAATGTGGGGTACGCGGGAGTCTGATTATTGAAATATAGTTTATTACAAATACCATCACCAGACTTGGGCAGGGGGAAATATGAATTTCCTCCTGCTGCTACAATTTGGCTTGGCTGGTATTGAAAGCTAAGGAGTGGCCCCACTAACTACTGAGTGGTCCTCAGTGCAGTATTTGGATTTGATACAAGTAGGCATTCCTGAAACACAAGAAAACAAAAATATAAAATTTACTATTTAGCTAAGTGTCTCACAGTTTTAGTGTGTGACCACTTCTGTCAATGTGCTATTTCAGCAGATACTAGGGCTGACACTCTAGTGCAGACTTATTCATATACAATTTTTTTTTCACTGCCTCAAGTCTGTATCCCCAGGAGCTTTACTTGGACATAGTTTTTAACCTTTTCTAAAAAGGAAAGAAAAATAAAAAGCCTCTTCAAAGAAATAAAATGCTTCTTTCATCTTTAAGTTTTTCTCAAGTGTTTCAGTGCACTAATGTGATTGCAAAGAAATACCTATTAAAACTACCCAAATATTTGGCTCTTCTCTGCATATAATACGTATAACATTTAATTAATAAAAATTATCAGAAATACTGCTGGTCAGAAATTGTTTAAGATAAGAAAGCTTAATAAAAGGTGAAACATTTGGAGAAAATCCATAGTGAAAATCTTCTAGTTTCCCAGGTGAAAATGCCCTGAGTTTCTGAAAGCTCTTGTGGGAGGTCTAATGGGGAGCTCAGCTTTCCAGGACTGAAGGCTTGACGATAGATCCTGCTACATGGAAGAGAGACAGTAACTCCAGCTTTCCTGAGGCTGAGGCAGGAGCGCTGTCTCCAAACCCTCAGCATAACTCTCTCTCCAAAACCCCTGTTGCCCAGGCTTGCTTAGTTAGACTTGCCAGAGCTGAAGACAAGACAACTATCACTTCCATGGACTTGGAATTCCTGTTCAGTTTTTGTTATTTTAAACAACCTGCTCTGTGTTTTTCTTTGTTCCATGGAGAATTTCAAATATCCATTTTTAAGTTTCTGAGCAGAATCTCTAAATGATGAGTAGTTCATGCTTTCCCATGACAGATATGGAAATAAGAGCTCAGATGTGTTAAGAAATATACCCTGAAAGGCTGCTGCTAAAATACATGGGATTTTGGAGCCTAAACATCACTTCAAATTTGGACCTCACATATGATAATTCCATCTTCACTGTTTTTCCCAAAATACTTATCTGGCTACCAAGAGGCAAATTTGACATTTTATGTGTTCTAATGTTACTCAGTGAGATTGTCTCTAACACATTCCAAGACAAAATCTATTAGACTATTGGTAATTTTATTAATGATGGAACTGAGGAATGAGAAAGTACCAGGAGTTCCAGATGCGGGGTTTACTCTTTTTTCTTCTACTGCTCCTACACTGACAAACACTCTTTGTCTTCATTTGTAATTCTGTGTTATAACACACTGAGGTTATTTTACAATTTTCTTTACATCCTGGACTATTGGCAGAAAAGAAGCCTCAAGAACAGGATAGCATCATAGAATCACAGAATCACTAAGGTTGGAAAAGATCTCCTGGATCATCTGGTCCCACCATCACCCTAGTACCAATGTCACCCACTAAACCATGTCCCTAAGCACTACATACAACCTGTCCTTAAACACTCCCAGGGACGGTGCCTCCAACACTTCCCTGGGCAACCCATTCCAATGCCTGACAACTCTTTCTGAGAAATCTTCTCACTTCAATTCTCCACTAAGAGAAAGATCAAATGAGACTTCTTAGTCGGGTATGATGCTCATGAAGCTTTCCAACAAGTCAGTTTGAACCTGTTCTTGTGTTATGCAGAGGTTCCTGGCATGCCAAACTGATTTGGTTTTAAATGAAGCAAACTGTCTGTGAATCAATTTGTGGGAAAGAACAAAACAACAACAACAACTAAATGCACTACGTATTTCCACTGATCTCTATTAGATCCAAAGAAAAAGGATGAGCAGAAACAAATCCATGCTGAAAAGAGGAACTGAAAGGGAGCTGTTCTGCAGGAAGGTGAAGGTGTAATAACTCCAATATGATAATTGCCATAGTCCTGTTGATTAGCTGTAATTTACAAATTCAGAGATTAAGGAGAACTACACTGTTAAATAGCCTCCATCTTTGCTATAAATCAGCTTCCCTGTTTACTATAAACATAACCTGACTGGGGAATCAGCGATGACAATGATGAAAGAATTACTTCTGCTCCCCTGAGAAGCTTGGCAGCTTTCCTATTGCTAATGCTTTCTCTTTGCATCTCCTAACAGTTCAAGCTTATTTACTGCAATCTTCATTGTGGGTCCTGAATACTTTCTGTCTTTAGTCTCTTTGTAAGCCTGACATTGAGTAATAGCTTTCTAAAAATGCCTTGAAGTCCATTTTAAATGTGACAAAATGGTCTGTAACAGAATAGGTAAATGTACAAACCTCATGGGATTTATATAAAAACCCCTGAAGAAGGGATGGAAACTAATTGCTGTCTATATTCACCTACTGTGTTAAACATTTTTCATGGAGACAATGCTAATATATTTTTTACTATGGAGCTGCAGCTTTTCTCACAAGAATGTCAATCAATTAAAGGTTAAGATGTTACTCAGATAAAGAAAAAGTCCAGAAAAGAATGTCCCATATGGGAACACTTTCAGGTACACTACTATTTTCCAGGACATTTCAGAATTTCATGGAAGATCCTGCCATGTGTAGATGATCTTTACAGACCCAGACGCTGAATGAGAGGTGTAATCAAGTCTCTGGGAAAGATGGTAAACAACTAAAAAGATCAAAGAAAACATCTCTCATGGTAGCAAATACTTTTGTCTACATAAATCTAACTATAATTTGTATGCTAAATTATACTTGGAATTTTCTCCCACAGTTATAAGTGCCTAGAGTTGGTAGCTGTCAGTACAAGATGAAAGAATAGTCTCTTAAATAACTCTTTTTACAGTAACCAGCTTCCTAGGACCAGCTAGAAACAACTGAAAAAAAAAATACTTTTAGGATGAAAAACTTATTGTACAAACAATTGCCAAAAATGTTACGTTTAGATGACTATCTTTTTCTTTCTCCTTTAGAATAGAGCCAAAACTGAAAATCTTCATTGAGACACATTTTATGTTTTGTTTTGCTCATTATACAGAATCTGTGCATGCTGTCCAGATGCTTTGTCCAGGACTGAACAGGGATAAGGATGCCATGGAAGTTCTTGCCATGGGTAAGTGGATTGCCAACATGTTCTGACAATGGAGCTGAGCATGCAATGAAGAAACAGTGATTTGGACAAACATTCATAATGAAATATATCAGGATCCTGAATAAGTCACTCATTGTAGCAGTTGGAATGATATTAGTGATGGAAACTATGGCGACACTCAGACGACCACAGTGGAAAAAGGTTTCACGAGTTGTAAAATAATGTAACAAACAGTGACCAGTAAGATATGTAAGATATAATTAATTTTTTTAATCTCTATTCCTCTTGAAATTTCATTCATTCTTTCACTTTAAAATGATGAAAATAGTTTTGTTTTCTTGTGCTTTTTTGTTTTTCTTGTTTGCTTTTTATTTCTGTATCTTCATTTCTTCCCATTCTTGTCATTGTGACTACATTAAGCAATATTTTCCACATGATTAAAAGTTTCTACAAAGTTATTGTAATATTACATTTTTTTTTCCCTGAAATTGAGGCTCTTTTGAAGTGCAGATATTTCTCTTGTTTATCATTTCAGAAGCACTCACTATGAATGCAAGAATGGTTGGTCATCCGAGCCCATATACATTTTAGAATTTCTTTTGATAATTGGTTTTGAAAAGTGTCTGCTTCTAATTCTTTGATGTTTATCAAATTGCTAGGCTAATTATAAACTTCACTTCTGAGCTTGTTCTCTAATTTGAGCATTAGAAATGAACGTCACCAACCCTTTACAGATGAAACACAAAGAACAAATTGCATCTTAACAGCAGGGTATAGAAGCAGCTTGCAATATTAAATTCTATTGTGTATAACAGACAGGGAACATTTGGGTGAGCAATTGAAAAGAAAATGCTATCTGCAAGATGTGTCACAAAACATGATGTCAGATATCCTGAGGAGCCTGGTAGAAATATCATACTAGCATGAAAGTGCCAGATTTCTAAATGCCTTGGCCCATGGGAGTAAGCATTCAAAATTGCAAGTAAAGTATCTGCAATCTGGCTTACATATTGCTAAGAATAAAACAGCCATTATTTACGCCGTATGATGCCTGTGGAATGAAAGCTGTTGGTTGTGTAACTGCCCTGGGTCTCATGCTGTTTTAACAAAGCATCCCAGTGTCAAATTGTTATCGTTTATGGATTTAGTGCAAGCCCTGGAGAAATCCACTGCAACTTCAGAAGTAGATGAATGAAAGAATTTCCAAAGCAACAGACTGATGTTTAGGTCCAAGCAGGTTACTAAAATCATTTCCTCCACTTTTGAAATAGGTATGGACTCCTAAAAGAAAAGTACAGTGGTGTGGTGTTCCTTTTCTGTTGCAATTTAGCAAGTTTTCCATCCCCAAAGCCATCAAAATAGGAAAAAAAAATACTATATACATTTATTCCAATAAGAAATGAAAGTTGTGCCCACTTCTGGAAAGTAGTAATAGAAAATAAAGGAAGAGATCTTAATTGATAATTTAGTTTACCCCATATACTTAAGGATCTGCCTTGCTGGAAATTATTTTTACTAGTTCTTGCCTTACCTCTGTATACAGAAAGCAGTACATTGCCTTTGCATTTTCCTTTTCTCCGTCTGAAGACCCACACCATGGTATGGTGTGAACACCTGCTGTTGTTTTCTCTAGGTTAAGTCACTGCAGTTCCCTCCATTTTTTCTACTGGTATTTTCAAAGCTTCTGATCTTTCTCCTTGCTTTCCTCTGGATGCAGAGCAAAGAGGCACAGCTTTACTGAAAAGTGCCATTCAAGTCAAGGACAGAAGATCCCAGATTAAGCTTTAGAAAGAGAGTGAATGATCCCTTCTTGTGTCTTACAGATGCCACTGATGTTTATACAACCCAATATTAAGTTTGTTCTTTTCCAAGAATTTTACTTTTTTTTTTTTTTTTAACTGTGACATTTCTTTATTGCTGTCAATTTGAATTTCAGCGAATCTTTTTTAGAATGGATTAGCTGTCTAACCATTTTTCCTCTTTCTGCATTTGCAAAGATTATCCCCATCTAAATGTAGAACCATGCACCTATTTGCAATGAATAGTACCATTTTTCCCTTGTTTATCAAGAATAATTCTTATATTATCTATCCCCTTCAGTGTGCTGATAAACTCTCTTTGCTACAAAATGTTAGTTTGTTTACAACCCTGAAATCATACTTTTTTTTTTCCACTCAAGATTAATGGGTATATTTAATAGCACAAAAACCTAGAGAGATTCTGTGCCATGTCACTCTGTCTGAATTGGCAGTCAACCTTTGATAATTAGAGGACAGTTTTCAGGTATTTTGTACCCTCTGTAAAGCAGTTACACCCTCTGCACAGCCAGCTAACGCTTTCACATCTTACCGGTGAGGATGTTATATAGGATAACATAAAATGCTTCATTAAAGTCAAGATACAACATCAAAGGTTTTTAGTTTCTGTGAGGACCACTATTACATGTTGAAAGGAAAATAGATCAGCCTGGCTTTTTTTTTTTTTTTTTTTTTTTTTGTGATAAATTCATGTTGGCTCCTAAACTCCTGATTTTCTATGTGTATGTCAAATGTTTATTATGTGCTAGGTTGTGGTTTTTTTGTTTTGTTTTGTTTTAGCAGCTGGAGATTAACATGGATGATGATAATTCTTTAGAGTTGATTTTAGCATTTAAAAAAATAAATACATATGTATGTATACATATATATAGTGTACACACACACACACACTTTTCCAGCTATTAGGACTTCTGTGTCCATTCTCTAGGAAAAAAAAACACTGTTTGGAAGTTATTTCAACCAGTTCTCCATATGAGTGCAACTAAACAATATAAAGTTAGATGGGAACTTAAACTATTTTCTAACAGTGTCTGCATGTTTTCAGTCTTCTAGTCTTAGTTACCTTTTGCATTCACTGGATCGGCCTTTCTGATTAGAACAATTTTTATTAGTATATCTGGCAAAGACTAACTATTTTAATGTTGGCTTCAGTAAAAAAGACATTATGCATCGTTATCTCCTGGCATTATTTGTTGACAACTCCCATTGTCTTTTGAAGCAGGATTAGAACTATCCTTTTTTTTTTCATTTACTATTAATATTGCCAAAACCACCTTTTTGTGGCTCTGGCTAGTTGTCTCATATCGAATATCAGCCTTTCTGATTTTCTTTTCCGATTCAGTCTTCCTTGTATTCCATTTATGAAAGAGAGAGTATTCCATGAAGGAGAGAGTATACTTTAGTTGATTATTTTGAGTGGCTAAGATTCTGAGCATGCCTGTAATCATTAGTCTGTGCCTAAAGCATTCAATAAATACTTCTCTAACTGAATAAATATGAAAGGCATCATCATGCAAATTCATCTCTTCCTCCTGTAATCCCAAATTACAATATGGTGTTTTCAAGCTCTGCATTTAGATTTCTTCACCTCCTGCTCCTCTCCTTCATAATCCTTTCTTTAATTAGACTACATTTTTAAAAACAGAAAAGAAATTAAAAGTAAATGACATGTGAAAATGTTTTTTGTTACATTAACTTCACAGATGGTGAAAGCCTACTTCACTGAATGTGAGTATAAACATTAATCCTATTCTATTCTCTCTGCTAAGTAAGACCTAGCCTGATGGAAAGAGAACCATATTGATATAAATATTTACAGTGCACAGACAGGCGGGACTATGCATTAGGATGAAGTATTTTTTTTTTCTCCTCCTTGTTTTTCTAGAGAATGAGTTATTAGTTCTTGCATGGACCATCACCTTCATGGGGTTTTATTCCCTGACCTGTTACTAATATGCAAGTTGTAGCATAAGTCATCTTGCATTTTTAGTCCTCAGTGTATTCTTTAGGAAAATGAAGATAGAACTCAACTTTTAGGGGAACGTTTTAAAGTTTTGGGGAAATCCTAACTGGCATAGTGCTATAGAATTGTATGGATTTCAGCAACTTGAGGATAATTCATTAAACATTAATTTATTATTCTTGTAAAGTATATAAACTAGAAATTTGCCCAACCGTAGGACACAGAAAAAAAAAAATCTACTCTCTCCCATAGTCTGAAATCTTGAACCATTTCCAACAATGGAAAATTCCTTCATTTTCTTCTCTATATTTTTGCACTTAGAAGATCAGATCTTTCCTTAATGCTAGCTTTTTGTGAAAATCAGATGTCTGGCTTGGTCCCACTTGCACTGATCCCAATGCAAAATTCTCCCTCCCTGTTTCCACATGTACACACACACACAGACAAATCTGTTCACTAAAAATGGCAAGATCAACCAGCCAGATAAAATAAGTCATCTGAAAATAAATTTCTGTATTGACTTACACAAAGCTTGGATAAACTGTGAAGTCCCTTGAAACAGAAGAAAAAAAAAAAAAAAAAGGAAAAAGAACACAGAAGAAAGAAGAAGGGTACAAAAAATAAACTATCAGACTGTTCATTCTAACAAGGACTTAGCTCCCTCCATGTCTTCGTGGCAGTCTGGCACAGATCACTCAACTTACAGACAGCTCCTCAAATATTCACTCTAGCTCCAGACACCAACCCCTTGGCAACCCAACTGAGAAGAGATACCCCACGTTCATTCCCTGGTGGCTTCTATGCTTAACAGATGCTTACCCAATGCTTGCTTAGGTATCAATATTATGAGTGTAGCCATGACCATTTATATGTCAAGGTTCAAGGAGGATGTTCCCAAATGAATATCCTGGCTTGTATAAGAAGCAGTGTGGCTAGCAGGTCTGGGGAAGTGATTGTCCCCGTGTACTCAGCTCTGGTGAGGCCGCACCTTGAGTACTGTGTTCAGTTTTGGGCCCCTTGCTACAAGAAGGACATGGAGGTGCTCGAGAGAGTCCAGAGAAGGGCAACAAAGCTGGTGAGGGGTCTGGAGAACAAGTCTTACGAGGAGTGGCTGAGGGAGCTGGGATTGTTCAGCCTGGAGAAGAGGAGGCTCAGGGGCGACCTTGTCGCTCTCTATAGGTACCTTAAAGGAGGCTGTAGCGAGGTGGGGATTGGTCTATTCTCCCATATGCCTGGTGACAGGATGAGGGGGAATTGGGCTAAAGTTGCGCCAGGGGAGGTTTAGGTTGGATATTAGGAAAACATTCTTTACCTAAAGGGTTGTTAGGCATTGGAATGGGCTGCCTAGGGAAGTGGTTGAGTCACCATCCCTGGAGGTCTTTAAGAGATGTTTAGATGTTGAGCGTAGTGATATGGTTTAGTGGAGGACTTGTTAGTGTTAGGTCAGAGGTTGGACTAGGTGATCTTGGAGGTCTCTTCCAACCTAGACGATTCTGTGATTCTGTGATTCAAATGAATAGAGATACCTCCCTGGGACCTTGATCCAATCCCCTAAGGGGTATGAGACATTGTGCCCATCAGTTGTTTTAATGTTAAGCTTCTCTGAACTAATGAGGTTGGTTATTTGGGGCCCCATTGTGGTTGTTTTTTCCCATCTGCTGCAGGAACTGTATGTGCCTGACATACCTCATTTCTGGGATCCATTATGCAGATCATAATCCTGAAATTTATGTGCAGCAGCAACAATCCTATGAAGAAGAAGAAAATAACAAAGAAATAACATCCAAAATAAAATATTCAATACAACATTTAAATTTCAAAATAAATTTTAACTTTACTTAAATATATGTGTCAATTTTCCAATTCAAAATGATATTGTGCTTAGCTTTAAACAGTTTTTAAATAGACCAAAATGAAAATTAGTTATTGGATTTTTAGAATGAAGAACCTATATCATTCTGTTAGGACTGAATTAATTTTTAACAGTGTTAGCAAGCCCAAGAAATCCCTGATTCACCTACACATTGTAGCTCTAACTGCAATACTAAAAATCCTTGCACAACTACTCACAACTCTTGCAAAGTGGAAAAAAATAGAAGGACATGAGCTCTATTTTGAAGGCATATGTTATTCTCTGTTTACACACTGAAATCTCCCTGTCAATATTAGATGCAGTCATGCAGGATGTGCTGGAGCATGGATGGAGAGCTGTGATAACTACAGCTGGAAACAGACCTATATAGCCAGGGCAGATTGTGACAAAGAATATGGAACATTATGAATTGGCTTGGATAAAGCCCAACCCTGCTTCATTTGGATAAAATGAGAGAAAACATACATCCCCCAACTCCAGACTAACGAAGTTTCATTTTGCATGGCACATACTGCCATGGGCTAGAATGATATTAATTATGTGGAAAAAGACCAGCCTGTCATTTCTGCTGAAAATGATAAGAGAAAACAATTCCCTGTAACAGTTGCAAAAACACTGCTGCGGAAAAACAAGATTAAAGGCTGGCTTGTCAACCTGGTGTCCTCCACTGCTGGGGCTGATAATTTACAACAGTACTCTATTGCTATGTGAGGAGAAATAAAGTCAGCTGAAATCCCATTCAGCTCAGGGAAGATTTTTGTTCCTAAGAGATCAGGGTTAAGCTACGAGTTATTATTTCTCAGGGCTGGTTCTAGTTGTGAACAAAGTAAGCAGCTTTGCAATAGGCAGAAAAGTACCTATTGGTTTTGGCTACTCCAGAACCTTTGAAAGTCTGTGTCCTGGTTTCAGGTAGGACAGAGTTAATTTTCCTCCTAGTAGCTGGCAGGGTGTTATGTTTTGGATTAGGATGAGAAGAGCGCTGATAACGTGCTGATGTTTTAATTGTTGTAGAGCAATGCTTACACCAAGCCAAGGACTTTTCAGCTTCTCGCTCTGTCCTGCTAGCGAGCAGGCTGGGGGTGCAGCAGGAGCTGGGAGGGGACAGACCCAGGACAGCTGACCCAAACTGGCCAAAGGGGTATTCCATACCATCTGACGTCATGCTGAACAATATATAGGGGTGGCTAGCCGGGGTGGGGGGGCCGGCTGCTCGGGGATAGGCTGGGCATCGGTCAACGGGTGGTGAGCAATTGCATTGTGCATCACTTATTTTGTACACATTATTACTATTGTTATTATTATTATTATTGTTATTAATTTTCCTGTCTTAATAAACTGTCGTTATCTCAACTCACAGGCTTCACTTTCCCGTTTCTCTCCCCCATCCCGGAGAGGGAGGGGGGAGGGTGAGCGAACGGCTGTGTGGTGTTTGGCTGCCAGCCGGGCTAAACCACAACAGTCTGGCTGGCTGCTGTTGCCACTGATGGAGGACAGGGTATGTGGGGAAATGGCTAAAGTGGGCAGGAGACTCTTACCAAAATTATCCCCGACACTTTTTAGGATTCTCTGTGAATTACAACTTTATCCTCTTTTGCTTGATATGTAGTGAGAACAGTCCTAGGAAATCAATATTGAATATTGCCAACAGTGTTAATAACCTTCACATTGAGCATTTTTCTTCTGACCATATTTCTCAAACTTTCCTAATGGAAAGTAGAATTGTACATGAAAAACAAATCTCATGAAATCATAGATTTAGTCCAGAAACAAAGTGGCATTGAAGAGGAGTAGGATAATATTTGAGGTGGCTCTCTGATGATTACTGCTTTGACTCTCACAGACAGGTTTCTTACCGTAAAGAGCATTTCATATTCTGATAGGAAATGAACTAAAAGAAAATGAGGCTTACTTTTACAAAAAAAAAAAGAAAAAAGAAAAGAGAGAGAGAGAGAGAAGTAATAAGGAGCCCAATTATTTCTAAATATTAGTAGGCTTGTCAATTGAGAATATGTCAAAAAAGAGCTTATCAAAATTGACAAGAACTCAGCAGAAATCTTGATAGAGTCGAGCAATAGTATTTTTTGACTGTAACATATTCAAGCACATACATTAAAATGTTCTGACAAAAACTCAGAGAAGCCAGGAATGTTTCTGAAGTTCATCTTTTAACACTCCAAAATAAGAGGTTGTTTTCCTCCTCTCTCTTTCCCTCTTCCCTCCCCTCTTCCCCAATATCTTGGAAAAAGTTGCTTTCAGTATGTTTTTTTTTTTTAATTCATAATCCATCCAACCAACCTTATCCAAGGTCTGTTGAAATCAGTGGAAAAAAATTTAATTGACTTCAGGATCTTAATAATCACCATTTGGATCAAACCAGCCAGCTGCATCAGTCCTTAGCAATGGAGACAATTGAAGTAAATTGGTAGCACATGGTGCTCATGTAGAACTCAGCTTAACAGTGCCTAAAATTCTGGAAGTATTTTGTCACTGAGGAATCACAAATGAACCAACTTAAAACAGGATCCTAGAGTTTCAAAATGCTGTTCTTCTCTTTAAGGGTGTTGTATCTTACTTGTGTTGAACTTTGCTGGAGAAATGAAAAAGGGATGTTTGTATGAGGGTTGATCTGAAGGCCATGCTGACAGACCTTATTGGCCTAATTCTGGAGCACAAAACAGGGCCCAGATGAACCTGTAAAACTTTAGTCTTAGGGGTGAAGTTAAATGTGATATAACATGTACAGTTCCCAATCCTCATTACTTCTTCCTTATGTGTTCCTCTGATGTCCCAGCTACTTACTTGAGACAGCTGCAGGCCTCTGTCTTGAGATTCATTCATTTGGGTAATCAGAGGCTGGTAACAGAAACATAAGGTCTTTTTCAATACTCAGACAATGTGGGAGGCAAGTTAAAATAATGAACTTATATTAAATAGCATTTATACTTTCTGATGTAGCAAAGACAGAGGAGATGGAAATAGTTCACTAAAAATCAGAATATTTTTGCTGATCAAACAAACAAATTTAACAAAACCTGAGTATTATAATTTATCTGGAAACTTGGAATAAAGCACTGAATTGTTAGAAATTGAGAAGAAATATATTACCACGTATTCTTAAAACTTAAAAAAAAATCCTTGTCAACAAAATTATGAAATTTCTGAAAGCAGCTCCACAGCTACCAGGATGACTAAAAAAGACTATTTAGAGAGACTATTAAGAGTAGTAGCTTAGTGGAAGAACAGTTAGGAAATTATCACATTGATAACAATAGTGATATTTAAATGAAATTTGCTTGTCCATTAAAAACTTTTTCCTGTTCCATGGTTATCTTTTCCTTGCATAAGCTCCTCGCATAACTCTTTTGGGAAGGGACTGTCATCTTACATAATTAAATAGTACCTGGTACTTCAGTTTAATAGATATTTGATAAAGTTTTATGAGGCATGTCTCAGATGTCCACAGGAATTTAATACACAGGTACTTTAAACTACACAGGTACTTTAAACTGCAATAAAAAGCAATGTACACATTGTGTCTACAATTAACAATTAAACTTGAGGTCAAGCTCACTTGACAGATTTTTGCAGGTGGGGAATGAAAAACAACATAATAAAAAAGCTCAGCCACAGTATGGACTTTCTACGATAAAGACAGTTCACCTGACCAATTTAGTATGACAGGTCTTGCTTTTGTGACCAGACTCTGAGTACTGCTAAAGCTTAATCCAATAGAAATCAAAATGAAGTTCTTGCAGCTGAAGATAAATATTAAATTGAATTTAAAACTCCCAAAGAGATTTTGACTGAAGAAAAAGTAAGTTTCTATTCCCAGGCCATAGATGGTGGAATGTTGTCATTTTTGGATCAAGCAAGTTTAACTTTCTTACCCCCAAATTATCCCTCCTTTAGCTTATGTAACAGTTTTTAACTGCTGCTGCAAAAGCAGTTCTAGGAAACA
The DNA here is from genome assembly GCF_013377495.2 of Cygnus atratus. Lineage (NCBI taxonomy): Eukaryota > Metazoa > Chordata > Aves > Anseriformes > Anatidae > Cygnus > Cygnus atratus. The sequence goes on along the minus strand of NC_066365.1, from coordinate 74,145,698 downwards.
ACCACACTAATGGTGAAATTTCCATATGTACACACCATCTGAAAACAGTTCTTTTCTCCCAGCAGGCCTACTTATAGCCAGTTGGCATTTTAGCTGTTTTTTCTAACAGCGTCTTTGTGTAAAACTTTTCAGAAGTGTCATATTTTCTGTTCATTAGCCTCAAAAAAAAAAAAAAAAAAGTGGTTTCGCACAGCTAGGTAAAGAAGAAATCAACATATTCATTGAATTTAGTTATTTTAGGTAGTTTAGGAAGGGATTGAAACAGTACAATCTAAACCATGTAGTGAATGGATGCTGGGCACCCATTCATAAATGCACAGTTGAAACGTATTTTTGCCCATTTTCATAAATTATTCGAGACTCTCCAAACATAACTATTTCGGACATTATTTCAAATATATTCAGACAGTAATAAATCAGTGTGAAAATGAAAAGTGTCTTCTTCCATTTCTTAAATGGGGAAAATCACCTGGACTGATTTTTCTGTTAGTGTACAGGGAAATTCACATTCATAACTCACAGTTGTGATATTCCCTTCCATATAATCGAAGAAATAAGTCTATAAATCTTTACATGGATTATAGCTTGCAGTTAGAGAGAGAGGAGAAGGAAAAAAAAAAAGAAAAAAAAAAGAAAAGGATGTGCTACTGTAATAACTCTGTATCAGAACTTCACATGATGGATAGGACCTAAATTCTAACATCTCCAATATATACTAGATTGAGCTGTTCTTTGTAGGACAGATGACTTTCTAAAATTGCTTTAGGTCAAGTACTGTAGTATGTCACTATATTTATAGATGTAGTTGTAGGAACTGTTAATGAGAGGGTACTCTTTTCTTTCCTTCCCAGTAATTCTCACTGGAGGTATTGTGAGCTGGGACCATATGTCAGACCTACAGTATTAAAAGTTCCCAGTTTCCAGTTAATCAGAGCTGTGTAGGATTTCCTTTAGTAAAAGACTGCATAAGGATCTTCCTGATCTTGTCAGCCAACTGCAAAAATTCTACCATCCACTTCTGAGTAGGTTCAATGATTAGCTTTTTTGATACGCTAATATGGAGTGTCTTATAAAATCTCTTTATCCCATTTCATAAGCTAATCTTGTTTGATTAGAAATTATTAACCCTGCCTGGCTGTAATAACTATTTGAGAGTGGTTTAACGATCAACTCTGTTAAAGAGTAGTGACAGATCATAAACATTCAAGATGGAAGAGTCCTCATAAATCACAGTTTGACTCTCAGCACATGAAATACATGGTGGGAGATAATGGTAGCAAAGACTCAGAAAAGGCAAAAGCCCAGGAAAAATATGGATCTTTAGGCAGGCACTGACATACTCACTAGTGGAAGATAAAGGTATCATGTTCAAGGTGGAGAGCCTGTAAATGATATTTTTGAGATTAGAGAAACCAGCACACCAGAAATCTCTGCCTTAGCTTGAGAAGATCTGATCTGCTCAGAAGATGCCTTAAAAAGCAGATAAAAGGCATACAAGTTGATACCTTTCTGCTTGAAAGTGAAGCTCCACAGCGCAGAAAAAAAAATCTCTAAAACTAACCAAGAAGATGTGATATTAAACCTCTGAGGTTAGGGCTTTCCAACCAAGATAAAAGATTTGGCTCCTGTTTTGAGGATGGCTGTCTATATATTTCATCCACATACTGCTCTATTTTCCCATGAGAATTCCACAAACCAAAAAGAACAGATGACCTTTTAATTTCTTTTTCCTTTTTCATACAACAGTTGCACCTGTTTTATGGCTGGTGACATTTTAAAGAGGATTTTTAGAAATTCAAGCTATCCATTCTGATTAATTTTTTCCCTCTGTTTTTCAATGGAAATTAGAAATCACATGCTACTAACTTTGGGGAGGAACGGGTCAGTATTTCAAAATTGTATCAGGACTGGCTTTTTTAGGAAAAAGAAGATAAGTGGGAAGGATTATTCCCTTTCTTTCTTTTTTTTATGCTGCAGAAGTGAGACCTATCTTCACAGAAAATATTTAAAAATACAATGGTTATTGTCATGAAAAAAATGAGTAGTTTATTTCCACTGTCACATGGTAGCTCCTGATCTATTATCTAAATCATCATGGGTTGAATTACCTATTTTTTCTCCACCTGCAGATCTTCTCTCCTGCAGCCTTCTGGGGCCTCCTGGCATTAGAAAGGCTTCAAAGAGGCAGCCACTTCTTAGCCATTTATCTGTTTCCCTTAGCATTAAAACATTAAGGAAGACAGAGGATGCAAGAAGCTGCAACTGAATTTATTTTATCTTAATGATGCAGCCTGAAGCTTCAGCCCCATAGAGCTTGTACCCCTGAGGATGATGCTAAACACTATGCAGAAGCCTATTGTTTGTTGAATGTATCCATCATAAGATTATTGTGCTTGGCCAAGTTGCTTCACTTTCTCTTTGCTGAATGTATAAATTGAGGAACCCTCTGCTCCACCCATTGTCTCTGCAGTCAGAAGAAAGGCATTTTATGTTTAGTTAAGCGTAGATTCATGTAATTGCAGGATTATCTCTGAAGCGGGATATTGCTCAGACAGATGAGTGACAGCTTGGAGTAGAAGCATTTGTTACTAGACGTTTCCATTGCTGATATTTATTTATTTATTTATTGTTAATAACGTAGTCATTACTCACTTTTTCATTCATATTCCATAGCCCACTGGAAAATCATAGAATCATTGAATCATTCAGGTTGGAAAAGACCTCTAAGATCACCACATGCCATCAAAGGAGAGGTCTGAGCTCTTGAACTCCATTACTTCATACAATTTACCCTTAGGTCATACTGTGCTTAGGAAAAAAAATATATATATATATATATATAAAACGCCTTACCTATTTGACCCACAACAGAGCAAAGACAAATTTCTTTTTCCTACCTGTTGTTCTCTATATGGCTCCTTATTGATCTGAATTCTCAGTGTTGGTCAACTTCTTTCAAGTGCCTTCTTCAGATACTATATTTCAAAATAAATAAATAAAATCCTTTAACTGATAACCTACCAAAATTGTAAAAACACCATAAAGGGAGAGAAACTGTTGAAGTTATGTCACACTGCTGCACTGCTGGGTTTGGGATCTTTGGATTGAACTGAAGCCATTACAATACAGTACATATCATTATATCTGTACTATGTAAAAAACCAGTACAGAGTTATGAGGCTAGTGAGAGCATGGGCATGCCAGTGAGGCAGCCTGCCTGAGCTAAGGTACTTGGTTTCTCTTACAGAGCTTTTCATGCTGAGTGTAGTGTAATAAACATATTTGTTCCTGAAGCTCAGGTTAACATATGAATACCAGCTTAGGTATTTGTATATCTGCTTTTTACAAACTATGATGTAAGAATTAAGCTGTATCCTGGCAGAGAAATTCCCAACTTTCTTTCCACTTGTCCTTTTAGTCTCTTATCCTCTCATGCACTCACTCACCAAAACCCCTCTCTATAGTACCACATCAGCTTCTAGCCAGTGAGATAAATACTGGCACACACTTCAAAGTGGGATAAGAAACTATTTGATGGGGTACATATTGCATTTATTTTCCCATTTCCCTAATGTGCAAAATAATTTGGTGAGTGGAGTTGAGCTTAACTTGAACTTCTTTGTCTGAAGCAACTGCATTCCCATTTCCAGCAGAAGCAGGTCTCAGGCAGGGAAAAGCAGCTGTTCTGGGGATTTTTCTGGAGGTATATAGGGACTGGAGGTAAGGAAGGGAAGGCTGGTAAAAGCTGCAGCTTAGAGGCTATTGAAGCTAGGAAGAACCAGACATGAGATAGTGTGGTGATGCAGGGAGCTGCCCTGGAAGCCAGAGACTGGACTATTACATTTGGCCAACCTAGCATGGATACAGTAGAAATAGCACAGTCCCCCAGAAGATACCTACCCACTGTCTTTACTTTATTCTGGTTTGATTGGCTCCCCAAATCCCCAAGTCTTTTGTAAGCGTTTGGCAAATATGTGGTGGCGGAGGACCCCAGAGGCATGCCAATACAAGCAGGGATGGGTTGACTTGAAACACATAGCTGTTGAAAATGGAACTTACAATGAGTTGTTGTATTGTCACAGGTGACGCTGAAGTTCTATAACAACATGTAGCTGATCACCCATGAGATCAAACCTATTTTTTGTTTGTTTTGTTTGTTAGTTTTGCTTTTAATGGTAAATAAGCCTTATAAAGAGGCTGAACATACCTGATTCTCTCAGACTCTCCTTCTGCGTCCTATTCTCCACCACCCTCACCTTCTCTTTGTGATGTCCAGTAGTCTCACTCCTCAATGACAACGTCTTCCTTGTGCTGGGGATTCCCAAACTGCGCAGAGCACTCCAGACACAGGCTCACAAGTGCCAAAGAGACAGTAAGCATCACAGAAAATACTGTCTTAAAATTATATGGGAACAAGACAAAAAAGAGTTTGCATTGTTAACATTCATTATTCCCTCTGTCTAACCCACTTTCCCAGCAGATTAATGCCATCAAGAACATTAATACATTTTAAAATGTTATGGCCAATACTATTCAGCTCTTGTTTAACAAATAAATGTGAAACAGCAGCTTTTAATGACAATCCATCACCCAAAGTATGCAGTTAATGTGAAGAGCAGCATTAACTCAAACAAATCTTCTGCTAAAACAAACAAATACTCCAGCACAAACTATGTGCAATATGGAAAGAAGGCATTGTCTGAAAGTGAAATTGCATCCCAGGCCTTGTTAATCGTGGGACTAAATGATGTTAAATCAGTCTCACAGGTGATATGCAGAGTCTCTGAGCAGACTTCAGATGTAAAATTGGCACAGAAAGCTCAGAAAATTCTTGAGCAGGCCTCCCTAGTAGCTCTGGTTCTTTTTTTGAGAAAGGAACAGCTGTATTTAGTAAGAGCAGGTAGGAAAGTGCAGGATGCTGTTGGACTGTTGCCACAGTTACAATGATAATACTTTGCATTTCTGTCTGGAGGTCCCCAAATCCTTTAAAACTATTGATAAATGATTTTTTAAATAGGTAAGGCAGAAACATTGTTATTTTCATTTTGCAGCTAGAGATATTAAAGCACAAAAACATTAAATGTCAGCTAAGGTTTAGAGACAAGCTGAAGACAGATGATAAATACCCCTACTCTAGGATAAGAATTTTTGTCTCAGCATAATCTTAATTTATCAATGCTTTTATGTACAAAATGATATCATGGTTTCTTTTGATCACGAAATCTGCTAAATGAAATGTTTACAGGTAAATATTAAAGTTTTTTCATTGACTTCTCAGACAAGGCTTTTCAAACTTTTTTTTTTTCTTAGACCTGCTCAAATTATTTCTCTTTATTCAGTATGTGAAATGCTTGTGAATTATTCAGTGGAATTTTTGTCCTTAATTAACCATTCTTGGGTTTCTAGATTTCAGCTAATGCTTTCAAAGTGAAATGCCTGAAATTGTAAAATGAAGCCCATAATGAAGCAGATAATTCAGCAATTAGTTTTGAAAACATTGGCTTTAGGGATTGTATACACCACTTTTCCCATTTTCAATTTATAGACATCCTTCCAACCCAGGTTCTCTTTGGTTATCAGGGACTAAGAGTAAGAGTTCTGATGCAAAATATCTTTTGACTTTCCACTATTACATTTTACCTTTGAACACTGTGGAAACTCCAAATGTTTTGTAAGCATTAAAGTGAAAACAATCATAAAGATCCACATGGGACAAAGCACATACGAGTTTTTGCTGAAAAACATCTGGATAATAAGTCATTCATTTATAAATTCAATCCAGGCATGTATTGATGCTCACCTGTAATGTTTTTCATTCTTATTTTTCCTTCTCTTTTTGACACTAATGACATAATGTAGGTTATATAATGATATAATAGAGGTTTCCTCTACCACTGATGGAAAGGAATAGAGATCTCTAAAGATGAGACATAAACCACTTTAAGATGAGACAATGATCTCCCTGTCAGTAGATGCCCATCCACCTCCAATGGCATGATGAATGGTTAGCTGGATAATTACCTGAATCCACAATCTAATTTTGGCGTTGATTTTTATCAAAACTGAAACTTTAAAAAATAAAAAAATAAAAAATGCTGGTGCTTATTTCCCATAAGTGCCTGTATCCATATGTTATACCAGACATTCTGTGTCTGAACTGGGGAACTGCTTAGGAGAGCTCTTGGTGTCCACTTTGTCACTAAAGTCTGTAGTACCATCACCAGCTGATAAAACTTCAAGTAACATTTTGGTAGCCAGAGGTAGCTGAGTCCCAGGTATTCCTGCTTTTACTGCTGAACGTTGATTATACAGGATATGCAGACCCACAGTATCAGTGCTCAACGCATTTCAGAGACATCACCACTCTTAGCCTGCTCTTGGCTTTCTATGCCAGCTTTCCACAAAATATTGAGTCAGGCTAAAGGCACCATTCTTTCTTTTCAAGTTGCTAAGTGGCTTCTGTAGCTTGAGTGATTGGAAATATCCTCTACACTCCAGAAGGAGTACAGTGATTAGAAATTTTCCTCTGTAAATGGATCTTCCTCCAAAAGAAAGCATAGATATTTTTGCAGGGGACTGAGCTCTGACAAATGAAAAAAAGGAGAAAAAAAAAAACTTAAGAAAGGAGAAAAAAATAGCATAAAAATATGAATTCAGTGAATTCAATGGATTGAGAATGTGAATTCAGATGTTTTGCTACTTTCACTTTCAAGTGAATGTATTGAATGCAATAATTTCTGGGTGCAGTCATAATAAGTCATAATATACAATTCAATACTGTTCAATGAAAAACAGCAGTCTATTTTAGCATTTAAAGTACCATCTTAATGCTGCAGTGGTGGTAATTAAAATTATTACTGTTACATACTGCCAGGAGTCAATGGCTTTCATTGTAAAATCAAAATCTCAGTTCCAGAGGATTCACATCAGTAGGTTTGCCAATAGTCCCTTGATTTCTCAATGAGTTTTACACATGGGAAGTAGATACAGCCATGGAGAATGGCAATGTTGATATTTGTCTTGCCACTGTAGAATATCCCTTGAGAAATGCCAGTCTAAGGCCAATGGAGAATGCCTAGGTTCCTAGATATGTTATTTAATCTGCCTCATATGCTCAGGCTTGAGTGGACACAGAGCAGCTACAGAAGTAGTTTTCACTTGCCCAGGACTATAATGGATAAACTAGAATGAGTTGTGCTGGGCCCTACTTATTGCAACGATGTCCAAAGGACAAGCCCTTATGACCATGCTTGGCCTTGCTGCAATCAGAGTTTTAACTTGTGTGAATTACACTGCATTGCAGGTCACAGCACAAATTTAATTAAATTTTGGTAAAATCAATTTGCAGTTCTTGTACTGCTTAAGTCAAGAATAGAACACTACTGAGCTGGAAGCCCAGTCAGAGAGAGTTATCAAGTAGAAAATTACAACTGCATTTTATGTATTAATCTTATTTTATATGCAGAAAAGGTTAATGGGCTGGAATCCTGGCCTCATAGGACAGGTACGTTCAGCTACCATTAGTGGGATTTTGTTCCCTTATGCCACCTTAGTCAAACAGATAACGGGAGAATAAGTGTTTTCAGGAAATCAGCCCTGGCTACGGACTTTAACCTCAGCACTGGACCTCAGGCTGTTCTATCATAAGAAGTTCCATATCACTTGTGATGACATATTGTGTCTGTCTCCACAGAAGGACTACTTAGCAGTCGCAATATAATGTCTAAGGCTCTCCAGACATCTGGGACATAGCTGAGGCAGACAGCAATAACAAGCAAGTTCTTCCTGCTTTCTAAAGCAGAGGATAGAAACTTGGAAGATCTGAGTCTAACACCAGCTAGCTGAGCGGCCTAGGATTTTTGAAGTCCTGGTCTCGGTCCAATCTGATTTCAGTAGAGGGATAACTGAGTATCGTGGAGCAAAAGGAATTGGTTTTATCAGCTTCCATGACACAGAGCATGTTTGTCGTCATTTTGTGATAAGTGAGCATCCTTGCTAACTAGTCTGTGGTTCTCCATATCAGGAGGTGGACAGTGAGTTTCTACACATGACCCACCCCTTCTATAATAGCATCTCTGTGATTATTATTATTATTTTTTTTTACTTATTAGCATGTTGCTTGGTTTGCTCCCTCTGGTCTTCACTCAGACAGAGCATCATCCTTTCTTTCCAAAAAAACACTACTTTACACATGCTTCATGAATCCAGATTCACGGTGCCTCATCTTGTACATTAAATGTTGATGGTTAACTCAGCAGTGGCTCTGACGCAGGTGTGCCCGAAGTAACAGATATAGATCAATGGATATACATTAGAGATGTAGTTTCTGAGCCTAAGATTTTTCCATGACAGCTAAAAGGTTTCTGGACATGCTTATTGCACCCTCTTGTGTTTGTTCACTATAAATGCATGATTTATTTAACTTTACACTTGTTCCGTATTTTGATGATGTCCCAGTTGATATCTAACACCAATCTTCCTCGTGGGCCTCATTGGTAGAGCAAGAAAGATTGGAGAAGAGGATAAGACATTTGTGTAGAAGGAGATTCTCAGTAGTTTTGTCGCAATTAGGGATTTAATCAATCAGTGGATCTAATTAGCATTATTTTTTCAGTAGCAGTCATTAAGATTATAGTTGCTCATATAATTGATTCGAGTTGCAGAAAAATACGTACAACTAAGAAGGGTAATTTTAACAGCCTATGGAGTGCAATACAAGCATTTTTTTAACATCATTCTGTGACTTATGCATGAAGAATTAAATTCACTGTTGCTTTGCCTGGCACTTAGCTGAAAGATTTTCCAAGCTATGAAGGATGTCATATGGCTTTCCGGTCCTCCTCACGTTTTTTGCTGGCCTGTGGTGGGCAGGTTGCCCAAGTCCCTCTCTTCCCTTGCTTTGCACTTTTTCCTGGGCAAGGAAGAGATCCTTCAAATAATTATTGATTCTGATACTGTCAGCACAAATTCTTCTTATTGATTTTTCCTTCTAGCTTCAAGTTCTTTCTTGCAGGTTGGGGCTTTCTAGGGCCATTGAACACACTGACAACTTTGAAAGACCAAAGCCAGATATAACCTTTCTTCTCTTTCATATTAAATTAAATTTTAAACTTACCTTTATAAGACTTTAAAAGTGATACTAGATTTTTTTTTCCTGCTTTGCTTGCATTGAAAGCAAAGTTTATAAATTCCTTATATACTGCCCAAGAACAGCCTCGTAGGAAGGTGACCAGTCTCCATGTTTGCTTTGTTATGGATATGTATGACAGACTGAAATTATAGTAGGAAGGAAGGATTAAAAATTCTTTGCACATACTTTTAAGGCAGATTGTTAAAATCTGCAGTTTAACTACATCGTTATAATGGTGATATTTCACATTGATTTAAGCTTCTGGATTCCCATTATAAAACAGTAATATTAGGACCCCATTAGAACTGGCCTCATTTTGAAATTTTCCAGTGGGGAAAGCAGGTAAAAATGTTAGGAAAATGTCAGCAAAAAGTGTCTGTTCTGCTTGCTCAGCTATGATGATGCACAAACGTTTTTCAGCCCTGTGCTTTTGCTCAAAATACTCTGAGGATGTCAGGACCAAGGTGTGCTGAAACTGGAGGTTCAGCAGGGAAGAGCATTACATATTTTGCTTATAAAGAACTAGGAAAACTGCTGGCAGTGTCATCATCAGAAAGTAAATCTCAGGTTAGAAATACTGTTTTGGACAGTGTTATTAAAGATGGTCAATTGAACAGGATGTATTCTTTATTTCAGCTGGATAAGAACCTGGTGCAAAGCCATGAGTTATGTACATATAGATATACATGTAAAGTAAAAAGTAAGGTGGTTAAATTCAGATAGAAAATAAATCATGTGGCATAGTTGTTGTCACTGTTGCTGTGGTAACCAAGCATGACAATGTGTCAGACAAGTTAATTTTAGACAAAAAAAAACAAAACTGTTTCTTAACAGTGTTGGAAAAACAGATGGATTTTGTCTTAAAACGAACTCATTTGCTCTTTGGAAATATTTAGATCAAATAAATACACATTCACCTCAACTCAAAAAAGGGCTTTTCAAATACTTTGGGACCATTATTATTAGCCATACCTCACTGGTTAAAGTATTTTTCTGTGCCTTCCCAAAGTGATGTGAGAGCCAGATGAGAAGGTGATTTGATTTCTTTTTCCTGTATTTCTTCTGGGTTGCTTGGCCTCCATCCTCAGCATCCTCTCAAAGAGCTTCAAAACTCTCCCTTCATTTTTCAAAACATTCTTTTATCTTTGAAATGCTGATTTAACTATATACTGTGTTTTCTCCTTAGTGTCTTCACCTTTGCTGCTAGTTTAATGTCCTCCAGGCTGCTTCCATCAGACTAGCATTAATTTTCAATGAAAAAGTAGCACACACAATGCAGGGTAACTCTATTTGGAATCTGAGTAGGATGAATCGAAATGAATTAATCAGTGGGCTAGAAGATGGCGGTTGTTAAGGCACCAGTGGTCATGACCTGATTATAAGCAGAATAAATAGAGGGCAGTCCTCTGCAGTAATAATTTGCTTCAGTGCTAAAAAAAGTGTCATTTCCCAGTGTTGAGGAAAATTATCAGTCAAACATGGTGGGAATTTCTATCCCTATTTTTACAGAGATAGAAGAAATCAGATTTTCTTTTAAAAATATATTCAAATAAATTATTTGCTAGAGAGAGAGATACCAATTATGAATAATATCACAGAATATCAAGAAATGCTCCCTATGAAGTGTTGACCTGAAAATTAACAAAAGGTTATAACACATTTTTTGGTGATGACTACTTTGTTTGTGTTTTAGTCAAGGAATAAATCTCCAAATGTATCAAGAGCACCACTTTTCAAGATCAACCAGTTCAGATAACTTTTAGAAGACTTGGATAGATTTGGCAAGGAAGATGTTTCATGTATTTCTGTGAATGTTAATAAATCCTTTCATTCCAATGAAATTCCAAAATATGGAAAGACTATATGTGACATAATATTATATAAGGCACAGAAGAAGATGGAGACCTAACATCTATCTATCCCAAGCGAAATAATAGAAAAGCTTATATGAGTTCTCTGGGTAAAAACTGTGAATATAATTAATGCCAATCAAATCTGTCTCTGGAAAATGGGCCTTGTCAAACAAACCTGATTTCATTCTTTAAGGAGATTACTGTTTTGGTTAGAAAACATACTGATAAATGTAGCAGACTTTGTTAAAGCACTCACTTTCATATCGCACAACTTTCTGACTAAAAATACAACACTACAAAATATCAATATGGCCTGCCAGGTAACATGGTTTGCCTGTGAGGGAGTCAAATCTTTGCGAAATAAATATAGAATCACTGATGACCAACACAAATTATCCTGTTGATTTACAGAGAATATGAAAGTGAACCTTAATGTCTGATAAGCTGAAAAATATTTCCAAGAAGGTATGACTAAGTGCCATTTTGAACTATGCTCTCAGGATGTTTAATAGTGCCCCAGTGATGCTCACGGTTCCCAAGGGATGCTGATATGAGACTGAGTACCTATCTCATAAGCAACACTCAGAGTCTTGCAGGATCAAGGCTGTATTTCTCACCAGGAAAAAAAGATAGACCTACTACTGAAGCCTACATTTTCTCTCAATTTCTTCCAATTACTCTTAATTGTGCCCCCAGGAATAGGGCTCTGTGAATAATTGATTTGGGGGGTGGTTGTTGCCAAACTGTGGGGAGGGAAATTATTCAAGGTTGATGGGAAATGAAGAACACTTAATTTTTCTAACCATAAAAAAGCCCCCCTCTCCAGAATTTTTTGGGGTTAGATAAAATAGTCCTTTTAATTTAAAACAAGATGCTTTGGTTCATTTACTTTTTCTCATTGTAATAAACAATGAAGTGTAACTATATGCAACCACGAAGCATCATGTGAAATATGAAACAGTCAAAACAAGGCATTCAATACCACTGAAAAAAAACGTTTCAAATATATACCTATAATATTTTGGAGCAGGGGGTCTGATATATATCAAATTCAACCTAAATTTTTGAGAATTTTCATTTTCACTTTCAACAGGTATTTTATAGTAACTGAACTGTTTTCCCCTTCTCCCTCCCAGCTCACCCAGTTTTGTTATGATTTTACTTAACCCTAGTTTTGGTATTGGTTTGCTATTCAGCCTACAGATACAGGTAAATTCATGCTCCTCTCCCAAGTTCTCCTTTAGCCAAGCTTGACATAATTAGCTCTTCTGATCTTTCAAAAGACAGCCCCTTCTTCCTACTAATCATTCTTTTTCTTAGATCTTGCTTCAGTTTATCAACATGTGCCTGGGATGGAGTTGCTAAGGAGTGAGAAGTGTGTTAAATAACATGCCAGTGACAATGGCTACCTTTCATAGATGGATAACTGGATTTTGCTATTTTTCTTGCAATTACCATTTTTGGCTCAGTTTTCTTTGTTTTACCAATCTCCTTGAAACACATTTCAAGCTGGCAAAGGTCTGTTTAGCCCTTCTTTCTTCTAGAAAAATTGGAGGTATCTCATTTGTAGGCATGGATGGGAAAAGCATACATCCTAGTTGTTCCAACATCTTTTAATAGTTCACAGTTTCTGAATATTTTACACTACTGTGTTCACTAAAATACCTGTTCTCTCCCAACTCAAATATTCATCAGTTTTGCCTAAGGCAAAAATTTAATACACATACTCAGTGCTTCCAAACATTACTTATGAACATCTGCGTGTGTAGATGCCTGAGGCTGTAATAAAGCCAAACCTGTCTGTATGAAATATTGCAAATAAAGACACTGGAGTTTCACCAAATCCGGAAAAAGAGATAGAAGAGAGAAAGGAAAAAACTACCAAAGTTTTCCAGCACATTCAAATGTCAGCTGTGCTCTAATATTCTCCTTCATGCAGCAAAATGAAAGCAAATTGATTTGGTAAACAGTGAGGGATAGCTACGGATTACATGCTGGGGAGACATTCAAGCACAGGAAGAGTTATGAGGAACCTGTGCACGTTTTCATAATTCATCTGAGCAGAGCAGTATTTGCTGTCCCTCAAGGTGATCCAGCACACAGTCCTGCTGCCAGTATTTAGTCCTTTCAAAAGCATGTTGAGGCTGATGGTGCCAGTATTTTTCTGTTTCTAAACCTGCTAGTATTTTTCTGTTTTTGAGTTTTTCACTAAGAAATGTCATCCATGTTCATGTTTGTTCAGCACACATGCTTCATTGATTTAGATTATATGAACATACCTTATCTGTGTCCTTAAAACCATATTAGTTGTCAGCTGAATATCCATTTAAATCTACATTTTATTCATAAATGCAAATTTACAAACATTCTTAATTGTGTGTCATACATCAGTGTGATTACAATTCCATCTCCTCTGTTTTGACATAATGTGGATTTAATATTTTCCAAAACCACCAGCCTAGATAATGTATAATGACTTATTGCTTATACAGAGGCAAATGTTTCCCATCGTGTGCAGATTTGGTCAATACCTACTGAGAAAGAAGACATCCTGCAATTAACAGGAATAAACTAATAATAGCCACTGCTGTGGCCCTGTGTAAAAGCAGCACAATGTTTACTTTCTAACAGGAATCAAAAAATATTCATTTGTTGAGGAACAAAAACACAATAAAAACATTTATGCTCTGCATTGTTTGCTTTTTTGTTGTTTGTTAGATAATATTAACCAGTAATAAAATATAAAAATCAATTAAGAGTAAGAATAGGAGGTCAAGATTTGTGTGATGTTATGTTTCTGGTCTTCATTTTGACATCCCTCTCTGTCATTTCACCTCTCGCATTCCCCCTAAGTTCTATTTTTCTCCCCCGATCCTTGAATTATTATGATATCTGTCATAATTATACATTTAATAATTTTCCATGGCTAATCTTCACCTCCTTTCCTCAGAGTTGGCCTAATTATAGTTGGGCAGTGGGCGTGAAAAGCCAAAGCTGCAAACTTCCACCCTGCATACCTGTTGCATGCTCAGAGTGAAATACCCCAAATTGATGGCTATGAGTTCTAGTCTGATAACCACAAGTGTTGCAGTGACCATTTGTCACTCAGCCTTGAGTGTCTTCGCTATTTCTTCACCTGTGAATTGGAAACTGAACCTGGTATGAGGGTGTGTAATTACAAACTCAATGACTTTTTAATTTATCATCAGTAATATAGGTTGTTCAGCAGGAAAATAATAATAGTTATAAACAACAACAACAATAAAAGAACTGGCTGGTTTGTATTGTGCAAAGTGTGGATCTGCTTATTGAATTCTGAATTAAAAGTGGCTTCACTGCATGCAGAACTTCTTGATGAAATGGCACTGGAAAGGAAATGTTTTACCTTTGACAAACATCTAGTGGAGTTATTCTACCTGTAAATCAGTTGGTGGTCTTCACTACCATTGACTTTGGTTCTTAAATAATCTATTTTTTGTTACTTTGCTTCCTCTTTTTGGCAAAAGAGTTTTCTGAAGCTGAGTCTTTAATGGTATCTGTGTAAAGCAGGTCTGCCTCATCAGAATTACAGTGTTCCCTGCTTCATAACCATTTTGGACTGCAGGTAATAAGATGGAGGACAGTTATTCATCTGTCTCCCCACTGAACAAAGCAATCAGCCTCAGAACATGCTACTGCACAATGCCTTGCCGATGATTGAATTGTTGCAGCACCACTGCAATCATGACCTTACTCTTTTGTCAAATTCTCTGCCTTTAATTGCAAATTGGTCCTTAACCTGGATACATCCTTTTTCACCTGAGCACTTTTGTGTCATTTCTGTTTTGTCTGTGTAGACAAAATGATTGACACCTCCTCTCTGATTCAAAAGGCACTCAGAGAAAAGCAAGAAATACTGAATCAGCAGTTCCAAATTCACACGTAATCGTCTTCCTTGCTCCATGATACTCAGCCTTTGATCTTTATTCTTCAAAATACGTACTCGATCTCCTCGTAACAATGACTTTTCCCTGGAAGCTGCTGATGTTGTGTTCAAACTTACCATTTCCTTAGGCGTTCGCTCCATACCATCCCCTTTCTGCCTATCATCAGCAGCAGAAGAGCAAGGTTTGGGCCTCACTTATTCCCCAGCTGATACCATGAGTTACATTGAGCAAGGTGGAACTTCTGGGACCATGCCAAGCACCACAAGGGCAGCTGTGCCCAGGCACAAGGCTTCTTGACTATAAGATAACTGAAGGACACTGGAGAGATGATAAATAGTTATAAGATGGAGAGGGATCATTCATCGTATTGTTTTTGTTTGTTTGTTGTTTGTTTTTAGAGAAGATAGCAGCAACTTGCTAGCAATACTGAGCTATACCTTATATTCTGCAAAGCTCTCCACCCCAAACTGAAAGGCTCCAATCTGAAGAGAACAATCTTGTTAGGAGTGTTCCAGATGTTAATTATTGTTAATTAAAAATATATAGATTATTGCTCAAAGTTCAGCTTCAAGGTGCAAGGTATGGCTAAGTCACTGTCTTCACACTTACAAACACTTCAGTATCAATTAAATCCAAAATATATGCTCAGCACTTTCCTAACTCTGATGATCTACATCAACATCAAAAATTTATCTGATTTTCTTTAGTTACACTTTTTCCAAACCCTTTTTAGTTTGTCTTTATATTTCACAAATAGCAGACACCTGAATTTGACAAACTATTTCAAGACTATGCTCCAGAGAGATGCAGAAGAATTGTGCAAAATAAGACTTATTTTCCCAACAGATCTGCTATGTAATACTTCATGGTGAGTGTGTGGAGGGAGGGATGCAGGGGGGGGAAGGTAGAGTTAACTTAGTCCTCAGAGAAGTTACTCAAGACAGATACCCTGGCATATGATTTTGACTTCTGTAGGACAGTGGAAATGCTCCTCTTCTTACTCTCTCTAATAAATACTCAATTTGCAAATTTATACTACGTATCTTGTCTCTTGCTGTCATGAAGCTATGGAGATTTGAAAATAATTAATCATGCTGAAAAGTCTTGCTGCTAAGAAATGAGGAATCTGCAATTCTGCAGGCTGTTAGAAAATAGAGAGAGACTTTTCTGGCATTCTTAATTGACTACCATTTGTCAAGAATTTACATACAGCAAACTTATGTTAAGGATACCCTTGTAGGGCAGATTGCCAAATCAGAGTAAAACAGAAGTTAAAACACCCACAAAATAAAATGTCTGTAACTATTCCCCCAGCCCACTTCCCCTTATGTAGGTTTCTGGTGTCTGAATTTGTAAAGAAATAAGGCTGGGAAACATGTGAACTTGTAAATGTCTACCAGGCTAAGCAGAATTTAAAAAAACCTATAAAGCAAAGTATCAAAAAACAGAGGAGAGACCTATAGAAAAGTACCAGCTAGTCTAAAAAAATGTTGACTCCATAACCATGAAATCATCTGTTGCACAGATGAAATTGTTTAGCCTTGGTCAGGAGCAGAACACTAAAATTTATCCTGGGAACAGTCATTTCATCATGAAAAGGTCTGTGCAGGTTTTCGCGAGTGATGGGATGAATTTAAGGAATAAGAAATTAAAAAGAAAGATGTTCCAATACAGTGAGAACTGTTAGACTGCAGAATAGCCTCATAAGGAAACAGATAGAAATCCCATTGCTCAACATATTTAAAATTAGACAGAGTACAGCAGGTGTTATGTATCCCTCTCTGTCTGCAATAAAAAAATAATACAAAGAAATCACCCAGGCACAGCTGGGGATATAAATAACAGTGTTTAGTTCACATGTGGCTTAAAAGGCTACTGCTGTATTCCTATCATGTATCACAGGATGGAGGGTTAGATGTTTTGCAGGGACAAATCTCGGAGGGAGATGGACTCCACACCTTGGTAAGCATGCTCTTGTCAGAAAGCAGTGATCACACACCTTGCTAGAGTAGATGCATATTTATTTCACACTTGCACTTTGTTCCAGAGGATGTATATCTGTGTTTCTGTCTCATACAATTCCACATTCCTATCCCTTGTGTAAAGTCACAACTCACACTGTCTTGGTCCTGTGGTCTTTTACTTACATGGTCTTTTACTTACCTACCCACCATCTAAACCTTTATAAATGATAAAAACTAAAATATTTCTTCTTATCCCGTATTCCTTTATTTCTACATGTCCCAAAAGATCATGAAATGTCAAAACTATGTATGTTTATTCTCTAAATTGTCAGGACACTTACCTGCAACTGACCCAGGAAGGGAACCAGCTGGATATATATTATCTAGTTTCCATGGTCCAGATCTACAGACATTCAGGAAAATGTCAAAACACAAAATTAGCTGAATGGGTGATGTTTACAGTGATGGTGTCCATGGGAAAACAGGAAGCATGGACACAATATGTCAGGTTCTGACAGAGTAAAATCATTTTGACAGTCAGTGTCTGCCTCAGCAACCTGATTAGATTTCACAGAAAAGTTAGCCATAATGTGGTGATGATGATTTTCTTTAGCAAGGATTAGCCCAACTAGCTTCTGCTCTGCAATTGGGTTAGGCACCTTTATAATTGCTCTTTCTGTGAAAATAAGAAAGGGGAGTAACCAAAAGTTGACTGGATGTGTGAAAATAACACTTCCTGCAGTTGTTCAGCTTATAGTGAGGGTTTGCCAGGTTTGTCCAAAACGTCACACCAGTTTTGTTATGTTTTCTGCCCCTCTGCTTAGTCCCTGGCATGTTACACAAGTGAAGATGATGCTGTGTGGCTTAAATGGAGGAGATGGAACAAAAATTGGGCTTTCAAACTTAGCACTGATTTCTTCTGTTTCATTGAAACTGACTGAACTGAAGAATTAAAAATAAAAAAAAATAAAACAAACAAAACAAAACAAAGCAAAACAAAACAAAACAAATAAAATAAAATAAATAAAATAAAATAAAATAAATACAATAAAATACAATAAAATACAATAAAATACAAAAAGGAAATGCTTTCAGTTAAACATATCTAGTGTAGGATTGCTGTCAAGGTAGACAAAGATCTGTAGGTAGTAGTAGACTTCCCTTAGCTTCACACAGAAAAACAATCTCTAACATAATGATCTGGAAAGACTTCTGTGACTTTTCGGGGCAATATACACTTGATTCCTATCTGTACAATGGAAATGTTCAGCAATATGGATGGAGAGCTCTTCTGCCTGGCAGCATATTATGCTCTATTTGAACATAGGATGTTTGGGTTTGAATCTAGCTGATGAGACTAGCACTCCAATCTGCTCCATTTCCCCCAGGTGCTTTGATAAGAGGTATTTTGTAAATACCTAGTAGAAACAACCTGCTGTGCAGTGAAATACTGGAATAATGCACTGCCAGGGTCTGCAAGAAAGGATCTCTGTTCCCACTTTCAGGAGAAGAATTATCAGTCCTAAATAGGAAGGGCTTCCCTACAAATAAAATGCCCTAGGGAATGGGGTAAATAAAGGTAAAATGCTGTGTTCCGCCTTTCCCTCCCTGCAGAGCACCCTTAATTGGATGGCTCCTGGCTCAGTACACTGCATTTTAAGAATGCCTTTCTGAAACATCTTGCTCTGTCAAGCATTACCTACAGCAAAGCACATGGCCAGTTTGGGGCCTCAGTTGCTGCTCTGCCAGGCCAGGTGCTGGTCTCCTGTGACACATCTTGTTCTGGCATCCATGTTGTTTTACTACAACAGATGTTTACAGCAATGTCGAAGCAAATCTACTCTTTTTTTTTCCTTTTTTTTCCCCCTCAATTTTTATCTACTTTGATCCCAAACAAAACAGTTAATTTGTGTGCAATTGCTTTTTGGCTTTCACATGCACATTTTCCCTTTGTGATTTTTGCCTCAAAGTCATCTAGAGTGTTTAACAGATTTCTAATCTCATATAGTGTTGCTAACAAGGAAGCAAGATTTCTGGCAATCCTTATTGTCAATGCATTCAACTGTGGCCTATTTTACCTCACTACGTGGGTGAAAGATGTGTAACAAAACCTGTGGATGGCTCAAGCAGGACAAGTTTCAGCTACCTTAGCTAAATGCCAAGAGGACTGAGCCAAGGTCCACCAAATTGAAAGTGTCTTTTTTTCATTGACTTCAATGAGCTTTAGATGGGGAAATAAGTCTATTTACTACAAGCCATAGCAAATTGTAAAACCCCTTCTGTGATCTACCACAGGGGAGGAACGAGTCCCAGAACAAGTTAATGAGAATTGCACGCACTTGAAAAAGTTGTTTATATTGGACACTGCTGCCTTCAGGCTTTTCATACTTTCTGTAAGACATTTCCTTTCATTTCCATGTTTGGTTGCAACTCAGTGGTGATATTTGATGCCTTTTTCCCTCTTGCTCCATGCGGTAAGTTCCTGTTTCAAAAAGAAATTCTACCTACACTTTTTTATTTTATTTTTTTTAAGTCAAAGTCAAAGTAAATTGCTTCTGGTGGAAAGTGGTTCTTTATGAAGAACCAAAATTTTACAAGGTCTGTACCACGGAGATGTATAACACAAAATAAGAAAGTAAATTTAATTGAGGATTGCATGATTACAGGGTCTAGAATCAAACTCCTGTTCATCTACTGTTACAAACTGATACACATTAAATACAGAGACATTGAGGGTGCTGGAATTTTTTATTCAAAACTTTTCAAAAAATCTGATTTTCTGTTTGAGCTCTTAAGTGTCATTTCTGCTGGGATTGAAGAGTGTGATTGCCAGTATCTGTTTCACATCTAATTCCCATATTAATCTCCAAATTACCTGTCAGCATTCTTCTGACATTGCCTGAGGGCATCAGTCATTATACAAAACAGCCATGGGAGCCCAGAACTGGTAGTTCTACTTGAGGAGACCAGGGAGCTATCTAACAGGCTTGCACTCTGGATGTGAGATCAAAATGCTGGAGCAAATAAAAGAACTTACAAATCAATCCACTGAACCTAAAATTGATTTGTTAAAGCATTTCTCCAGGTTCACTTTCTTTCTCTGTTAGAAGGGATTCAAACTTTCATCTCCTATAAGAATACTTAAGCAAAACACCGGGCTATAAATGGAGAAATACTGCAGAGTAAGAAAGAACATGATCATAACTCTTCTCATTCAACCTTGTCTTGCATAAATAGCCCCAAATTATCCTAAGGGGTTCAAATCATTTTTGGATACTGAACTGCCCTGTGGACCAAAGAAAACTCCACTCTCATGAAATAATTTAAGACATTAAAGGCAGATTATGATATCACAAGGATTCAGTGAAGACTTCCATGGCCCTATCCTGTACCCATATTTAATAGCTAACTCAGCATGACCAACAAGGGGTTCCTCAAGACAATTTTCTGCTAAACTTTAGCAAAAGAGAAGAGATGAGAAGAAGAAGTTGAGGGAAAGTTAAAAACTGAGTTATGTGGCTCCTTGCTGACAAAGGCTCTGTCTACATTGTAATTGTAATAATTGTGCATTGTACTTGTAATAATTGTGCACAGAAATTACATCCTTTCTCTGTCCTTACTAGCAAGCAATAAAATGAGGGAAAGCTTGTGGGGAGTGGGGAGGGATGTGATGTAGTGAGTAAGTGCTTAGAGGGAGACTGTGAGCATATCCACCTTCTTGAAGGAAGGAGGAAGCCATTGGGGTGAACTATAGCAGGAAAGGATGTGGAGGAAAGTCAAGAAAGATCCGAAATTGATATTTTGGCACAGAGGAAGGTGCAAGGAACTGAAGAAATCAACCTGTCAACTGATGGCAATCCATCACCCTCCACTTGTTGTGATAGCTACATTGTTGTCCAAAATGTGAGCACAGGCAGAGGGATGAAAAAGGAATAATAATTTTCATTTCCATTAAGAGGGCAAAACGAATGTAATATGAAGAAGATTCATGGGAAGATATTAAAACTTTTTGCCTGACTCACATTTCTCTGTACAGTTTCATGTGTCTTGAAAGAAAATACCAATTCCAGCACACTTCCAAACATGTCTCTTAATTGCAGTTAAAAGAAATATTTGTCCTGATGATTTTGGAGGGTGGGATCTGTCCTGAAGGACATGATTTTTATCTGCATTAAATTTAAAGAACTTTGGCATGGCCAGAACAGTAAGTACAAGCTCAGTATGCATGAGAGTTGGGTCATGTGTGAAGAAGGGAGTTTTATTTCTGGAGAAGGTCCCTAACCCAGTGAGACTTCCTTCTGTCTTGGACTCAGCCCAAGCAGCTGTCATTCACCTGACTGTCTGAGAACCATTTAGGCCAAAGGGTAAGCCAAGAGGCTGTCCACGGGTCTAAAATATATCCTCAGAATGCTACCATGCTCACTGTTAGCATTGAGTAGAATGCTGTGTCTAATGCTACAAAAGGTGAGGGATTATTCAGATATACTTTCCCCAAATTTGTAATCCCCTCACAAGACTAGCTAAGAGAAAATGTGTTTAAAGCAGAAAAATCAGCTGATTATTAATTCCTGCTTCCAAATGAGAAAGCAATAGTTATTACCACTTGCATGTTTTGCTCTGTTTGTTTCCTCTACAGGGCAATATTAAATCACTAACTGTTCTGCCTAATGATAAAATCCACAAAATGAATTTCTTCTGATTGGTACATAAAATTAAATTTAACTGAAGGTCTGACATGATTAATGAAACAGTGGAAGAATGCATTTTTCTGAGTCCTAAAACACACAGGTGTGCGTGATGGTATCAGAGTAAAATGAGTTAAATTCCTAATAAAACACACGAAGACTCGCACCAACACACATGCATTTTCCCTTGTGGTTTGTTGTGATAAAGAGGATTTGTATACTTCAGACATCACACACAGATATTTGAAAATAAATGGAAATGGTGTTTATGATGTTAGTCATCATGATGGAAAGAAGGATTAGAAAAATAATTTACAGAGTAATTTAATGTGGAGGCTAAATTGATCAAGTGGTTAATTTTACTCTTGTAAAGCAATGTAATATGTGTAAAGCCGTCTCTGTGTGGGATTATTAGGTGAAGAAGTAATAATACCCTATGTTATCTCACATTACTATGTTATCCCACACAAAGCCCATTAAGTCTATGTAAATGTTCCTGTTGTACTCAGTGGCCTCTTCTCTGAGTCATGAGCAAATCTGATTACCAGTTCTCAAAAAATAGAGATTCCCTCTCCCAAAGTTAGAATATTCATAAGTAGAGCTAGTCAGTGAAGTGAAAGAAGTGCCTTGCCACCTTAAAAAGTACACCCCTGTATTAGATCACAAGCAAAGTGTTATAGTTCAAAGTTTGTCAGCCTGAAACTAGGCAATACAACTGTTCTGATTACTTGCACCACCTGAATTTGTCCTCTTTGAACATATGCACTGGGGAAGCTGAATGGAAGTCCTGGAGTAACCCATTTGAAGACATCTGACTTTATCTTTATCTGACTTTAATCTTTATGATGCTGGCAAATTAACTGTACACCACAACTTGGGTTTAGTATCTGCTGGTGAAAGTAAAAAATAGTTAGCTGTTGACAAGCACCGATTAGGTCTACATGAAAATGAGCTCGGGGATCTCAGTGCAACACCCACATTGTAATTCGTTAATAATGCTTACAGTCTTCTTGGTCTCCAAGCACCTTGTAATCATTACAATGTATTTATCTGCATAACACTCGTGAGACAGCAAAGGGCTATTTCATGACGCTTTACAGAAGGAGAATGCTTTAGAGAATATAGGTCATCTAAGCAGGCCTCCACAGATCTAGGGACTAATCTACAAAGGGTTCTTGAATTCAACCAAGCAGAATCTAGCTCTTCAATACTCATTGCTTAGTTTTTCCATGCATAGGAGAAAAATGCCAACATAATTAGTGATGAATTGTTTATGATACAAAGCAGAAAATAAGTGGGGCTTAGGTGACCCCTAGGTACGATTACAAATTCTTGCCTGGGTTTGGTCACCTATTGAGGTGTGTGAATCTTACCAGTGGCCAAGAATGTAACCAAGCTTCTTAAAAGAAACTCTCAGGGACTGAAGAATGATTTTCCAGTAGCTGCAAAATATGGATAATCTGTCCTTTTGTCCATGTGACTTTGCTCAGTGCTTGCTAGGTTGTCAATCTGACGTTTCTCATAATCCTAAAATTAATTTAAAATGAAGAACAAGGAATAAAGGAAGATCCCTCTGTTGTTTGCCCAGTGTCCCTCCAGTGGCTGACATGTACCTGCTGAAAACTCGTTGTATATGTCATTCTTGTCCAATGCGACAGTAAAATTATACTTGACAAATGAGCAAGTTGTCATATCAATCAAAGGAAGATTTAAGGACAGGCTTACTTTTTTTTCAGGCTTTCATCTTTTTTTTTTCTTTTTTTTCTTTTTTTCAGCATTTTTCTACCACATGAGGCGTTACAAATGGCCCAGGAAAGCAGCGCGCTGCGCTCTTCCTCTTGGCTTCATTTATGGGTCTAGTACTTAAGCCATTCATGTAGAGACGGAATTATTTTTACCTCTCTGACTGAAGATCAGGAGGAATCTTTAGACTGACGTTAACAGGATCAGGAACAATTAAGCTTTTATCTGGATATCTATGGTCTGGAAACACCCCCACAAAGAAAATTCTTTCAAGGAAAGTCACATCTAGAAGGAAATTATATTCTATTTTCATCTACTGTAATATTCAAGGCAAAACTCAGCAGGCAGGGAAGACCAACCCATGTCCAGCATCTCAGTGGTGTCTGAAATCACATGGAAACCCTGTTTGGCTGTAGTAGGATGATTCCTTGTACTATATATGGGCCAATCCATTTGCACTTAGCAAAACAACATTTAAGCAGCCCTCCCTGGTGAAATTGTGGCTTAGCCTAACTCTAGGGTCTTAGTCTAACAAAAGATCATTTTTAGTCCTGTGAAATCAGCCTCCCTCAGCTCTGCTTTACTCAGAATGTGTGCCTGTCTTGTGGTCTGATCAAGGGCGCTCATTTTTGTGTCTTCCTATATCTTATGCTGCAGTACTGTCAAAGTACTTGCAAGCAAATGGGATTGAAAGGATTGTTTTATATTATTTATTTTACCTTTTCCTTCTTTCAGCGTTAGTCCCTCCCCGATTTTTTCGCCCTCACCCTGAGCTTTGTTTTTCTGTGTTCTGCTTTGTGCTGTGCCTGTTATTTTGGGTTATGTCCATCTTCTATATAATTGCTTCTGAAAGGCTCAAGGTAAACACAGAAGAGCAGACTGATAAACAATTGTTGCAAGAAAGCGAAGTATAATAAAAGATAGCAGCATGGAGCAATATTTGGGAGCAGGATATAATTTTAAAGGTCAATAATGCACCAAGAAAATTTTGCCTGAAGCACAGCTCACATTGATAACAGAGAGTTGGTATCTTTGGATTCTTTAGCTGCTAAATGAGTTTAAGTCAACCTGAGTTTATCTTTCGATCTTCCACCTTGTTTCAGGCTTGTCTTTTCCTTCCTTCCTCCTTTCCTCCCTCCCTTCCTCCCTCCCTCCCTTCCTTCCTTCCTTCCTTCCTTCCTTCCCTGCTTTCCTCCTTTGCTTTCTTTCTCTGTCTCTCTTTTGTTCTCTCTTTCTCTATACCAGATTTATCATGGCTTATAGAGTCACTTAGAAAGTCTCAAAACACATCTCTGTAGTGTCAATTAAAATTATTTTTCACATCATAGCCTTCTGCAGCAAACACTTGCTGGATTAGTAAGTCAACAAATAGAGAGTAGGTTTTTAATTTCCAGGTTGTGTTGCCTGTTGGATAAGTATCTGTATTAATACAGGCATGATTTTCAGTAGCTCTGTTTCTGTGAGCACAGAACTCATGGACTTTCTGTGTTTGTTTCCCTCTCTATCCCTTGTCACTGTGGCAGATTCAGCTGAAGTCTTAAAAACTGAAGTTGTCACAGGAAGACCTTCATCTCCATGGGGTCTTCGAGTCCTACAGCAATACTACCAACAATCTTAAAAGCAAACAAAGAGATTAATTCAATAATTCATCTGAATATAATTAGTTTTAGGATTTATTTATCCTGAGTTTTGTTATCAAAATAGATAATTATTTGAAGTTTAAAAGATATTTAAATGTTGCATTACACTATAATAAGCTCTCAACTTCTAAGATAATAAAGCCCATGGCAATAAAGATGTAGTTGTACTTGTCCAGATTTTTCGGTAGTCAATTAGGATTCCTGAGTTCTTCATTTCTAAGCTGGCATCATGAACAAACCTTGTTTTGAGAGCTGGCTGCTCATATTCATATTTCTTTTTGCCGCTTGAGTGTTTCCAATTAAGACTAGGAAATTGTTGATTACTCCTCCAAATTTGGCAACAAACATCCTACTATAGTAGCGTGACTTAAGGGAAATCTACAGTTTGATCTAAAACTGCCAACACTTTGATGATTTTTCTCCCAGGTTGCTCAAAGCCTTGTGCTAAGGCAAGTGAAGGTTGTCAATGGATTTTAGTTTTGATAAACACAAAGTTTACATTTGCAGACTCTGCTTGGTACTCTGCTGTTGTCCGTCTATCTGTCTGCATGGAAAAATTCCCCCACTGACAAGCACAAGTAGAAACTGGATGAGAAGAGCAGGGTCTGCCTGTTCCTTGTGTGGTAAAGTGCATCTTGGTTTTTATACGGTGTCCCGTTTCATCCCATAAGAAACCCATTCAGGATTTAATCTGTGTGTCTATAAATGCCAGCACAAATTGCTAGGCAGGGAGGAACTTTGAGTAATGACCTATTCAATTTTCTTCACGTGTTAATTCAATGCTCCCCCCATGTCCTGTGCAGGCCAGAATAGACTGGCTGCAATTAAGACCTCTCAGGCAGGCTCTGTGTTTATGGGATGCATGATAAATCATGAGGCTTTTTTCTGGCCCATGTTGTAAAAACGATAACAGAAAATGATTGCACTAGCCATTCTGGCTTTTGCATTTATAGACTCCTAAGCTATAACAGCATATATTTCAGAAACAGAGACCACAGCCCTATAACATGCTTTTTGCTATGGGATAGTTACGATGAGCACTCAATTGTAAGTGCTGGAGCATGTGCCATCAAATACAGCCATGTTTGGGGCTGAAAGTGGGAACTTGTACACTCCTCCTAACTGTCCTCTGGGACAGACTTAATATCATCCACACATCAATACATGCTGCTATTTTGAGACTTTGTGAAGTGAGTGCTGTCCATGAGCACATCTGATGCTTTATTATCTCTAAGCCAGAACCAGCAGCATCGACAGCTCCATGGGAAAAATTAGGCATGGGGAAAAAAGGGGTTGAAAAAATCCCTCAATAAAATATTAAACTAAACCCCGTTATTACCACAAAGTTTGAACACGAATACCATAAGCCTCCTTTGGGACGTCTGTGAGGCTTTTCCACATAGGGAGCTGATATTTCTCTCATTCTTTTCTTCTCAGTCTCCCCCAGTCTTACTTCTGAAAACAAAGATCAGAAAGAGGTTGTGTGTGCAATAAAACTCTTACCATATCTGACATACAAATGCAAAAGACAATTAATACCATCAGCTACAATTAATTGTGCTAAAAAAAATGCCCAAGAGGCAGCCACATATGGATCTCAACAAAACTGATGATTTTAACAAAAGAAGAACTATTTCCTGATATTAACTAATTATGTGTTGCTCTAGGTATTTTCACTCTTTTCTTGCAAGGTAACATATACCTACAAGAAGGAAGTTACTTCAATCTGGCCAGTCTCGAGCTCTGATATTGATGTGCAACTAGTACAAATAGGCTAATGTTAAACTTTGGCTGTTTCTAATTATCCTTTTATTGAAGCCAAAAAATTCCTGTATATATGTTTTAATGCCTGTTCAACCTCCTTTCATACTTCTATTTTTAGTTCAATAAAACTCAGAAAGAAAAAAAAAAAAAAAAGGAAAAAAAAAATCACCTTGGCTTTATTTGCTTTGGTTTTCCCTCTGTTGGTTCCTGAATTATGTGAAGGTGGACACATGACTGAATGCATTGAATTATTGCTCACTGGCTGATCCCTGAAAACCACCAGTTGGGTTCGCAGCCCATCTCAGTTGCAAAATAAAACATGTTGGCTTGAAATTATTTTGTGGTGTTTTTACTACATAATTCAGTTTGGCTAACGATATTCCAGTTACTATTATGGGGCTGTGAATTAAACCAGCATGCTATGCTGTTCAGGATGACCTTGTATGATATCACCTTCTGTACCGCTTCATTTCTCTAACACAGGTAGAAAATCCTAACTCATTTACCTAGACAAAGAATGTCAGTATCCCACGGTTCCCACTCAGGGATAAATTTTATATACATATTTTGTATGCAATGTATGTGTGTATGAAATGGTGAGGACCCCAAACACTAATCCTACATATAAGTGATTAAATATGTATTCTGAATCTGGAATCAAACCCCAAAGCCCATTACAGACATAAACCCCCTGGCAGGATTGCAGCAGCACATCTCCAGTGCAGAAGAAACTCTAAAGCAACCTGCATTACATCATTCCGGGTTCACCTTCTCTTTCTTTTTAAATCAGTCTGTTCACCTTAATCAATAATTTCTTTGCTTGTTTCTGAGTGTCATTTGCCCTGCTTCTTTCTGGCATTCAGATACCCTGAACTAAGACAGGCCTATTCATCTTCCTGCGTTGCAGCTCTCCATAAGTGAGCCTAGCAGCTTTAATATTTATTGGCAGTTTAGATTCACCTCAACATAGTCATGTCTCTAAAAAGTAGCCAGATACTGCTTTTTCATGTCCCCAGAAATGTTTCTTATCTCTTGTAAGTGTTTAGGGCCAGGCTGAAATAAGCAGCTGTTTTGCTATTGATTCTGAGAGGCCTTCACTTTGGCTGTTTCTCCCTTGATAAAAGCAATATCACGTTTTCAAAATGTAATGACATAAACATGCATTTATCACACAGCTTATCATCCTCCTCTCCACTCTGTGTACTTTTTGTGTAATAGGTTCTGCATGAGCACCCAAACCCAAAGATAAACAGAGCAGGAGTTAAACGAGCACGAAAAGCTGCTTCCCACAACAGTGAAGCTCCAAAGGCGATGCAAAATTTGCAGCACTGTGGAGGTGAATTCAGTCCTTCCGCTGGCACAAACAGAGATTTATTTCCATGTCTTTTCATTGCATTAGTCTGGCTTTTACCACCCAGATTTGCTGCCTTATTTCCAGGAATCTGCCCAGAAGAGGCTCTTTGTCACCTTGTTCCAGGGACCTTTTTATACCTCAAAGACTCTCTTCTTTTCTGACTGACCTTCGCTTCTCCCTGTCCAACAAAATGAAAACCCTAGCATTTACTAGCTGTATTTACAGTGTCATAAAAGATTTCTTGCTGAGAGACATATATTCCCCAATATGATTCTTTTTAGGGTAATAGGAAATCATTGTGCAAGAATAAAGAACTCTGATTTTTATCTTGTGCCCTTGTCTTCCCTTTGTGTCCCACAGTGTTTTAATTAAGCTGTAATTTTGAAGCTCTCTAAGGTAGGGATATATCTGCCTTTGCTCACATTAAGTACTTTATAGCATGTTATAAAGAGAGAAATTTTGCAAATCAGTCTGCTGGCATGTCACCAATATACTAGAGATTAGTTAATAGTGAGCTCAGGAAATGGATAGCTCTGTGAAATCTAGTTTGTTTTATTGTGATTTGCTAATATCTCTTAAACTCAGTGCATTCAGTTCATGCCCATTTGAAGGACTTCCTAGGACAGAGGATGGTAGATTTTGAAACCATATCATTATGTCTTCCTTTTCTATTAACTCAATCTGTGACATCATATTATCAACAGCAACTATAATTAGGTTTATAAATCCCACACTGATCCAGAAAGGGGAAACTAGACCTTAAAAATGTACTAACTTGCTCTTGAGATGATAAGGAAGGAATTAACAAATGAATAGGACAGCTGGAGAGAAGGAAAAAATTAGAAAAAAAATATTTGTGTCCTAAGGAAGTGCTTTAGGAAAAGTAAAAGAGTACACAGCAGTGGGGATCTACTGGAAAATAATAAAGACAGAAAGGAGTCAATCAAAATTAGGAGTTCAGTTCAAACTAATGACTTTTACAGGACATTTAACATAGAAGCTAAAAAATCCAACACACAATTTTTACTCTCTCCTGCCTGCTCTCTGGAGGAAATCACAGGAACCAAGCTTAAGACAAGTCAAAGATCCAACAAATTCTACTAACAACAATTCAAAGAGATTTATTGTGCTGGAGAGGAGAAAAATGTTACTTCACTTTTCTTCTATTTGAATTATTTGACTTCCACAGAGACACGCTTGGTATAAGCTGTGCAAAATTTTGTTTTGGAAAAGGAAAACAGAAAATAAACACAGGAGTCAGAGAATATATGTGCATAAT
Source organism: Cygnus atratus (assembly GCF_013377495.2). Lineage (NCBI taxonomy): Eukaryota > Metazoa > Chordata > Aves > Anseriformes > Anatidae > Cygnus > Cygnus atratus. Next base: position 74,116,360 of record NC_066365.1, on the reverse strand, counting down.
CACTACTGCATTGGTCATTTATCACCTGGAACACCATTGCACAAAAGTGAGCATGCTGCAGCTTGAGACTACATGCTCTGAGTGTAGACTAAAACCTCATGAACTGCATCTAATCAATGCAGATTGTGTTGGGTACAGAGGTAAGAGGTAAACAGGGCCTCCTAGTAGCAAGGACAAAATTGGAAGAACAAAAAGAACCTTGTTTATTAAGTATCCATAGGCTACTGAAGTTCTGGAATTTAGGAATGTTAAAGAAAAAAGAAGGCAAAGGCTGATTTTCTGATCATCTTTGGCTCCACTGTACTATTACAGTTTCCTTACTACACTGACCAGAACTGTCTCATAGGGTTCTTTTGTATTATCTATTGGTCTGTTAATACCTGTATGTTCTATCCATTATCTTACTGTTAAATTTATTAATGGAAGAAATTTTCTTGGTCTTCCTTGAATGACTTTTAGCACAGTGAACACTATTATACTTAATTTATTTGCTAGTACAGAAACAACCCATGTGTTTTTGGATAAGAGTCTCCTCTGTGTCTTCTTTGTCCATTTGGGATAATTTTCTCTAGAACATTCTCTTACTTTTCACAATCTGCCCCATTTGGTGCTACTGTATTATCACTGATAACACTTGTAAAAAGTTCTAACAAGTGTGCTAGAAAGAGTACTAATTCACTGGCACTAATCAAGTGCCAGATTCAGAGGCAATGAGAGTGTGGACAAGAGGGATGTGAAATTCAGGTTGGAAAATTGATGCTGCAGCAACTAAAGGACGGAGGAGAGCATGAAGAAATGAACTCCATCTTCAAAGAAAGATAGGGAGGGACACCTTTTGGATATATTAGCAGTTAACAAGTGCCTCCAACCTCTCTGGTAGAATTAAACATGTTTCCTACTAATTTCCTAGGCATATGCATGTTCTGGGGAGAGAAACATTAATTAATACTAAATATCTAACTCATGGCCTGCCTCAGCTTTTAAGGCAAATTATAAATATTGCCAGCAAAGATCATTAAAAACAACACAGATGGAATGTTCAGCTTGATTTGTAGAAATTGCCTAGAAGCAAAGGTGCTGTGAAGATGGATGAGTTTGTTAAAAGAGAAAGAATATTTTAAATATCTTTTCATAAGAAAACGAATAGCTCCTTCCTACCTCTGCAATGTGGTCAGAAATACATGCATACATAGCAAAGGGAAAAAATAAAAATGAAAAATAAAAAAAGCTTTTCTCACTACTCATTATCATGGGAAGCTCACAGACTGAAGAATAATGTGTGTCTGGTGCTTTCTCTCGACAGAAATTTTTCAAGGGTTGGAGCACCATTACCAGCAAATTCTAGAGTCCCCTATCAGCTTTTCCTGCCTTCAGCTCTCTGCTCTATCTCATGCTAACATGTTTCTTCTATCTTTTACCCCTGACTCTGATGGTCAGGATGAAATCCAACAGTATGATCAGGGAAACCTTTGGTATTCCTTGCCAGGGGGAATGTACACTTAGAAGTCTTAGTACACTTAATTAAGGGCATTTTAAATCAGATGTTAAAATTATTTGAAACATTTGGAAGACAATTTTCAAACCAGCTATTAGAATTAGTAAAATATGTTCTTTTAGCATCCAGGGGAATATCTGTATATCCAAATGTTTTTACATTTCTGATTTGATTTGAAGATAACCATGTTTGGAAGAGATGATGATAATTTAGATTCACAATCACAGAATTACCACATCACAGAATTACAGAATGTTTGAGGTTGGAAGGGATCTCTGAAGATCATTTGGTAAAATCCTTCTGCTCAAACAGGGTCACCTACTCAGGACTATGTCCAGCTGGCTTTGGAATATCTCCAGGGGTGGACACTCCACAACCTCTCTGGGCTACTTCATGGTGAAAAAGTGTTCCCTGGTGTTTGGAGGGAACCTCCTTTATTTCAGTTTGTGCCCATTGTCTCTTGTCTGGGCACCACTGAAAAGAACATCATTCCATCCTCTTTGCACTCTCCCTTTATATACATTGATAAGATCCTCCTCTGAAGCTTCCCTTCTCTAGGCTGAGGAGTTCCAGCTCTCTCCACCTTTCCTCACACTAGAGGTGCTCCAGTCCCTTAATTTTCCTAGTGGCTTCATATTTCTCTTGTGCTGGGGAGCCCAAAACTGGACACAGTACTCCAGGCATGACCTCGCTCCTGCTGAAGAGAGGGTAAGGATCATCTCCCTGTACTGCTGGCAACACATTGACCATTTTTTGGCACAATGGCACACTGCTGGCTCATGTTAAACTTGGTGTCCAGGAGGTTCCTCAGGTCCTTTTCTGCAAAGCTATTCCTCAGATGGGTGCTCCCCACAGCACGTATTGGTGCATAAGTTTGTTCCTCCCTGAGTGCAGAACTTTGCACTTCTTGTTGGACTTCATGAGGTTTTGCCAGTTCATTTCTCCAGCCTATCAAAGTCCCTCTGGGTGGCAACATAACTGGACCCAGCCTTTCAGCCAGTTTTCAATCCACCTCACACTCTGCCCACCCAGCCCATACATCAATGTGTTGTCTGAGGATCTTCTGGGAGACAGTGTCAAAGGCCTTACTGAAGTTCTGGTAGACAATATCTACTGCTCTTCTCTCACCTACCAGGTCAGTAATTTCTTTGTACAAGTTCATCAAGCTGGTCAAACATGATTTCCCCTTTGTGAATCCACACTTACTTCTCCTGATGACTTTTCTGTCTTTCAAGTGTTTGGAAATGGTTTCCAGGATTAACTGTTCTGACACCTTCACAGGGATAAAGGCGAGGCTGACCAGTTTGTAATCCCCCCGGGTCCTCCTTCTTACCATTCTTGAGGATAGGAGTAACTTATGTATTTCTCCAGTCTTTGGGCACTGCTTCCAATCACCATGATTTTTCAGTTATAGAGAGGGACCTCACAATGACATCTGCCAACTCCCTCAGCACTCATGAGTACATCCCATCAGGGCTCATGAGCTTGTGAATGTCTTTGCTTAAGTATTCCATTACCTGATCCTCTTCCACCAAGGGTACAAATTCCTTGCTCCAGACTTTTCCTCTCATTTCTAAGTCTTTAGATTTCTAAGGACTAAAAGAGGCGTTCAGTACCTCAGGATCTCAAGAAAGACCTCCTCTAGAATTAAACAAACTTCCTATTCATAGCTACAGTCCCACAACTTGTGGGGTCTACTGATCCTCTTGATCTTCTGAGGGAACAGTTAGAGACTGAAGAACATTTCTAGAAATCAGGATTTTTATCTATAAATATTTTTAATTTTTTTTTGAGGTCGCAGTAACTTTTTCTGCCAAAATTCTTTACTGCCTTTATCTTGAACTATAGCTTCTATCTTGAAAGTGTGGGAGTACCCAATCTGTGTTATAACAAAAGGTTTTTCTCCTCTGTGGGCTCCTTTGATCACACAGATAAGTTTATTCATCAAAGAAATTTATTTGAACTTCAAATTTTATTTCATGGCACCAATCTCATTAATATAGTTGCAATTGGCTTAATCAGGGTTGAGGGTCAGACTTCAGGAAATACTAATGCTGTACTACAAGGAGGGGGAAAAATTTACCCAACACCAAGATTTGTTATGAAATCACTTAAGTTTATGTGATCAGATGGAACATGGCTCTCACAATTTCACAAAAACAAACTGATATATCATAAACTGTTATGAACTATTTTTTATTTTTTTTTTGCTTTTACAGAGAGCCAGAGAACAACCATGACAGATTCCCTAACATCTTGTAAGTAAATCTCTGTCAAATAATTTTAAGGATATTTAGACTCTTTGTTTAAAGCAAACAAAACGACAACAATAACAACAAAAAACCTCATTCTTTTCATTTTCATATTATTGTTTGCATTCTTTCCCTATCTCCCCAACAGGCTTTATGAAACTGCCGCAGTACATAAAATATGGATTTTAGTACCATTTGGATAATATTTCCCTTCTCCTATTATGGGACAGATATTTTCCCAAGACAATGTAAAATAACATAGCTCTTCAGATGGCTGCCTAGCAATAGCTCAAAATCTAGGAAGGGAAGGCAGAGAAATCTTTGGAGAAACCGATGAAAATGTCAAGGATACAGGAGGAAAAAGATGAAATCTCTGTTGCTGAAACATGCTTGCCAACTGATAGGTTACATTTTGCTTTAGATAGACATTATTGCGTAGATGTTGAACATCATACATAAAATGGATGTGCCCACACAGGAGTCCTTCTCTCACTACTTTTAAAACACCATGGAAGCTTTATAACAAACCCATCCATGACTTTGACACCAGTGCTAAATATGCTGCTACAAAACCTAAAATCAATAGGCTGGAAGGTGAACTGATTCTTCAAATCAACCCCGGCTGTCACAGTCACTACTGTGTGACCACATGCTTGTAGCTACATCTGCCAGTGATCCATGCATAAGACTTCACTGTCAGAAACACTGCAAAGTTCTGCATGAATTCAGAGGCCAGAATACAGTCAATTATTCGCCTTATAATGACGTATTTCAGGCTTTGAAATGTGGAGAACCAAAAGTAGTGAACAGAGCTACCCTGATAATCAAACACACCTTTACATTTATAGAACATTTGGAGGTCTCTTGATTAAAGTGCTGCTTAAATGTTAAATGGAAGTACATCTAAATATTTGGGAAGTATTATACTACTAATACTATTTTTATTTTCCAGAAAGGTTGCAGAACCAAGGTTTTCATTATCTGTAACCACTTAAGATTACTTTTGCTAAAGAGGGAATGATAGCTTTGGTGTCTGGGCTAAGATCCAAATGAGTAATTACATTCTGCAAGCCTACATTCTTCTTCAAGTTTTATATTAGATAAAGTTCTTTTCACTTAGCAATGTTGCTTGTTAAAGACTGACATCGTCCAAGCCAGAGGCAGCTGCATTTCACTGATGGGTGAAATAATTCCTATGTAAACATAATTTGAATAAATCAAGTGTTTTGTGGTTTTTAAAAAGCAATGTCCACTCCAACTCATGTTTTTCATTTGTTACATGCATGGAATAAAATCCTGTAATGCAAACGAAACAAAAATCCATCAAGTCTCTGATTTCAGGAAACTGCCTAAGCACAGGCAATAGGGAAAAATGCTTTGGGCAGTTCACGTTTACTTTCAAGTGTTTTGTTCATAAACAGCTTTTAATGAAATGGATTTAAACTGAGTATGATGCATATAAAAATAAAACTGCTATTCACCTGCAGAAAATCCCATTAACAAAACTACAAATAAGATGAACTGAAATTAATAAATCTGTGAACTTCCTTGAGACATATTTTAGAAGTCTCCAGCTCAGTAAATAATTAATTGGTATGAGATTTTGCTTCTGTTCAGAAATATAAACTCTTGCAGCATAGATTAAATGTGCTTTACTTACTAATGATTCTCAATGCATCAAAGCTGAGAGGTGGCAAGGCAGAAGAGCTGAAATGAATAAGTAAAAGGCAACAGTGAATTTGTCAGGCTGTACTAAGGTGTTTGTAAATCAGATCTTGAACTTAAAATGTAGTTCTGTTCACAAAGTATAGTTCAGAGCACTGTTATGGGCAAGTTGTGGCACAATGCTCAGTACCGTGTTTCTATGTCCAAAGTTTTATTCTAGACGATTGGTTATAACCAAAGATAGTGAGTAGTTTCCTTCTGCTGTTTTCTCCATGATGAGCCTTTTACAAAGAAGAAAAGGAAATCTTCTCATACAACTCTGCAAGGGACAGGAAGCTATCCCTTTGTAGGATGAGATCCATATATAGCTCCCATAAGAAAAAATAAATAAAAACAATATATATATAAAAAAAAAAAGAAAAGAAAAAAGAAACAGAAGAAATAGAGGTGGGAAACCTGTGCTAACAGAATACCTCTTTTCTAGGCATGTTGTGTCTGCACCAGCTATTTCTCTGTGGTAGGGTTTTCCTTGCTTTATTCTTGCTCTTGTGCCTTGGATGTGCTGGCACCCCACTCATCCCCATTCCTCCCAGCTTCCTCCCAGGCCAGGAACAAATTGTTTTCTTCTGGTAATATCCAAGTGCCTCTTCCCACTAGCACTGCTTTTTGATCCAGTTTTGCTGAAAGACATAATTTTTTTGTACTGAAATCTTGGAATTTAAGTGGAATCAATCATAAGCAATATTATTGCTGCATAATAGCTCTTATTAGGCTCAATGTTGTTGTTGCAAGGTATTGATTAGACTGGTCAAATTTCTTACAGCTTAAAGGATTTTACATCTTTTACAGTAATTACCAGTCTTCCTAACTGGTAAAGATATCTCTGAACCCCCTGAAGGACATCCCGGATGGGCTGAAGTTGTAAATAATTTCCTTTTACTTTTGTGAAGTCAGGATTTTGTCCACTTCAAGAAATGGAGAATATTTTTAATTTAAATACAGATTCCCCAAACCAGCTCAGCGCCACGGGGAGCAACAACTTGAGGCAGTGGAGCACTCTCCCTACTTCCCATATTGGATAACCTGGCACATCTCTTTTCGCCAGCTGCAGAGAAATCCCACACATGGTTTTGTTCACCTTAAGTCTGAAGCTGGGTATGTGGAGATATTTCATGTTCCCTCAGTGCTGTGACTGAGCTAAAAGCACTGCAGCTTCCTACTGCTATGCATGTGGGCTCACTGACCTGGAATTTCCTTCTGAAAATTTATCTTCCCAAAGTCTAGCTATGTCTTGCTGTGACTGTATGTATGCACCCCAATTTGAATAAAGTACATTAGCATTGTAGTCACCTTTCCACTCAGGAAATGTGTCCATTTTCCCTGGATGAATAAGTACTTTGCATGTTAGTTTCAGACACAAATCTACCTGTACAATCATTGTATAATAATTTATTTTTATTTTTACTTTGCTGCAAAGCAATCAAGGGCTAACACTTTTATAGTAAATCAGTTTATCGAAGAAGTAATAACAGCGAGTCATTTTCATTCATCTAAATGACAGCCACTGACATTAGAATATACCTTGGTACAAAGTTTAACTATTAGTACAGTGATTGAGAGAAGAGTGCCTTTGCACAGTGGACTTTGTTCACATTGACATTGACAGCTCATGACGGTTTTGTGTTGGTACCTGCAAGACTGATCTGATGCTTAGCGAAGTTTCTGCTGGCATCTCTGTATATAGAATCAGGTTTTCTGAGTGTAGCACCTCAAATGTAGTTCAGTGAGTACTTTCTGACATGTGGATTATATTGCAAGGGAGTGCAGAGGGACATAGTGACTCTTCAGTGTAGCAAGAAATTATAATGTTCCAAATAATAGGAAGCATATCAAAAGAGTCGTATAGCCTTTTTCAACCTTAAATGTTTTACTTCTTCTGGTGGCGTAGTCTGAATAAAGTAAATAACTACAATGAGTCCAGAGCAAGGACCCTTGAATTTAACTCCTAGTCCTGGCCAGGATTTAAAATACAACCTTGGGCAAGGTCAAGTTCAGACATTCTGTACCTCAGCTTCCCCATCTGCAGAATGACAATAATTCCTGTTCCACAAGAAGACCGTGGGGCTTAATTAACATCCATAAAGCACCTTGAAATCCTTAGATAAAAGGTTCTGTAAAAGGGCAAAAGTAATTACTGTTATTATAGTGATGCTGCTATAAAATATTCATGGTATAATGGCAAGTCCAGTGAACATTCAGAAGCTTGTAAGATCAATTGCTGTGCATGAATGCACAAGCACATTAGCAGGTTGTACAAGATGCAAAGCAATTTCCTTCCAACTACCGAAGTCCCATCCTGCCAAGGACCAAGAGCCCCTGTTCCCCTCTGAACTCGATGAGAAGATTTTACAAATAGAAGGAAAAGTGGGATCTAGCATCTTGTAGAATCAGTCTCTTAAAAATGTGGTGGAGATTCTGATCGTGAAAAAAAATATACATATTGTGAGTTTTTTTTTCATATTGACACTGTAGTAAACTTCAGTGGATTGTTGTGATGGCACCCGTCACCAAAGTGATCCACAGCTGACACAAAGCATAGCAGACTTTCTTAAGTCAATGCAGCTATGTTGATTTATGGCAGCGAAGTTCTTAAAAACACACAGTGTTCTTGAAGATGATTTTTTAAAACTCAAATGACAAATATTACCCCAAATTAAACAAGCTTTGCACAGACAAAATAAAAAGATAAATACATAGACATTTTTTCAGATTGTCTTGACTTGGTACATACTTAAGTAGAAAAAATGTCAAAATTATTTTATCATTGAAAAATATATAAAACATTAATTCTTTAGGATTTAAACCAGCAACTGGATACATTGTGGATTAAAATTATTACTATTCTTCCTGTTCTTGCATTCATTATTACCTAGAGGTTCACAGTACCGTCTGTTTGGTTTTGAAGCAAGATATTATTCATCACTTTCTAACCAACTACAGGACATACCTAATAACTATCTGTGTTTTGCAATTCAGGTATTTAAGGACTTTTGACTTAAGGACTTCAAAGTAAGGAGTCTAAGTAAGTACTAAAAGTCATATGAAGTCTAAACATTATTGGTACACAGGCTGGTTGCACCTTCTCAGATCACGAGCCTTGACAAGTTCTGTAGCATTTTATGACATCCCAGCCATTTTTTACACATCCGAGCTTAAATCCACTACTTTTAGCCTACTCAAAAAACAGAACCATCTTTAGTGTCCCTCTGAGCGTACACCATCTCCTCAACTTTCATCCATACTTTAGCACTCTCCTTTTCACTTCATTCATTCCAATGTTCATTTGACATTTCCTCATATTTTAATTGGTAACAAAGGAAGATAAAATATGAATCCCAAAGATAATATCAAAATATATAATTACTTCAGTAGGATGTTCTGTGACTTTAATAGAATGTTTTTTGGGAAGAAAGCATTCCTCTTCAGCTCTATGAGTCTGTTTCAGTGACCTATAAAGACGGGGAAATTTCCCCATGCACAAGAACACAGCCAAAAGAGTCAAAATTTACTTGTTAACCCAGTGTGAAGACTGTGGCTTGGAATAGATCACTGAAGCTCTGAAGAGACATAAGTAGAGCTAGGAATTTTCAGAGGAAATTCTTCTTCACTGGAAATTACATAGTTGAATCTGTGTCTATTAGTTAGAGCTTCTATCTATTTGCAGTGAAGATCAGTGAAAACCACAAAAGAAAAAAAATGTGCCTACAAATAACAGTGCACTCCTTGACTGCCTCATAGACTTCCAGGAAGCTCTCAGTCTGAATGGTTTAGGATCAGACATTCCTAAGCTTCCCGCGACCTTGGGGGGTCTCATCTGGTATCTTTTCATAGAACTGCACCAGATCTTCAAATCCTTTGAATAAAAATCAAATTTCCTAGCCTATCAGCATTTGGCAAGAAACTTCGCCAGTTTCCAAGTTCCCTGGCACTCTGTTTAACAGTTTTCCACAGAGGAAAGCATGCCAGTTCCCTTTCTCCAGCCCATTCCAACAAAAAGTCAGGGACAGTGGGAAGCAAATTTCAAGTTTGGAGAAATAGGAATAGTCTTGGTGTGATGGAGTGGTCATAACACCTTAGTGGATTTGTAATGAAATGCAGGAATATTTAAGTTCTGCATATAATTATAATAATAACAACAACAATAATAATAATAATAGAATAGTAAGACAAGATAAACCAACACATTTTCCTTTTGCCATTTATTTAATATTTACATTTTTCCAAGATTTCAGGATCATTTGTGGAACTCAATTTTTCCTTTCAAGGTGGCTCTTGGCTATGGAGTGATACATAGATGACCTTAACAAAACTCTCTTGGAGTACAGCAGCCTGAAGCATTGCTATAATTTATGGCAGATGTATGTCTTCAATTTGCATTCATAGCCTGTCCAGCACCCATGGTGTTTCTTGCATCCTGGTGTTTTATCAATTCACATTATTACATAAATATGTAAATATAACATTTAAACCCATGGGATGACTGAGAGAGAAAAGATGCACAAAATGATGAAAAAAAAGTATTTAAATATTTACTGAGAAAATATTAATAATATGGGAATATTCAAAAGAAATGATAAGTGCTGTGTATGTTAGTAGCTAATAACAACAGTGACTTGGAAGAAAGATCTTCTATTGTCTGAAATATTCAACACTCACAGCTTTCAAAATTAGCTTTATGACATAACAAAACATTTTTTTTTTTCCCAAGGAAATATTTGTGAAACTACTTTCATACAATGTTTCATTGATTCTCTTCTCTCCTTTTATAAGGACATTTGGGGAATATATTTGTGATTTTTTTAGCATTGGACTTTCATTTGTGTATGAATACAGTGGAAAGTCAGAATCCTCAAATAATCCATTAAAACTGTTAAAACATCCAGAAAAATGCTGGTTGTTTTGCAAAAGATAAGATTCAAAAAATCTTTTAGAACACCTCCAATGAGATCAGTCCTTAGCCAGTGAGTAGAATTACCTGCAATCCCAAAGAAAGCCCAGACTACGCAAGGATATAGACCAATACTTTACTCCTGCAAGTATTAGTTGTAATGAATGGGACTATTGGCAATATTCAGATTAGACATACATAAATCTTTGCAAATGTCAGATCTGACTAGATGGATGAGCTCAATATACGGCAGGAGGGATGTACTGGGAGGGAGAAGGGGTGTCATGATTTCTCCATTTAGGCAGATGGGATAATCCATGTAGTGAACCACCTCAGTACCTGTAGCACTCAGAAGCACACTGTGAGAAGCAGCTGGGAAACAGTCATGTGCTACCATTTAGCAGCATAATCCTCGCCTCCAAATACCATGTCCATTTTCTTCACATTGCACTTCAAGATGTTCTCATGCTACATATGTGTCTTTTAGTCTGTTCCTCGTACACTGAAGAAATTTCATCTTCTGGTAATCAATTCATAGAAAAAGTGTTTGAACAATCAGACCTTGTGAACAATAAGTGTATGCATATGCATTAACTATTCTAAAATTTATGTTTAATGAATAATCATAATTATAATACAACCATTTTCCTGATTCAGGAGGAGTGTCATTTCGCATTGCAGGCCTAAGGGATGTGAAAAATTAGGGCATTCCAAAGATGATAATGACAAGCAAAGTGATGACAAAGGAAATACCAAGGCTAAAATGAGCAATGCAATAGATGTGATTACTGCAGAAATTTAAGAACAGCAAAAAAGAATAAGGAAGAGGGAACTTGTGATGGATTTGATGCCTACAATAAAATACTGGACTAGGTACAAATCTGCTTATATCAGAAAAATGTAAGGACAAAGATATTCAGTTAAAAACATCATTTCCACAGTCATGTTCTAGAAGGATCATTTCAAGAAGATGGGAATAATTTGGGATCTGCACTTTGTCATGAGCAAAGGTGAGGATGGATGGTGCTATGCAGAACTGGCTGTGTAGGTCAACAAGACGTTCAGATTTTCTGCAAAAGCCTGGCTCTTCAAGATGTGATGGATGCAGAACTAAGCAGGCTTGAGTTAGCCTGGATGTCAGTGGATGATAACAGGAGATGACTGTCCAAGTGACAGAGTGGATCTTGTCAGAAGGGGGCTGGTGATGGAGCGAGAAAAGGAGGAAACCATCAAGCTCACAATGGGAAAATGAGGAGTTCAGAATAGGCCCTTATTAAGCCATCCCAGTAGAGCTGTCAGAGAGACAGTCTGATGCATGGGAGTAGGGTTGAGGGAGATATATTACAGGCTGAGAGTGGTGAGGTTTCAAAAAGATGTTAATAGCTCTCCATCTTTCATGTAGGCTGGATGTGGACTGAAGTTCCCTGCACAAAATATGTACTGTACAGGGGGAATTTCATCCCCCATTAATTTGCAGCCAACTCGCCAGTGGGTTGGCCCATTTCATTTCTGTTCATAACACTACCAAATGGCTTTGGGAGAGTAAGCAAAGAGTCATTTTCCCTCCTTGAAACTATTAAAGTCATTTATGTGAGCAAAATGTAATTATCTACACTGAAATTTAGCCAGCAGACTGGCTTTGCATTTTTTTCTTGAAGCAAAGCCACCTGAAATAAGTAGGATTCCTTCCAGCATGAAGCCAAAGGATGGATTCAATTCTGTCTCCAGGGGAAAATAGTGTGTCCTGAAGCACTGCTCCTGGAAAGTGCTAAGTTGACTCCAGCCTTCAATCTTTTCAATGGAACAAGGGTGCTCAGCACCTTTTAGCGTGCCCTAATGCAGTACATGTATAGGTGTAATTTGAAAAGATGATCTTGGTAAAGACAAAGGGAAGTTTACTCTCATTTTCTGTAAGTACAGAATTTGGCCAAAGAACATGTTGTGCTGTCTAAAAAATAAAAATAATAAATATATTTATATATATATATATAAAAAAAAAAAAAGATCCTGTGTTGACAAATCCTGACCCTTCAAGAGAGCTGGGTTCAACAAAAATCATAGTCCCAAATGGTATAACTGGAAGGTGCCTGGGTATAATTCAGGGTGGAAAATCTATCTGGCTGGAATCACAGACTGGGTCTGGACCCCTTAGCACAGGTGGTGATGAGGAATGTCAAAAGCCAGCCAAAATTGCCCAGACAAGAATTCCCTGGTGGGACTCCTCTGCAGTCTGTGTGCAGAGCCCCAAGGCATCGCACCTTCACTGCAACCTGGCCAGATGGGTAAGTGGGTGGAAATACCAGCAGACATGCTGGGGGCTGAGAGACTTAGTCTGGTTATCTTCTGCCATGGCAACTCTCCTCTGGCACATCTTTGCAGAGCATAAGGGACAATCTTGCCTTTGTAGTTAAAGATAAAACAGAAGTCTCAGAAGCAAGTCGCCTGAGCATCTGTGCCACCGTATATTTTACTGTTTCATTTGTTCTCTGCAGTGTCCCACTGAAATAAGTGATTTTTTATTTGCAGCATTCTGTCACTTGGAGGATTATGTTTTGAAAATATGCCCTATGTATCATGTCACAGTGGTTCCCTCTTTATCAATGAGTTCATCTATGGAATTTCTCCATGAAAAAAAAAGAAAAAAAAAGTATAGAAATATATATACACATATTTACTAACATGTCTGTACAACAGTCCTTCCCTGCTCTCTGCTCCAGGTTGGTGTGAGGATAAATTTGTTTATGATGTTCATGGAATGATCTGAAAATAAAATGCAATAATCAGATTGCAACCATACAAGTCTTGTTGTCCAGTAGGAACCTTGTCTCATTTAACTACACATTAGTGACCTCTAAACTGGATTATCACATAGCTCTTGTGTATGTCTATTCTTTAAAATCATTGAAGATATAGCTTATATAGATGTTGCGTCACTGAACTTGGATGGAAAAAGCCCCTCAAAAGTCATCCAGCAATCTATGTTCTGGTTGTTAATCCTGATCTACAAGGCTGTCTAATTTGTGAGGCAACTTCTTTCAATGCAGTTCAATGTGGAAAAACAAAACAAACAAACAAACAAACAAACAAACAAAAACCAGTTTAGAGCTCACTTCTAAACCACAACTTGCGCCCAGCTGGAGAGAGTGTTTCATGGACAGCCTTCTGACATTACAGTCTTTGGTGAACCCTTACCTATTGTTCTTTTGGGCAACAAGATGAAGGACAATTTGTCTCTCAGTCAGCCCCTGGTACTGTTTAAAATGGCATTGCAAGTATGATGAAGGGTACTTTCTTACTTTCTTCAAACTTCTGATTTCATCCCAGATGTTTTGCTTGGAGCTCCAGCTCACTAAATCAGGTACCTTGATAGCAATCTCACCTTTCATTGAAAACATAGGTTGGATGCACCACAGACCATAATAAGACTTTTTTTTTCTTTTTTTTCTTTTTTTTTCTGCGTCAACAATAGTCAGCTTGTGATGTCTCTCTAAGAGCCAGAACAAACCTATGCAAGATGCAGAAGGCAGGAATCCCTGTCTGTTCCCAGAACTGAAGGAAACTACTTATGGTCAGACAAGGAGGCTATGGTCTTAACAAATACAAAGGGAGTTGTTTGTTTTTTTTTTTTAAGTAGGACACAATATCTTTAAATGCTTGGTACATATTGGCTTTTCTCTTGCTTTGCAAGCTGACCCGCAATGTTTCTACAACAGCATCTGTTTAGGGCACCCCTTGCAGTCAATGCTTTGAGCCACAGTAGACATTATTAACCTTTGACTGAAATGTTCAGTCTTGGTTAGATGGCTAATCCTGAGAAATATATATATATATATATATATTAATTTTTAACAGGACACTGCAACACATTATTTTAACACATTTTAGCAGCTGACTTCATGAAGCCATCTACAGATAAAAAGAACAGCATGAAAGCTTCTTAAAGTCTTCCGGGGAGTCTGTGTCCTTAGGGATCTTACCATGTGTCTTAAAATACTCTAATTTCTCTTCTGAGGGTATTGACTGCTCTAATTTTGCATTTGGGGATTGTATTCCCAAGATAACACAACACATGCACACTGTGATGGTTTCCCTGACTGGGCCAATCTATCTGAGTTCTTCATTTGCCACTACTAAACAGAAGCAGAAACATAACAGATATTACAAGGTAGTAACTTTCTTCAGTATCTTATTTCTACCACCTCACAAACAAATATATATTTTCTTATTTCACTGCCCAAAATGGAGTTCTCCAGTCTTTCAAACCCCCTAGACAGCCACTGTATCCTCCTTGGGACAGATCCTAATACCTTATCTTTTTAGGAACATATCTCTAGCCTGCATACAACGTGCTTAATTTCATGGAGCAGTGATCCCTGTCTCATTGAGTTTGCAATCTAAAAAACAAATTACACTCAAGTCTCTTTTTATGTATACATCTACTGAGAAAGAGAATTAAAGGCAGTTTTTCTTTCTGAATGGTACAACACTTTGCAAGTTTCAAAAAATGATGCCTAAAAAGAACTTGCTGGAAACAACTGAAAGATTTTGTGCTCTGATATTTGTAGTCCTGACATTGTTTTCATTCTGAATTGTTTGAAATTGATTCCTCTTTGGTTTCTTCAGTTTATGGAAAAATCCAACAAACAGATGTCTAAAACACTGTTTGAATAGTTTTCAATATTTGATTACAAAACTGTTTTCTCTTTTGTTAATAATTATACTGAATTATTTATGCTGTGTCCTATATACACAACATATACTTAATTTAATTTTGAATTTAGAAAGCCACAAACTTTTGAAAAAAAAATAAGTTTTATACAACTTTTAATGAAAAACAGTAATTTTTCAACTCTATTTCTAAAGGAAATTTATTTTCCATAAAAAAAAAAAAAACTCAACCAGCTGTACAGGCAATCCTAACAAAGCAGCATAGACTTTGTAAATCCATCATTTAAATGCAAGATCCACTGGGGTGAAATGTGGCAACTGTTTAATAATGCACAGCAGCACCATACAGCAATTTAAGAGGAGAAGACAAGAAGAATGACATATGGAATTGAAAATGCAGGCTGAGTGTAAGTAGGCAAAATGTAATCATCTGAATGTGAATTTTGCCACGGCAACAGAGTAGGCATCCCTGCACTTATAGATATTGCCATGAAATCTTTAATGACAACTTGTCAAGGTGTCTTTTATGTCTTCTTTTTAAGAAATGACATCCAGAAACACAATGACCCCAACTTCCCACTTAAATATTGGTTAACAGCAGCTGAAAGGAAAGAGCTTCCCATGGTGAATCATTAGTACCATTTCTTTTTAACAGTGGTTGAGTTTTTGGAGTTGTGTCTGGCTGGATGACTTAAACACTGCTTAGACTTTGGGGTAGCTGGGCAGGTCAAAAAGGCACCACATGGAATCTCATTTCGGTGTAGGAGGGTGGAGATGAAAACTCATAGTTTCTATTTTTTAAAATGTGTTTTTTAAGTTTGAATTCTTTCCTCCCTCCACCGTTTGTGTGATAGATTCTTATTTGCTGTCAAGCCTCATTGGTTTCTTCCAACATGGATGGGCTTATTTTGTAGCTGGAGTGATAATTTAAAGCCATAAAGTATTGATGAGCTGGTGCATTGTTTTATTTTTTACATTTTTACTTCTTTTCTGTAGGGAAAAGGGAAAAAGGGAAAGGGAAAGGGAAAAGGAGAGGGAGAGGGAGAGGGAGAGGGAGAGGGAGAGGGAGAGGGAGAGGGAGAGGGAGAGGGAGAGGGAGAGGGAGAGGGAGAGGGAGAGGGAGAGGGAGAGGAGAAAAAGCCCTTTGTCCAGTAGGGAATATATTATCAAGGATAAAACATAACTTCAATTCATCATGTTTGAATGCAAAATGAAATATTTCCTAAGAAAAAATTAGTCAAAATGAAGACCAATTCAAAGGCCAAAATTTACAGTAATGCCATATTAACACCTAATAGAAACATTCTCCAAGGTTAATGAATTGTTCCTATCATGGTATAACAATATTTAAAATCTTAAAAGTATTCCTAGAGCCTAACTATTCCTTGTGATGTTTGTTCCCAAGCACGTCTCTTTGATGGGGAGTAAAATCTGGCTTATTTCTTCCATAAAGCACAAAAGCATTACCAGGATTTTCAGAATTGCCCAGGCAGTGGCTGCCAACCACGGCAAAGGGAGATGGCCATTGGAGCTCTGGAAGAATCTCAGGAAGTTTCTGTCTGATCTTGGCTGGATTTTAGACAGTAAGAGATATGGGAAAAAAACAGCTCAGAATTAATTGTCTTTGGAATGGAAATATGACACCATTGTTTGGAGGATGCTAGACTTCAAAAAGTACTTCATTAGAAGGATAAGTTCGAGTCCAAGATGAATATAGAGCTTTCTATTATAAAATCGTAATATTGTGCCTCAGGTGGTGATTATTTTATTTAATTTATTTATTTATTTATGTTCCCAAACAGTGTCTAGGTCAGTATCAGATACAGAGATGCTTCTCCTTTAAGACTCCTTCTAAATAGACATTGCATATACATGCACACATTGTTGTAGAAGTACCCTGCTCCAAAGCTCTAACAGTCCAGTCTGCCTTGATGCCAGTTTGGATCAGAATTCACAATTTATACTGTGATCTGCAAATGAATATGAAAAAAGTTCTCTACCTTGAAAAGTTCACGGACTAATCTCTTATTAAGCCACATCAAGATGGGGTTTAGGAACAATCACTGCAATCTGGTGCAATCCCTGCCTTGGCTGTACATGTGTGCAGAGTGCTGAGCACCTTGCCCTTGATCTTGCATGTAACCTTTGGCTCTATGCTTACAAAATAATAATAATAATAATAATAATAATAATAATAATAATAATAATAAATTGTTCCTGAGCAGGGGAGAAGGAGACAAAATTAAATAGCAGAAGAAACATTCCCCTTGAGAAAAAGTCACTTTCTCTATTGTAGAAGAGGAAAGAGTGGGCATATTATGGACCTATTTTTGTATCATTAATTCATTTTGCTATATGATATTGCCTGGAGTTCCATGACTGAAGGGATAAAGCTCTGTCCATCTTCATCAGAAGAGAGCTGGGAGACGGGGAAGTCATTCATTAGACAGAGACATCAAGCCAGAGTCATATAAAAAATAACAGAAAAGAGAGTACAGATCTGGAGTAGAAAAACAACTGTGATCAGCAAAAGGAACGGAGACGGCAGACTGAAGAGCGAACAGAAGGAAGAAATGGAGTAAAGCCAAAACTGTATGTAAATCACAAGGTGAAACTTCAAGTAGTTGCAGTAAGAGGGAGAGAGGCAGGTTAATGAGATGGTGGGATAGCATGGCCAGAGTATTGGCAAGAAAAACAGAAAAAATACTGGCAAAGATACTGTTAACATGGCCAAAGTAAGAAGCCTAAATATATCAAGGAAACAGAGATAAAAGTTATTGCTTCTTATTTCTCATTTTTTTGCCTTCATGTTTGTTTTGTTTCTCCTTTCATCTGCTTCATAGCTCACCCTAGAAAGGATCACGGCTTTTGTTGTTCCTCTGACAGTGCTGGGCACCTTGTTCTTGCTGAACCAAGGCACAATGATGATAAGGAAGGAAATATTCAGCAGGAACTTCCTGTGCTTCAGTTTGTGCCCATTGCCTTTCATCCTGTCACTGGACACAACTGAGAAGAGAATGGATAGAAATAGAATGGAAATAAAATTGAATGGAAACCTGACTTTCCCAGAATCCCCAGGAATTTGTCACTGATGTCAGCAGTCAGAACTTCAGACATGACATTTTGTGAAATTTGCAGGTGGGGCCTATACTTTCAAAAGTAAACACGTGGTGTGTAGATACCTACATGTCATAGTTAATGGAGAGAAACCGGCATTTCAGGGCTGTCATTCATTTCATCTAGAGGGAAATGTATAGAAGAGGTAAAATGCTAAAATAGTCTATTTCTATCTTATAAATAAACACTAAGCCTAGAAGGTCCTGGCTCATATGTAGATATCTGTAATACACTGAGATGAATCCTGCTGTGGCTGGAAAAGTGCACTGTGCAAAAAAGCCATGAAACAAGCCTTGTGAAGGAAAGTAAAGTGTCGGGCTGAGGGTCATTCTTTTCACATTGCTTCTCTCTTTGCTTTCTAAGATAAGTCATTCTCAAGAGTAAAAATGTGAATCCTGCAATCTGTGAATTATTCGAGTGCATAATATTGCTTGCAGTGAGGGTTGCTTGGGAGGCCTGAGGCAAGTCTTTTCATCAGCTCCTCTGGGACTGGGGGAGTGATGAAGGTGGTGGATGGAGCAACTGGCTCTAGCTGGGGAGGCAGACACTGAATTAGTCATCTGTCGTGATGAGGAGTAGGAACCAAGCAGGTAAATTATGGAAAAAAAAGAGTAAATATGCATCATCCTTCAGTCTCCCAGCCTCTCATTTCCATTCCCTCATGAAAAAATGAACAAGCAAGCAACTGAAAGTTCCAAAAACTTTAAAAGGACATCCAAAACCTGTTGGGAAAAAAAAAAATCTGCAGCACTTCAGAAAGTACTGGATATTTAAGCAGATGGTCTGTTTGCTTTTCTGACAAATAAAAATTAAATTGATGCGTCTAAAGCAGCATCCAGGCCTTTAAAGATAATAAACAGACACGATGCCGTTTCTACTGACGTGCAGAAAACTCTGGTAATGGATGATGGGAGCAGATTGGGTCCAGTCTACTTTCTGTGAACCAGAAGATGTACAGTGTTATAGGTACAGATGGCATAGGCGCACTGGGCTGCTCCTATATGTCTTTTGTTTATTAAATACCATATTTAATGGCCTGCCATTAACTGATGAACATAGTAAGTTAATTTTGCATTTAAATAGTAAAACTTCAAGGAAGTTCATAATTGCATATCTTTTTACCAAATGACAGGCCATATGCTAGGAAATTTCAAGCTGCTAATTAAACAAAACATGCCCAAGCATGTTTTTTAATAAATACTGTACATCATTATTTAAATTCAGGGCAAATACTGTTCTGAGCACTACAAATAGCTAAAATGGTGTTTAATAAGATACACCACCTGCATTTCAAATTGGTGCCACCCACATTGAAATCTCTTTCTTGAATAATCCCACTTAACAGTTACTGGGGAAGAGAAATGCATTCATGGCTCTTTCTGTAAATTCGATACCACTGTTCTCGGCAATTCTCGTTGGTTATTAAACTCACTGGGGTAAAACTGCCAAAGTGCTGACTGCCAGCTTCCAGATCACACTAATCGAGAAGTGTACAAACCAAATTAAACTGTCCTCAAAGAGCTCTGAAAATGGAATAAATGGAAAAAAATCAAAATAAAGATGGGGTTGTGACCACACCCCAACATACACACACTATATTTAGCTACTTAGAGCTACTCGCAAAGCCTTGAAACGTATGGAGCCCTACAGATTGTATAATCTCCAGATAACTGCTAGGGCCATCCCTTAATCATCTGGAATGCAGCATCCTGGACGGGAAGGCACAGGATAAATCTCAAAAAAAAAAAAAAAAAGGAAATTACGGCATTAGGACATAAATACATTTTTTCCCACTCCTCCCCCATTCTCCCCAAGAGAATGAATCTGAAACATAACAGCTGTTTGCTTTAGCATCCAAGCATCCACCATGCACTGGGTTTGCAGGTGTTCAGAATCCAAAGCCCATTGCCTCCTCTACGCCAAGACAGCTGGTGCAAAGTCACAGGCTAATTGTTACAATTCTCCTACCAAGGAACTATAGGGGATAGTTATGACAATTAGCACGGCAGAAATGGAGTAGGGAAGGGAGGGACTTCTGCAAAGACATCTGCTGGAAGAATAAAGACAGTACATCCCTTTTCTAATTTTTGTTTGTTTGCTTTTTGTTATTTTTTTTTCCTGTGGGTTTTCTTTTTCTTTTTTTTTTTTTTTTTTTGCATTCTGCAGCTGATGTTTTCTTGCGGATGATTGTGCTCTCCCTGAGATTATTTATCAGTGTGCTGCAAAAACAACTTCCAGCAAAAGCTGTGGGATTGTCTTAAAATGTCTGAGAGCTTGGAAATACTTCCAAGTCTTCCATTCTACCTGGTTGGGCAGAAATATATGGAACTACACCTGCAAAATAAAGCCAGAGCTGGCCCTGGCACTATAAATAGCAAAGCAAAGAAGCAGCTTGGGGATTCTGCCTTTCAGCATTAATGGAAGTTACTTTTTTTTTTTTTGTGATTTAGAAGGGTGGCATAAAGATGAAATTTATCATTTAGATCTGTGGTGTGAAAGGTTCTAAAATTTCTGTGCAGAGCACCACTAAGATGCCCCTCCTGCAGTCTCTGTGGTGGCAAGGGGACTGTTTGTTTTCATAGGTGCGCAGCCTTTTTACAGACATAAGCAGCAGGTCAGTTGTTTTATTTTATATCTTCTTCTCAATCTGATCCCTTAGGAAAGGATCCTCTGTAACACGCACTGTCTTCCCCAATGGTAAGGATAAACCAAATGGGCTTCTATAGCAGAACGCGCAGCTTGGCTTAAAATTTTGACCACCAGCCTTGTTGCCTTGGGTCACAGTGGATTTTATGAGTTTTTAAGATCTCACTGGACCATCAGCTCTGATGCTGCACCGTAGATCTCCTCTCCAAACTCTGCACCAGAATTCATACATCTTGCTTGGTTCATCCATACTTTTTGGTGTTCACTTTGAATTTCAAGTGGCCAGAGGTGAGGAAGGTATTGCTGCCCGTAGAAGCAAATCCATTAGCTCTAAGTCCATTCTTGTAGTATATATTTGTTTTGCTTCAGCTTCCAAACACCACTACTTGTTATTTGTTCCATTCTCTTTACATATGCTTTTAATGCATTTTTCTTCTAACCAATCTGAATCACTAAACCAAACCACAACAGCTCAAGAGAATCCTTTTAAGTCCATGAAACCTGTTTGGAATGTATATTTTAAAAAACATCAGCCACTTTTAGCCAAGAAAGAATAAACTAAACTTAACGGAAACCACAATGTTAACTAGCTTGTAATGCTTTGAAAATGATCCCTTCCCACACTCCATTTGGGTACATTTTTCAGAAATGTTCAACCTTGTTTTCCCTGTTCTTAATGAATTCAGTGGGAATTTCACCACTGACTTCAATCAAAGCAGTTAGGCCAACACTGAGCAATTCTGAAAATCTCATCCTTTATGTATCAATCTATCCATTTTTAATTAAGTACAAAGAGGACTTTAGTTTATATTATAGATTAATGGGCTGAAAAAAAAGTCATTTAAATTTACATAAAACAAAGAAATTATAAGAAATGCAATAAATCTAACAGTACTGGTACATTTTGTTTTCTTTCTTTATTCCCTTGAAAAGCAGCCAAATAGATATTCTTAATTTTCTTTAAAAAAAAATATGAATTGCTGAGGTCAGCATGGAGTCCATTTTGACTTCTAAGTTATGAATCTGGAGTTATTTCTAACAAGATTTTAAATGGAAATACCGAAAACCCTTTAATCTTTATAGCATTGCCAGCCAATATCCATAGCTAAGAATGAAAAGTAATTAATTTTATGTGATAAATAGAAATAGTTTCAAAAGCAGGAGGGGAGAAGGTTAGCACAAAAAAAAAAATTTAACTTAATCAGCCTATACAGCAGTATTTCATTTCATCATCTATTTTGAGACCTCAGTTATAATGATCTACACACTGAATGGCACCTGACTCTACTAACTTTTTGACAAATCCCTCCTTAAAATCCTTCTTTTCTGTTACATTTATTAGAAATCACATAAGACTAACCTTGTCCTGTCTCCTTTCCAGAAGACTTGTTCTTTTCTTGAGCTTCCCTGCTTCCTTTTAGCTACTCTGCAGCCAGCTCTAACACCAGCTCTGTGCAGGTACCTAATTTCTGCTCCATCTCATTTCAGAGATGTTATGGCAATGCAAAGAATAATTATAGCGATCTACATAAATAGTGATAATGATACAGACAGCTCGGGTGAGAAGGGACTCAAAATTAACATACTTATTGAGTTGCAGATATTGCCATAGGAAGACATCGCAACCAGGACCTTATCCTGAAAATCGTTAATGATTTCCATTTTTTATTTTTTTTAGTAGATTCAACAAACCTGAGGGCTGGTTTTGTGGGTGAGCACCACCCAAAAAATGCAGCAGCCTTTGTTTTCTTAGGAAAGCTCATTTTTCATGGCCTATACAGATGAGGACTAATCAAGGAAAATGTATTTATTTACCCAGTAGGTGCAGTCGGGGAGACCAAGAAGTCTGCAATACAAAACACCAGACAAAGAACAAAAATCTTTGCTGCTCACTGCACAAAATGCTCCCCCCGGGAATCCAAAGTCGTTTGCCACGCTGTGCTTGCCAGAAGCCTGCCTACCACTAGGACAGAGATCAATCTGCACCGCTGCCTCAAAGGCAGAAACTTGCAGGGATTTCACAACACGTCTTGAAACTTATCTGTAACAAAAACACATCCACCACTATTGTCCAGATGAAGCATGCAGGGTCCCCGCTGTATACAAGAGCCTGGATTGAGTTGGCTTTACCTACATAATATTTGCCAGCACATGCTCACATTTAGGCACTTGTCCGTGACGTGAATTATTGTACTGTAATTACTGTTTTATGCCATGTTTCAGCCACATTCTGAATGTCACACTTTTTAATTAGCTACAAGCCCATTAAAATGATGCCTTTTCAATCCCTGTGTCCTGGGAAGGTTGGGTTGTTTTAAAGGAGTGATTAAAGCTTGTAAACTCCAGCAAGTGATATGGCAAAATTAACTGTATTTTTTGTAAAAATAAATAAATAAAATAAAAACAAACAAACAAAAAAGGCCCTAGCATTCTCTAAATAATTATTTTCTTCCATTAAATGGTATGCTGGGATGTTCTTCTGACAAGACGCTCTCCAGAAAATGTTGTGTGTTTAAGTATTTTACAGTGTCACTCTCTCTAGATAGTGTGACATTCTTTTAATAAGTCATCAAGTCACACTCACAGCTTTCTTGTTTAAAGATGAAATGGACCCCTGACACGTCCAATAAATCATACTTATTACAGCCACACATACACAGAATCTTTAGGCTTCATGATTATCATCTGATTTCTGTTAAGGGTTACAGTAATACAGAATGCTAATTTGTCCACATTTTCCCAGAGCAGGATTTTTGAATCTGACCTTGAAACAAAGGAAGGATGGACAGAAGGAAGGAAAAGAGACAGAAGGAGAGAAAGAAGGAATGAAAGCAGGAAACATGGTGGACAGATTGCAGGAAAAGGAATGGGACATAACCAAGGTTCTTAGGAGGCAAGGGTGCTGTACAGAAGAAATAGGTTAAATTTGGTCAGCTAAGCCCTACATGTGATCTCACAGAGTAGCAGAATGGATTTTTCATAAATAAAAAAATAAAAAGACCTATAGATTTTCACACACAGATATTTGAGATGGAAGCAGTTTAGTTTGGGGGGGAAGGTCATTTTTTTCCTTTTATTTTCTTTTTCTTTCTCTCTCTCTCTCTCTCTTTTTTTTTTTTTTTAAACAGAACTTACGAATTCTCTACAGAAAGAAAATATTTTTCATTTAAAAAAAAAAAAGATTTTGTTGACAACCCATTTTTCTATGACATGAATTTCTGTGGAAGTTCCTAATATGATCCCAAGGGACAGGACTGCTGCCACTGCAGTGACTCACAAAACAAAGCTCTGGTGGGGGTATGGCAAGGGGAAAAGAGACAAGAATCCCAGGTGGGCACCGAGCAGTTGTCTGTGTGTCATTGATCCAAGCAGATACCACTGACTGATAAAAGCCCTAGTAATGTCAGAAATGATGGCAAAACAGTCCTTTAATCCAAGGCATCAACATTGTCGTTTTTTTTTTTGCACTGGCATGGAAGGAATAAATCTTAACTGAAACTAACTATATGTGGAACTGAAATGAGGAGAGTAATCTTACAGCTTTCTTCATTATTATTATTTTTTCAATGAAGTGCTTTTTAATTGCAGATATTATTACTTAACCCCAGAGTACATCTGCTTTTTGCCTACTTCCCTTTCAGACACTGCACTGCTGATCATCAGCTGTAAATGTATAATCTTATCTAACTGCTTAACCTCAGCAAAATACATTGTTAGTATTTTAAATATTAAGGGAAAATTGATTTTCCCCTTTAAAGAACTGTATTTCTGTGCCATGGTGATTAGGTGTGAATATTCCATTACCCTTTCCAAGATAAAGAGAGCCTCCTGGGAGTGCTTCGAGGGGAAGTATTGTACTGTAATGACTATTAGATGAGTTCCACCTCCTCAATATGGAAGTGAACAGACTGCAGTGATGCAGTTTATTTACTAAAGGGTTGCTTAAAAAAAAAAAATCACTTTAACAATACCACGGATGTTTCCTCCATGGAGGAGGAAACTTGAGAAGTGGGTAAGAAATGGAAGGGCAAGAAGTTAATCTACCAACAGAAAGCATTGTGTGGGTTTTCTCAAAAACTATTTAGGATTTCAGACTGCTCACTAAGTGGCTGCAGCAGAAACAGAAAACAAAGGGGAGAAGGGGGAGCATTAGAGTTTCAAAACTGCCACAGCAGTTGTTAACCAGTGGTTCCAGGCTAATGGCAGGTGCCTACAGCTGAAAACTAAAACCCAACTTGTTCTTCTGCTTGGAGAGGTTTCAGCCCACTCTCCCAGAGGAGTCCCCACGCCGCTATGATGTGGCATGTTCCCGTTAGGCAGAGAGAGCACTCAGTGCCTCTTGTTCATGCAGTTCCATCTGGCATTGCTAATTAAACTTTCACCTGCCATACGGTTTGATTATTAATTGTCCTGACTGCTAAACTTGTTCTTCTCCCCTGCCCCAGTGAAAGTGAAATAGCAATTTAGTGAGCCCCAGCTCAGACTTGGTTATGCATCCACAGGCACATCATTATTCCCTGCAGACTGGAGTCTCCACTTTACATCTACATGCTGCTTGTTTCAGAGACTGTGGCCTCAGGTGAGTATTGTAGTGGCATTTGCTCCCTCAAATTCTCCTGTTGGACAGGTCCCATTTTCTGTTTAAAATTCCCTGAACCCAGGCATGAGCCAGGATACTCACATGGGAGATGGGACACCTCTCTCCTAATATCTACACCCAGAATGGACTACCAAATTGGAAAAGTAGTAAGAGAAGCTGCAATGCCCCATGTACCCAACAGCAGAATGATAAAAGGACGAGACATGGCTTCCCAAAACACCGAAGCAAAAGTAGGGGTGAAATCTGTGAGTCCTCTGCATCCAAGGACTGTGCTTTGGTAGCTGGGTCTGGGAAATAACTGCTCTTCACCAGTTTAGGGAATATGGTCTTTTATTTCTTCTTTGATTTTCTTCCTGGTGCTGCAGATTAAAAATATTTATTTTTTGTATTCAGCAAGAGGATTTTTCACTTGGCACGAAAGGAACATTTTCATGTTGTCTCATTCATTTCAGTTTTCACCAAATTTATTGCTTCCACTCTTGTATAGCTATCTATAATATATATGTTTATATGTACTATATAAATGATAACTATCACTTCTCTCTCCACTTGTAGTTGAACTCCAGATCCCTTTGCATTCAGTCCTGTACACTCAGAAACAATTCAGTCTTGAGCTAGGAGTTGCCTCATGTTAAAATTCAGCCATCAGTTTACAGAAAAGCAATAAACCTTGCCTTGGATACGGTATCAGAGTGGCAGAGGAGCAGTGTGGAAACCTTGCTTGGGATACAACTCATCCGACAGAGTGAAAGAGGTCTCAGCCTCCTTAGGACATTCAGCATGCCATTTCACCTTGCACATGTTGGTGATCTAGCAAGATAAGATAAGTGCATTGCTACCAAATCCTCCAGGAGAGGAGAGGCTTGTGTGAGCCCAGAGACATTTTGTGTTTGTTCCATGCTGATTTCTGTTTTGCCCATTGAGCAGACAGATTTGTCCTAAAAAGCTGGTATTCCACAAAAATATCCCTGAGGAGATGCATCTGCCAGTCCCTGTTACATGTGCTGACAGACACAGTCTTGCCCAGCATCTGAATATACAAAGAACCAGAGTCTGGACTGACTGAAGCGGTACAAAACACCACAGGGAGGGCTCTGTACCTCCGACAATGTGTTCTGGAAAAAGAGACCAGCCCCTAATTAAATATCATGCTTTAGAAACTACGTAATTCTTAGTGTTTTGTGCAGAACATGATTTAACATTTTCAGTGCTGTGTTTCTTCCTCCCTTTCTTAACAATACTGGGATTACCTGCTCATGGCCAGTCTGTAGCCGCAACCCACTTGGCGAAGACCCCCTTTATGGAGCTCCAATGACTTTACTCTTAGCAGTGTTATCACTGGTCTACTTTGACGTCTCTTGCTGGTGGCAGAGTAGGGCAAGGACCATTTATGTTGATGAGAACTTTGTGCTACTAAAACCAAGGCATGCCCAAGCCCTCTTACTGAGGTAGAAGCAGACTCTGGCTTGGGAGGCAGATTTCCTGACTTCATGTCCCTGAAGACTTAGCCCTTCTGTGCAGCCACAGGGAATTTAGTTGAGTTTCTCACACAGCTTGATTATGTCTCTTCCTATTTACCAAGATGAGCATGAGCTCTTGACTGAGAAAAAATCAACTCAAGAGATAAAATTTTGCTTCCATCAAAAGCAGGAGGGATTTTGCCAGCTGTAATGGAGAGATGGAGCCAGCTGGGTCAAGGGCTTGATCACACTGCACCTGAGTACCAAATGACCCAGCTATGGAGGAAGGAGAATTTTGATCACCAGTAAAACTCAGCCCACTGTCATGCCACATGAACATGACAGAGATTTTTTGGCTGATTAATTATGGCAAAGGATATCTAGTTTGTTAGAGTTGTAATATATACCACATTCTTTTAAAAAGTCAGTGAAGTCTGACTTTAAAAAGTCAGATGAAAATCTGTTGAGGGAAAAGGAGCTGTTCTTTTAGATCTAAACTGACCATCTGAAGAAGGTTTCAAGACTGGAAGAGATGCCAGCTGGAGGAAAGGACCAAGACTGAGAGCTTAGCAAAAAAACCAGAAGGCTACAGGCCAATACTGGGGGATTGCTGAAGAAAACAAAGAAATTGCACACAATTTTTTGCAAGCCAGACAACTACTGAGTTGACTGAAAAAAAAAAAGAAAAGGAGAAACAAGGACAAAGCATCTTGTTCAAAAACAACTTCTTGCTTTGCTTTACTTAAGTGCTTTGAATCATTCTGATTAAAAAGGTAATTATTCTAGTCTGCTTTTTGAATTTACAAGGCACTGTGGTCTTCATGGAGATATTAGTAAATAATCTAGGCACATCTTTCTGAAAGCTGTGCCTGATTTGTAGTCCCATCACAGTAGTGAAAAGAACAAAGGAAAACAAAACAAACAAACAAAAACCATAACAATGCTTTCCAAACTGAATCAGAGTGCTATAGCCACAAGTAGGAATCAGTCTCATTAATGCTGGCTCTAGGCAACTCATTATTTTTCTCTAAGCACTTCTCTCAAACAGCTTCGAGGTTTAACAAGAAGAACTTAAAAGGGCCCAGATACATATTGACAGATTGTTGTCACCCCTTCCATGATTTTGAGTGGATGGTTGCTCCTGTTAGCTGCTATCTGGAACATGAATGGGTCCCTGTTCTCTGACTCTGATATGGCGCTCAGCCCCTCCATCTACAAACAAGGACTTCAGCTGCAATCTAGTTTGCTAATTATTCCAAATATCCCAAGAAATCGAGGGGAGGCTGCAACCTTCTTCATAATTAAAAATTGCTTAATGGAATGATATCCTTAATGGGAGCATGACACTAAACCATGAAGTCTTAACCTCACTTTCCACTGATAAAGGTATTACGGAGCTAGAGACCAATTTTTTCTGTCTGACTTCCCAACCTCCCCCTTCGCTTCTGCTTATGGGAAGATGATGAATCTTTCCATCTGTGAATTACCCAACATAAATTATTCATGGAGCACTTTTATCAACCCTATTAGCAGCACATGAATCTAGGTAAATGTCAAGTCATCTTCGTTAATCCTTCATTCAGGCCGCTGGAAGTGATACTGCACTGACTGGTAATGCATTTGACCTCCTGGAGTATTCATTCTGCCAGAGAGTCGCATTTTGATGCAAAAGTCTACGTGTTTCCTTGTGGCAGAACTTGGACTCTATCTTTTCTGAATAATTTGGTGGTAGGAGGTGGCCCTGATGGTTGTATATTTGCTTCTAGCTCATGTATTTCAAATGGAGAAAAATAAAGGACCTATTAGCTGATCTCATGTACGTTTGTGTGATGCCTTTCCTAGTGGCACCCAGCTCTCTAACAACTTTTAGAAGTTGCACTGCTTTGCACTTCTTCTCTGTCCTAGAAGATGATTGACTACCTCATATCTGGATGATTTCACCCAGCAGACCCAGTGAAACTTATTTTTCACTCTAAACCTCAAACGAGTTCCATGACTTTACCAGTGTAGTGGGTTTAAAATGTGTCACCTGCTGTTATCTGGTACAGCAGCCTTCCTTCCACAAAGACCTGGGTCCTTTTGAAAGAGATTTCAACCCAAACATGCAGCAATTAGCAAGTGCCTTTACAAGTTATGATGTCCCAAGGGCTTCAACACACCTTAAGATACAACAATAGAAGAGAGAGAACTAAAGTACTTAAGTTGTGATATTAATGGGAATTTTGCTCATTTGTATGCTAGCCTTCATAGCCCATAACTCCCTGATTGCATAGATTTTATACTTTGCAGTATGTTTAGTCACATACTTTCTTTCCAGCCCAGTGGATCCTGAATTGTTTCCTGGATGCTGGTGTGGTCTCCAGAGGTGGGGTAGTACAGCCTAGTGATGAGGACATCTGCTTATGTGGGACACATGGAGGCAGGATGGCAACAGATCTTGGTGTGGTGGCTCCCATGTGAGTGCTACATCCTGCACACAGGTGGGCTTGTTATTTTTAAATCATCCTTCACAATGAACAGTATGTCCTGATTTCATTTGGTGGGCATCCCAGTCCCACTGCTCCATGTTAGGTGCAGTCTGAGAATACCTAAGAGACTTAGAGATGTCTTCTGCATCAGCCAGGCTAGGGCACAAAATGTGTGTCATGCTGCTCAGCCCAGCCAGGATAGGTCTATCTGTGAGAAAAGGCAAAATGGGAACATTCTGAATGCCTAATTAATCTGTAAGTTTAAAACAATGAAATATCTCTAGGATTTAGAAATCTGAAAACCAGAGGTTTTCATGAGCATAGGATCTGGGAACCTGCTTTCCCTGCTTTCTGTCCCTCCAGTATTGCTTGTGCTGTTTGGTGTGGAAATATCCATATTTCTGCCATATTAACCAGAAGTAGCCACGTTTGAGAACTCTGCCAGCTTTCCCTTTGCCAGCCCTGAGCTGTGTGGTTCTGTACTGTCTGTGGAGACTTCACAGCTCACCTGAAGGTCCATCTCACACCGTTGCTTTGCTCGTTGTGGTCACACCTTACTGTTTCAGATCTGTCCCTGAATAGTTTACCCTAGGATACACAGAGGGTCTGTGGCAAAACAGGAATGTGAATGTCAGCATCTGCCTAAATCCTTCCTCCATGCTTCCTGTAGGTACTGTGGTTGCCTGGAAAGCTGTCACTGCACTAAAGATAAAAGAATGAGAGCCGCCATACAATACGCTTTCCACTTCCAGGCTTTCTGGTCTCTCTTTTTGCACCTCGTTTGTTGATCCCACATGTAAGATATAGAGTAAATAGTGACGGATGCCAGCTGGAGCATTGCCTTGGTACAGATGTGAGATGATGCCCCCCACCCCCCTCCGGTATCCTTCTTTTCCATAATCCTTTTCTAATCTGCTGGCAAGGAAAGAAAGACCATATTAGAGCTACAGCTGCCCCTCTCGGATGGATGTAGAGACACAAGTTTGCACATACATTACTCTGTTTCTGCCAACTCTGCAACAATAATGAGTTTTACTATCTAAAATAAGAGTGGCAGCAGTGCAGCCCTTGGGGAGGGGAAGTAGAAGAAAATGCAAGAACTTTGTAGATATAAAATGGGCAGCCACAGTGTCAGAAATGAGCTTGAACTCATTCCACTGAATAGGTTATGAAGCATGCAAAAAATATTGAGGATTATAAATCAAACCTGTTCATTTCACACACTTGTCAGCAGGCATTTAAAGCTCAGCATCTCCTCCATCCTGATTGTAAAAAGTTAGATTGTATTATCTGTAAAAGAGTATGGCTTTCTCAACATAAAAGAGTCTTTTCTCTTCATCCATCCTCTCTGTACAACAGAAGGCCTCTTCCAGAAATTTGACCAAGTATTTAGAGAGCACTTGTGAAGTGGGCAGCCTGAGAGAGCAGGGGACAAAATGGACTGATGCTTTAGGCAGTGTTGCACTACACTCTGTTCCTGTGGAACTCCTTGCCACAGGACGCTCTATGAAAATTTACATAGGCACAAAAAGGAATTGAAGAGATTCATAGAAAAAAAAATGCCTTCCATTGAGGTAAGTTAAATATGAAAACAGCACCCCTCATTTAGCACAGCTCTAAACCACAATGTGATAGAGATTGAGCCTGTCTTCTGAGGAAGAAGGATGACACTCATGCCTGTTCCTATGCTCTTCCCAGGAACCCAGAGTTGATTACAGCCTGAAACAGGAGGATTAGGAGGACTTATGGCCTGACCCAACACGGCCAGTCTCAGAGTCTGCATGTGACTTGTGACTGTTGCTTTCCCAAGCAAGCCAGGGACGAGGCATGGCCCTAGGCTGCACATCTGCTGTGAAGGAAGCTCTGACATAGCATTGCCCTGGAAATAAAAGCACTCCTAAAGCTCTGACTTGGAGAGCCCACAGAGTTTGGCTGGCGAAAGCTAGAGCTACCTTCTCCAGAGAAAGAGAATCTGGCACAGAAGGTGTATTTTCTTATAAGCTGTGGGAACTCTGAGTACCCAACGCTGGAGCCTCTTTCCCTTCTCCACCTGGAAGACAGCAGAACATTTCTCCATGCTTCCCTCTTCCTTTTGTCTTCCTTTTGCTAGTTAAAATATTTCACTTTTTTTCCATGGAACATTTTATGACTTAAAATTCTTAAAATATGTAGACCACGAAGAAAGTATTACAAGCACTCTGTTGCCCTGACTGACCCACCAGGAATGTGAATGCTACGGTGGCCTGCAGTTACATATCATGATTAAGTTAAGGGATTTCAATTTCAGACTAGTCATAGTTTTATCTTATTATCCATACTGCATGGATGGCAAAATGAGCATGCTGATAACGAAGATACCCAAAAGCCATGTAGGCAAGAATCCGAGTTTCCTTTCCAAGAAAAAAGTGATCCCCAGAAATAAGTACTTGAATGTGGCTGATAGGACATGCAGACCACAATCCAAGTATGCAATTTTTTTAGCTCTGTAAGTATCTAGATAAGCCTATCTGGTAGTAGCAAGAGCTGATCCAGCGACATGTGCAAAGCTCAAATTCCCCAAATATGAGATTACACTTTACATTTAGAAAGCATCTTTCCCTGAGGATACCATACCATTTTGCAACTATTAAATATTAACTTGATAACAGACTAGCCCACCTCATGTGAGATGTGTAAGGGAACAAATAACTATATTTTGTATGAGGCACCCAAAAACAAGGACAGAGAAACCCACAAGTGTGGATTATCCTTTTGCACCTGTCTGTTGTAAATGCTAAGACTATCAAGTCAATTTAGATTCACTCGGCACAAGTGTAAGCACCTGCCTGGGGTGTAAGGACGTGTATAACCTGACTGGAAGGCTGCAGAGAAATAAGGCAGTTAAGAGAACTGGGAAAATTTTTGAATGTATCTCCCACCCCTGACCTTATATCTCTTCTTCTTTATTATTTTATTTTATTTTATTTCTGGGCAGATTGCTCAGTCTCTTCATGCCTGTTTTACACCCCCACAACACAGATGGAAGTCTTAATTTTCTTGGCCTGGCTTACCTTCTTACACTACTGTCCCCCAGGATGGGAAGTGGTTATTATTTTGAGTTTGCGAAGCAGTTAGCATGGAAGGGCCCTAGGCTCCAAAAGCTACGCTAGTGTAAGCAATAATAAAAATCAAACAATTCTCTGCTTCTCATTGCACAGAACTGACCACAATAGAGGAAACAGCGTCTGGTTTTCTACCTCTGGCAGGTGGAAAAATCTCCCTTCTTTCCCAAATGACTTTATCAGTAATTGGGAAGGAAAGTTTTCCTGCTGAAAGGCCAGCTTGAGTACCTGGTGGGAAGACGTGATTATATCCAGTCTTGAAGCCAAACCACCAATAGCTGGTATATGAGTCTGGGTCTCCTGGGTGTGAGAGGCTCCAGAAACTCAGATACAGGTGAGCCCATTGAGCAGCCAGGTGCTAATCCCAATGTAGCAAATTTCAGGGAAAGGCGATGCTTGTTGCAGGCTGGTGCTTCACAGAGATAACAAATGCTTGCTGCCTCCAGATTGGGAGGGTTGCAACCTGCTCCACAGAAAAGAAAAAAATAAAATTAAAAAATAGCACCATCTTTTAGCTTCTCAGCAGCAAGGAGACAGATGTTCTTTTATGCACTAATCTTCCTCTATACCCCTAAAAAAATCAAAGGATTTTGTCAGTGAGAAACTACATGGCCAAACTCACTTAAAATAACATATTGCAAAACGATTTGGGTCATTATGGATTAGGCAAGCTTCCCACTTTTCTGGGAAACTAAGCAACTCTTTAAAAGAGCTGTGTCAGATGCAATCCTCTTTGATACACTCTGTCCCCTTGTTGTCCCTCTGTTGTTGTCTCACTGTATGCAGAGAGCAACTGTATACAGAGAGCAACAGATTCTCCTCTCTCTCACACCAGTGTAAACCAGGAATAACTCTGTTACTGGGAACTCACAGGGGCATCAGGGTTGGAGTCTCTGATGGGAGTAATCTTTGGGTGCAAGTGAGGGCATTGAGAAAATACCACTCAGGGGGATACATACTACACAATGACTTTAACAGCAGCCTCCAATTTTCCCCTTTTTCTTCTCTCTCCTCTTCCCTGTTGTGATCAAAAAGAGATTGAAAATCAAGTCTCCAAAGGTGGAAAGCTAAAGCATAAGTGTGCATTAGTTACCTTGTCTTATTTGCCTCTCCCAGGTTCTCCTTACTGTAACAGTTTCATTCATTGCATTTAAAATCTCATTCCTGCCAATCACATGCATAATGAAAATAGAAATCATTACAGCTGAGCAAATGATTTCATGATTACTGACTTATTCAATGAACTTGCTGTACTTGACAGCTACCTTTTCTGAAATTGAATGCCATAGGCTGATCAGGGATGTTTAAAATGTAATCCATATTGATTATTGCTTATTTATGACTGTCTGTAGAAGCCACATGGCCTCGATGCACAACCTGGATGACCACGAACAGTCAATTTCTACCATCTACTGGCATAGGTCACTTTAGAGTTCACTTTATACATCACTTTTGATCTATGTATTTTTTCATAATTTCACAGCATTTAAGGCTAAAGGGCTTTCTTAGGTCACCTAGTTTAAGTTTCCCCAATTTCACCTGCTTTCTCCTAACATTAACAGTAATATTTTTTTGATGAAAATGGATGTGGTTCCTGGTTCAGTAACAAAGACAGGATAAAAGAAGTTGTTCGTTGAGCAGAGGAGGTAGCACACCAGCTTTGTTATAGGATTGATGCCATCTCTGTGTGACTCCTAGTGCCTTGCTGGGTGAGAAGCAATGTGTGTTATGACTATTTTAGAGCTATGTGTGCCAGTCTGTGGGCTGGCACCTGCATGGCTGGCCGGCTGCCACCAAATAAATTGGCTAATATTAGTTCTTCGTCTCTTTTAAATCTAGAGAGTATTAATTCCCTTCTCTTTCCCCAATTACTTTAATGCAACACCCCCAACATCAGATTTCACCACCCTTGTGAATACTGAATTCTCTCTGAATCTTCTCCCTCCTCCCCTTCAAACTTGATTGGGATTGACTAATGAGTTTTAAAGTCACCAAAGTCACCATGGGATGTAGGGAGGAGCAGGAGGAGATCTGATTTTGTAGACCTAAGATCACATAGCTATGTCTTCTAAAGGAGTCAATAATGATGCAAACATGACTGAAGATAGGAAGAATTAATTTAATAGCAGAATGTTTATCTCTATTCTTTAAGCTCTGACAAAAAAAAAAAAAAAAAAAAAAAGTAGCCCATTGTTATTATATTAGTTCATATTCTCAAGCAATAGAACTTTGATTCTGGCCCCTCTGGCCTCTCAGCTATGGTCAGCAGCTGTCCCTACTCTTTAACTTATACTAGATTTATACATATTTATTAGATATATATTAACTAGATTTATATATATATTTACTAGATTTATATATATAAATATATTATATAATAAATAAATAAATAAATAAATAAATATAAGAATAAAAGAGAATCATTTCTGAAGAGATTAAATAGCCAGTAGGTAGATTTTTTAATTTTTTTTTTCTAGGTGTTTGAGAATTGAGATAAGCCTAGTTTTAAACTACCAATGCAAGCTACCAATGCTTTATGTATTTTTGAGAATTCATTCAGTGAATGTGCCAGTCACAGAAAAACTTCAGTGTTCCTTATGCACCTCCTTTAAGAGCTTAATATTTGGTGTGAATTCCTTCCCCTCTTACCCTCTCTTGCCTTTCCTTCCGTACTCTATTTTCACA
Source organism: Cygnus atratus (assembly GCF_013377495.2). Taxonomy (NCBI): domain Eukaryota; kingdom Metazoa; phylum Chordata; class Aves; order Anseriformes; family Anatidae; genus Cygnus; species Cygnus atratus. The sequence continues at coordinate 74,081,255 of NC_066365.1, read as the reverse complement.
AGCCCACAATAGCATTATCAGAAGCACTAACGTTTCACTTAGATGGATGAAAGACCACAAAATCATGTTTACCAAAGAAATCACAGGCAGAAAGCAAACACCTAGAGGTTAAGTTATTTTGCTGGTATGCTGAAGTCTAAATTGTAGCAAGCCTTGCAGAACTGGTAGGGAGTAGGTTGGAAGAGGATATGATAGCGAGTCCATACACAAGGGTGGAAAACTAGCTCTATAAGAGGTTCTCTCTGGAAACAGACTTTTCATTTCTAAGAAGTTGGTGTTATCTGGTCTTAATGGGGAAAAAATGGGGATCAGTCTTATCTGCAGTGTTGGCACTCAACCTGTGCCTGTTGGGAGCTGCTCTGTGATCCACCACATTCCCAGCACAGTTAAGCTGTCTGTTGGCTTGAGAGAAAGGAAGCTTTATCATCTGTATTTATGGTATCTCCTTTTCTAGAATGCTTCAAAAAGAGCTAAAACCCAGTAAGCACTGACTATAACAGAAGACACAGAAACCCCTATGTGATATTATAACAACATTTACTCTGAGGAACAATGATTTCCAGCGGTAAAGAGCTTTTCCTCTGCATTAGGTTTCTATACGGATGTAACTGCATTGCTTGCATCTGAGTTGAATTAGCATGAACCCATATGATACAGATGTGCTGCAGTGGTAAGAAAGCGGTTTTCCTTGACTTACCCCCAAGTAGCGAGGGCTTGTACTGATACAGTCACACAGGTGTAGCTACAGTTCTGTTTAAAAGCCAAATGTGCAGTGGCTCATAATAATGGCCTTTGAAGAACCAAGGGCAACTAAAACTCGAGCATGCAAAGCTGAGCTGTATTTGTAGCAGTCCAAGCAGCAACAACCCCAAGATGATTTCAATAAAAAGGGAGGAAATTCCTTAGGCATATGATGGTCTATAACCACAGCAGCACATTGCTGCATAGATCAGTGTACAGGTACTTTCCAAGGAGAAAAAGTCATTGCATATTTTATTAATATTTGTTTAAAGCAAGCCAACTATGCAATTTATGACTTAATATGCCACCAGTCCTAGGAAATATTGATTTCTTTTTTAAATGAGTGAGAATATATACCTGATATGTCAGCTGAGAACAGGTTTTACAAAAACTACTTACCACTTTCATTTTGCAAATGGTGTGGGATTTTTCAAGTGGACATGCTGCAAAATCATAAATGCAGAAAATGCCGCATCATATGATGTGCATCAAGAGCAGAATCCCAAAGAGAAAACTTTGATTTCTGACTTATTCATAAAGGAGATAAATGATGGAATCACATGATTTTTAAATTTGAAGTAGTGGAGAATCTTAAACAATTTGCTTGGAGTGTCATTTTACATTGTATCTGAAAGGGTACTTTTTATAAATGAAAATACTCTGGAAAAATTGTCATTGGCTTCAAGGAAGGCATTTCAGCACAGAATATAGCCCAGAATCTGTCTGACTATCTGACTGTCACCTAGACTATTCATTTAAATATTTTTCTGTCTTAATAAAGCTGAGATTTCTCTTTTACCTTCAAATTGCCCTAGAAACTTTAATCAATGCACAGATTACAATAACCATTTCAAATTAATCCTATAATTCAGTGCATACAGGTTTTCAGAAAACATTATCACTCCTAGTGAAATGAAAACTGCACAGCCTGAAGTGTACTGTTGCTATCATTTTGCTGTAATTAACTGCTGAAGATCTGACTTAAATTTACGAAGACATAGGTCAAGTTAATTGCTTTGTTGCTTAGCAAAAGCAAAGAACGCAATAGGGCTACTGCAGCAGCAGCTACCTATGGTTAATAAAGATTTTGAAATACTGGTTTCCTGAGACCAATACAGCTGCAAAAATGTGATTTCCCGCAGCCTGCAGAGTTCCACAAACAATGACTTGTTTCCAAAACGTCTGCAGATGAACAAAGAAGTTGCTTCAATTACGTCCAAAGGCATGTAAAGGGGCAACACAAAAAAAAATCAGTAAGCTGAAGATTTATAGTCTGGACCTCCTTTGTTTAGTCAGAACAAGGTGCTTAAATACCAGATGATTTTTTTTTCCAAGAAATAAAACCAGAAAAATACATGTAATGTAAAAACATAAGCTTCTTTTAGAAAGGAAAAAACAGATCCAATCCCTAAATATAGTATTATCAGTCAGATACCTGATTGCTTTTAAGGATTTGGCTCCTAAGTCTTGTTGATATGGATATTTTCTTGCTTATATTGGTATAGCTGTTTCTTAATAAGGGAACAAAATATTTTTTTTTGGTTTATTTTAGGTTAAGAAACACCTTTTACACTCAGCCAGGAACAAGGGTGTCCACGTTACTGTCCTGGTCTAAATTCACTCTGGTAGCTTCCAAGGTTTAATTATCCTTTGTAGGCAAATCATTGGGAATATGGATTTTAAGTCCCAGTGTCTGTGGAATTTAGACTGCTTGAGGACAATTTTTCAAAAGTATAATCTTTTTGACATCTGTGGCCAAATATCTGATTTTACAAATCAGGTTTACTAATCAATGTGGGTAAACATGGCTATATAAACCTGCAATTTGTTAGTCATACTAAACTGTTGTACTGAGGAAAAAGATAAGAGATGTGTTAATTAATGCTCTTGTTGCACACTGATCATGTAACCCTCATCCGAAGATCAGATAAGTTTATCATCTCCATACATATAAACATAAAGAGGCCAACTGAAGCTGGAAAACTCATGGTCTTACAAATCAAGCTATTTCTCCAACAGAGTAACAGAAAAAAAAAAGAAAAAGAAAAAGAAAAAGAAAAAGAAAAAGAAAAAGAAAAAGAAAAAGAAAAAGAAAAAGAAAAAGAAAAAAAAAAGAGAAAAAGAAAAAGAAAAAGAAAAAGAAAAAGAAAAAGAAAAAGAAAAAGAAAAAGAAAAAGAAAAAGAAAAAGAAAAAGAAAAGAAAAAGAAAGAAAAAGAAAAGAAAAAGAAAAAGAAAAAGAAAAAGAAAAAGAGAAAGAGAAAGAAAAAGAAAAAGAAAAAGAAAAAGAAAAAGAAAAAGAAAAAGAAAAAGAAAAAGAAAAAGAAAAAGAAAAAAAAAAGAAGGATCTTGCTGCTATTTCAACCTTGAAAGCTGCAGAGGTACCTGAGGAGCTAGAGGGAAGATGAAAGTCTGGTGACCGACGGGGGATGGTGTACTGAGTCTAGAGCAGATGTTACAACAGCTGAGCCACATGTTGGGCTTTTGGCCCAGCACTAGCTTCTTTGTGGATGGGAATGTTTAAATTATGTGTAAACTAAAACTGAACAAGAAACAAGATAAAAATGAGGAGAACGGTGTTAGCAGGATCTATTTTCTGAAGGAAAACTGTCAACCTATCACAGACCTCTGCCTTAGAATGAGAAGCCGATCCTCCAGAGGTGCTTATTTCTCTATATCAGCCATTGAAAGAGTCCAGACACCCACACTGCAAGGTGCCAAATTTTCAGAGAACTGCAACTGCTCAAGAATAAATCCATCCCCCTGAGCATCCCTAGCCTACCTTTTAATGTCTTCATCTTTTGTATCCCTTAGCACATCCATGTAGAGTGAATAATCTTGCTACTTTGGAGGGTAACATATATTCAGGAGGACCATTCTGTTATAATTTCCTCCTCCTGTTTCTAGTTTTCATAATGTTTCTGGATTACAGCGGTGATGTGATTTTATTTTCCTTTGCCCTACCAGAAACTGGCTGCAAACAGATTTATCTTACTGTAATATAACCAAATAAATTAGCATCCAAAAGAACTTTCTATCAAAGCCTGCAAGCCTAGAGGCACAGGAAAATTGGTATTACTGTTGAAGACAATTATTTGGTTTAAGAAGGATAAAGATTCTGCAGGGATTTCATACTAGCTTAAAATTTGCAGGGGCGTTACAACTATAAATCAGGAGGAAAGTAAAAAGCCTCAGATGGTCCAATTTACTGACAATTTTTCCTCCACATTTAAGTTAAAAAATATATCTAATAGCAAACAGGGTTTGTTACTGTTGGATTTCTTTGTACTGTGATAGCATCTAAAATAGTACTGGAAGATTTCCAAACTCAGTACAAGTTTCAGTACCACTTCGAAAAGTGTACCGTACCTCACCAACATGCATCTCAGAAAAGTATTGCATGAGAAAGAAACCTTGTTAAAGGACCAGATATTGTTGTCCTGACTTTAGGCAAATACTGGAATTTGGCTCCTAATCCAGGTTTTGGAAAAGCAATTAATTATTGCAGGTGCTTCAGGCATTATGTACCTAGCTAGAAACACCTTGAAGAAGGCTGAATTTCAGAATGTACTATGCTCTGAATATAATTAGTGGCTTTCAAAAATCTTGGCTTTCTGGGTGCTCTCTGACGATAACTGAATTTAAATTCCCACAGACGGATTTATTTTATAAGCCCTTTAGATTTTATGTTTTGCTGGATTGCTATTTTTTGGTTTGGATTTTTATAGGAACCAGGACTAGGTCATTCCTAAAAGGCTGTATTATATGTTTTGTTTTAAGCATTTATTAAACTGAATAGTAATATTAACAGCACCCAAACATGGATCATTTTGGTTAAAATGAAAGCTGAAATGCAAATGTCACTCTGATCCCTTGATAGGGTTTTGTGTGTTCACATTCCCTTTAAACCATCCATTCTCCAGTCAAAGAAAACCATCTCTGACAGATTTGTGATCTGTTCCAGCAGGGCAGATCTGTCTAATTCCCATGTTGGCATCAGAATTGTATTTCTCCTATAGAATTAACCACTCAATCATCAAATAATGCACTGCTACACAATATATTTGTTTGACTACTGACAGTTTTATATGTATCCCTTTTATTCCCACATAAGCCTAATTACACTCTGCTGTACCTTTTCAAGACACACAGTATTATTTTATTCTCATAAGCACAGTGCACTAAAAAAAAGTCTGACCCAAACTTTATGAAAATCTCACCATAATTTTAAAAGACTTATAACTGCCTATATTTTGTCTTGACACTAAGCTTACCCTTTTTGTATTCATTTGTCATCATTTCCTGACAGTAGGGAAGAGAAATCCACTTAGGAATTTATATAAAATGATCTTGTATTTTTAAGTCTAAAATTAACTTCTCAGATTGATTTCTACTTCCCTCACATTCACTCTTCAAACAGAATGCACATAAAGATGTAATATCAGTACATAAAAATGTCAATTTATGGAACTATTTGGTGTATAACAAAACAATGGGAAAACTATGAGCCTAGCATTTTTATAGGTTCTTTCTAAATATTTTTCTGACACAGAATATTATTCCATTTGGATTCAGAGGGGGTTCCAGGTTTGTGTCTTGCTCTAGAGTGTCAGCCAGCAACAAGACAATTCAGACTGTAAGAAAAAAAAATATATTTTTAATAGTTTACTTGGTTTCAATTTTTCTATCAGCAGAACATTGCTCATGGGGTGGTTGTTCTAAAATGTCATAATTGGAAGCAGTGAAAGATCAGACCTCTGGCCACAGAGATGCGGGATTTCTTGGGGACCCCGGTAGCACAATAAGCTCCCTTAGTATTGTACTCACCCGGATTTCTTCTCTTGGTGCTCCTGATCTGTGCTTTTTCTGCTTTAGCACTAATGCTATCCACATAACTCTCAGATTATACCTTATCTCAAGTAATCTAGGGTTGAAAGGCCAATTTATGTATCTTAATGTTTGTTTGTTTTTTCGAAAAATCTTTTTGTTTTGTTTTGTTTTGTTTTTGAGGAAAAAAAAAATCAACTGGGGCTGTTACCACCTTGGATCTCAAGCTGGGGCCATGCAGGAGAATACAGGCTCTATCAAAGGGAAGTTCTGGCTCATTTCTAGCTAAAGTTTTCTGTGAGACTGTGAAGTCTGTCTATCTATGACCAGTGGTGTAAACCCACCAGGTGTGGATACAGGTACTTCCCTCAGGTAGCAGTGTAGTCATGGTAATGTGGCAACCAGAGTGCACTGCCCACTGAGCATCTATCTGACTTCTCCTCAGCTTCCTTGGGATGAGATCGGCTAAAAGGGAAAAATCCCCTTTTTCCCTATGTTTTATTTTGAGTATTTGACTTTCCAGTCAGTATTGCCTCAAACATCATTTGCTGGATTTTTGTGCCTTTATAGCAGTGAAGAGCTGACCATGTGCAAACCACCAAGTGCATACAGGACTGCTCCTATCTAACATTGTGTGGCACATCATTCAGAAGTTTATTCACTCTGGGATCCTCTCCTGTCATAGTGCAAGACAAGCATCTCCAGCACACAGAAACCTCTTCAATTCTGAATCACCACCTGGAAATGCCTATTCTTCCCAGCTGAGAGATATTAAGCTCTGTGTTAGATTGTCCTTGTCTTATATTTGCTAGTTGGAATGAAGGCTGCTGGTCCTTGCAGGCTGAAAGTATCCTTCCTCCTCTCACCAAACAGATAACTGTCTTCTTCTTGTGACATGTGTCACAGCTGCATAGCTACTTCTGACACTTTTACCTTCTGTACACAAGATGGGAATGTGAAAAGAGACCTCATCCCTGCCTTGAAAACCTCTGAATCATAGAATAACAGAATCAAAGAATATCTCGGGTTGGAACTATTGACAGCTACCCATATTCAAAAAGTCATGATACATGCCTCAAAAATTAATAGTACCTCTTCTCAGTGCTGAATTCTGCCATGTGCATAAAATTGTTCTCAGAACTAGTGAAGAGAAGTACAACTTCTATAGGCAGCTCCAAATGGGAGGTTTTTCAGCCTGTAAGATTGTCTCCAACAAAGAAACATATAATAAAAATATTATAGGTATTAGACTTATTATAAAGGGATCCTGCCTTCAGATATCCTTGTGAAGAATGAGAGGCTGAATCTGGATCACTGTCAGTCTGGTGGCTGCTCTAGTTCCTGGATCTAGTTTCTACACTGCAGTGTTTTACCCCTGGGAACATGGAAAAGGTCATTCCTCACCTCAGTCCTTCTCAGTTCTTTTATGTTTTCCCACTCTGTACCCTGGCTCTTCCTGCTCTTCATCTAGTTTTCCTTTTATTCCCCTTTTACTGCAGACTCAGACCCTCTGTTGGCTACAGTCAAGGGAAAACCCTTATGATGACAGTCAAAGAGATTTAACACTCTACAACATAAAGGGCAATGTCTTGGAAGGGCAGAGCCATGCAGTACAGATTCCGGATGTCAGATAACATTATCAAAGGGTAAAGTTTAACATAATTCTTAGTATGTGTTTTATCTTTGAAGCAAGCTTTGCCTTATGCTTCTTTCTGTGCTTCAGATGGTGATCAATCAGATGTATTTGTGCTTGCAATATTTTTAGTTAATAAATCTCTGTTACTTCCTCTTTTCATTCCATTCTAACCCTCATCTAGACTCAAAAAGTAGAGAAAAAAATGTTGCTTAGTGCTTGAGAAATGTTGGTCTCTTTTTTCCTGCTATCATTCACTAACTTTTGCATTCATTAAGGCTAGGACTTTAACATATACAGACTTAATTGCACCTTCTTTCATAGTCAAGTGTCCAGGACAGTGCATTTGAGAAATCTTGAGCCCCTGTGAGTTTAGATCATTGGTTAGTTATCTAACTTTGCCATTAAAACCCATTGTTTTTGATGTTTTTAATCTTGGATTATGATTTGCATAAACAATTATGACCGGAGGCCAAAATTTTTAACAGCAATGAACAAAGCTAGGCACCCATTCCTGTATTTAGCACTCAGCTAAAATGATCTAATTTTAGAGGTGTTAAACACCTTTAGATTATAGTTCTGTTTCTGAGATCTCCATATGCTCATTAGGACCAAAATCCATGCAATGTTTGGGTAGATGGACTGCGGTGGCTCATTTCTGCTGACTAAATCCATACTTAAATATTCAATTTAAATATTTTCTGCTTATTGAAATATCTTGCCAGTGAATTATAAATAAATTGATGAAAATTTAGTGTGTTTATTTTTTCCAGTGACATTCATGCAATCTATCCAGTTGTATCTTTTCAAGCCTCAGTATAATTGTCAACACTTTATTCATCCACTGCACTTGTGTTCCGGAACACATTTTGTAAAGCATTGAATCCATGCATTCCCAAAATGTCATCCGAGGGTGTCCAATCTTACTTAAACACTTAATTACATATTTCAATTGAGTCACAGTTATATTTCCCAAAAAGGTACGTATTTGTCAAGATATCACGTTATCCTAACCTTTTGGAGATTTTGGGTGATCCAATTCAAAGTAGCTTACCCCATTCCACCTGTTTTTGATATCTTGACAACAGCTAAACCATAGAAGAAAGAAATTACAGCCACACTAAGACCTAGGTCTTGGTACCTGTTAGTGCTCCTGATCCTGAGCACAGTCCCTATTGCAAAGAATATGCTCATGAACCTCTTTTGTTTTTCTTTCTTTTTTATTTTTTTAATTTTTTATTTTTTTATTCAAGGTAAGTCTCCTTTCTGCTCTCAGAATTTTCAAGATAGGTACAGCGCAATATGTTTACTTGCCCTGCTGTGGCATTTTTCACTTCAGAAGGGGAAAAAAAAAAAAAAAAAAAAGTACCAGTTGTGCTTTTCAGTTTTAATCTTGTTCGATTTTCTTTGCCATGAATTGCAAATAGATAAAAGGCACTTCCACTTTTCTGATGTCTTTATGCGCCTAGGGAATTATATGACCCAGTATCTGAACATTTGCTATTAGCTGTAGTTAAAATATCATTAGTAGAGCTCGAATTAGTAGATAGAAGCTACCACAAATACATTTTGATATTTTATTTGAGGGAAGGTCAGGAGACATTTTGCAAGCATGCAGACATCCATCATCTCTGCTCAGCCTGACCAGCCCAGTAAATTAAGAGCCCAGGCTCCAATCACAAGATGTAAACACTCATACCAAAGCTTTTACGTGTGATGTTTTGTTCTGAAGTTACTTATGTTTGTGGCTTTTATAAATGCTCTTTCTCCCTTGGGACAACTGACTTATACTGGCGAGCAAAAGTCCTCAAGGAACCATTCATTTACCCAAAGAGCTTGGACTGCAACCTTCTTATCTCATGTCTTCACATATCTTTCTGCCACATCCAGCACTTGAAGGCAATATATCATCCAATTATGCCAGCTAGCCACTAGCAGAAGGTTTCTATCAGATGAAGACATACAGCTAATATCCAGTATATTTGCAATGCAGCCTAGGTGCAAAGTGACCACATCAGGGCTAGACACAGACCATCATTATCATTTAAAATGACCTGTAAGTATCAGGTCGTCTTGTTCACCAGCAGTATTGTGCTGCTGATTTCAGTGACAGGTTTTGATCTGTTATCTTTGGAACCCAGCTGTATTTTTCAAAGATAACTGTTGGCACTATATTAACTTCGTTACACTTTTCAAGCTAACTGTAAAAGGTAAACAGAAAGAATTTTCAGATTTCAATACAACATCATTTGCATTGTTACACCCACATTTACTTTATTATTAGCTTTAAAGAAAGGTTACTTCAATGCACATCAGTGGAAAATTTTTTGTTAGACTGTTAGCAGAGGATCGCAGTAAACAGTAAACAGAAATATAGTGGCTAGACAGAGGGCCTCAGATGTGATTTGTGCAGATTTAAGCCCAGTTTGAGTATACAGCAAAAACATTAAGAATCTTTCATCCTCTTCTCTAAGTTACTCCACACCAACTAGGCTGCAGTATTTCCTTCTTCACTTAGGAGCCTGGAAAGGATCCGAGTACTTCTGAAATTAAGTGCTCAAAAGCTTTCTCACAGCCATTTAATGCAGTGGATAAAAGTTTCACTCACTTCAGTGGGACCCCAAATAATTTTTTTCTGTAATGAGCTTGCATACTTTTTCTATGTTTTACCCATGTCAAATAGCCATGCAGTATTTTGTATCACAATATTTTGACCACTAATGCAGAGAGGGGGAAAAAAAAAAAGTAATGTTCTTTTTCTCAGTATGAATATGAATGTATCTCAGTTCGCATTATATACTCCTGAGATTTCAACAGCCAGTGTGATTTAAGAATGACCTAAAGCAACACTTTATTTGAAAATGATGCCCCTGGTACCTAGGATATATGTTCATGCTGCAACCTGACATGTTTTTATCTCCACCTCAGGGGAGAGTTTAACTTTGCATCACTCCCACGTGACATGACTGGACAAACACATTCTGCCAAGAGTTCTTCGATGTCAATTCGTCTCTGCTAATATCTCACCACATTACTGACTGCAGCTCCAATGAAAAGGAGAAGGAGAGCAGTTACAGCTCCTCCCCAAGAATGCAGAAAAAATCACACTAGCACTATTCAATTTTGGCTGTAAAGCAGTATGTGGCTTGAACCACAGCCTGTCCTGCAGAGGACACCAGACGGAAGGGAAGCTGAGTCAAAGGACTTCTCTCCTTTCATTAATGAAAGTGACCAAAAGCCTCAGGAATATACAGAAAAGACTACTCCTTTATCCAGATGCATCTAAAATTGCAGTGTCCAATCTAAGCTCATTGTTTAGGTTCTCTCAGTAGTCAATGGAAAAGGGTTGGCACCTCTGGAAGTATGATTCATCCCATCCTTAGATATGAATCTTGGATACATGATGGCTCTGTCATTGACTGGGCATGTTATGCAAAAGGCAGTGATAATGTTATTTCAGAGCAAGAGCACCTTCATAGACAACAGGTCATTTTTTTGACAAGCAGAACACTCCTATATGATCTGTGAAGGTAGATTTAAAAATCTAGCTTTTTTAGCATTGAATGACTACTGCTGGCTTTGAATCAAGACTTCAGCTAAATAAACTGAAATGCCACCATTTGGAAAAAAAAATAAAAAAGGAAAAAAAAAAGGAAAAAAAAGAAAAACTGATGTGCCATCCAATCAGCAAAGATGAGAGAATATACATAGAAAGAAACAACAGCAACAAGTCTTCAGCAATTATGTTTGATACACCTAGACAGAAGGATAGAAGGAGCTGTGAAAAAGAAGTCACAATATTTCTCCTGCTTATCTGAATCTTGCGTTGAGGATGGTCAAGCTTTGTGGGAGGTGTTTTGTTTCTGTTTAGTTTTTATCTCATTTGATTTGATTTTGTTTAGCTCTCTTACTTCAGTATGAGATGCCAGCTTGTTTCTGTTGATTGAAGAAGGTGCATGTGCTATGACAGCAATTTCCTAAGGAAGAGACATCAAAATTGAAAGCGAACTGACTCAGCAGTGCCCTGCACCTGGCAAGGCGATGCAGCCTAAGAGGTAGGTTTACAATACCCACATTTCCCTATGTGTGCTTGTACCTACACTGCTACTAAGAATTTTTCACCTCAGCAATAGCTTTAGGACACACTTATTACTTCTATGCCGTCACATATTTACCCATCCCGGTAGAGCTGTATGTTTCACATCCACAGTTTCTCCTAACCCCTAGAGTAGATCATAGTATTGCTTAGTTTTTTAACTGTTTTTCTTCTCTGCCACTTCTCTTTGTCTCTCCTTGCTCTGCCCCTCATCTAGTCTTGAGGTGAGGTGAGATGTTTGCCCTTCTTTCTCAACTTCATCATGCCTTTGGATACCTCAAAGGGCTCAAATCTGATACTTCTATCCCAGGACTTTTCTGCCTCAGTAAACTCCACTTGCCATGAACTATGTCATTCATATCAGGAAGGAGCACCCATACCAACTCTAGGAACACCTCCTGAGTAAAGAGACGACTTTTCGACTCTTTGTTGGAGCTATTAGAGGTAATTTGATACCTTCTAGAGCCCTGGACACCCGTGAATATTGCCTAACCAATAAAAAACAACTTCTGACAGAACTGGGTGTTTAACCTAGGAGAGGGGATCCTTCCCTGAAGAACAGGTATCAAGAAGAGTGGCTTATCTTCCCCTTCAAATATGATAACCTGGAGATACCTTGATACCTATGAGGTGGAAAACAGGCTTTATAATGAGGGGTAGGACCACCAACAGGAGGTGCAGACTCTGTTGTTTGGTCACCTTTGTCCAGGTCTGACATCTTTAGCTCCAAGGTGTGTTCACAGGCCCAAAAGACTGTCACAGCACTTAACACAGACCTTTCCATGGAGGTGCCCAAAGCCAGAAGGTAGAGCATCATTCATGCCTTCCAGGTTGCACTTCATTGGTCAACTCTTTCTAGGGCACCTAAGGACTCACTAGGATGGAAAATAAAAGGAAGAGAAATGGTCTCGTATTTCCTCTGAAACTGTGCTTTCTATTGTGAAGTCTGATTGGAACAGATGCTTTCATTAAGAGCCTGATCCACAGATGATCGAAGAAAATTAAAGGAATTCCCTTTATCCTGATGAACTTTTCAGTGGTTGTGGAAGACCAGAACCCAGTTAGGAGACCCATAATCTGAGTCTCCAGTATGAGTAAACTCTGGGGATGCGAGAAGATTTGGATCCATATAAGCCCATATCTCTCATAGCCCAAAAGTTCTCAGTTAAACTGAGGGAGCTTATAAAGGTTTGTAAATACCCTCTGGAGGTATGATTGTGGCCACAGCATGCATGACATCTCTGAGTGGGCAAGCAGCCCTTCTCTTTCACCGTTGTTTGAATAACTGGAAAATCACTCACCCGTTACTATTTTATGGCCACAGCCACTATCCTCCCCTGAGCTGATGCCTCAGCTGGGGACGCTTCATTTCCATTTAATAGGATGAAAACCATGTGGCCGTGAGTCATCTGGTTCTGTCTCTGCCACCTTAACAGGAGCACATTTGCTGTATTCGATCAACTGTGCTACAGTTTAAATTGATGGCAGGGCTCACACCTCATTTCCACACACAGAGGCTGTGAACTCTCTGAGGCTGTGAACATTCCCCTACCAACCTCCTCTGTTCTAGAAGCTGGTTCATTTTTTATTTTATTTCAACTGCCGTTGTGTGCTAGATACTATGCAGACAGACTAGGTACCATCATTTCCTAAAGCTTTTATTAACAGTACTTTTTCTTTGTGTCTAAGCTCTTTTGTTATATTTGTTATCACACGTGATTGTGTGTGTGCGCACGTTAGGATGTTCATAAATCACTGTTCAACCCTAACCACACTCTGAGACCACAGTTCCATGGTGCTTTAGCTAATGTAAACCAGAGCTACTGCATTGTCTCTCCTTCACTCCCAGCTGCATGTTCCTACCTTCAGCTTTGAGCTGGCACTAGCAGATTTATTATAAAGGTTGATACTTTATGCAGTATCATGCAGTGAGCTGGCTCAGGGAGCCAATGCAGTTAGAAACCAGTCATATCAGGCTAGTTTTCGGCCCATCCATTTCCCTGAATGATGTTATTCTGTACCGACAATGCAAGGCAGAAAATGACACCATGTGGGGAGAATGGGATTGAGGACATTATGACAGCAAACCTGATTTAGAATGGCTTAAAATGCCCTGGTGCCTCTCCTTCTCTGTGTGTGGGGGTGCATGTGTGTGTGAATTTTTATTTCTAGGTACATGTGAACAAAGCTCTATAGATCAGGATTTCCTGGATGGTTAGACATAGCACAGGTATGGATTGGGAGACTTTTACAGGAGCTGCAATGTGATATTTCCCAGGCAGGCAGGCACTGATCATGTCCTAATCCTGACCTCCCTGCAGGTGACATTGGGTGGTCACCTGAACACACCCATCAGTCAGCCAGTGATTAACACTGCTCAGCACAGCAGGAGTAAATGAGTTGTAACTGCCACAGCTTCCCATTCCACCCTGTTACTGGTGGGATGGACACAAGTGGTGCTAACACCTGTGTTCCCTGCTGATTGTTCCGGGACCAGGTCTGCATCAAGTATATAGACGGGTTGTGATGAAGCTAATGTGTTTTTTTGTTTGTTTTTGTGGATCAAGGACAGAATAGAATGATAAAGAGAGAGGACTTGGAGTAAGATGTGGAGGGGAAGATGTGTAGCAGAGCTGTGGGTGTGAAATGATGGAAGGATGTGCTAAGTAGTTGTGATATGCATGTTAATGTCTTAGGCTGGGAAGGTGGAGAATGGGATATGAGTGTGGAAAACGTATAGAGAATTTTTTTTTTTAACATTTGTATTTTTTTGCAAACACAGATATGGAAATTACTACCAGTATCTGTTATCTGCTTGCTGTTCCACCACTATAGCTCATGGCTGGGTTTTGTGGCTGTAGATCACAAGTATGCAAGGCCTTGTGATTGATGCAGTGGAAACCAGGGTAGTGTTCTTCAAAATCTGAGTGGGTCCAGAATTTATGGTGAGGTAGGAGAGACAAGGCTTAGATACCTGTTTTGAAGTTATGTGGAGCAGATACCTTCACTTCTGGACGGTGGAAGGCAAATCATCTCCTTCTATCTGGTTACAGCAGTAGTAGGCCCTCCAAGGGAAAAGCAGCAGTTTGGTTGCTTAACTGGGTAACTCATTCTACATTTGTGTTCCTCTTTGATCTTTGAGTTGTCTGTTTGTTTTTTAAATATTTTCCACAACAGTAAAATTGCAATATTCCTCTGCTAATATTTATTCAACCTTTATTACAAATACATTAGTTGTACTATTAATGCCATTAAGTTTTTACTCCTGCTCCATGACCTATAGCTAAATGGACATCTTTGCTCTCTCTGCTTAAGATATTTACTCACTTTTTCAGCATTTCTCCCACACCTTCTCTGTAATAGAAATCCTCTTTTTTTTTTTTTTTTTTTTTTTAGGGTTAGCAATAATTTTTAAATGTCAAAAACAACTTGTATTTCCTGCATCTGAAGGCTATTAAACTTTGCTTCATGGGTGGATAGTTTTTTATTCCAACTTTTGAATCATTTGACAATTCATGTCTTAAAACTGATGTTGATTAATAATTGGAAAAGAGTAATCACTGGTGAAACAAGTAAAAAAATATTTTTTACATGATATTACATGGTATTACAGCTTGAATAAACACTTAATGTTTTATTCAAATATGCCAAAATATTGAATTAGGGGAAAAAAAACACCTCTGGAAGAGTGAGTTTAAGCTTCCTAAACAATGAATTTCTCTTCCTTTCTCCTTCTGACCCTGAAAGAAGCTTAAGATCACTTAGGTCTTAGTATAGTTCCCTTAGTTAAACGTCTTTTGGCAAGTAGGGTGGATCAGAGCAAAGGTGTGACCAGCAGAACACAAGTTCCATTTCCTTTCTTTTGCTTTTCTCCAAGTTTCTTTCGAGCTGCTAGATTAGACTATTTTGCTCTTGCTGTTCCTCATGTTAACTGGAGAAAAAAAAATGTTGTAAGCAGAGCAATGAATTATGTGGCACTTGCTAAAGCACACGAGAATAAGAATATCTGGATCCCACCTCTGGCAAAAGTGACTTCAACCTACCACAGGGGCTGCTCAGGAACACCATGTTAGCATAGAAAGGACAGCCAGATAGTGCTGCTGCTCCAGTTTCTCAGGCTAATTATATAGCATTCAATGAAACAGGGCATTGGCTAAAGTACTAATCTGTGACTGTCCAAGCTGTTTAATTAGTAACATGCTCTTTTGCAGTTTTGATTTTTGTCAATTAGTGCTCTCCCAAGTTGTGCTCAGGCTTGTTCTGGGGAATATGATTGCTCTCCCAAGGTTGTGTGAACTTTCATTCCACCTTGTGCAGTTCTCCAAAGCCACTCCAGCAGGCTTTGCATTGTAAAACATACTTACATGAGCTTGTTCTGAACCTCACCAAGACTCCTTGAATCTACAGCAAGTTTCTTTTTCCCGTTTAGTTGTAGAGACACAACATCGAAGAACTGGTTGAATGAAAAGTAAGCAGTTGTATGGATGGTTGAGTAAACTCAGGGGAATTGGTTTTGAATCAGGGTATCTTCTACATGCACATTGTAAGTAGGAAGTTAATCTTTTATAACTTTTAGAAACCTCCTGAAGATCCAGAAAGGCCTCCCAGTACCTTTCTGCTGGAAGATGAATTTCAGCACCTCTGAGCCCTGATACAAAGCCAATACTAACTTACTATTTACTTAGCAAATTTAGCTCTAGTAATGGTGTCATCATGCTAGCTCAGAATCTAAGAAATTTTGACTTTGTTTTCCACCCTGCTTCCTCCTCCCTTCTGCTGAATGCTTCCTGGATTTCATAAGGCTGTTTTCCTTGGTTCTTCTTCTTGATCTACTACTCTTTTGTAGGTAAATCTCTCAAAAATATTCACCGTTTTTTATCAGAAAGCTCACAGATTGATCCCTCTACTCCAGAATCTACCTCCAGGCAAACAAACATCTGTGTGAGTATGCACCAGTTCAGCCTCAGAAAGGTTGGAACAAGGTTTATAATCCTTTTCTGTAATCCCTCTAGTCTATCTTCCATCTCTATAGCCGTTCTTGTGTTCATCCATGAATTTAGACATCATTTTCTGTTCATATCATACTTCAGGCAAGGAACTGTGTTTGGGAGTTAGGGAAGAGTTATCTTAACATACATTTAAAAATCTCAGCCTTTCCTACCTAACCTCAAGACAAAATTCTAATCCAAATTGCCATCACCTGGGTTTCATCTTCTCTAGTTTTACCAATGTTTAGCTAGGTTTAGTGTCTAGTTTAAGCTTGTGAACTAAGCTCCATGGGCAGTTGGTGAAGAGATATAGGAACCCTCCCTGGGTCAGCTTTTTCTACCTTTAAGACAGAAAGGACAGTGGCAGTGCAAATGCATTCCTAGAGGTGTTCCTTTCCTCTGACCATTCACGAGTCATGTTGAAACTCTGTCCTGTCGTAGTGAACAGTTCTATGTCTTTGTTTACCTCTAGTTCCCAGGGTAGCTGTATTCACTTGTCTTGGGTCTCTTAAGCTCAAGTTCTTTGGGGAATGAACTGCCTTTTCATTGTGTGTTTCTACAGCAACTAACACAAGCTGCAGTGCTAGATCAAGATTCTCTTAATAGCATTAGGTTAACATAAATAATAACAATGAATTACGTATGGGTGTAGGATCAAACATACAAACACATGTATGAAACTTTCCTTGGGAAGTAAGTCACCGATCTTAATATGTACCCAAGAATGAATCTAGCCCATGACTAAAAGAAAGATGAGCATTAGGAATCCTTGTTGGACTAGTAGAGGTTCTGTTTATTTTTTCACCCTAGGAAACAACTACAGCGATCTTTTTTTTCTTTTTTTCCCAATTTAAACTATTTTGATTAATAGCAAGTTTTGTTATAATTGTAAAAGGACTTGTTAGGTAATATTACTACATTGAATATAAACCCATACACTCACTTCAGACAGAGGATTCAGAGGTTGCATTTGACTGAACTGGCATTTGATAAATGATTGCAGGTTGTTACAAAGACCTTAAAATGTTTAATATCTTTCAGTGCAAGTTTACATGGACTGCTTTGTCCAACAATGTTGTGACTGAGCAAGCTACTATCTTTATCCAACAAATAGATTTGCACCTATATTTGAGTGTTTCTGAACATGTTGATTAAGGACTACTCTTAATATCAAGACTAAACTAAATGCATGCAGAAGTATGAAGTGGTCTCTTCACAGCTCAGAGCAGGGCACTCTGTATGGCCAAGACTGCAGTTAGGTACTCAGTGTTAGTATGTGACTATTCTCTCTCACTAGAGAGGGAAAAAGGGAGAGGAAAAAGAAAATAGACTTAAGTTAAAAGTTAAGAGGTATTGAAAAGTATCACCAGACTGGGACATGCAGTACCTTGTGCAAACCCATTGTTCTCACTATCGCACCTCAAGGGAACAAGGCAGAAGCCACTGTCATTTCTGTCCTTGTCTATTAAACAGTAGTAATAATTATCCCTACTGAAAGGAGATTTTCATAGAATCATGGAATGATTTGGGTAGGAAGGGACCTTTAAAAATCATCTAATCCCAAACCCCCCTGCTATGGGCAGGGACCCCTCCCACCAGCCCAGGCTGCCCAAAGCCCCGTCCAGCCTGGCCTTGAGCACTGCCAGGGTTGGGGCATCCACAACTTCTATGAGCAACCTGTTCTAGTGCCTCATCACCCTCATACAAAAGAATTTCTTCCTAAAATCTAATCTAAACCTACCCTCTTTTAATTTAAAGCTATTACCCTTTGTCCTATCACTAACGCCCCCACCCCACCCCCTGACAAAGAGTCCCTCTCCAGCTTTCCTGTAGACCCCCCTTTATGTGCAGGAAGGCTGCTATAAGATCTCCCCAGAGGTAAACAGCCCCAGCTCTCTCAGCCTGTCTCCATAAAAGAGGTGCTCCAGCATTCTCATGGCCTCCTCTGGACCTGTTCTCCAACAGGCCCATGTTCTTCTTATGCTGGGCACCCCAGAGCTGAATGTGGTAGTATTTTGCTCAAAAGTTTGAAGAGGGAACAATTCAGATTACTCAGGAAAAGGAAATAGTGTAAGCCCCTACCACACATTCACAAACACTCATGCAAATGCTTAAAAAAGAAAGGTCTGGAGCTAATTCAATAAAAGCTCACTTTCCTTTACAACATGAATTATGATTATTCATCTACAGTTGATTTATTTATGAGGGTTGATATTAAATTGTGTCACAAATCCCTTCTCACCTCCCAAAAAGCCACAAATACCTTAAATGAAAACTTAGGTTTCTTTTCTGAAGGTTATGAATTTTGAGTCCAATATCCAAGCACACACTTAACTGTAATCGTCTTTGATGGGACTCCAAGTTAAGCATATGATTAAATGTTTTGTGGCAGAAGTAGAAATTAAGCATTTTTTAATATGCCCAGTGGAATTTGAGACTGATCATTAGGTTATTGGGCTCACCATATATTCTTGCTACTTCTGGAACTACTCAATGGCATACTAGCAGTAGGACTACCTAAAAGGAAATGCGGTAGGATTTGTGAAGTGATCAGTGCACACAGATCTTGCCATTTTTGCAGAGCCTTGAAACAGGCCTGGTAGTGCTATAGCTGAAAGTTGTAAGGGTCAGGTTGCTTTCCAAGAAAGGATAAGGGTGGTCATGTTTTATTGAAGATTTTATGCATTAATAGATACTCACTTTGGAGAAACAGTCTGTGGGCTAACACAAGGTCAAAGCATGGTTATAACAGAGTATCCAGCTGGCTGGCTTTTTGGAGACTACAGAAAAGCTTACTGAATTCTTTGTTCAGTCTTCATATATTTTACAATCTCCTGTTTAAATATGCATCATATACATAATGTAATGCAGAAGACAGAAATATGTTGTTCACTTGGCAACAATTGTAAACACCTCAGGTAATTACATGACAGCTGTGCAATGTGAAGCAAGGGAGAGGAAGCTGAAAATGAGGAGGGGGATTTGGAAGCATACAGACTTTTATTGCCTTTATATGAAAGCAAACAATGAATTTGTCACCCCAGAGCTGAGAAAATCTTCCTCGAGATCTTTAACAAGACAAAAAAGTAAAGCCTTGTTTATTTACTTACATGTACGTGCATACACAGAAGAGTGCAGCTAACTGTAGTATGGCATTCAAATGCTTCCCATATTTGTCTGAGCTCATCTGGCAGTAAATGTTAAGGTCATTCCCAATTTCAAAGATTAGTGCAAGTCTAATCTTGCACTGAACTCAGGACAATTGGGAAAGTTCAGCATATGTGGTTTGTTGATGTAGAAAGAAATTCAGGCAGGGGATTGGCAGACTTCAGTCTATGTCCTTATTAAAGTCTGTTTCTCCTCCATTTCAGCTTTTTTTTCTTTTTTTTTTTGGCTAGTCATAAAAGATATTAGGGAAAACATAGGCAAGACCCTTCAGAAGATGCTGATTCATGATACACAGTTGTTCAGACCTGGACTGCTTGATGTGTAACTTCTTCCACCATTTTGATATTGGCTTCTGCAAGAAGCTACTTCCACAGAGGTAGTTGTTTTTCATCTTCATAAATAGAAACAGAGTTTAAACAACGGAAACGTGTTAGATAGATGCACATGATAGATACATGCACAAAAGACAGTTAAGGGAACACATACTTTTCTGAGGCTGTGAAGAAGATGAAAGACAAGTGAATATGTAGCTTCTACTTTCTTACTACCTGTTGAAAAAAAATAACAAAGAAGAAAGACATACAAGATTCTCTTTCTGCCTTGGTCTCTAAGGTGTTCTGGAAATCTCTTTTAAAACTTTGATGTCTTACTCCCACATTTTCTGTTTATTCTGATTCTCAACATTTTAAAAATATTTATGAACTTAAAAGCACATTTAATTTCTAACTAATGCTAGAAATCTGTTCTTTGGTGTGGAACAAGGTCTTAGAACAAAGCAAGATTGGTCATTCAGATCAGGTATGTCAGATACTTTCTATATCCACCTTATATATCCTTATATCCTTCAAACTGGTTTGAAGGGGTTTCACTATTGGTAATCCAGTCTTACAGACTGAAAGATTGACTTACCCCTACCATAGTCTACACGTATGGGAACTCTGCTCTGACATTTGATCGTGTGAATCACAGCTAAGATGAAGGGCTAGAATAGCACTAAGGGTGAGTTCTCCCATCACAGCTGGCTCTAACTCAGGTCATTTGACTGTGGGCACTTGCAAAAGCATACACATTAGGAACTTTGTCACTTAGAGTCAAGAAAGGGAAAGAAGTATTTCTACCTAAAACCTGGGTCATCTTCTGGAGCAGCTTATGTCTTTGCTCACACTCCTGATAGATTACCTAGTCTGATAGTTATTTTGACACTTTCTAGGAAGAAGAAAGTCCCTTTTATTTTTTTATTTTTATTTTTAATATATTATGCAATGACAATGTCTGAGCTGAAAGCAGAGATAGGAAGGAAACTGTTGCCAGGTTCATCTTATACAAAATACAGCACCAAGCTGAAATATCATCTTAGGTCTTCACAACAACACACAATAAAATAGTGCATTGTTACAATAATTATAAGACACCCTACTTTTCAGCTGACTTCTGATTTAGTGTTATTGGTCTGAGTTTACCAGGTAGACCAGCTTCTGATAGATCAGGGAGACATGCATTGCACTCCAGTGTGCAAGGTCCACATAGCCTAAGAAGCTAAAGAGCTGTAAGAAACCAAGAATTAAAAACCACTGGTCTATGACAGGAGAAAAACTCAATACCAAATGAAAAAAAAAATGTCTAATGAATATTGTATCTATAAGGGACCTAGATTTATCACGTCCCTCCAGAGAAGACACCTGCTCAAATATTCTTGTTGGGATGATAATTAGAAAGATGACTCTCATGTCTGGGATTCTAATGAGCAAAGTCACACATTTTGCTGCAAAGTGTTCCCAGATAGGTCTGGATGAAATAAGCTGGACTGTAACTTGTCACTGTAAGAATCAGAGTTCCCTTGATCACAAGAAATGAAAACAGTGAACACCAAGAATTGGGGCGCTTTCATTATCTGTATGTGCAAAAAGGTTTGGGACACCATGAGCAAGTTCTGGGGTTTGAGTGATTCATGACACACATCCTAGTTGATCTCTTGTGAGTACTTTCCTTTTTTCCTTTTTTTTTTAAAAAAAAAAAAAACGGGGGGGTGGACTCTGAATAATCTAAGTCTGTTAAGAGACATTCTTGCTTGTTCAAGCAACAAAATCCTTCGCAAATGAGAGCAGAGTATGGTTCACATACTATCTTCAATCAGAACACTGGATGTTTTCCTAGAAAGTACCATCAGTGCCAGGGGCTGAAACTGTCTTCATTTACGTGAAAAGCCCTAACTATCACTGACAAAATCTAAGTTAGAAATGAGATCTTGTCAGATGGGACATGACAGCCACATTTAATAGACCATGTGAGAAACACCGTAAATTCTCAATGGCTGATCTTGCCCTACATTCATCACAGGCAAATTCCCAGCAGTTTTTTTCAAGTTTTCCTTTTTAAAGTTAACACTTTCATGAGCACTGCTTCAAACAGGAGATTTCATGTGAAATTCTTTGCAGTCCTCAGATAGAAGATGCAAACAAATATATTCTTGTGATTTATTATTACAAACATGCAGTCTTTGTAGCGAAGCTAGAGAATAGCTACTTGTTTTAAAGGAATTGAACACTACTATTAGAGAGGCAGAATGTCATTCACTGACTGTGGTGGTTGAGCAGAGCTGATATAAAAGCACAGTTAACCAGAAGACTGTCATCTCAGTACTCCCAGTTCTGTAGTAGTGGCCACCTGGCAAGACCTGAAACATTCCCTGCTATACCTTGTGAAGAAGAAGGCAGTTTTGTGCGAAAAGATCATGTGAGATGATAAAAGTGAAATGACCTACTGAAAACAATTTTGATGCCAGATTTGCACTGACAGATGTACACGAACCTTTGACTACAGTAATTATGATTTTACATTGACAAAGCATTTCTCATACTCGGTCCCACAGTGCCCTGTGTACTATCACACTGTTGAGGTGTTGACATTTTTTTGGCAGGAGGATACCAGCCAGCTAAATCAAGGGATGGTAAGTGGGGCACTGAGAAAAGTTAGGCAAAGAAAAGAGAAAATGCTGTGAGCAGGAGAAAAAAACAAACAAACAAACAAAAAAAACTTGCAAAGGTAGCCCAAATGCAATTGCAGGGCTAGAAACAAAACATCTAGTTTTAATAGATTATTTATAAGCCAACTTTTCTATACTTTGAAAATGGCTCATGACTTTTTAACACTAATTGTCAGTACTGACAGTGTGAGTTTTGATTTCAAGTGTTCAAATCCCTTTTTATTTTTTTCTCACAGAATCACAGAATCATCTAGGTTGGAAGAGACCTCCAAAATCACCAAGTCCAACCTCTGACCTAACATTAACAAGTCCTCCGCTAAACCATATCACTAAGCTCTAAATCTAAACGTCTTTTTATATAAGGCCCATACCCCAGGGTTAGTTCTGAACATTCAGTTGTTAAGACTGGGAGGAAAGTCCGCAGAGTTAATGTTATATTTGTAACTGAGAAGTTTAGGGAAGGGGGAAGAAAAAAAAAAAAAAAAAGGAAAAAAAAAAGCCTTCTCACATGTACACGCCTGTTTAGACAAAGGAGAGAAAGTATGTTCTGGTGACAGCTCAGATTTTAGAAGTGTCCATCTCTTTATGCAAGAGAGTGTGGTTGGACCAGGCCATACCAAAGGGAATGTATCTAATGACCTAAAATCATTATGATCATTTAATTATGTTGATTAATAAGCTTGAGAGAAGGACTTCTCTGAGTCAAGTGAACCTTGAGATGTTTTTGAACCTGCAAAGCCATCAGTCCAAATCACAAATCTTTTTCTGCCATTTGAAGCATACTAAGGGCTAAGGTCTTGGGACAGATTTTCTAGTGACCTATATGCTACCATTTCCAGTGTTTTTGCTTTCAATTATTATAAAATGACCCTGGTTTTCTTCTGCATTTCATGACTTGCTTGCATTTACTTTAGGTTGTAGCAGAAAAAAAAAAAAAAAAGGAACGGTATGAGGGATGTATTTGAATTCCCAGGAGGATTGACCTCCAGCATTGTCTCATATCTGGCACTTAATGATAAACAAGCTCTCCATCTTTTTCATGGAAACAAACAAACAAAACCAAAACAAATAAACAAGAAAAAAAAAAACACAGATTTTAAATTCATACAGGCATTTTGGGTGTGGGGAGAAGAGAATTTGGGAATACATTTTGGGAAACATTTGTATTTTAATTTTGCTAGGATACAATATGCTCTAATTAGATGGCAGTAGGCTGATAATATCCACACAGACTTACTCACATTATTAATATTTTATGCTAACAGGGACCCATCATGCATTCTTTAACATTAATTCTTTGCGCTTCACAGGTCACAGACAGGTCTTCACTTTCAACGTCTATATAAGAACAAAGTCAATGTTTTAGCAAACACTTTACAAAAGAAAATGGGAAATTTCCTTGACGTAGAGAGATAAGAATTATGATTTGCCCACTTCTGGGACATATACTTATTCCGCAAATGATTGATAGAAAAGATAGAAATTGCCTTGTAAATTACTTTGATTTTTTTTATACAAAACTCATGTATTTGTGTGCATAGGGGAGGATAGCTGTAATACATCTTTGCAGCTAGGTTTATATGCATTTTTGTTCAGTGTGGAAGGTCAGGGCGTATGATTTTTTATTTCAAATTCAAAGAAGTAAAGTTATCCAGGTACCTCCAGTCTATTTTTTCAGCAGTGTACACCCAGCTTTCCTTCATTCGATGGTTCAAGAAGAACAGATTAAACAGATTTTAGCACTTTGCCAATCATCTGCTCACACACAGAGTTACCACTATAATGAACTCTGTTGTGAAAATGTTTTTTTCTACACAGATTTTGCTGTCCAGGTTTCCTTTGGTAAGAAATGGACCAAAAGCCTGGTTTCATCCATTCAGTAATGAATGCTAGTGTATGTGAGCCTTCCTTTGCTTTATAAAGAAAATCGTGTCCTTTCTTTGCAGTCCAACATGTAGGGTTTGACAGTGGAACTGAAAATACAAATGGAATGAACACTTTTCAGCTTGTGAAAAAACTTAATTTCAAAAAGTTCATCCTTACCTTTTAGTAGTAAGCCTCTTGATCATGATTGTTTTTGCTGGGAAAGAGGGCTCAGTTAAAATCACAGAGTATATATCTAAGAAAA
This sequence comes from Cygnus atratus, assembly GCF_013377495.2. Taxonomy (NCBI): domain Eukaryota; kingdom Metazoa; phylum Chordata; class Aves; order Anseriformes; family Anatidae; genus Cygnus; species Cygnus atratus. The sequence goes on along the minus strand of NC_066365.1, from coordinate 74,056,693 downwards.
CAGCTGAGACCTTCATACCAAGATTTTCCTTCAAATATCAAGGAAGTAGTGATCTGTCTCTTCAAAATAACATTCTGCTCTGTGGGCTTTTTAGCCTAAAAATGCTCTTCCTTTTCTGTTAATTCCTACTTCCCCTAATTTCCTCTTTCCTACCATTTTCTGTTGACTTATAATTCCCTCCACCTCTTCCCTTGTCTCTTGTTTAAAATCAATTTAATTTTTTCTCCCCTCTACTACTTCAAAACAAAATTATGTTGGACTTCTGTTTGGGTAGTTCCTTTTAACCTCAAAGATCACTTGCCTTTCATCTTCCATCTCCTTGATAGCGGAGTTTGTGGTCTTTCTTCAGCTTCTGTTTCATCTTTTGAATATTTTTACCTTGCAGATTGATATTTTACTTAGATTTCTTTTCACTCTTGTACAGTTAAATCACTAATTCCCTGCTAGGCATCTGACCTCATAAACCTATATCCTCTTTATCCATCAAGAAGATCAGAGAGGAAAAAAAAAAAAAGAGAGAGAATGGGAACTAAGAGGCAAAAAATCAATACATTATATGCACAACACTCACTTGTGGGAACTGAAATCATCCTGCAATATCTGTGTTATTGTAGCATCTATGAACTTCCCTGGCATCAAGGTCTCACTGTCCTTCACAAAGGACCATCCTTACCTTAAAGAGTTTATAATGTAAGCAACACGGTGCATAAATAGCAGAACAAAGGTGGGCTGCTACCTACCTCATGCAGATGGAGGATTGAGATTAAAGACAAGGTTTTCTAAAGAACTCAGCAACTATTTAGGAAGTAAAATAAGTCCAAATTCCTCTGGTCTAGCTTTTGTCTTCATGCTTCAGCCTGATATGTCCTTTGGGCTGGCTCCAGGCCTTCGGAGACCACTAACATATGGACTTGAGTGAAAGTCATGCAAGAAGAATGACTTTAAAGACTAGATTCTCCTCGGGACATTGGACATGAGGCAGTGAACTAAGCTGGAAAATCTGGCTATAAATGTCACAGGAAGAATTGAGCACTTCTGAATTTGTGGCTTGCTGCTTGCGGAGCAAAGCAGAACAGCAGACATAGTGACTCGCTGGCTGCTTTCAGCAGGGGTTCCTCGTTCCTTCTGATCCTCTGTCAATCAGAAAAGTTGTGCCTAAATAGGAAAGTACTTTCAGAAGAATTTGTATTTTTGCTAGTTGCTGTGAGAAGAGTTGGCTCCTTATGCATTTAGAGGATTGAAAGTCTTCTTCTATGTCTTCACTGCAAACATGAAAATAAAGAAATTTAAAAGTCTCATATGGAGACTTCTTCCCTTCATACTTCTCCATGACCCCATGGTAACATTCCTCATCCTCACTTATGTGAATGAGATTAGAGAAAACTATAAGGAAGAGAGTTTGTTGAAAAATTAAGAAAAAATAAAACCAAACAAACAAGCGCACACACTCACAAAACCAAACTAGAACAACAAAGAAGATCAAAAACAGGAGTCTCAATGCAAATCATCTTTAAATAATTCTCTTTATACAAATAAACTTTTAAAAGCTTCAGGCTCATTGGGTAGCCTTCAAAAAAATCCAGAGTTTGACTGACAAGGTTCTCTGGAGAAATAGTTTCCTGTTATTTCTGTTCTGTGATGAAAGTTTCATTTTGCAGGGGGGGGGGGGGAGGGGGGAGGGGGCATGGGGTGGGAAGAGGGGGGAAGGGAGTCAATTTAACACTGAGGATTTTGCAGTGAATCACAATGTGCCTCTGATTCAGTGTATTTATCACCATGTTTCACTTGAGTAAACATGCTGTTGATTAGAAACCAAGCCAAATTATCAGGCAGCATGCTTAATGTCTGTTTTTCTGTTAAATTCACACCGTATTTTATTTAAAGACAAAAGCAACATTACAGGATTTACCAGCATCTTTTCTTGTTGCATAAGCAGTCCTGGTTTTAGCATCCCTGCAACACATACATTCTAAGTTTCTACAAGCTGTTGCAGTCAGTGATTTGTTTGGCAAAGCTGGTCTTTAGCAAACCAGATTTGTACATATATTACTGGAGTAAGCAAATCACTGTCTTCCAATCATTCCAGTCAAATAGCAGTTTGTAAATGCTGCTGTGTAGCTTCCAAACATATTTGGAGAAAAACACTCACTCTTTCTACCACATTACTTTTCATTAGTGTAAGGGATGAACATGACAGCAGAAAAGTTCACGTAATAAAGGATAAAACTCAGGGCATCATTTTTAAATCCCCTTAGGACCAGATTTTCAAAGATCTCCAGGCTCCTACAGATGCAAACACACAATTATTGGGATTTTCAAAACATGCCTATACACATTAAATAAAAGAAGTGCGGTGGAATAAAATAACTTATAATTGGGCCATTAATTATTTTTATAACAGACTTAGAAGATGATTTGTGAGTGATGATGGCTGTGAAGGAGGAGAAATGGTCTGATTTATATGTGTCTTCCTGTATATGTGAATACTCTTTGTGATGTGGTTTTAGTCTAAAAAAAATGTTCACTCTGGTAGGATTTATCCAACAGGCAGACATCAAATGCAGGCTAATTAAGTCATATCTTATTAAGTAAATCCCTCACCAGAAACAGGTAGGCTCTCCTAATGGTACTCAGGCTACTCATTTGGTTATCTATTCCTGGGTAAGATGAAGAGAATAAAAATATTCATCACGTCACTGTTCCTACAGACAACTGACCTGGATCAAACACTTAACTCTTACATGGCCAAGGTTCATTGAGAAATCCTCAGTGTAATGGTCTGAGCTGAGGGTTAAAGCAATCTTTTTTCTCCTTTCAGAAAACACAATTATTCTCAGAACTATCACTCTAGACATATATTTATGATATGTCAGAAATAACACTTAAAACACTTCATTTTTCACTGGCAGCCAACCAGAGGACTCACAAAGGATTAACAGATTCTGCTTCTGCTACATTAAAAAACAGACAAACAAAAATATTAATAGGGGTGTACTTTCCTGTTCTTAATTTTTGCACTTTAAAATATATATATATATATGATGGGTGCAAATACTTTATCATAGGGCTATCTAAAATATAAATATTGTATTAGTGCAACCAATTACTTTTTCCTTAAAAATGTTTCTAGGTAAAAATAAACCTTTATCTCATTATTATGAAAGTGCGTTACAGAATCTCCCAGAAGTTTGAATAGAGATTAGAGCTTCATTTTGTAAACTACACTACCATTTTAGAGTCTCTAACTCCTCAAAATTTTAGAAAAAGATGAGAAATCTAAAGAATTTATTTCCTCTTAAAACTGAATAAAGTCCAGATGTCACCTGTCTGACGTCACATTAAAAAGGTTAAGTAGTGTGTTTAAGGAAGTGGATGTTGTGACTTCCTAAAGTTTGCACAAAAACCATCCAATTCAACCAGAAATTGGCTCACCTACAACAGAAGTCCAAATCTTCCCTCCCTGCTCCTGACTAAGGCAGGATATAAAATCCTCAATGATTCTCTAGTTCAGAATGAAATCATGTGATTATTTAGACTTTTTATCTTTTTTTTTTTTTGCATCGATGTCCACAGAATGCTTCAAGTTCTCTATGAATATTTAAAAAGAGATCTCTAATCTTTAATCTCTTCCAAACTGAGATAACTAGCCTTGATTTCTTATCTTGGCCTAAGACTTGAGGAGCTGTTCTCTCAGATGATACAATTACTCGATGCTTTGCATTTTACTGTGCAGCTGGTGCAAAATGCAGCTTGAGCACATGTTTTTGTAAATGGAAAGTCACTAAATCCAATTTTTTTCCCCTCTCTAATTGCATTTTCTGCCATCAGCTATGAAAATGTGACCCACAGAAACTTAATGCTTCTGCTGGCATTACCTCACCTCCCATGTGGATACACGCTCCCTGCTAACTGACTCCTTGTCAAATCCAATGATAAACTACCACTTGTGATAGCAACGTGCAGCCGTTCCTGTATTTTCCCAGTCACATCTACCAGAAGCTTGGCTGTAATCTTCCAGGCTACAAAGAGAGGCAGCATGTATTTCCAGAAGAAGCAACCTGGCCGCAGGGACCTGAACATCCTTTTCATCTTTTACAAGTGGGGATTTAAGGTGAAGGCTGGACCATGTGAATAAGGCAATGGCTTTGGATGAGCAGGGTTCAGTCCCCAGCCCCGTTATAAACTTCTGTGGCTTCAGGTAGATCTCTCAAGTTGCTATTCAGATGTCTAAAGGCAGAGGTGTCCAGTGCTACTTTAGATGCTCTGGAGAGAGGCATTTGGCTTCCAGCTGTCTGTAGGATGCTATGATATATCCGTCGGTCTTAGTGGTTACCTCATACTCTCAGGCTCATCTTGGGTAACACTGGTGGCAGCTTTAACTCTGTTCTTTATAAAATGAGCTAATAAGGGTTGTTCTTTCTGCTGCCTTCATAAGGCTGGGATGTCCTCAGCGAAGAACTGTAGTTGTTCGTGTACAGCTAAGCACATTACTGCCCAGTTTCTGTTGGCACATCCAGGTAAAACTCTAGGAATCATTGTTTCTTTTGCTGCATTTCTGGATATTAGTGTAGTAGTTTGTGTTAGTTGTTACCAGTGAAATAGTAGAAACGAACGCAGGCACAAAGTCAATTGTCAATTGCTTGTCAAGCAATAGGATTAGAGTCGAAATTTGTTGTTTTAAGCATAAAAGAGAGAAAACAGACATTCAGCAAATGAACAGGGAGAACAAAGGAATGAGGAGAAGGTTTATATTTATAGGCCAGATGTGCCCATGACGTGGGAGCAGGCCACTACCCTTTCCCTGTGGGATCACACACATCAGAAGCGCTGCTGGCCTGATAGATGCAGCAGTGAGGTTTTGCAGAGACTGTCAGTGCTCAAGCAGTGACTGACACCTGAAAAAGCTTGCAGAAATTAAATCATGAGGAAAAAAAAAAAAAAAGGGTCTTGCCACAATTGTTCATTTATAACAACCAGGTGAGAAGAGATACAGTTTGGCCATTCCTTTAAATGACTATAAATCATATCTTCATTCAGTAAATAGGAAGAACTGGCCTTTTTCTGCATTATTTCTGTGCTTCCTTGACGCTTTATTTTTTCTTTTTGCATGAGGGGATCTACCCAGCAGACCAGAGAGACTCTGGGTTTCTCATTTTCCTGATTACCCTGCAGTTGTGTACAAGATTGGCCACAGGGTTAAAGAGCTCTTTGCACCCCTTAACAGCTACAGCCTGGCCTGAGTCCTGCAGGTGACTGCTCCAAAACGCTTTCCGACAGGTCAGCTCTTTCGGTACCAAAGGAGACTGAATAAATCAGCATATGAAGAAAAATCCCTATTGTTTTAATAAAATGCAATTGTCTGTCTACGGTACTTAAATCTCCTAGCAGAAAAGAAAATCTTTGTATTACACGACGTCGATGTAGGAATACTGATAGTGTCTCTTTTTTTTTTTCTCTTTTAAGTAAAAATAAAATTCCATCTCTGAAGGGCCCCAAGGGACTGTTATTAGCTGCTTTCGCTGCAGCCAGTTATTCTCTAGTCTCGCTGAAAATGTGTCACCTCATAGACATGCAGGATAGGTCTAGAGCATTATCAAACAGCCTTGACAGAGACAATTGCTCATCCAGTTGGGAAAGGGTTCATTGAGAATGGGCTTGTATCAGGTTTACAGTAATACTGAACATTTGCTGTAGACAGTGTGTCCAGTCCACGAATCGCTCACCCCGATGGAGCAACTTTGCCTCTGGCCCTTTCAAGATTTAACACAGCCAACATTTCTGCTCTGCTGCTATTAAAGGATTGGATGATATGCAGACAAATAGGCAGCATCTAAGATAAACTGGGCTTGTTAAGGATTTTTCAATACCCGGTTTCCTGCCCAGCCAGTCATATTTATATGTCAGCTTGAAGCACATTTGCTAAATCTACCAGCACTGGATATCGCTGATTTGTGGGAAAGGTCCTGCAAAAGTCACACTTTTTTTTCTCTGTAGCCACAGCAACCTCTTATGCTCTGATAGTCATGAGCCCCACAGGTGCTGTCGAGATTAAAGCATGCTCTCCCAGCCCCTGGGCTGGCTACTCCTGATTTACATTAGCCTGGGTCTGCCTCTTTAGGAAGGCTTTAATTTAAATGGGTAACCAGTGCAAGAGTGCCATGCTGCCTTGTCTTTGCTAGGATTTTATCTCAAAGTAATGATACCAAGTTAATTCAATTCAAGTTAAGAATAAGACTCCTTTTTTTTCTTTTCTTTCCTAAGTGAGACGGAAAGCCAGATCACAAAGATGACTTCTAAAGGAGCATTGTTTTCAAAGCAAGCTTCAAGTGAGCTGCAGCGATCTATCAGCAAGACTTTACTGTGCAGTACACTAATTTCCCATTTCCACTTCATTTTGTATGTTTAGCACTGTAATTTGTACATCTCAGAACTGCTACTGTAAAGCCTCAGACAACCTCAGAAAAAAAGAAATTTACAACCCTAAAGCAAATCAGGAATAAAAAGCCCCACCAAAAAAAAAAAAAAGTGTCTGGACTTATCTAGAATATAAATGTGTCCACAACAAAGGCTCTTTGTGAGTGAACCCAATCTGCATTGCCAGCGCTCTTAATTTTGCAAACTTTTCACATCTACTTAATTGTTCTCTGTGTTAATTCATGTGTTTTTTTTAATATTTAAATATATATATAATAAGTAAATTATCTGTCAAATCCCTTAAAATGTGATTCACCGAGGTGCAAAACTGATAGCTCTTTTGTAGCTGTGAAGAATTTGCATACAGAAGCCGTACGAGTCCCTGACATGTTGTTCAAAAATTAAGTAACATGTATTCATCAGGCAATAGACTACTCTTATACAGTAAGAGAATATTCAATCAGCTGAGACAGATGTTTAGAGGAAATCTCCTTCTCGAGGCAACGTTATGTTACTGACAGGTGCACGAAGGAGTCTTAACTGTACAGAGCAAAGCTGCAAAATCAAATGCAAAATCCTTTATACTTTTTTTTTGTCTCAGAGATGAAAAAGCATCACTTTTAACAGGGAACCATAGCCATTTTTTTGGCTGATGTCGGTTTTAATTGTTTCAATGTGTGATCTAAACATCAGCTGGGGAAACACTCACTTCCCTTGCAGTAAGTGGGAAGCACTGTTGGGGTGTCCTATATCCAGCCAGGGGCTGACAGGGAAACTCAAAAGTACCTATACGGCAGGAATAACTATCAAGTGAGGAAAAGTTCCCATGTGCCATTCCAAGAAAAGAGCTGCTGTGCTCCCCAGTTGTATTACATGTATGGCTCATTTTCTAATTGTGTACAGGAAAGGCTTAAAATCTACCTGTATTTCACACAATAAGACAGGGGTTTTCAAAGAAAGGGCTGTCTTTTTTTGGTGCCTTCAGAGGAAGGGAGTAACATTGGATGATTGAAGTGTGTATTGGGCAGGTGAATTTCCTACCTAAGTAATAAACTACATGAAGTAACTGAGGTAAATGCATTACAGATTTCTGTTGCTGCCTTTAAAAGTTGGTTATAGGTCTTCTGCATGTGCTGGCACTCTCAGCTCAGCATCACAGTTTTCTAAGCTCTGTTTGCAGCTGCACAATTAATCTGGGTGATACCCACATGGGACAGGTCTGGACATTAAGAAATATGAATGAATAAGGCTTCAGAAAGACAAGAAACTTCCAGAAATATAAGTACTGTCAGGCAAAAGAGCATTTTCTAACAGGAAAGCATTCTGTCAGAGAATATCTGACCAGCTCTACACAGCAACTGCATAAATTAGTACCAGCACTTTTGCCAAGGGGCAGGGAAGGGGAAAAGGCTGTTAGTGAAGTTCACTCGCTTTCTTTTTCTTTTCTTTTTTTTTTTTTTTTTTTTTCTTCTAATTCCCTCCAGAATATCAAAGACTTTTTTTTGGCAGAGCATGAGGAGAGAAAAATTCACACTTGCATCTCCTCTGATGGCAAGAGATCTCAGCTGAAGGGAGTCAACATCACTGTCTGTCTTCAGAGGGCTCCTTTTGCTTCACAACTCTAGGGTTTGTGTTGGGGGGGAGGGTTTTTTTTTATCCTTTTTTTTTGTTTTCTTCCACACTGTGTTTTTCATTTTAAGAATTTCTTGGGTTTACTCAGAAATGCCTGCTGGTGTTTTCAGTGCTTCTCAGTGTCTCCAGTAACAATTATCCCAGGCCAGCTCTGCTCCAGAATCTCATAAAAATATGCTTTGAGATACGGAGACTGTCTCTCTCTCACACAAGGGTTGCAACTGTCATTCTCTGTCAATTATTTTCTGTGGGAAATTAACTTGTTGCAGGAGATGGGGCAAGTCTCATTGAAATCATCTGTGCTGAATGGTTTCTTGAGGATTTTTTTTTCCCTTTTGGTAATAGATTCAACAGATCAGTGGCCAAGACTGTATTGTCTTAGTTTTTGCATGCCACTGGTGAGCTTAAAATTGTGCGCTGGCACTTAGAGATACATGTCATTTTATAAACTTGTACTAAGGACGTGGATGCAGACGTCTTTACCATCTGAACAGCTCCAAATGCTTTTCAAGCTCTCATTTAAATGCATCGCAGCTCTCACCACTGTTCTGGCATGGCCTTACAGAGAGCTGGGCGATGCTTGCACCAAATGTAAATCATTACACCGACCAGCTCCATGGATCTGTCTTGCAGCATGTTGCCAGTAAAAAAATAGCCCCAAGCTCACTGTGATCACAGGAGGACTGTGGATGAAATCCTAAAAGTCTGTATGGCCACAGTCATGGTTTCACCCTGACCAGGTTGAGGGACATGGCTGATGATCAAGGGCTGTTGCTGGAAATGCATGTGTCCAGATTTGGCTTGCTGGTACCCAGCTGCCAGAACAGATTTGGAGGCAGCTGGCCTAAGTTAAAAGCAGGAACAAAAAATGCAAGAAGGATGTTCTTCACTCCCTCTTCTAAACTGGGGTGTTGCCCACACTATTAAACCTTTTTTTTGGTGTAACTCTTAATATTATACATTTGAAAACTCCATGCAGAAAAACTATTTGCTTTTTAATGGAGGAAAAGAAGGTACTCATTCAGCTATGGGAGGTGAGGGTTTGGTCTTGCAGGGTGAATTCTTTCAAATTGTTCGTTGTCTGGAAGGACAGCTGAACACACATGAAAAGATACCTCTCTTATGTATAAATAAAATATATTAAAGCAAACATGTCAGTTCTAAACAAGATGTTCTGCTGGCTAAGAGTCCTATTCTGCCAACTTCCACCTGCTTTGTCTTATTAAAAACTAAAATTTCACCCTTTGTTGTGGATCAGCACTGAACTCCAGGGGGGTCTTGGACCATGATGACGGCCTCCAGTGCTTCAAGAGAGAAGCGATAAATTATCAGTCCTCTGGGCTGAACACATGCGTGGGCCTGGCAGCTTGTTCTCTTCAACTGTGTGCCCATCAGCATGGTCAGGGCTTTAGAGACCTTTTTTGTACAGTCAGTACGTGATAACACCAGAGTGTTGTCAGAAAACTGCAGCAGGATGCTCTCAATTAGGCAAAAGCATTGAAACTGTGTTTCTTTTATCCCTATTCAGCTCGGTTTTGTGCATGTTGTCTCCAATTCTTTGAATCTGTTGTCCAAAGGAATGCTCCAAGTAGTTAAAAAGCACATGATGGAAATTCCTTTTTTTCCCTTTCATGTTGGTACAGAAATGCTCTGAGCACCCCGTTGCGTGGCTGGGGAAAGCTAACTCTGTGCTCAGGAAGTGTCAGCAGTCCTGCAAAAAAATTGCTGTTTTGCTCCTTGAAAAATGTCACTGACCTTATGAAAAATAATCTTCTGACACAGGTTAAAAGAGTATATTATAGTATAAAGTCCATGTATGATAGTAGTAGAAATCAAATGGTAGAGCTGCAAGGCCAGCTGCCCACAGGGTCATGGGGTGAAACTTTCCCTCTGCTGATTTGCCAGGCAAAATGGGTGATCTCAGCTGCATACAGCAGTTTGAATTTTTGCATTGCATCTGCCATCACAGGTGATGGTGATGGAGGCCACATAGCTACCTAGGTAGATAGATCCCAGCCAATATCCTTGCTGCTAAAAGGGTTCAATTCTCCTGCCAAGTCACAGTCTTCTTGCATTGCACCATCAGCTGAGCACATGAGGTGATGGGGACAAACACCACCAAGAGGTTTTTATTTTTCAAATCACTGAGATGCTCCTTTCATTTCTTTTGGCTGCTGCTGAATCTGTTCCTTCTGCTTCTTTGCTGACTGTCTCTGCTGTATCTACCTCCATGTACTAGTGCCATAGCCCCTAAATCCTCTCTCAGCTTCCTTGGTATTAACCACCATTGTCACCTACTATGTCTTGTCAACACTGCTTGATCTCCTTTGTGCTTCACCCTGTCTTTATTCATTCTACCTGAAATTCATCAGTATATATACAGGGACGGAAATATAAGGAGTGAATTCTGCCATTCAATCCTTCTTTATTTGGAAAAAAAAAGTCTCTCTCCTACATGCACAGCTGAAAAAAAGGAATTGATTTATGTTGCTGCAACTCTACTGTTTCTACCTGAAGTTTCTCTAATTTCCACTGGTGTAAGGGAGCTTAAAATCTATCTCAGAGTACAGCACCTCGCTGCTGTAGAATTGCTTTTAACTGGGTAAGAGATAGGAGGCATATTTCCATCCTGAAATGCATTTTCATTGTTATTTCATGCACAGGGCTCAGTGAAAGACTGTTACTGGAGTTCTCTGCAAATCACCTGAATTACCGATAATCCTTTAGCAGCCCATGAGCAATAGCACGCTGTAATAATAAATGTTTCCGCGTGCCCTGGATGCAGCAGAAGCCCAAAGCCTGGCTGCCAGATGCATACGCAGTGTAAGAGAGCAGAAGAATTGCCCCAGCTTGCACAAGGGCTGAATTTGGACCCCAGCATTTCTAACAGGAAGCTTTGCCATGTGATTATCTCACTGATTTGCAGCCCGCAGTCTGGCTCTGGGTTACCTTCTTAAAATGGATCTTTTAGTAGCAAATGTGTTATTTAAGGCTAGGAATACATTTGCAAAGTATAATGTAATGTCCCAATTTGTCTTGCTACATATGCTTCATATATCATGGAATATGTTCTCTTTGCTCTACTACTGACGCCCAGCTTAGCTGATAAACCATGCAAACGCACTGGTGTTAACAGACCAAGGTAGGGGTGACCTTGATTTTTTCTGAACCACTTCACCAAAGTGAAGAGAGAGGAAGACTCCAAGAGGTCTGATCCCTGCAAAAGTGATCCTCATCTGATCACTGCTCCATTACTTTCCAGTTTGCACCAGGTAAGACGCAGCCCAACTCTTTCTGGTTTCCAAAAATACTCATTTATACTTCCTTCAACACAGATTCTCCAGCATTTCTCTCTATGAGAGGAAAAAGTTCTAGTTCAGGCAAAGTTGCCCATCTGCTTCACTGCCTTGCCAGGAGTCTCTGCACTCCTCTCTTCTAACCAGTCAATGGCTAAACAAATCATGCCACCCTAAGCCTCTACCTTACCCAGAGCCAATATTATATTTTGTTCTATTATTTCATACCTTTTCTCACCATCATGACATCATCCCACTAGAGGTAAAGCAGCTACTTCTAATGGCTTCAAATGTTTGTTTTTTTTGCTTCCAAATCACGAAAAAAATATTTAGTCACATTCACATTGCAAAATAAATGTGTGATATCCGTGTAAGCGTGAAGATTGGTTTGCAATAAAGACAGCAGAATGCCTCAAGCAATATGGCTATGCAGAAATAATCACACATTTTGGGTGGCTGAATTCATTTTATTCGTGGTTTCAAACACGCTGAAGGTACGCCGTCACCGTTAGACAGTGTGCTGTCCCAGCTTATGAGAAGTTTAAGAAGAACTGAACTTCTGAGAGTGTGAATCCTTGATGGGAGAGAAATGAGCCAGCAAAGACTCTGGATATTGTATAACTCATCTCATCATTTAGGTTTATGTGTGTGAGAGAGAAGAAATGTGAATTCTGCTCTCAGGTCTCATGTTATCCTCAGACCTGACCTGAAGTTCTTTGTGACCTAACGGACTTGGTGACGGGAATGAATTAACACGAATAACCAACCCAAATAGGGTTGCATCAGGCCCATAGTCCAGATCTGTGTCTGATTTTGTTGTTTGTGGCTATAACCATAAATCTTTACCTATCAAAAGATAAATTGTTATTTACCAGTTATTGCATTCAGACATTGATAGCAGAGTTTTATTTTAAACACATAATTTAAAATATTTCAGTGGTAAATGGACTTACCAAACTTCACAGAAATGCCTAAGAGCAGTAGTAGATACTTGTTTTCTGCAGTCTTTGACAGAGAAATTAAGTTCCCAGACTCATTTTGTTAATCTATGTCATTCCTGTTATTCAAGGAATACATGCACATTATTTGGGGTAGCGACTCATTATAAAAAAGGAAAGCTACAGTTCAGTGAGAACTTCTTACTGCTGTGAAGGACAGGATCTTTTATCTTTGCTAATAATTGGTGTGAAGCCTCAAATTGTGTCCACTCGGAACTATTACTTTGCTAAAGATAAAAAAGGAATCTTTACCTAGCAACACTAGAGAGCCAGAGCTTCATTGCACTGGGTACTGTGCAAATATCAGACCGAGAGGGAGTCACTGCCACAGAGAGTTCAGGCAAGAGACTTTGTAGAAAGTAGGAGACGTAGAGAGAATCATCAAACAATCTGATCAGCCTGAAAAGTAGCAGCCTCATTAAACTATCTGCCTAATCGTTGCCAGGGTTGGCTCCTTTTTCATCGGCAACACAACAAAGGGTTTCCAAGCAAAATGTGAAGGTGAGTAGTGAACTGGCTGTATGAGTAGACTGCAATTTTTACTTACGGAATTACAGAAAACGGGACTGGAAAGGAGTTGAGGTGATCATCTAGGCTATTTGACCTTCTCTTGTTAAGGGATTGAGGAGAAGAAAGGAAGAAAACAAGTGACATATATTTAATGGGCAGATATAAAGTCTGCATTCGTGTGGCAACACCTCAATAGGTGTAGGAAACCATCAGTAGAGTTGGGTTAGGCTGTGAAGGTCTGTGAAAGTTCATGAGTGTTTAATGCCAAATGCTTTGTGGTAGGTTTCCAGTGAAGGAATGCAAAATAAAATGGGCAAGGTGTTTTGTTCCTTTTAATGATGAAGCATAAGAACGGCCGCTTCTCCTCTACTTCAAAATGATATAGTTGTATGAAGAAATTGCAAGGGTAAGTGGAGGAGATGATGGTGTGACACTAGAACAAGTTGGACAAGACAAGCCAAATCTTAGAGGCATTACATCCCCCACAGCGGCATATCTTAGGTCTTGGTGATGTCTTAGGTCTTCATGGAGGGCGCAGAGACAAGTCAGAATCAACCCAAACCTATTTGACAGAGCAACAGAGAGGAACACGCAAATCCCCCATGGCTGAATTAACAGAGAGTGGATGTTTGATAGGGAAAAAAAAAAAAAAAAAGAAAAAAAAAACAATTTTGACTATACAGATTTTAGGTCCACTCAGAACTTCCAGGTGGACCATAGCTCAAGCTAGGAAATGTCAAAGATGAGCTGCTGCTGGCTGGGCTTACCTTACAACTAGAGAGAGAGTGTCAAAATGTTGAGTGTGAAAGCCATGCTGCAATTCAGGCATCCTGGCAGTTTTCTTCAGCTTTTCAGAAGCTTAAGCAAAACTTTGACCAAAATACAATTATGCAATTAAGTAAAAGGCTGAGGTTTCAATACTGGTAAAGCTGATTCATTGCCTATTGCTCCACTACTTAAAAGGGCAGGCTGCCAACTACTGAAACACTGACCCTAATGTTTTTCAGCAAGTGGGCCTCCCATCCCCTTAGAAACCCTGCCTGATCTTGATGGTTTGAAAATGTTGCATGAGTAAATGTGCAGGACTATGTGACTTGCATAATTCTGAAGCACAGTAAGTTCATAAGCCCATAGCTTGCTGTTTACAAGCACATCTACAACTCTTTCAATTTGGTAATGTGAGTGAACAAGCAAACAGACTCAGCAGGCACTTACCTGATTTTGCTAGCATATTTAAGACACTTCATTTATGCCAAAAGATATAGAGGATGAGGTGGAAGGAGAAGCTCTTCCTGCTTCTAATATCTAAACATATTAAGTGCAAACACTTCACTTTTATGAGAAAGTTTAACACTTAAATCTATGAATATGAATCTCTAGTAGCAGTTCAGATGAAAATTATCATCCTTCAATCTCATCGCTTCTGTCACATATATTAGATAAGGTCCTTTTCTGTCATTCTTCGATCTAGCTCAGGGTCCAAGATTACAAAATTAGCACAACGCTATAAATTCTCCCTTCTGTCTGAATCTGTCCTCTGCAAATGTATTTTCCTTTCTCAATCCCATTTCTTATTTTGTTGATGCATTATTATGTTTCAGAAATAGATTGCTTTTTTCTTCTGCTTCCTCCTTTTCTTTTTTCTTCAATCAATTGGCATACTATAGCTAAAAATAAAAAATAAAAAAGTCATTTGCCTTCATCCCAGAAGCCTTCTGGAAGACTTCTTCCTAAGCGCCAATGTCTAATACTGTAACATGCTGCAAATCCTTCACTTCTGTTTAGGTTTGGAGTGTGCCTTTTAGCATATAGGATGGTGAGTGAAACGGCCTTGTATAGTAATTTAAAGTGAAGTGAAGAATGAGTTGACTCTCACTAAAAATCTGTAATTTTGCTAGGTATTTCAGTTTCTTGTTTTCTTTGTGAATGCTGTACAATTTCAAATACTTTTCTGCAGTTAATTATCAACCTACATTTAGTTTTAAGTTTGAGTGATATTACCATGCATTTTTAGAAACTATAGTTACGATAGCAAAGTCTGCTCTCATCAAAGGACCAAGAATTTTCTGTGAACTGAATTTCCCTTTGAGTCACTCAAAGTTAGCCACATTATCTGTTTTATTAGCTTTACCTTAAAGCCTCTTTCTGCAGAGTTTTGTAGGTCGTATCTTTCAAACTCCCTCTATACTGTTAGCTGATATCATTGCTTCTGGTATTTAACCTCTCACTGCTATCCAGACAACATATAGATTTACTATACCACTGATACTGATTTCCTATCATCAATGACAATTTAGGCTGGTTTAATCACCTTCAGTAATAAGACACCTGAAATACTCACACTGCAGAAATTTTATGGTTTGAGAGCCAAGATTTTTTATACCTCTTAAGTGCACTTTCACTTTCTTTATTGCACCAAGTATGAAGTTAAATTCACCATGTAGCATAAATCTCTTCCACCTGTGCACACCATGAAAAAAGTCATTAAAAGGAGAATCATCATGTCATACATTAAAACTGCTTGAAAGAAAGAAAGAAAAAAGAAAAGGAAAAAAAAGAGGTAAAACATTCACAGCTTGTTGCTTGGATTTTAGTATCCAGGGCAAGATGTATCTCTTCAAATTTCAGACATCTGTGGTGTTGACACCCATCCTACCTAAACTCCTTTTAGAGACAGTGGAGAGAAATGTGCCCTTGTAGGGGAAAATTCATGTGACCAATTTTAAGCATCTACTTAAGAATGAGATCATTCATTTCTTATCAATGCTTCTTCTCTCCATTGACTGAAGGCAATATGGACAAACAAGTCAAATGGCAATATTCACATTTTATTATTTTAAGTTGGGCAAGATGAATTCCACAACTACATATGTATTTAGAAATATGACATAGAGTTTATTTGAACAAGCAATTGAGTAAATGTGTCCTGTCTTGCCATTCTAGGTTTATCAGATCAAAATTTTAAAATGTTCATTTTTCAGAAGAGCTAAATGCTTCCTGTTCCCATCAAAATCAACACAGGGACATAAATTCTTCTTGATAAATAGTATCTTGCCTCTAGAAATCCATATATTTCTTCTGAGGATCGTTTTAAAACTTTAATTTAGCAAAAACTTTTCCTGACTGCAAGTTTCAAGGAAGCACTTCTGTATGCTTTCCTAAATCCGTATTGTTAGGCACTAGCTTTAAAAAATCTCCATTTTCAAAATCTCTGCTGGCATTAGTCAGAAGCCTTTGTAACAACTGCCTTTGGTTATGATGATTATGCTTCTTTTTCTAACTTTTTAGTTGCTTTTCTCATTTTTCTCTGTTCAATGAAATTAAATAGATCTGCCTCAATTATAAACCTTCCTGAATTACCAGTCTTGTGGGCTGTTCTGGGTTTCTGCAGAGAATGTTTAAAGTAACAAGAAAACCATAAAAACAGATGTAAGCATAATAAATTGGCAAAACTATTTCTTCTTTTCTTCTTTCAGGCTCCATTTTGGTGACCTACCTACTTGGCAAAGATTTTCCAATAGTTAAGGCATTTTATCTTCAGAGGATTTTTTTTTCTTTTTTTCTAAATACAATTCTATACATTTTGGTGAAAATGAGCCTGTGAAATTAACATTATTCTGGATAGCAGCAAAAAACTGGAATCATCATCTAAAGGCATTTGCAAACGTTCCAGGAACATCATTACATATGTATTTTTAGTCTTCCTACTGGCAGCAAGAGCAGTGTAAGACAAATTTGCATTTCAAGGCTGGAACCAACTGCATTTCGCATGGATCTGATAAAAACATCAGGAGAACAACGAGATACTTTGGCATGCACATACATTTCCTAAACTGACAGAAAAATGAGAATTTCAAGGATGCATTTTTACACCTCCCACTTCAAAGTCTTGCTGTTTAATATCTCTTGAATAAGCTGCAAATATGTCTGACCTATTAGTAAAACTCATTCATTTCTACATTTTTTCCATTCCCGTAAATTCCCATAAAAAGGCTGTTTCAGTAAGAGTAGAAATACTGTACAGAGACTCAGCAAGAGTAGGGATACATTTAAATTCACCTAACACAGATTTTTGCAGTAGTAACAAATGGGACATCTCCACAGAAATCTGTTCTCATTGGAACCCAATGAAACCTGTTTTTCATAACTTAACTGCAATATCTAATTTATTATGGACTCCCTACAGTAAAGATGGATCAAGAAGACACAATATGGCCTGCAGTCTCATTTTCTAAGGTCATTTTATCATGGGCTTAAGGAACACAAATGGAAAAGTTTTCTGTGCAAACTATAGGATGCAGAGGGCTCTAGATGAAAACGTACTGATTAAAAATGTCAATAATGCTCTATGGTGCAGAAAAAAAAAAAAAAAGATTACTTGCATAGAATGTCTCACACCTCATATAACTTCTGGGATTGTTTGTTCTTTTATCACACTTCCAAATTATGAAGAATCTCAACCTCTGTGTGATGGCAGAAGCCATTTTATTTTTCAAACTGCTCGATGATTGCACAGAAAAAATAGACAGACACAACAAAATGTCCTTTGGAGATATTTTATTCTTGCACATAGTTTTGTTTTATCCTAGGTAAATTATGTTAGATTGAAAGTACACACTTATCAGTCTCTTGAAATAGCATACGCTCTTTTAGTATTGCAAACTGAAAAAAAAAATATCAGAAACAAAAGAAATATCCTTATTTCTTGGAGAAAAGGTCAGAGAAAATAAAAAGCTTAACTGAATGTAAAATAAATATCCCCAAGTACTGTGGGATATACCACTTGCAGCTAGGATGGTGGTAACATGCTTAGTTTGACACATGATGTTTCCAACAGTAATATGTTAGCAAATTTTCCTAATCTAGCTGTTCTGTAACTTTTTCAAGTTCTCAAATGTCAAATTTGGGCTTCAGCCCTGGCTTTCCCCCAGGAAACGTACTGATCCAGCGCCTCTGCATTCAGCCAGGCACAGCTCTCCATCTCTTGCCGTGCTCCTCCAGCTGGCTGGGAAGCTGGATGGGGCAAAAGAAGAGTAGTCCTCATCAGTGGCTTATTCCTGGCCTCCTTGCTCAGCTGGAGCATTATCTGGCTTCAATGCTCAAGTGATACTGGAAAAGCATGCAAAATCTATTACAGCATCCTGTACCTGGTGGTATTTAGGTCTCAGAAGCTACTCCAGGATGAAAACTGAGCTGCAGTACAGAACAAATCATATTTGTCTACGAACAGGCAGGATCTCTTGTTCTTATCGATCAGATAGCCTCTTTATCATTTTCTCTTTTGAACATCTTGCTCAGTTACAACCACGAAAGTCTCCAAACTATCAAGCTCCAACAGCCTTTTAGAAAGAAAAAAAGAAAGAGGAAAAGTTGTTTTTATTAATGTATTAATTTTATCCCTTGCAGAAATACTTGCTAGCCAATCAGTTTGTGAGTCCTGCCAAGGACAGATGTGAATCAGGAATACACAGGTCATTTTCTTAATCCAGCAAGAGAAGTTGGAACTGAGGCAAGGGAAGAGCAAGGATTTGGGATACAAATCTGTAGGAATCTCAGCTTCATGAGCTCTACTAAATAACATCTTTAAAGTTATTAACTTTATGATCACCACAGTGTCATGTAGCAATAAATTCCAAGGGTGTTAATTGTGATTTTTACTGAAAAAATTATATTGATTTCTGGTTTAAGATTTGCTGCCTTTCAATTTCAGGAAATTCTGTCTGTTCTAGAATTTTAAGAAAGTACTAACCAGAGTTCTCCAGCTACTTTATCTGTACAGCTTCCTTATTTATATACCTTCATCATGTTCTGGTTCATTTTTTCTCATGTAAGTGAAATAATCTCACATTTTAATAATTGCACACATTATAGAATCATTTGTATTTCTGTTGTGTCCAGCAGCACATGGTATTCAAGGCGAAGGAGCATTTTGTTTTATACAGTTTTGTATTTTTTTTAATTATTGCCCTTGCTCACTTTTTGTATCCTAGCAATCTTACTCATTTGACCTTGCCTCCACAATAAGCAGGATTCTCATTGAGTTATTTATGACTCACATATCTTCTACTAGAGCTGAAACAGTCGATGTAGAATTTGTGCAGCCACTAGTATAAAATATACATCAGTATTTCACGACATATTATTTTCGTCTATTATTTTTGTATCTCATCATTGACTTTCCTCTGCTGCTTATTCAACTTGGGAGGCTTCTTCTACCAAGATTTCTTCTATCTTGAAAACCATAGTGGTTGTTACCTGTAAATTCCCCTCTACCCTGCTTACAATCTCTTGCAGATTTTCAAAACATTCTTTAAGCAAAATCATTTTTGGAGGTGCATCTTTCAGCTTCCCTGGTGATAGCTTCTTGCCATGAGGAAAAATGAGCGTGTCCGTCCTCCTTCATGAAATACTGAAGGGTTTCAGCAGATTACCCTCTTTAGGCCAGCACTTGTGCTTGCAGCAGTATACCTGGACAGAGCAATAGGTTTGCAGACCAGGACAGATAGCTTGGTGTTCTGTGAATGCTGGTGCAAAGCAAATGTAAGCCCAGCTCAGCTGGCTTGCTCAGGCCATGTCTAGAGACCTGTATATAGGCCATGTTTTTGGAAAATCCAGAACATGCAAACACCAAGCTATTTTCAAAGTCTGTGGTATACAACTTAGATATTATTCATCCAACATAAGATGTGGATTTAAGCTAAATATCATAGAATCATACAATCACACTGGAAAAGGCCTCCAAGATTATCAAGTCCAACCTTTAACCTAGCACTGCCAAGTCTACCACTAAACCATGTCCCTAAGCACCACAACTATGTGTCTTTTGAATACCTCCAGGTATGGTGTCTCAGTTACTACTCTGGGCAGCCAATTTCAATGCCTCACAGCCCTTTCAGTGAAGAAGTTTTTCCTAATATCCAGCCTAAACCTCCCCTGGCACAACTTAAGGCCATTTCTTCTTATTCTATTGCTTGTTGCTTGGGAGAAGAGGCTGACCTCCAGCTCCCCACAGCTTCCTTTAAGGTAGTTGTAGAGAGCAATAAGGTCTGCCCTGAGCCTTCTCTTCCCCAGACTAAGCAACCCCAGTTCCCTCTGCCACACTTCACAGGATTGTGTTCCAGGCCCTTCACCAGCTTTGTAGCCCTTCTCTGGGCATGCTCACAGGCCTTGGTGTCCTTCTGGTAGTGAAAGGCCCAGAACTGAACACAGCACTTGAGGTGAGGCCTCACCAGAGCTGAGTACAGAGGGACAATCACTGCCTTAGTCCTACTGGCCACACTTTTTCTGATATAGGCCAGGAAGGATACTGTTGGCCTTCTTGGCCACTTGAGCACACTGCTGGCTGATACTCAGCCAGCTATCGACTGATACTCCCAGGTCCTTTTCCACTAGGCAACTTTCCAGACACTCTTCCCCCAGCCTGTATCCATCCTGGTGTGATGATCTATTCACCTGTTATCTCCTGTGCTGAATTTCTGTATCATCAAGGTGTTTGCATTGTAGTCTGAATGATTTCACAGCACTTTTTAAAAAAACTAATCTCATGCTTTTTAACCAGACCCGCCAAAATGCCATCCACAAACTATCATCTATCATACTGCAATATCCATCTTAACTTCTAGGCAAAGATTCTCCTCACCCTTCTCTCCACACCCTCTCACCGTTTATAACGGAAGGGTCTGCGGAGACCATGTTGATTCAGAAGCGATGTGAGCTTTGAATAGATCTGTGTTCACAATTCACATGGAGGAAATGTTATATTAGCAGCATGCAGATGAGCAGTCTGTGCCAGCAGCTGCTCAGCTTTCCAAAATCTGACAGCTATAGACCAAACCCATAACAGTGTCAGGAGGTGACCTGGCCAGAGTCTGACTTGTTTCCAGCAACAAGGCATGCAGTTGTTTTTTCCACTAAAGCTACTACCCAGGACAGCAAAAGCCAAAAGAATTCATTGGCTGTTAATCTACATAACATAATGTTAAATTTAGCTACAACTGTGTTTGTATTTTGGGGATATTTACTTAACTTAATGAGGAATGTGATCAGCACTAATGGGGAAAGTGCTCTGTTTTCATGTGTGTATGCAAATGTAAGAAATTAGCATGTGCAAATGAGGAGTAGGTGTCCAGGGGAAGGTTGCTGTTTGCTTTCTATGACTTGTGCATGTTAATTATTAAAATAAGACTCAAAAATGGTCTTATGGTTTTTGTTTTTTTTTATTCCAAGGTTGATAATACTATTCTTCGAGCATTAAAAAAGCCAGGCTTGCATTGCAGCTTTGGTGAGGTTCCAGAAATGCTTTACAAACTCATAAGCTTTCCTGATCTAAGACCTTTAAATTCTTAATTTGACAGGAAACTTTTTTTTTTTTTTCAAGAAATGGGCAGCAGATCTGGACATGTGTAGATCTAATCTGTACAGTATTATTATATCCAAGATCAAATTCAAGGTTTAAGTAAAATCAGCCAAAGTTTCCAAAGAATTTAATTGTAGGCAACTGGTTCATACTTGAGTGCCTGACATTAATTGCCCACGAATGACCAATTTGTGAGTGGAGGTTCTGTAGAGCATTCCTAGAAAAACAACCCCCATTTGAGTCATCGTACTTGAAATCAAGGACATTTCCTTAAATGCTTGTATAGCTGTCTAGCTCGATACTCCCAGATTAGAAAATCTTGGCCATGTAAAGTTAAGAACTTTTATCTGTGAACAAGTATTTGTCTCCTATGAACTAGCTAATGTCTTTGATTACATCAGTCATGAGCACACATATCCTGTAAAGGTATTGAAACTCTTGGTCGTGATTCAGCTTGGAGCCTGCAACCTACTGTATACACTAGAGATGCAAGATAAGTGCCTGTCACAAAGAGAATGTATTTCAAACAGTGTAGGAAAATTCAAGGGAAACCCAGAGAGGACTTTGTTTCTCTTTTTTGTTCTTGTTGTTGTTTTTCCTTTTAATATATTTTAATATGTTTTTCTTTACTTAGGCATTAAGTCTTCAATTTATTTATTTATTTATTTATTTGTAGGAACTAAGACTGAATTCTGGTCCAAGCTTTTGATTTCAATAAAACTTTACTGCTGTGAATGGCAAATAAACAACTAAGCAAAGAAAGAGCTGATGATGGATAGAGAAAAGTTCATAAGCCTCTGTCAGACTGCTGTCAATCAGCTGTGGTTCAAACAAAATCCTCCCACAGCTCTTAAAGTTATCAGTCCAAACTGAACTTTATCTTCTGACTTGACAAGCCCATGTCCAAGTGGCAGCCTAGCATTTTGCAACTCACCATGTTAGAGCTCCTTGCATCAAGGGTGGATGATACATCTCTGTACCCAGCAGAAGAAATTGGGAAGTGACGGAGCCAGATTTGCAGAGGACAAGTGGACAGGGACATGTACTCATTCATACAAGGTTGAGCGATGCCACTATACAGTTGTCCCAGACATCCCTATTTATGAGAACTTCAAAGCCTCATGATACATATTCCCTTTATCCAAAGCAGGTTTTTTCCACACATTTACATCCTGCTGTTTCCTAACCAGATATGATGCCTGTTGGCTGGATCCCCAGGAATAGTGAAGAACTTGGAAATAAGAAAGGTATTTGCAGAGACAAACACCCTTCAGGGAGACATAAACAAAGATTTCTGCTTCACTGAACTCTGCATCCATTTACGGACACAATAGCTGAAAAAAACTGTGGTCCAGCTGGAGAGAATCCAGAAAGGAGATCTGAGAGTGACCAAGTTGCTTGACTGAATTGTTCAACTGAAGGAAGGGGAGGTTGAGACTAAGACTGATCATATGACTCCAGCCTTCAGGGAGACAGTGAAACCTCCGCTGCAGGATACCTTTTCAGAAGAAGGTGAATAAAATCTGTCAGATATGGATTGGAAATAGTTGTCCTTGTCTTGAGAGAGAGGGAAGGACTAGAGGGCCACTTAGAGCCCTTCCAGAGCAATTCCTCTCTATATATTTATGTGGCATCCTATAGTCAGGTGAGCATCTATCACATCTGAATGTCAAGAAGAGAAAGAGAGAATTGGGCTTGCTTAAATTTAGGAAGAAATGTCATAGGGTAGATCTGTCATTAACTTTGTAGTGTGAGGGTTTGAAAAGACAGAGAAAGAAGTTTCTTAAGTGTGCACAGTGCAAGGGCATAGGGCAACACAGACAGGTACTTCAGTGTCAACAGGAAGTGGTTTTTTATTGTTTTTTATTTTCTTTTTTCTTTTCTTTTTCTTTTTTTCTTTTTCTTTTTCTTTTTCTTTTTCTTTTTCTTTTTCTTTTTCTTTTTCTTTTTCTTTTTCTTTTTCTTTTTCTTTTTCTTTTTCGTTCTTTTTTTTTCTTTTTATTTTTCTTTTTCTTTTTCATTCTTTTTTTTCTTTTTCTTTTTCTTTTTCTTTTTCTTTTTCTTTTTCTTTTTCTTTTTCTTTTTCTTTTTCTTTTTCTTTTTCTTTTTCGTTCTTTTTTTTCTTTTTCTTTTTCTTTTTCTTTTTCTTTTTCTTTTTCTTTTTCTTTTTCTTTTTCTTTTTCTTTTTTGTTCTTTTTTTTCTTTCTTTTCCTTTTTTTCTTTTTTTCTTTCTTTTCCTTTTCCTTTTCCTTTTCCTTTTCCTTTTCCTTTTCCTTTTCCTTTTCCTTTTTCTTTTCTTTTCCTTTTTCTTTTTCTTTTTTTCTTTCTTTTCCTTTTCCTTTTCCTTTTCCTTTTCCTTTTCCTTTTCCTTTTCCTTTTCCTTTTCCTTTTCCTTTTCTTTTTCTATCTTTATCTTTTTCTTTTTCTTTCTTTTTCTTTTTTTCTTCTTCTTTTTCTTTATTTCTTTTCTTTTCCTTTTTATTTTCCTTCTTTTTCTTTTTCTCTTTTTTCTTTTTCTTTTTTTCTTTTTTTACTTTTTCTCTTTCTCTTTCTTCATCTTAAGCTGTCTCTTGTATGGATGAGGACATTTCTTTGAGGGCTGCAGCTACAGAGCTCTGCATTGCTGTAATTTAGAGCTGAAGACCAAGAAACCATTTCAGCTGAGTCGTTTTCTTGTCCCACAACTGATTACATACTTTACCTTCGATAACTATTGGGTTAAGGAAACAGTAAGGAAAAGAAGAAGGAGATCATGGGAAATAAACCTAGTTTCCTTACCCCTACCTAAATGTTGTAGCCAGCATTCTACAAAGTCACAGCTCCTGTCCCTGGGAGTCAAGCCTTGCTGCCTCCCACGGAGCTGTGTTTGAGTATGTTTATCTCTAAGGTCATCTACGCAAAAAGTGCACATCAGCAGCCTTCAAACAGTAGCAGTGTTTAAATCAATCTCCCAGAAGATGGGTAACATAACTTTAATTTCTACCTCAGTGCAAGGAGATAGAAAGCTACTTTTGCGTCCTTCCACAGCCAAGCTTTAAGGACCTTTCTAAGATATTTTGCAAGGAAGCAAACCTCCCTCTTCCTCTTAGTGTTAATGTCAAGAAGATGAAGGGACACCCATTAATCTGAAGAAATACCTTTTTGGCTACTATTTAGGGCAGGTGGAAGAAGGGACTGTTGTGTTCTCCTCAGGATTTATGTCTGGATTTTTAATGAAAGACTTTTTGTTACCCTGTGGGTATATAGACTCAGGTGATAGGAATAAAAAGTAAGAAGAAGAAGAAAAAAAAAAAAGAAGAAGATGAAGCAGTTGTCTGAGTTACCTGACTCTCCTGACTCTGGCTCTGGTCAAGCAGAAATATATCCTAAAGGCCAAACATAAACATATGATATTTAATAAACATAGGTCACGCTTTCTGCCTCAATGTTAAAGTGAGTCAAGGCACTGCATTGCACCAATCTGCCTCAAAGGTTACAATCTTTTCTCCTGGAGACCAGGACTTGTGTCATATTTCTGTGTCCCTCAACTCTAGCTTAGTCAGTAAAATAATAAGATGTCAGCTCTGTAAGACAGCAGCTTAGCTTAACTGTCTTCATTAAAATTTTAACCAGATAACTTTAAGTATAAAATTTGCAGACAGATCCTAGAGAGGCTATCTAAACCATCTGCAAAAGAGTGATCATATCCCTAGTAAGTCATTTTCAGGCACAGGCACTTTAACCAATCTTCTTCAGTAGTGCCAAATCTTTTTCCCCTTGAAATGAGTGGACTTCTGCCATTGTCTTCAATAGGACAAAAAAAAAGGACTCAGTCATAAAGCTCATCCCAGCCTGTTTCAATTTAAAAATGCAGCAGAGCTCATGTCATCAGAAGGATGTTCTGGGAAGAGTGCATTGCATATGTTAAAAAATGCGCTTGTCTAACTTACTTGTCCTTTAAAGCAATTAAAATGTTGAAAGCATATTGCAAATCCACATTAAACCATTTACATTTTTCTTAATGGATGTAAAGGAAGTTACAGTCAGTGAGACAGGGAGGGTATCCTGACCATGCCACACTGAAGTCACTCCACCTGTGCCATGAAATGCATTAGGTAAATCATACTCAGGATTATTTAAGACAAACTGTTTTAACTTAAAATAAAAGTGATACTAAAATCAGACTACGTTCAGCTACTGTATCTCATGGAGTAGGTAGAGAATTCTCACTATACATTAATTCTGTTGCATTTAATTTTCCAAACATATTTTGATTTTGTTCAAGTTAGTAGTTTATGATTTAAACCATACTTATTATAGCCTGTATTCTTATATCTTAGGGTATAAAACTAGTAAAAACTATCTAGAAATTGAGGTTATGGTATTGGAAGTACGAAAGACCTCTATGGAAACCAGCTGAACAACTCAAGTGCGATAGGTCCATCCAAGCATGCAAAATCTCTGCAGTGACTGATGCTTTCCAAAATCATCCAAATTATTGTATACGGCTGTGTGTTCAGCGTTGTGTGACACGAGCTACAGGTAGTTGTATATATCATACACAAATCTTAACTATGAAACAGCTCTCAATGTGTGATCATGCACATATCCTCTAGTTTTATCTAAAATTTTCCCTTAGGGTCGTGCTCAACAGCATCGTACAGGGAAACATAGCTATCAGATAGTCCTAAAATGAAATTCTTAGGACTTTTACCATCTCATTCATAAATCAATCAAGTTTGAGTTTGATGCCAATTAGAAATGATGCTGCCATTCCTTCTTTTAGAAGGCTCTGACACACAACCACACTCTTGCAATTAGGAACTTAAATCCTAAATTTATTCATGTTTGGATAATTAAAGTGATTTTCATCCTGTGATCTGCAAGTATTGGGTAGTCTGCAGAGAGTTTCTAGAGGCCTTCTGGCCAGCATAGACTCAATAGATATGTATTAATTATTCAAGGTTCACAGCTCCCTTAGGAAACCTTTAGGTTTCTACAAACAAAATAAAGAATATCAGGTAAGGTCAGGTATTAGTGTCAGCTCAAATAACAGTTCCCACTGCATAAATATGAAGTAGCAGGATGCTGTGCCATCATTTTGGGGATATGGAGCTACTTGAATTTTCTGGTATATGTCACATATATCATATATGCAATATATGTGATATATATCTGCTATATATATATATATATGCTTGCAAAAGAGATAAAAGATAATAAGAAGGGTTTTTTTTAAGTATGTAAACAGTAAAAGGAAGACTAGGGATAATGTGGGTCCCTTACTGAACGAGGGGGGTGTCCTGGTAACGGGAGATGCCAAGAAGGCGGAGATACTGAATGCTTTCTTTGCTTCAGTCTTTGCTTCAAGGACTCACCCCTGGGACTCCTCAACCCTGGCAGGAGGAGAAAGGGGCTGGGAAATGGAGGACTCCCCCCTGGTTGACAAGAGAGTTGTTCGGGAGCGTCTGAGTGGGCTCAACGCACACAAATCCATGGGTCCCAATGGGATGCATCCACGTGTGCTAAGGGAGTTGGCAGAGGTGATCGCCGAACCGCTCTCTATCATCTTTGAAAGGTCCTGGAGAACAGGAGAGGTGCCTGAAGATTGGAGGATACCAATGTCACTCTGGTCTTCAAGAAGGGCAAAAAGGAGGACCTGAGAAACTACAGGCCAGTCAGTCTCACCTCTGTCCCTGGAAAGGTGTTGGAACAGCTTATTCTGGATGTCATCTCCAAGCAATTGGAAGAGAAGAATGTTATGAGGAGCAGTCAGCATGGATTCACCAAGGGGAAGTCATGCTCGACCAACCTCGTTGCCTTCTATGATGGCATCACCAGCTGGGTAGATGGGGGGAGAGCAGTGGATGTCATCTACCTTGACTTTAGCAAGGCTTTTGATACTGTCTCCCATGACATCCTGCTAGCAAAGCTGAGAAAGTGTGGGATAGAAGAGTGGACACTAAGGTGGGTTGAGAACTGGCTGACTGGCCGAGCTCAGAGGGTGGTGATTGGTGGTGCAGAGTCCAGCTGGAGACCTGTGACTAGTGGCGTTCCCCAGGGGTCGATGCTGGGTCCGGTCTTGTTCAACATCTTCATCAACGACCTTGATGAGGGAATAGTGTCTGCCTTCAGCAAGTACACCGATGACACAAAGCTGGGAAGAGTGGCTGACACGCCAGAAGGCTGTGCTGCCATTCAGTGAGACCTGGACCGGCTGGAGAGATGGGCAGGAAGAAATCAAACGAGGTTTAATAAGAGCAAGTGTAGAGTCCCGCACCTGAGAAGGAACAACCGGACGTATCAGTACAGGCTGGGGGACAACCTGCTGGAGAGGAGCTCTGAGGAGAAGCACCTGTGGATCCTGGTGGATGACAGGCTGACCATGAGCCAGCAGTGTGCCCTGGTGGCCAAGAGGGCCAATGGGATCCTGGCGTGCATTAAAAGAAGCGTGGCCAGCAGGTCAAGGGAGGTGATCCTCCCCCTCTACTCTGCCCTGGTCAGGCCTCACCTGGATTACTGTGTCCAGTTCTGGGCTCCCCAGTACAAAAAAGACAGGGATCTTCTGGAAAGGGTCCAGCAGAGGGCCACAAAGATGATACGGGGCCTGGAGCATCTTCCCTGTGAGGAAAGGCTGAGAGACCTGGGTCTGTTCAGCCTGGAGAAAAGAAGACTGAGAGGGGATCTCATCAATGTGTATAAATACCTGAGGTGCGGGAGACAGAGGGATTTGGCCAACCTCTTTTCAGTGGTTTGTGGGGACAGGACAAGGGGTAATGGCCACAAGATAGAGCACAAGAAGTTCTGCACCAACATGTAGAAGAACTTCTTCACGGTGAGGATGACAGAGCCCTGGAACAGGCTGCCCAGGGAGGTTGTGGAGTCTCCTTCTCTGGAAATATTCAAGGCCCATCTGGACGCCTACCTGGGCAGCCTGCTCTAAGGAGCCTGCTTTGGCAGGGGGGTTGGACCTGATGATCTTTCGAGGTCCCTTCCAACCCCTTCAATTCTGTGATTCTGTGATCTGTGACATGTCACACATTATATACATATATATTATGTTGTATGTGTTATGTGTGTTATATGTGTTATAGTACATTCACCCAGTCAGATTCTTAGTCTACTACTACCTTACCCTTGCAGAATAATTTTGAGGTAGCAGCCCTCTGCACCATGCTGAGAGAGTGCTTTATCCTGCCTAGGTGTAATCAATAGTGCTGCTAACTGTTTCATCAACATCACTTACTTCAATGTCTGAGTTTTCCTTGGGGAACACTGTCATACAAATATTACTTGGGCTTAGCACTTAAATTCACGTGAATATGGTCTATAAAGCACAAGCTGCAGGTACTGTAGCATAATGCAATGAAGCATTTCAGGTCATACTGGTATTTGACTGCATCTTTTAATAATTGTTGGTTGGGTGCACAGCAACTATTAAACACAATACAGCCAGATTATTTTATTTTTTCTCCACTGCGATAACAAAAGGCCATAAAATGCTCATGTCTAGCAATTCATTACTTTGACTTTGCTATGGTTTAGGGCAAAAAAGCCCAGTAATATTTGGAACAAAATCAAATAGACTTAAACTGATGTTGTCAATACCATCTAAAATCTCTTCATTATGCTCTGACTAAATGCAACCAACATAATACCTGACAATGTCTACCTAAAACTCTCACAGAGAGGTTTAGAAATGCTGATGGGTTGAAGTGTGCTTTTTTTTTTTTTTTTTTTTCAAAAGCAACATGAATTTGTACTCTAAAGTAAGAAGCCAAGTCCATGGCAACAAGCTTATACAAGTGTTCATTTTTAGGAACACATTTCGTAGAACCAGTCTAAACCAATTTTCAACTAATGAGAATTTCTGATGTGAAATAGGTTTCTTGAGTTTTATATATACTTTGGATTTTTCTCAGAAAAAGAACTCCCCTAAAACTGAAGTACAATTCCTCAGAATAACAAAATATTTCAGATGGGTTAAGAAGCTCTTTTTTTGTTTTAAGATTGTGTTCAACTGCTGATTTGGATTAAGGTGACCCGTTTTGAAATATGATGCTTTCTGGGATCTTAAAGGACGTTTGGTGGCTATTTTTGCCCAAAGAGAAAGAAGATTTAAAAAAATGTTCAGACTGAACAGGAAATTGATATTCTTCAAGAAACTTTTTTTTTTTTTTTAAGAAAAAGCAACGTCTTCAGAATGAAGATTCACTATCTCTGAAGATTAACTTCATGAACTCAGCTATTCTTAGTGCATTAAGTTAAGCATGTGCTAAGTCCTTGCAGATAAAGAACTGTATTGTTAGGCATCTGCTTCAGTTCTCTCAAGCATGATAGATTGTAGAGGGGCAATTTAGCAAAGTCAGACTTCCTGAATCACAGCAGAGGTTTTGATGTTCCCTTTATTTGACTCTACACTTAATACAAATCTTCAGAATTTGTTGCTGTACATCATCATTATTTTTAAAGTTTTTAAAAGAGTAAATAAGGAATGGATGTGTAGAAAGATAAACCATTTATTTCTAAAGGTATTAAGAACCTGAAGTTTGGCCCCTGCGGCAAGAAATTTCTACAATAGAAAAGTTCTATACACTTTTTATTTATTTTCTGAGAATCATTTTTGTTGTAAGGTTGCCTCTTCAGGTTTTTCTTCAGTTACTATGAGAACAGCAGTTCCTTTCCAGGCAAAAGCAGACATCTTCAAAAACATCATCACATTCCACAATTTGATGCTCTAAGAAAAAAATAACAATAACCTGATATTGTAAATCATGTGACAAGAGTCAACAAATAACTCAGCCTGGTCTCACTAAGGATTTTTCTTCAAAAAAGAAACTCTTGAGAAACCTACACTGTGGGACAAGAATCTGTTGTTAACACATGGTGAAAATCAGCCACACTACCACAAAATTCTCTTTTCCTGACAGATATCTTTTCAACTCCAGGATGACTAAGCTCAATGTGTACATCATAGAGCAATAATAAGGTGTACAGTCATAGCTATCTCATTTACAGAGCTCACAACGCTTCTGAGCTTCTCCTTCCATAGGGACTTTCTGTTTCCTGACATGCCTTGTGATGACGTGTACGTCTTGTTCTTTTATCTGGTGATTTCTGGTATGTTTTTGTACTTTCAGCCTCTTTGTTTGCTCGTTTGGGTAAACAACTAGAATTTCAGGTAGACTTTATCTCTGCTATCTCCAACTTTCTTAAAGTTAGGGACCTAGTTGAAAGCTAGCCTGCAAAGAAAGGAAGTCTCAGAAGGTGTCTGCAAAGACTCACTGACTTCTTGATATCATTGACTATTGAGGAAACCTAGACCGAGCACCCCATTTCTATCTGTTCAGCTATAAGATACAGATGAATCTCATCCAGATGGGACCAGCTGTTTCAAATTCAGTATCCTGACCATCCAAGAGCAAGGACAAGTGCAGACTTCAGTGTGGATGTAGAAGCTGCCTGCAAAGATGCAGGGTAAAGGCTAAGTGGATGAATGACTGGGTGCATATAATTACATTTATTGCTCAAAATTAACCTTCCCCATCTCTATAGTCTATCCAAGCTGAACATTCCTTGGTAGATTTATGTGCTTTTCTTAAGCTTTTCAGAACAGATTTCCCTTCCCACAGGCTATAAACCTTTATTAATCAAACACATTTCTCCAGTTCTGGAATTCATAAACCCAAAAATAAAATAAGAAAAGAACTTAAAAACAGCTGTATAAAGACAGATACAGAGTGGTCAGTGGCAGATCCTTAGGGAAAGTATATATCTAAGAAGACATTTATAGTGAAATCTTATCCCTGGCAAATCCTGCAGGCAGGCAGTGGCTTAAGGACTTGACATTGCAGTTAATAGCTCCTAACTGATATATAGTCATTGAAAAAGTCTAGTCAGTTTTTGAGCTCATTCATTCAAGATTCCACAACTTTCTGGGACAATTTAATTATGCTCCTTATGAAGAAGTAATTCACTTTGTTTGTTTTGAACCTGTTGTCCGATAATTAAATTGTGTGTCCCCTATTCCATATATTTCAAGAAAGGAAGAATAATGATTCCCTGTTCATTTTTTCAACATCATTCATTGGTTTCTGCATCTCTGGTTGTGTCCATCCTAGTTATTGCCAAGCTAAAGAGGCTATTTTATAGGGTTCTTCCTTATTACAGAAGTTGTTACATACCTCTGGACATGTTTTTCATCTTGGCGGGGTTCCCCCTTCCTTCTCTGATATCCATTTGAAATCTCCATTTTTCTCCTAATCATTCCTAATATACCTTCTGCCTCTATCCAGACTCTTAAGTGTTGCACCAGTCTGCAGTTTTTCCAGGATCCTTGCCCTGAGTGGCATTCATTAACATAGAGCCCACCACTGAGAATGGACATTTACGATTATTTTTTTTTCATATCAGTTACTTTGTGTTTAGCAATGCTTAATTTCATCTATCGTTTCCTCTTCCAGTCAGCCATACCACATTTTAAATAGAAAATAATCTAAAGAAGTAACATTTCATTCCTACAATGCTTCTTCCAGTGTCCACTGAGGTTAGCAGGGAGAACTAGATGGACTTTCAGTTGGACCCAGATGGTATTAGGTTTCCATATATTTTACAACATTTTCAAAGCAGAAAACCACTTCTGAAACAGAAATGTTTTCCAACCATGTTCAGCAGCTGAGCTGCACATTCTGGAAAATAGAAAAGGGCTCTTTTGCCCACAAAAAGGCTGGATGGCAACACCACAAAAAAAGAAAGTAGTACCACAACACAGTTATTCAGATGCATTTTAATTCAAATTGGATGGGACTGCAGGGGAGGAAATGCTGAAAGCCACAGAAATAGAAGTTTTCCTCTCTTGCTTCAGTGCAATTTAAAACATCAAACCATTTTTAATGAGTTTTAGTGAAACCAAGTCTTGGCTGTGACCTTCTATGCCAAAATGTAGCCTGAAGAAAATTTTGAAAGCTAATTTATAAATCCTATAAAAGAGGGATGTTGGTGGTGGAAACAGTGAGCTGTGGGCCCCAATAGGATATACTGTTACAGCCTTATTTTTAACTTTTAGTCTGCAAAGAGTCTCTGTAAGGTATTTACATTGCATCCCAATGCTGAAACTCTGCATGAAACCTTGTCTTTTTAAAACCTTGTCTTTAGCATTTTGCATTTTATTAGAATCAAGGAGAAATCTGTTAGCAAAATAAAACGTATAGAAGGGAGAATGCATCACTAAGATTTTATCTTGAACAGAGTAGAATAGAATAGAATAGAATAGAATAGAATAGAATAGAATAGAATAGAATAGAATAGAATAGAATAGAATAGAATAATTCAGTTGGAAGGGACCCACAAAGATCATCTAATCCAACTGCCTGAGCACTTCAGGGCTAACCAAAAGTTAAAGCATATTAATGAGGGCATCATCCAAATGCCTCTTGAGCAATGACAGGCACGAGGCATCAACCACCTCACAAGGAAGCTTGTTACAGTGTTTGACCACTCTCAAAATAACATTTTTCCTAAAGTCCAGTGTGACCCTCCCCTGGTGCAGCTGTGTGCCGTACCTGTGCATCCTGCCACCAGTGAGCAGGGAGAAGCGACCAGCACCTCCCTCTCCACTTCCCTTCCTCAGGGAGTTGCAAGGAGCCATGAGGCTGCCTCTCCGCCTCTTCTTCTCCAGGCAAGACAACCCAAGTGTTCTCAGCCTCTTCTCATAAGGCATGTCTTCCAGCCCTTGAAACAACTTTGTTGCCCTCCTATGGATGCTTTCAAATACTTTAACATATTTTTTATATTGTGGAGACCAGAACTGCATACAATATTCAAGGCGAGACTCACCTCTTTTGAGTGGCTGACTATGCTGTGCTTAATGCATCCTAAAGTGTAGTTTTCCCCCTATCACTAGGTGATAACTTATGCAAAAAAAAATATAAAAAATGTAAAATTAGTAACAAATAAGTTACACTGACCGTTTTTTCTTACCATCCTACAAAGACAGCAGAATTTAAGACAAAGGGAGGCAAAAAGCCTTTTCATAGCCCCTCACTCCAGACGTCTATTTT